>NC_050575.1:124160754-124775754 GCF_011100635.1 Trichosurus vulpecula | reverse complement strand
TTTAGAATATTACCTTAGGCTAAAAAAAGATTTGAAAACTTGAAATCCTAGAATGATAAAATCATGGAATACCATAACCATAGAATCACAGTACCATAGAAGCAGAGAACTCTATAATTATAGACTCATAGAATCATGAATTATAAAAATCTTTGAATTTTGGAACTTTAGACTTGTAAACTCTTACTAATAGAATTACAGGCTTTAAGAATCATAAAATCTTGACTATTAAAGTCTTAGATTCCTAGTATCACAGGATTTGGAACTGCAGGTTCAGACTCAAGGAACTGCCAAATCTTGAATTCTTATTGTATCATGGTGCTTTAGAACTATAAGCAACTTGAGTCAGATCTTAGACTCACAGGAGACCTTAAAGGTTACCTAGTCCAAGGCCTCTCTGAAACACGAATTCCCCAATAGATACTCTCATACTAAGGCAGTGGGGACTGAATGTGCTCCCCTCTGGGGTATGTGACTGCTAGGTTTTCAGAGTGTGGCTAGGGTACTGCTTAATCCAGGTGCTGTGGTAGTAGACCAGTGTGGTGCAGATGATTAATCAGGGTAGACATCCAGGTGGCATTCACATCACACTATTTGGATGGGTGCCCACATGGCCTATGAGTAAGGTCATTCTTGGTTGTTAGCCCGGGGAAGTGTTTGCTGGGATGCCCTGGAGTAGGCCAGAGGATCCACCTTAAACTCTTACTCCTGGTATTTCACACATTGTACCCTCTCTTTCTGAGGCAAAGGAAAGTCATTTGCCAACTATTTCCTCTAATCAATCTCACAATGCATTTGCTATTTTCCCCTCCATAATGACTCATTTAACAGCAACAGAGCAATTAGGCAGACCACGGAATATTGATCTTCTAAGTGAAAGAAATGTCAACAGAAACATCATTTTGTCTCCACTAAGACTCAAAGGCTAATAATGCTAGTGGCCTCCTGCCTTCCTGGGATGGGATGGAGCCATCTGAGGGCTGGGCTGGGTGTTGAGGTTGGACATTAGGTCACTTACACCAAACCTGAGATACAAAAGTACTCTGTGACCCTGAAGAAATATCTGTATTTGTGATTTTTTTTCTCTCCCTCTCTCTCTCTATATGCGTGTGTGTGTGCGTGCGTGCGTGTGTGTGTGTTGGTATAAGCTATGACTGTGTTACATAAGCTGCATATGTGTGTCCTTCATACAGCTGCCAAAACAATCTTCCTAAGGCACAAATCTTGCTTAAAAACAAACAAAGCCTAAAAAAAAATCAGTGGCTCCTTTTTTTTTTGTATAGAGGGTAAACAACAAACTCCCCAGCCTGGCAATTAAGGTCTTCTACAATACGAATCCAACATATTGTTCAAATCTTGTTTTATATTTCCCCTCTAAATACACTCTATAGTCCAGCCAAACTGGCTAATTATTGGCTGTCCACCGATCTTGTCCTGTCCTCAAACAGTCCATCTTCCAGTTTCTCCAGACCTGAAATGCACCACTTCTTCTACATCTCTGTGCTCCTTCCTCATCTCTGCAAACCAAAATCTTTCTCTTCCTCCAAGTCTCAGCTTTGGTGCCACCTACTTCATGAAGCTTTCCCTGCTTCTCTAGCTGAAAATGCTCTCCCTCAAATTTTCCTAGAGAATTTTACGTAGGTCAGCTAGACAGCTAGGTGGTATAGCGGACAGAACACTGAACTTGTAGTCTGGAAAAGTTATGTTCGAATCCATCCTCAAATACTTACTAGCAAGCTGTATGACCCTGGGTAAGTCATTTAACGGCTGTCTGTCTCAGTTTCTTCATTTGTAAAATGGGGATAACAATAGCACCTACCTTCCAGGGTTGTTGTGAAAATGAAATAATATTTGTAAAGTGCTTTGCAAACTTTAAAGCACTATATAAATGCTAATTATTATTATAGGTATTATCTGTCCTTTATTCTTCACCTCTATAAGTCTTATACTTACCTTATCTTTTTTTTTTGGAAGGGGGTAGGCAGGGCAATTGGGGTTAAGTGACTTGCCCAAGGCCACACAGCTAGTAAGTGTGTCAAGAGTCTGAGGTCAAATTTGAACTCAGGTCCTCCTGACTCTAGGGCCAGTGCTCTACTCGCCATGCCACCTGGCTGCCCCTTACTTACCTTATCTTTGTATATTTCATATCTCTCTAATATGCTGCATTCTCCTTGAGGGCAGGGACTGTTGTTTTTCATCTTTATATCTCCAGCTCACCAAACAGCCATAGGTACCTGATAAACATTTATTGAATTTGTGCCTTTTTGCACCTATAAGTCTTCCATATGCATGCAGCATATCTTCATGTGGTCAGGCTGGTATGTGCTGTAATATGTGCATGTGATGGGG
Source organism: Trichosurus vulpecula (assembly GCF_011100635.1). Classification (NCBI taxonomy): domain Eukaryota; kingdom Metazoa; phylum Chordata; class Mammalia; order Diprotodontia; family Phalangeridae; genus Trichosurus; species Trichosurus vulpecula. Next base: position 124,773,405 of record NC_050575.1, on the reverse strand, counting down.
CAGATGGTGTGTAAGTGGTATAAGTTAGTATGTGTCTGGGTTGTTAACTCTCTGCGGTATAACCTGTATGTATAGAGGTATAGACAAAAAGGCAGAAGCAAAATTCCATGGAAATTCTAGCTACTTTATGGTTTGACACTTGTTACCCACTGAAGGAAAGAAGTACCTAACTCATGTGCTGAGTTATTACCTTAGGATGGCAAAGACTGACAACATCTGGGCGTGATCTCATATACTCTTGCCATGGCAAACTAATCTGCAGCTAAAAGATGGACCCTCTCTGATAAACTGTTCACCCTGAGGCAGGAAGGAGCAGAGACTGTAACAGGATCAGAAGGCCTGCGTAGGAGTCCTACCTTTCCCATACGCTTGTTATATAACTTTAAGCAAGTCACTTTCCCACTCTTGGTTTTAATTTCTTGATCTGTGAAATGGGAACAAAAATCCTTATCCTATATTCCTGACAGAACTGCCTGAGATGGATTCTGTTCACTCCAAGCTATGAATGAACAGGTCTGGGTAACAAAAAGTTTAAGAGGGATTATAATGGCCCCAAAACAAAGACATCTGGTATTGTTACGACCTCATCTCTCCCACATTCCAAATCCAGACCCTGTGACAGGGAGATCATTAAACCAGTATATGGCTGGCCTCCTGAAGGACATCCAAAAGCCCTCTTCTTCCACTTACAGGGTGGTTTTGTATAAACTGATCAGCCTGGAGACACCAACCCCAGGCCACTTGTCCCTAACTGTCAGTCAATCAATACCTATTTTATCAGACAATAAGAATCATAGATTCCTAGAGTTGGAAGGGAATATTTTAGAATACAGGATGCAAGAGAATAGAACCCAGGCTCTCTGAAACCCAGGCCAAGGTACTAATTGGTGGTCTGCCTTCATGTGAATGAAGTTATCAGAGCCTGTTCCTTAGAACTGAGATGGTCACAGGCCTGGGGGGGGGGGGAGGCGGGGGAGCACTGACAGAGGATAGCCCTGATACAGACCTCAATTTCTGCCCAAAGGAGAGAGCTATATCTCCTCTCCAACAGCCTGGTTTCCAAACAGTAGTAGCAGCCTGGTCACAATACCCCATCTCAGCCCCAAACCTGGGCCCTGTTCTGGTGGGCCCCATTCCCAGCCAGGGTCCTCAACCTTTTTCTCTGAGGGCTTCTTGATCAGGAAAACCACTAAGTCCAGGAAAGGGGAGAGATGGGAAAAAGAGGGAGACAAAAAAATTCCCATGAAAGAACTCTTGACAGAGCACAGCTGTAATGGAGCAGCACTCAGCTCGCTCCTAGCAAGGACAGAGCTTTATTAATTATTCAAGGGACATCGTGATTATGCAAATTGGTGGGTAACCATTGCTGGGCTGCTCTGCTCTCTTCTGCAGAGGAGTGGAGGGAGAGGAAGGAAGCAGAGAACCTACATATTGTGTCCAACAAGAAAAAAGGAAAACCCAAGATGGGTTTGAACAGAGATAAGTCTTTCAAATGAATTCTTTCCAGGAAAGCCTTGCATTAGAAGGCCATGTGACACATGCAATGGCAAGACTGAATTTGGACTCAGAGGACATGGGTCTGAAATCCCAGAGATCTTTATTAGCCGTGTGACCTTGGGTAAGTCAAGTTCTCCCTCTCTGGACTTGTTTACCCCTCTGCAAAATTAAAGGATTAGAATAAATGATCTCAAGCTGTTTTTGTTTTGGTTTGATTTAAAGAATGAAAAAAAAAAAGGAAATCATCCGATTACAACAAAAACCACCCCCTTTCCTTCTGGTCTGACGGATGAACTTGACACATTTATTCTGCATTTGCCTGTCACCAACATCATTACATCCTAAGCTGTAGCCCTGGAGCAGCCGGCTTCAAGCTCTCTGCACATGCTGCCTGCAGCTACAATCCATGAATTCCTCTGTGTGGGCATTCCAACAGGAAACTGGATAACTAGGTCTACATGTCAGCTTATGCATCTTCCTGTAGAATGCTGAACAAAACTTGAAAACACCAGCCAGTCTGGGCGGTTCTACTCTGATGCTTAGATGACTCCATTCCCTCCCTGCTCCTCCACCAAGTGGGACATCTGCTGAGTTTAGACAGAAGGAAGAAGGATTAGCGTGAGGGTACAATGCTAAGAGCCCTGGGTTCTAGCCCTGAGTTTTTGACACTTATTAACTGTGTAACTATACAGTAGCCATTTCAGCTTCTTAATCTGTAAAATAGGGACAGAAAATACAATTTGTACCTAACAGGATTGTGGTTATTAAAGTGCTTCACAAACAATGTGTGTGTGTGTATCTATATATCTATATGTGTGTGTATGTATAGACATATAGATATACATACACACACACACACATAGATAGATGAATATGAAATATTTTTTAGTTAGCCTGAACCTAACCTGAAATTAGGCAGCTAGGCTGCTCAGTGGACAGAACTCTGGGACTGGAGTCAGGAAGCGAGTTCGAATGTGACTTTAAATACTTACTAGGTGTGTGACCCTGGACAAGTCAATTAAGCTGTTTGCCTTAATCTGCCGGAGCAGGAAATGACAAACTATTCCAGCATCTCTGTCAAGAAAATCCCATGGACACTAGAGTCCACAGGGTCATGAAGAGTCGGACACAACTAAATGACTGAGCAACAACAAACCTGAAAGTCCTATTTTTCCCTGATTACCCCTCCTCTATCAGGCCTGGCCCGTCCACATGAAGAAAGGCAGTGTGGCGAAGGAGAAAACACATTGGAAAACTTAGTTCAAATTCCAGCTGTGCCATCTACTACTACCTTTGCGACCCAGAGTAATTGTGGGTCTCAGTTTGTTTTAGCCATAAAATGGGAATAATAATGGTTCCCATTTCCACAGCACTTTAGGGTTTACAAAGCACTTCCCTCAAACAACCACAAGAGGCAGGTCAGTGCAAGGATTATCCCTACTTTACAGTTAAAGATAATTGAATACTGGGCACTGTGAATCTCTCATTATTGTTGTGAAGAAATCCCGAGTGCTAAGGAAATGGGAGCCGCTATCATTATCGTTGTTATGATAATCAGAAGGAGGGAGAAATTGGTTGGGCAGAGGGAGGGTAGGCTCCTGAGTGGATGGAACAGGAGAAGGAAGATGGGGGTGGAGGCAGGTGAGGAATAGGAGACAGCCTGTGGACAGGGTTCTTGACAGCTGGAGCAGAGTGCACAAGCAGATTTATTATAATGTCAGCTAGGGTGGGCTTGCCAGTGGGGGAGTGCCTAAGACAAACTTGTCTCCTTCCCACTTTACAATTTTCCCAAGTTAGACACTTGGGCACAAACCCAGAGCCCTAAGGGTGGACATTTGGTTTTGCTTAGGATGAGAAAAGCTAGTGGGGTCCAAGGAGTATAGGACCTAAATATAATATAAACCCCAAAAAACAATGGCCCACAGAACAGGAAGACACTCCTCTCCCTTCCCCCCAGACTTTCAGAGCTTGGATACAGTACAAGTGATTCAAACAGAGCACCAGTCCAAACCTGTAGGTTGCTTAGTGAATTAGTATCTTCAGGACCTCTTTCCTTTCTTTCCTTTCCTTCCTTTCTCCTTTTTCCTTCTTCCTCTTCTTCTTTTTCTGTGGAATCACAGAACTTCAGAGTCCGAAGAGCCCTCAGGGGTCAATGAATCCTGAATGAGTATTTGAATAGGAAATCCACCTCTTCTCCCCTTTCCCCCCAATGTACATCAGGCCTCCATCTGAACAACTTCAGTGAAGAAGAATTCAGCAGCTCCAAAGGTGGCCTCTTTCACTCTGGGATCACTCTAATAACTTTGCCTGATACTGAGCCCCAATCTTCTCTCTAATTTAGCCCCATTGCTCCTGGGACTGAGCAGAACACAGCTAATCCTCCTTCCACGTGACAGCCCTTCAAAGGCAGCTATAATTTTCTCCATAAGTCTTCTCTTCTCCAGGCTAATCATAACCAGTTCTTTCAAACTGATCCTTCAATAGCCTGGTTTCCAGTCCCCTAACCATCCTGTCCTGGATTCACTCCAGGTCTGGTGAGGAAATTGAGGGGATTAGGACAGCAAGTGGTTAATTTTCGGAATTGACAGCAAGTGGTTAATTGAGTGAACAACACTGACTCCATATTGTGACTCAATTTTGGAGCTAGCTCAGCTCCCTTTCTATCCAATTGTGGGAATTGGGAAAAAAATTTATTGCATTGTTTGAACCCAGCCCTGCATGACTGGGAAGCTGGACCACCTCTACCTGCTCCTTAGAGACCCTTAACTAAGGGCCTAGGTTATGCTGACCAGAAACCCAGTCATCCAAAGATTGACACAAGGAGTTTTCTCACAATTGTACATCTCAAGCAACATATATGTCTTATCTGAAAACTGGCCCCGTAATGATCACTTATTGTTTCAATGTTCCTTTGATCATTTACAGAGACTTGAGGGGAGTAGGACACCTCTTTTTGGATTTCAGGGAACTGTGCCTGTTCACTCTCCCCCTCCCAACTTGGAAAGTCCCTAATCTTTCATCCAGTTAGAAATCAAACTACCTAATGTTGTATTGTTTCCTTTTAATTATTTGATTAATGGTTTTTAATGTATAAAAGTCTGTCTTCCCCTGTATTCCGGGTCCAGTGACAAAGCTGAGGAAGGCAACTGGTCGCAATTTGTTGGCCAGTTGGTATACATTGCTTAATAAATTGATATGCTTTATTTCCTCAATCATTTCATCTTTCACTTGCTGCCCTGGTGCAAGGCAGGCTATATACCATTTCCTTATACCAGACAATACATTTATGTTAATCGTAACCTAAAACTTGCCTCTTTGGTTGCTATGTCAGGTTGTCAACTCATACTGAACTTGCAGTCTGCTAAATTTCCCCAGATCTCCTCCAAAGGAACTGTTACCTAGCCATGCTATTCATCTTCTCCTCCTTTTACTTCTCTTGTTTTCACCTTTATTTCTTCTCTTCCTTCTCCCCTGCCACCTCCTCTTCCTTTCCCATATCCCTCCTTCTCTCCCTCTCTCCTTCCTTAGTCCCTTCATCACTTCCTTAAAATGATCATATCACCCCCCCACATATACCTCAAAAATCTTCATGGCTCCCTGTTACCTCCAGGATAAAATACAAAATCCCCAGTCTGACCTTTAAAGCTCTTCACAACCTGGCTCCCACTTACCTTTCTCATCTTAGTTACTTTACCCACTCTCTGTTCAAGTCAAACTGTCTTGCTAGTATTGTAACTCCCCCCAACCATGCTATTCTATCTCCCACTTCCTGGCATTTGCATGTGGTCGCCTATATTAGGGATACTCTCCCTCTTCACCTCCATCTCTTAGAACCCTGAGCTTCTTTCAAAACACAGCTCAAGTACCACCTCCTCTCATAAGGCCTTTCTCAATTTTCTCATTCTTGGTACTCTCTTCCTCTAGAAATTACTTTGTATATACTTTTAATTTACTTATTGGTGCCTATGTTGTATCCCTAAGTAGAATGTAAACTCCCTGAAGGCAGGAATTGTTTTGTTTTTATCTTTGTAACCAGAGTACCCCATAGGGTCTTGCACATTTGGTAAGTATTTAATAACTTTTTCCTGAACTGAATCATTAAGTTCCTTGAGGGCAGGGTACATGCTGCTTTTCATCACCTACACACACATGGTACTTAGAAAATGTTTGGTGAATTGAATTCCTTCCTTACTTTCTTTTCTTGTCCATCTTTCTCTGCTCCCTTTTCATCTCTTCCTTTCCTCGATTCTTTCTGACTTCCATAACCTTCTCTTTCTCTACTCCACTATTTCAACAGAGAGTTCCTGAACACCTGCTCTCTACCAAGCCCCATGCCTAGTGATATGGAAGACAGAGCAAGAGTGAAGAAGGGAACACTGCCTCCAGTGGTTTCCAGACTCTTCTCCCACCTTCCTAAATAGTTTACCTATACAGAGTTTTCTGATTTCAATTGGAGCTTCCTACACAAGAAATCAAGGAGTTACATTTCTCTTTTCCACACATGAATCTTCCCATTTCCAAAGGGAAACAGTGAGTAAGGGAACATTTTAAGGGATACATTCAATTTCTTATTCGCTTTCCCAGAATCAAGAATAATGGAGCAAGAAAGAGACCTTAGAACACAGAATATTAGAGATCATCTAATCCAATGCCTTCATTTTTACAGATAATGTTCAGAGACAGAAAATTACTTGGTCAAGATCATATAGCTTTGTATGAACTTACACATGCAAGTATCAACTATTAAATAGTGAGTCAGTGGTAGAACTCTGCGGTCTCCTTATTCCCAGCTTAGTGGATTTGTTTTCCTGTGGCACCATATTTGCAACCAATTGATCACATAGCCGCATAGTCTTTACTAAAATCTGCATCTAACCCTTTTGTGGCTGTAGAGAAGTATAGGATACAGAAAAAAAACAGCATGCTAGAGTAGAAAGAACACTGGATTTGGAGTCAGAGAACCTGTTTTTAAAATCTGGTTCTATCACTTACTACATATGTAGCCATAGGCAAATCACTTGCCCTCTCTGTGCCTGTTTCCTAATCTGTAAGGTGGGAGGGTGGTGGGTATGTGGTGCCCTAGATGGCCTCTATGGTCCCTTTGAGTTCTAAATCTACAGTCCTATGAAAACCCAAACCATCAAATGCACAATCTCTTTCCTAGAGAATCCAAGGATCCCAATGATGGAGACACATTCAGTCAGCTTACGCAGGAGCTATGCCCTCTGGTGGCAATAGATTCAAGAAAGGCAAAAGTCTGGAGGGGAACCCCGACACAGACAGACAGACACACACACAGACACACACACAGACACACACACACACAGACACACACACACACACACACACACACACACACACACACACTTTACTCCCTCCTTCCCGTAGGGTCATCTGCCTAAGTGGTCCAGGATGGCATTTCTCTGACAATATAAGGCATCTGGTATCTCTTCCCTCTTCCTTCCCTCCCTTGCTTATTGAAGCCATGATCCTGTACCCTCAGGTATAAGACAAAGCCAACCTGGCCATACTGACCAGTTCCAGCTGGACCTTGGGTCTGTGCACAAACCAGGCTGGGCCATTATTCTTCCTGTTCTTCAGCACCCCACCTAGATCCCTTTTCTCCATTCACTGTTTTCCTTCCTGATGTGCCAAGCCAGGGAAACCTCTGTGCCTCCTCAAGTACAATAAAATTCCAGAGGAGGAGAGAGATGCTAATCCAAGTCAGTGCACTAATCTGAGTCAGGACAAGTGGTGTCACTCATTCTTTATGAGGCAATTGAGATGGAAAGGGCTCTCAGAAGCAAATGCTAAGTGATTCTTTGGCTCCCTACTTTTTCCCTTTCAGAGCCCTTTACCCCACTCCCTGGGCACCTACATCTTTATGTCTCCTCTAGTATTTATGGATTAAAACTCGTTTCCTTTTGGACAGCTTGAGATCCGTGTACTATTTACTGTTCTGTCTGCTAAGATTCCTTTGAGCTTCAATACTCTCTTCTATTTTCTGACCCTCTATGTATTTATGAAAGTGCTTGCAGGCTGCCAATCCATACATCCTGTATGTTGGTCCTGGGCTTTCAACTGGGCAATACCAGCATCACCCCATGGTTATTAAAACCACGGGTTCTTCAGAAAAGGCCTCTCATTTTTGAGCCTTTTCCCCTTCCCCTGCTCTATAGTCAACTGGGGCTTTCACTCTCTGCCTCTCCCTTTACCACCTACAAGTCTTTATTCACTAACAGGTGTACATGATAAATAGCAGCTTACATTATAATAATAACAAGAACTCCCATTTATATGTAGCTTTGTTTATATGCTTTATCTCATCTGAATGTCAAGACAACCTCAAGAGGAAGACAATACAGGTATTATTATACCTGTTTTACAGAAGACAAAAGCGCGGAGAGGAAGTGACCTTATCCAAGGTTACTAAGGAAGAACCAGAACAAGACCAGTGGCCTGTAGGTCTCTTATACTTTCACTTTCACTCCTATAGTGATCTGCACTGTAACAAAGTCCAAGGATTTAACTGGGAGAACCAAGAATGATGGAACTTCATAGGCAGCTAGGTGATGCAGCGGATAGAGTGCCAGTACCGGAGTCAGGAAGAACTGAGTTCAAATACAGCCTCCAGACCCTAGGCAAGTTATTTAACCTCTGTTTGCCTTGGTTTTCTCAACTGTAAAATGGGGACAGTAATAGCAATGTGATGATATTTATAAAGTGCTTAGCACAGTGCCTGGGCCTAGGCTCTTAATAAATGTTAATTTCCTTCCTTCAGGGCATCTTTGGGGAATATACTTGGTACAAGGTGAGGCTCATCGCCCCTTTTCTCGGAAATCATCTCTAATGGTCCTCACCGTCTTTTGGATGGGGAAACTTTGACCCTGGGTCTGTAAGAATCACAGGCTAGGTTTATATTTTAGAAAAATGAATCCAATCTATGAAGCAAGCTCCCCATTTTCTCCTCCCCCCCCCACAGTCAGGATACAATAACTGTTAGAGCTCTCAAACATCCTTCAAATGCTAACAATCCATGGCTGTAATACAAGGCTATGATTACAAATGTCAAAAAGACAGAGCATGAAATTAACTTCCCCACAGTTAGCGGGTAGAGGGGCTTGAAGCTCCGCACCATGCTGATCTGCTACCCTCCACCCACCGGTGGCCTTCGAGAAAAATGCTCCCTGTAATGGTGAGTACTAGGACTATTACAGTGACAACCATATCTTTCCATGACACTCTACTCACTAATTAAGCAGGCCCCCAAATACCAGCCTGACCTGGCCTTGTCTGTGGGGAAAAAACTCACGAAGGGAACAGCCATGCCTATTTAACAGGCTAATCAGCTGTCAGGAGAAGAGTGAACAATGCCACTGGGATTCTGAGGGAAAGGCTCCTCTCTTCTCTGTCCAGTCTGAAGGAGAAGGAGCAGGAAGCTCAGAGATTCCTTTGGACATCAGCCCGATGCATTGTTCTCCTTCCAGTGCTTCATTCAACTAATACTTTTCAAACACTTTAGATGTGTAAGACACTGAGGACACAGAAGCTTGTCTCATGAAGCTTATAATCTAATGGGGCAAAGGATGAGTAAGTAAATAACTATTAAACCACAATTAGACCACAAGCTTGTTGAGGTGAGGGCAAGGGGGAGTGCCAGGTCTTACCTCTGTACCTCTAACACTAAGCTCAGGCAGGTCCCTTTAATATAGTAAGAATTTAACAAACATATGCTAAAATGAAAGGAAACTATGATATAAGGATCCGTGTGATAAAGGCAAGAGAGAGGTCCATGTCAAGCTCAATGAGAGAAATCTGAGGAGGGAAAGACACCTTTCACCTGGAGAAGACAGGAAAGGTTTCATGGAATACACAGAAGCTGAGGTGGTCCTTGAAGGAAAGGAGGAAGGCACTCCAACAAAAAGAGGAAGAAAAAGGAAGAGATATGAGGAGGTGAGTTGGTAGGGAGGGGTTGGGGCAGAATAAACAAAAGCAAAGAGACAGAGGAAGAGAAAAAAGGCAGACAGAAAGTCACCCAGTTTCATTGGAACATGGAGTACTTGAAGGAGAGTAATAATAAAAGACAGGACTCAGAAGATGGAGGGCCTTGAATGTAAGGGTCAGAAGTTTATACATTATTCAACAGATAATGGGGAGCTAATAAAATTTTTTTGAGTAGAGGAAAAACACAATACATCACACACACACATACACACACACACACACACACACACACACACACACACTACAATCCAGCTATGGCTTGGGACCTGCTAGAAAATGCAGAGAATGAAAGGAGGTTGTGTAGAGAAGGAAACAGATTAAATTGAAAAATAACACCCTACGTTTATATAGTTCATTGTAAATTTTAATTATTATTTTAATTTTTAAGTATTTATTTTTCCTCCATCCCACCTCCCTCTCTAAAAAAACAAAGAAAAACAAAACAAAAAACCCTTGTAACAAATGAACATAGTCAAGCAAAACAAAGTTCAATAACTGAAGATTTCCAAGGGCTTTTATTTCCATTATCCCCCTGAATCCTTGCAACACTTTTGTGAAGTGGATAGCACCAATATTACCACTCACATTTTATAGCTATGAAAACTGATGATCAGAGAAGTGGAATAAGTTGCCCAAGGTAGCACAGCAACAGTGACAGAGCTAAGATCGAAATCTAGGAAGGCTTGTATGTTTTTCATCATGCCTCCCCTTCCAGCAGATATGTGAGGAAAGAAGAGGGGCAATATACCCATTTTAGAAATGAATCACTTAAGAGCACAGGACTTGGATTCAGAAGATCTGAGTTTGAATCCCAATTCACTTACTATTTGTGTGACCCTGGTCAAGTCCCTTCCCCTATGTTTCCTCATCCTTAAAATGAAAGAATTATCAAAGAAACCATTTGAGATAATGAATAATTTCAGTAAGATAACAGGAGACAAAAGAAAGCCATAAACTTCACCAGCATTTCTATTCAGTCACAATAAAATCCAGTAGGAAATGATAGAAAGAGAAGTATTATTCAAAATAATCATAAAATGAAGAAAATATTTGGGAGTCAACTACCAATACACATTCCAAATTTATATAAATAAAATTATAAACACTCTTTACAGAAATAACGGCAGACTTAAATCATTGGAGGAATATTCATTGCTTACAACAGGCCCATACCAACATATTTAAAATCACAATACTATGTAAACTAATATATAGATTTAGTGATCTACCAATAAAGCACCAAAGGTTACTTTACATAAAAAAATTCATTTAGAGTAACAAAAGGTCTACAATTCCAAGGAAAATAATTTTTATAAAGTAGGAATGAAGAAAGAACAGCACTTTCAGACTTCAAGTTATATTATTAAACAGGAATCATAAAAACTATTTGGAGGTAGTTAAAAAAAAAAAAGGAAAGTAGATGCCTGGAACCAAAAAAAAAAAACAAAACCCACTAACAACAACAAAGAGAAATCAGCAAGAATCTAACCCAATAACCCAGTCTTCAATAAACCCAAGCACATGAACTATTTGGAGAACTATCTATTCAACAAGAACTTCTGGGGAAAATGAGAAAGTAGTCTGGTTAAAAAATATGCTTTAGACTAGGAAATTACACCCTTAATTCAAAATGGTCATTCAGCTTATAAAAGTTCATAACATGATAGAGTTAGAGGAACTAGAAGAAGTACCTTTCACAACTATGACGGGGAGAATAGGAAAGATATCTCACAAATGATTAAACAGACAATCTGGATGACAAAAAAATGAAAAGCTTTTTCAGGAACAAAACCAATGTGGCTAGGATAAGAGGGGAAACTGTAGTTTGGGAGAAAGAAGAAAAACAACTTTGTATTGCTTATCTCTGTTAAAGGTCTGCTGTCCAAGATATACCATCTAGGGATTCAACACAAATATTTATGATCAAGAACCATTCTCCAAAAGGTAAGTGGCCAAATTATATGAATGATTCTCAAAAACATTACAAACTATTACCTTATGAATGATTTGCTTTCCAAAGCTTTCTTCAAAAAAAAAACCCAGCAAATTAAAACAACTTTAAAGTTTCATTTCACACTGAGCAAATTAGCAAAAATATAACAAACATGGAAATAAATAGTCTCTATTGGATGAGCTATGGTGCACTGGATTTTTTTCCATTTTAAGAATTATTTTTTTAAAATTCTGAATTTTGTCAACATGAACAAGAACAATTCTATATACAAAGTAGAACAGAAAGGGAGGATATATATGAAACCATGAATGTACAGCTTGCTTTAAAAAAAAAAGTATGTAATGAATTTAACATGTTACTTTCAAAGCTGTCCTGCTTGCAAATGTTACCTGTCCATTTACTATCTTTTACGCTTTTGTTACATTAATACATTATTATGAAAACTGTGAATTAGTACAACCATTCTAGAAAACTGTCTGGAAGTATACAGAAGGAAAAAATAATGAAAATGTTCACAGTCTTTGACCCAGGGATAGCACTGCTAGCTTTATACTTTATGGATGTCAAATCCAGAAAGAAAGTTCTCATAAATAACAAAATACTCTCAGGAATTCCTTTTGCAGTAGTCAAATGGGTTCCCATTGAGTGGGGGTTGGCTAAACAAACTATGATGCATGGATGTAATGGAATATTACTGTGCTTTAAGAATTGATGAATGCGAAGAATTCAGAGCAACATGGGAAAACATAAATGATCAGATGCAGAGATGTAGTGGGTTCCTCCTTGTTGAAGGTCTTCAAAGAAAGGTTGAACAATCACTTGTCAAGTATTCTATGGCGGGAATTCCTTTTGGGAATGAGTTAAGACAAGATGGCTGCTAAATTCTATAAATCTGTGAGATTTAAATTAGCAGAACCAAGAAAACAACATGCCCAATGGCTACAATACCATAAACAGAAAGAACAGCAGAACAAAGCTGAATGTTGTGCAATTACAATGACCAAGCTTGTCCCCAAGGAGCAATGAGCACATATATCTCCTTTCTTTCATTGGAAACTTAGGAAACTATGGATGCGAAATGTTGCACATGCCATCAAATGTGGTCAATACGAAAGTTGGTTTTGCTGAACATTTTTCCTTTTCCTTCTTGTTTTTTTAAAATCTCTTTTTACAAGGGAAGGTTCCCTGAGGGTAGTGGAAGAAGGAGAAGTACATTTAGAAATGAATGTGATGTAAAAACAAAAGGCACCAATAAAACTTTTAAAATGAAAACAAAATAAAGAGACAGGGTTCTACAGTCTCTAGGATTTCTTTTAGCTTTAACTCTTGACAGCGCCCAGATCCACGATGATGGATGAGGGCAATCCTTCCAAATTCAACCTCAGGGCTGCGGTTGTGGCTAGGAGGATTATCCAGAACCTGGGACCCAGAGCAGAAACAGGAAGGAAATTTTGAACCAGGATGACATCTTTGGACTGGAAAGAACAATTTTAATCTTTTTACTTTATGTAGGAGGTGACAGTCCTGCTATGTTCTGCCCTGCATGTGGAATATAGTGTTCAATTCTGGGTACCACAATTTAGGAAGGATACTGATAAATCAGAGAAGTCCAGAGTAGGGCAATCAGAATGGTGAAGGACCTTGAGTTCATGCCATAGATGGATGGGTTGAAGAAAAAGGAAATGTTTAGCTTGGAGAAGAGGAGACAGAGGGAATGTGACTGCTGGCTCCAAGTATTTGAAAAGCTGTCATGTGAAAGAGCAATTAGACCAGTTCCTGCTTGGCCTCAGAGCAAAGAACCAAGGAGGGTTGGACATTACAAATAAGTAGATTTAAGCTTGATGTAAGAAAAAAAAACTTCCTATGAGTTAGAGCTCAATATGTCCCTTCAGTTGAGAAACCATTCCCTGTCAGTCAGGGTACTCAAGCGTTGATTGGATGCTCATCTTATCAGGTATCTTGCAGAAGGGATTCATGATCAGGTAAGGATTGAATCAGATGCTCTCTGAGATCCTTTCCAGCCCAGAGATTCTCTGAGTCTACCAAATGAAACAGCATTGTGGGAATGGGCAAAGTTCAAAAATAATCCACTGGCAAAGAGCAAGCTTCATTTTCCCTCCTTCCCTTTCCAGGCTCTCCCTAATCTCTTCTCACTTTCCTCTGTGGCCTTCTAAACTAGCCATTAATTAGAGACTGGTAATTAACTTTCTGGTTCAAGTAATATTTTGCAAAGGAATTCCATTAAAGAGGTGATTTGCATATTCAGTTGCCTGGAAATAAATGCATGTCCTTTTGGAGAGCAGCGGTCCTAAGATTGTCCTTTAATCTCAGGGAGACATTATCGTTGAGTACACGCCACAGAGAAAGGATAAGATACAGTCTGGTACCCAGCAAAATGGATCTTAGGAAGTTCCACTCAGGCTTCCTTTGTCCCTCTTCTAAAATGTTGGAATCCCTTCATCCCTGTCGAAGAATGCCAGGTTTCCTTCCTCCCTATGCTAAACCCTCACTGGCTTGACACTACTGAGATTTGGCCACTTCAGTATTATAGCAATAACAGTACCTCATATGTTGTAAATGCTTTCCAAAAGCAAAAATAGTACAGGTGTTATTTCCATTTTACAGATGAGAAAACTGAGGCTTGAAAAGGTTACGTGATATGTCCAAAGTCCATACAATATGTCATCATATTAGAATCAGAACTTGAACCCAGGCTTCTTGATTTCGAGTTCAGTGTTTCTCTCACTGTATACTACACTGCCTTAAACAATTTTAGAGGCCAGCAAAAGATTTCTAATCTACTCTCTGTAGCTAGTATTTAGGCCTGGCTTGACCTTATGGTCCCCAATGTCTCCCAGCATCTCAAGAAAATTCCCAGGTTCTTCTTCTTACTCATAAGAAAAGCCATTTAGACTCCTCTAACAAATTCAAAGGCTGTAACTTCTGGTAGCCATTAGTCTACCACATTAGCAAGAGTTTAAGTGCTTCTTCAGGTCAAATTAGGTAGATAGCCAGAGTGTGGTAGAAAGAGCCTTGGAATCAGGATACTTGGGTCTGAATCCTGGTTTTCCCCAGTTCTACTTGGTGTGACCTTTTAATAAAACACTTTAGCTCTTGGGGCTTCAATCTGCTCATTTATAAAATGGATACAATACTTCCCACTATCTTAGAGTGTCATTGCAAGGAAAGCACTTTGAGAGCTGTTAAGTCCTATAGAAATATGAGCTATCCATAGATCATAGGATTTAGAACTGGAAGGGACCTTAGAGATTATCTGATCCAACCCTCTCCTTTCAAGGAGAGGAAATGACTTATCCAAAGTCACATGGGTATTAAGTAGGAAAGCTAGGATTCAAACCCATGTCTTCTGACTCCAAAGTCAGTCTCTGTACATATTACCAAGCTGCCCTTCTATCACCATCATCTTCTTCATCATTACATTTTGATAAGACTATGATAATAACAATCAGTTATTGCTTGCCTTTACAACATCAGGGAAGTAGCTCCCCAAATGCCCTTCCAGTCTGCAGTATTCCCTATGAATCAGATTTTCAGGTATATGGTTATAACCACATTCAATCCCCGCCGATAGCAAAGGAAAGGACAATCAGGGGAGGAGGGCACTTGAAGGCTTTTTCCAAAAGGATGAATCCCCTTTTATTATATGTGTGTGTATTAATGTAAGAAATTCCTCCCACCAATACACACACACACACTCAGACTTCCCTTGGAATTGGAATCCCATCCTGAGCTGGCCATATTTTCAGCAGACTGGCTAATTTCCATGATTACTAAAAATACTGCCCAGCTCAGATCTCTAGAAGATACACAAGGGAACCACAGATATAAAAGGAAAGGGATAAAAATAAAAAGGCAGAAAATAAATTGGTTCTTATAAATGTCCAGTGATCATTTTGTGGCTACCTCATCCCCTTCCTATCACTGAGAGATGCTATGCCTAACACTTCCTCCCAGAAGTCTTGAAGGTTTTACAGTCTTAGCCAGACAACTTAGACAAGTCTTAAGAGTCAAATATGTCAAAAAGCTCCCAGAATTGACTGTATCCCCCTCCCTCCTTCCTCTCCATCTTCCTCTCTCCCCCCGCCCCACCTTCCCCCCCTCCCCGCATCCTACCAATTCTGTTTCTACCACTTAACTTGGTGTATGACCTTAAGGCAGTCACCCCCTTAGTACCTGTTTCCCCATCTGTAAAATGGGAATAAAAATCCCTACTCCAGTGACCTTACAGGGTTGTTATGAGGACTACATGAGCAAATGTGTGAAGGAAATCTTGGGAAAAGCAGACAAGCATTGTAAAAATACAGGGTATTTTGTTATTATTAAGTCTTCCAGGGCTGAATTTCGTTCCAATTGAAGGGGGGGTGGGGTGGAGAATGGGGGGAGGGATGAAGAGCCTTTCCTGCTAGTAATTAATTCATGACAGTATTTTTTCCAAGGCAGAGGCTCGTTTAACAAACATCCATATGTTTGGGGCTTCTCAGTGCCAGGAAAAAGCCGAACTGGGACATTATATGGGGAATGCCTATACAGGAACTTCAAAAAGCAAAGAGAAGGGAACTCCTGGAAGAGGTGAAAGCAATTTCTGGATCTCTTACCACCCCAGGAAACATGATAAATGTGCCAGTACTGAGGAAGGAAGCTGGGGGTCTTAGGCAGATCTGTTACTTGCCTTTGTTTCAGGGTTACCAGTCTTTCTGCTCTGGACACTGCCTGAGGGAATGGTAGAGGGCTTCTGCTGGACCCTCTGTTCTAGAAGGTTGGGTCCCTTTTTACCCCCTGTTCTAGAATCCTGGGCCTCCTGGCTCTCCTTTCCTCTCTAGAATGTTGTGCTACACATTCCAGTCTTGCTTGTTGATAGAAGTCTGTTTCAGGTAAGAGGTAAGGGTCTAGTGGGTAGCATACCCTCAAGAAGGTGCCTTGTCATTGGCAAATAGAAAGAAGGGCCACCTAGGCTAGCAAAGGATGTGGCTCTGAGCCAGGGAGGCCAGGCTGCTTACAGAGCAGTGAACCATGTCTAAATTGCATGATCATTGCCCTGGATCTTGGCTTAAAATACTACTGACATCAGTGCTTCCAGACAGACCCACATAATGGACAAGGATGTCATATGATAGCTGGGGAGGGAAGAGATACAGGGCAGAGGCCAGATACTAACTAGCTGTGTGACCTAGAACAAAACATATCCCCTTCCTCAGCCTTGGTTTTCTCATCTGTAAAATGAAAAGGCTGTAACACTTACTGAACTCTAGCTCTTTCTAGCTCTCACGCTTTCTGTTCTAAGGTCCCTTCCACCTCTAACATGTATGTTCTAACACCCTGCATTCCAACGTCTCTTCCAACTCTAAAATTCTG
The DNA here is from genome assembly GCF_011100635.1 of Trichosurus vulpecula. Classification (NCBI taxonomy): domain Eukaryota; kingdom Metazoa; phylum Chordata; class Mammalia; order Diprotodontia; family Phalangeridae; genus Trichosurus; species Trichosurus vulpecula. Next base: position 124,756,577 of record NC_050575.1, on the reverse strand, counting down.
GTTTTTAAGGTCTTTTCTACCTTTGATTTCTCAGCCTCCAAAAGTTGTGGAGAAATACCATAAACAAGTGGAAATCATTCACAAGGTGTTAATTTCTTATTGGTTTAAATTAGATTAAATCATTGATTACACCCGATGATATTATGATGGATAAGAGTTACATCATTTTACAAATTACTGAAGTTGGAAGAGACCTTAGAGATCATCTTGTCCAACTCCTTCTCATTTTAAAGGTAAGGAAACTGATGTCTAGAGAGAGAAAAGGGACTTGTCCAAGTCCACACAGCTAATAAGTAACAATAAGGCCTCTGAACCCAGGTCTTCTGACTTTCTTTTCACTACCTCATCTTGCCCCAGTGTTCCAAATAAACTTGATGGATATAAGATTGTTTTAAAAATCAGTACAATTATTTCACACTATTCCTAATAAGTATTTTTTAGAAATCATGTTAAACAAGATTTTTACTTCAAATTTTGGGTCCAAATTTTGTGTACAGTAAAGGGTTCCACTGCTTCAATGAGTCTGGGAGAAAGCGCTCTGCTCAATGTCTCACAGCTGATAAGTGAAGGTGAAATGGAAACCCGGGTCTTCTGATGTCCGGCTGAACAATAACAACCAGAGTGTCAAGGCACGTTTTTATAGGGTTTATATGGTTTACAAAGCAATTTCCTCACAACAGCCTTTTGAGAGGGGTAGTATAAGCATTACTCTCTCCATTTCCTAGAAGAAGAAACCAAGCCTCAAAGATCTCTCACGTGGCCTGTCCCAGGCCATAGCTAGTAAGTGTCAGCACGTGGGACTTCAACCTATGGCTTCTGACTCAACTCAAGTGTTTTAGAGCATAAATGTCAGATACGCCAATCCACAACACTGCACTGGAACCAGATTAAAATGTAACTGGTAAATATTAACAAAATAAATATAAATACAATGTAATGTAGATAACGTTAATATGGGTTTTTCTAAGTCAATATGCAGCCCCTGGGGAGCATTATGGAGGTTTAGTGGTTTTGAGTTTGACTCCACTGTTTTTGAGAATTGTAAGCAGATTAAGTTAATAATGTTCTACAGCAACTCAAAAGGTTAGTGGGATCTTAAGCTACACTGAGAGGCACGGCTAGGGATTTGGGAGGTAATGATCTCCCCGGACTCTGCATCGGTCAGAGCAGACTTGGAGCACGGTGTTCATTTGTGGGTGCCTCACTTTAAGAAGGAAAGTAGGGGGGATCTGGAAGAAAGAGACTAAAAGAGTAGAGGGGCTCAGGGATGGGTTGATCTAGGAATGCATAATCTGGAAAAGAGATGACTCAGGGTCTGAGGTAAGGGGAATATGATTTGTTGTTGTTGTTTGGCTAATTATTTCTGTCTACCTCATTGTGGCCCCATTTGGGATTTTCTTGGCAGAGGTACTAGAGTGGTTTGCCATTTCCTTCTCCAGCTCATTTTTACAGATGAAGAAACTGAGGAAAATAGGGTTAAGTGACTTGCTGAGGATCACACAGCTAGTAAGTGTCTGAGGCTGAATTTGAACTCAGATCTTCCTGCCTCCAAGCCTGGTGCTCTATCCACTGTGCCACCTAGCTGCCTCTCCAAATATTTAAAGTACTATAAGTGTGTGTATGTGTTTGTTTAAGAAATTATATTTATTCTATTTGGTTGCAGAGGACAGAATAAGGAGTTACCCGTGGCAGTTTTAAAGAGGCACATATAAGCTTATAAGGAAAACCTTCATAATATTAGAAAAATCCTAAAGTGGAGGGGACTTAAGAGGTTTCTTCCTACTAACAGTCACTTGTCAGGTATGCTTTTGAGGTGACCTCTGAGGCCCCTTCAACCTCAGTGACTCAGTGAAGTCCCAGACTCTATTCCATTGCCAGAGATAGCTCAGTGTTGCAATGTATATAGAGTGCTGGGCCTGGAGTTCAAGACCTGCGTTCAAATGTAACCTCAGATACTTACTAGCTGTGTGACCCTGGGCAAGTCATTTAACCTGTTTGCCTCAGTTTGCTCAATTGTGAATAGTACCTACTTCACAAGGTTGTTGTGGGATCAAATGAGATAATATCTGAAGAGCACTCAACACAGTGCTTGCACAAAGAAGGCTCTATATAAATGCTTATTCCTTCCTCCTTCCTTTTCTCCCTTCCTCACTGTCCTGTCTCTGAAAATGAACCAACTTCATTAATGACAGTGGATTGTAATAACCCCTTGAACTACCCTAAAAAATGAGACAAATACCCCCAAAGCCAGGGCTCACATGATCTGCTTTCTTTGCTCCCAGCCTTGGCCCACTGTGTGGGTCATACTTCACTTCTAAAGTGTGACCTCATTCACACACCTTGGTTCCTAAGTCTAAGGAAGAAGTGTCCAGTGCCTACCCAGATTTGGTCTCAGGAATGGAATAAAGCATTTGACAGCTAAAGGTCCCTAAATACCCTCCCCACCCCTTTTCTTGAGTGATTTGTCCAGTTCCCTCAAATGACAGTCATCTTCTCACTTTATAACACTTATTTAGACTGGCTGAGTTGAGGGATGACTGTACAAGACAGATCCCTGAAAGCCTTCTATGTCACAAGAAGCTGAGGATTAATCTCTTCCTCATGACTGGCCACCACTCCCAGCAATTTGACTGCAGACCCTTTTGCGTCTTTCCGTCCACAGTGGCAAGATGGGGTGAGTTCAGCAGCACAGCAGTAGCTTCTTGTTTCAGAGTAGGCTCCTACATGCCTTCCCTTGTCAGGATACTTTAGTCCTAAGAACACAGAACTCAGAGCAAGAAGCTACCTTAGATATTATCTGGACCACCAGCTCCCTTATTTTTGGTAAAAAATGACTTACGGTGTCATGAAAAGGACAATGAACTGGGAGTCAAAAGACCTAAGTTCTCAACCTGCCTCTGCCAGTAGCTAATTATATGCTTTTAAGTAAGTTGCTTGAGATCAGAAGTATATCGATGACCCCCCACCCCTGACCCCAGGGATCCATGTATAGATTTTAGGGAGGTCTGTAAACTTGGATGTGAAAAAGGTGATCTTTATTTTCACCAACCTCTGGCTCCCTTAGTAATCCTATTTACTAAAAACATTATTCTGAGAAAGGGTCCATAGGTTTTGCTAAACTGCCTAAGGGTCTCATCACACACAAAAAAGGTTAAGAATCCCTGGACTAGATATTTCTAAAGTACCTTTCAACTCTAAGGCTTTACGGTTTAACATTCAATCTATAGTTTTTACTCAGAGCCTTTCTTTCACTGTTCTTGGGCAATCTGAGCTTTCTTCCTATGCCAGAGAATGCCACAGAACCAGATTTTGTTGATATAAAATTAATAATCTGATGCTGCACCACTGCCAGTCTGACATCCTGTTAACACTGCTAATGTTTAATATCATTTCAGGAAATGGGTCCATAGCCTGCCTGTAGGTAGGTGCTCTCCTACCCCCTCACCCTCCACCCTCCTCAGTACCCTTAAGATTTGCTACTAAAAAACCCAGGGCAGGAAGTGACCCAGAGAGGTCATCTTCACCATGCCTCTATCTATTACCCTGAGCACACAGAAGCCACAGCTGAGGTCTCTGTCCATTTTTCTGGGCTGCCTGATTCCTATTGTCAGAAGGTAAACATTACATACACACTGCAAGCTCACCAATGTGGATCCACATACAGAGGCTGGACCTCCATCTGTGCTGGCCCACTCCATCAGTATGCCATATGACAGACCCAGAGCCAAACAAGGCCTTATAGCCAGAGTACGTACATGAACGCTTGCATGCGGGTGCAGAGACTCCTGATGCTCCAAGTATACTGGTGAGTAAAGGAAAACGTGGAAATGGGCATGGTCCTCGGTCACAGAGGTAGAGCTGCTGAAAATGTTGCCAGGCTATAACAAAGACACCAAGTGCCTAAAACTGTCTGGTCTCTCTAGCCCAAAATATGGGGCTCTCTGGGCACAGGGAGAGCCAAGGTCTTCATTTGAGGGTCCTCAGGTTAGAGAGGGCTTGGCTGTGGACTTGGAATAAATGGAAATGTATTTGGAGACAGCAGCTTCCAGGTTGAGAGAGAGAGGCTGAATGGGTTGGCGAGACTCCTCAGGGGAAGGCAGAATCACAGGAAGATTGGATGCAGCCCGAGAAAGCTCTTAGGTCACTTAAATGCCCATTCAATCTCTAGAGAAGCTGGTCTATAATATGGAACTTACACGCCTTGGCCTGCTGTGGGGGATTGGCTGGAGGAGTGAGAAATCCGACTCATTCTGCCTATGTGCTTCTTGTTTCTGTGTCTGGGAGCTTATCTGGGTCTAAGGCAAGGAAGCAGGTGGGAAGGAGGGTCAGTCTGGCTGAAAGGCTTCAGGAGACAAAATAATCTGTCCCTTCACCTCTCAGAGAAGCAGCATCCTAACTGGAAACTGACAACAGCACTTCCAGCAGAGCTTGAGCAGTTATAGAAAAAAAGGACCCTAGAGAGGTAGTGCCCACTGGGTCAACCAAAGGGCATAAGAAGGCATGCCTTTGCCTAAAAGATCTGTTCTGAAACTCCCATTGCTACCTTCAGCTTTCTTTCCCTCCTAAGCCTTCATGCCAGCCACCCAGCTCCCCCACCCCCCAACCTCCAACACATCCCCAGCCATGCTCCGATCATCCATAAGAGAGATGAGGAAGGAGGGGGGAAGGGAACAGCTTTCTTGACTTGCCTATAGAGGTACTGCCAACCCAGGAAGGGTTCTGGTTTAGGCAATCCTCCCATCTGCCTCCCATCATAAGAAGAAACATGACCAGCAGACTCAGAGATAGAAAGGACTAGCCACATACCTTGAAGCTGCCTTCTCTTCTCCCTGGCAACTCAGCACCCTACTTGGAGCACATGTGACCCCAAGAACATAGGCATTTTCTCCCCTGCTGCTTTCTCCTCCCTCTCCCTCCCTGCCCCAGCCCCCACCTGGTCCCAGAGGGTGAGCCACTTCACCGTTTTATGTCACTATTCTCCAAGTTACCCTCAAGGACCTATATATGACAAACACCCTTAGGTTAGACACCAAATGTACTTCTGAAAGATTGGTCACTAGTGTGTGTAATGGAGGCAAGGCACTCAGAAGCATTCAAATACCACCCAATGAAGCAAAGAAAAGTCCCGGCTCAAGATCCAGGGTAACACAGACGGCAGAGTGAATACGAGGATACTGACTCTGGATGTTCCTAAGGAGAGAATGCTTCTCCCTGGTAAAGCTACATTCTTCTGGGTCCCCCAGTGTCCTTGCCCCCAATGTGCCTGTCTCTCTAGGGTCCCAGAAGTTTGTGGCATGTTCTCTTTATCACTGAGGTTAAGGTAAGGTGAAGGCTCCTCCTTGAGCTGAAGCCCCCCATCCTGCCCCCCCTCACCAAAAAAAACAACACCTTACCATACATTGTGTGTGTGTGTGTGTGTGTGTGTATACATGTGTAGACTTCCAGTCTGAGCCTGATAACCCCAGCTTTTAAGGACTTAGCCAGGTCTCTTAATGGCAAGGAGACAGTGAAACAACACCTTTCCACACCTCCACCCACACACACATATACCACATTTTTTAAAAAGCCATTCAGGTCTTACCATCTACAATTCAGTCAACATCTATCTATCTGGATCTTCAAAGGACAAAATAATTAAAACAAGGGGCCTAATTCCTTTTAACCTTTGTTCTCTTCCACCACCGATCTTCCAGGTTCTCATCTACAACTCTTGCCCCTTCCTCCCTTATCTCTGTGCTATGCCCCCCTCAAACCAAATCCTAAAATCTTTTTCTCAGTCTAGTCTCTGCCCTCACACCTATCAGAGACATTCTAGGTAGCAGAGAATGGCTGGAGGGTGGGGTAGCAAAGGGTCAACACAGGCTTTCTCACAAGGGGGGGGGTGGGAAGGGCTGGTGCCAGAAAGGTACAAGAGAAGAAAATGAAAAAGGGGCTGTTAATCCTGTTTCCCACTCCAATCACCGAGCCTTCTCTGTGCTAGTCCTGCAAACCAAAGCCCAAAATCCCAACACTATATGGGGCCCAAAAGTCCCCTGCTTTTCCCCCTATCTCCAATACCATTGAGGGGTCAGACTTGTAAGAGGGAGAGAGGAAACAGGACAGATAAACAGCAGAGGTTCTACCATTTCTCTCTCCCTGAATGGACCCTGACCCAAGGAAAATAGGAGGGGAAGCAGGACTGAGAAGGGGGAAGGGGAGGCTGATCTTTGTACCCTCCTGGCCAAGCCCCCCATCTCCCTCTGTGCCACTTCTCCCCTAGCCTCAGCCGAAGTCCCCCTTCCTGTCTAGTATCCCCCAACACAGGTACCACTGCTGACAGGGCTGGACCAGGCATGGGGCAGGAGGTCAGCAGAAACTCCAGATGCCTCTTTCCAGCCAGGTTGTGACCCCAGAAAGGTAGACTGGAGTAGAGGAACAAAGAAGGTGGGACCAAACACACTCTCGCTGCCCCGGCCCCTTTCACCTAGACCCTCTATACCACCTTCTCTAAAACCAAACCAAAAGCTTCTCCTCGACCTCCCTCCAGCCCCCCACAACATCAGTGTCAGGCTGGAGGTGGGGGCCAGTGCCCATCCAATCACCTACCCCCCCTCACACACAGTGCCCCCCTTCACCCCCTCCTCCCCCAGACACCGCCCCCTGGCCACTGGCTGGGCTTACCTACCTCTCATTGTCCGTGCTCCGGAACCCAGGGAGGATGTGGCGGAAGCTGTTGTTGCGATCGAGCCTGGGCTGGCTCTTTGTCCGTTTGATGGAGCCTTTGAGCCGGCGGCTGAGGAAGCCCTGCGGGCAGGAGATGAGGAGAGCAGGTTAGCCCCCAGCCCTCCCGGACAAGAAGGGCAGCCCCGGGGGAGGGGGCCCGGAGGGAGGGCACTCCCGGCTCCCAGGCTCCCTGGCTCCCGCCCAGCCCGGGCCAATGCGCATTGCTGTCAGCAAGGCTTGCTCCGGCTCTAGCTCCAGCTCCCGGCTCCAGCTCCCTCGGAGGGCTGGATCCAGCCCACATCTGCTCCAGCCGACGGCCAGCCGGGCGACGTAGACGGGAGACTCCCCTAAGCCTCTGTTGCCATAGCAACCACCAGCCTGAATAGCAGATTGCAACTAAGAGGGGAGGAGAGGGGGTGGTCTCTGGGTGGGGCAAGGGGAGTCCAGTACCCCCTGCCTCAGCATCCCCAACTAGTGTCTGCCTCTGTGCGTGTGTGTGTGTGTGTGTGCGCGCGTGCAAGATTGGGGGAGAAGGGCCACAAGAACCTACAGTATAGTGGGGGACCACTGTAGCCCCCATTCCTTACTTCAGAACCATTTCATCAAATCTTACTGAAATGAGGTCATGGCCATTCAAGGAGGCTCAGGGGACAACAGGCTCCCTGCCTAATCAAAAGTCAGAGGTGTTTTCCTTCTTCTCCCAAGAACTAGCAGATCCTCTCGCTGTTTAGACGGAGGCTTTGTAGGGTAGGTGGGAACTCTAAAAGCTAAAATCCTGGTTATGCAGACAAAGCAAGGAGTTAATTCTAATTTTGCCACTAATTCACTGTATGACCTTGGGTAAGTCATTGAGTCCCATAGGGTCTCATTTTTATCTGTCAAATGAGGGGGCTGGGCTAACATTCTATGTTCTTTAGATCTCTTCGATCTATGATTCCATGATTCCAAAAGGGCTATGAAATTTGAAAAGACAAAAATCGGGGAAGAGAGGGTGGCGAGGACAGCTGTCTTACTGTATCCATGCTAGAATGGCAAAGTATGACCAGGGTAAACCTAAGAATACCACCACCACTTTGTGCTTCAGCCCAGCTACAAATATTCCATTTTCTCCTCACAACAACCTTTGGAGTTAGGTGCTATTATTATTCCCACTTTACAAATGAGGAAATAGAGACAGATTAAGTGACATGTACAGGGTCACATAGCTAAGAAGTGTCTGAGGCAGGATTTGAACTCAGGTCTTCCTGCTGCCACATCTAGCACTTTATCCACTACATTCACAGCTAAGATGTTAATTGGTAACTATGGGGTCTTCCAGCTAAGGTTAAAATCGGGACTCTTTTCCTCTCCATGTTCCTTTAAGACTTGAGAGTCTTCCCTTTGAAAGGAAGGATCAAGTGAAATGCCACTTCCTATAGGAAGCCCACATTGATCATTCTCCCCTCCTCCCCCAACCATGGGAGTGTTCTCTCCTTTCCCTGAACCCCATAATAATAATGATGACAACTAGAATTTATATAGCATTTAAAGATTTGCTAAGCACTTTACATTCTCTTTATGTAACTAATTTTTACCCTCACAAAAACCAGGAGGCAGCTACAATTATGATGAGAAAACTGAGGCAAACAGGGTTAAGTGATTTGCCCAAGGTAGTAAGTATCTGAGGCTGGATTTGAACTCAGTCTTCCTGCCTCTAGGTCCAGAGTTCTATCCAGTGTTTCTCCTAGATAGCTGCCATAATAGTTTGAACCCATCTAATCGCACTTTCATAGATTGTCTTGTATCATCAGAAGAGTATGAGACTAAAAGCTGAAGAGATCTTTTAAAAAAATCTAGTCTAATCTCTCCCTTTCATAAGAGAGGAAGTTTATCCAGAGCAGTTCAGTTACTTGTCCAAAATCACACATAGTAGGGATTCAAACCAGGGCCCTCTGCTTCCAAAAGTCCAGGGCCCTTTCCACTATATTCTTCTTCCTCTATAGCTTTCTCTAGGTGTGTTTTATTTCCCCAACAAAACTATGAACCCAATGAGAACAGGGACTGTGGCAGTCACATTGTATCTCCTACCACACCTAGCTAAGTAAATGTTTGTGAAGTGATCACCTGTCCCAAACGAAAGACTTATGAGGTTTGGGGCTGGCGATGCTGCAAAAACAGCTGTCTACTCAGTCAAACCTGTGTCATCTCCCTTCAGTTTCCCAGGGAAGTCCCCCTGAACCTGGTGGATCTGCTCTGAGCTGCCAATGTTTCACTGGGCTGACAAATAAATTTTCAATTACCAAGAGATACCTGACCAAGATGGTGGTGAGGAGCCAAGAGGAGATGGAGACCAACTCCAAGACTGTTCCAAATATTAGATGCTATCTGTGCCCTAGGATACATAGATCACCTACTACCCCACAAGCCAGGGAGATAATGGCATCACTCCAATGGGCTATTTGCTTATTCTGAAGAGTTAATGTTCTACATAATCTGAATATTAAATTTCCTCTATGTGAGTAACACAATAAGAAAACAAGGTCTATGATGGTTCTTGTGATGGCCCCTGCTGCTGAATCGCTAACAGAACTCAGGTAGGCACAAGGCATGGCAGATTTGGGGGAAAGATAACCATGGCTGTGGGGCAGTGAGATGGCTCAGTGGATAGAGTACTGGGCCTGGAGTCAAGATGACCTGAGTTCAAATCCAGACTCTGGGCAAGTCCCTTAATACTTTATCCCTTGGAGGCAGTTAGGTGGTTCAGTGGATAGAGTTCTGAGCCAGGAGTCAGGAAGACTCATCTTCCTCATTTCAAATCTAGTGTCAGAGACTTACTAGCTATGTGATACTAAACAAGTTGTTTAACCCTGTTTGTCTCAGTTTCCTGATCTGTAAAATGAGCTGGAAAAGGAAATGGCAAACCACTCCGTGTTTTTGCCAAGAAAATCTCAAATGGGGTCATGAAGAGTCAGACACGACTAAATAACAATATACGTGTGTGTGTGTGTGTGTGTGTGTGTGTGGTTACACATATACATACATACACACAAATATGCAGATATCTCCCTTCTCATTTTATAGGTTAGGAAAATTAGATCTATAAGGGATGAGTGACTTGTAACACTTATCCATGGTCACACAGGTAGTGAATCGCAAAGCCAGAACTAGAACTCAGGTCTTCTGACTCCCAGGCCACTGGTCTTTTCGTTTTAGTCAAACTTATCTATTAATTCTAACACAGACAAAAGAGGCACATGTCTTTATGCCATATTTAGAGGAGACCCTATGTATCCCTGACACCCATTTTCCTTTCCTCCTACCTCCTTCAATTTAGATTCTCTCAGGAAAGTTAAGAGCTGGCAGAGAGTTTGGGTACTGGAGAAGATGGGAAGGTAGCAGGGCACAGAAAGTGAAAGGGGTGGAAGGGGGGGTAACGGGAGGTTCCCTGGCCTGTCTGGAAATGTGGTTCATACAACTCCTGCCCCAATGGAAGCCCAGGCCAAAAAAGCATCTATAGCTGTCTTGGGAATCTGCTCCATGGAATGAAGCCAAATTCCATTCCCAGGTTTCCCGGACCTGGCTCAGTATACCATGAACTGCTCTTTGGCCCATAAATAAGTACCCAGGATAGAGGATCTTCCAGTCAGTCTGGTTTAGAGGTCTGGGGGTCCAAAAGCCTCTTTATCAAGTAAAGAGGCAGTAGGTACAGTGGAAAGAGCACTGGATTTGAATCAGGAGACCTAGCTAGGAGACTTACTATGTGACCTTAGGCAAGTCATTCCACCCTCTTTGCCCTTCATTTTCTTCATCTGTAAAACATGTGGGGGTAGGCCTGAATGATCTTTACAGTCTGTTTCACCTTTGAATCCTTAGATACTACTTCCCATCCTGACAGGAAATGCAACCAGTGTTTCAAAGGTATTCCACAAACACAAGGAAGCCCTGATAGTCCAGAAAGCAGGAACGGTTGAATTTTCATGAGGGACCTGATCATAATGAATTTAATTATCTTTAGCTAGGCACTTTTACCAAGTGCAAGAAAATCCACTAGACAGAAATCCACACTTACTAGCCAGGCAAATTAGGAAAGTAACCACATGACAGAAGAGACCCATATATAATTCTGTTAAATCAGGAATTCTTAACATGCTTTGTGTGACAAGGATCTCTGACAGTCCAGTGAAACCTACAGTCCCTTTTGCAGAATACTGTAAGTTTACAAAGGAAACCAATTATATAGAAGTATAATTATCAAAGTATTAAAAGAGAACAAGCTCAAGTACAGAGGGTTAAGAACCTCTGTTTTAAACAGTAAACACCCAGAGGGCAATAACCAACAAAAAGTCAATGTTTAGGAGTTAAGTGCCATTCAAAGGTTCACCTGTATAAACTAGAGAGCCTTCCTTCCTACTACCCACTTGTTCTCCTACATGGAATATTTCACCCCCTCCTCTCTTCTAAATACATGTAAAATATATGTAATATATTTTAATAATACATTAAATATATAGTATATAGGTTAGCAAAAAGAATATTTATAAATATATAATGCATTTAATATATTTATGCTATATTTTAGCATATGATGAATACATAAGTTAATGAAAAGAAATATATAGTACATAATAATTTAATATACGTATTATATATTTGATGTATATAATATACACATATATTTCATATCCAAGTGTAGTGTCCCTGAAATCTTTCCATGGATCCCTTGGTGGGGAGGGGTGACTACTGACCCCAGGTTAAGAATCTCTGCATTAAAATATAAAATGTTAGAGATGGAAAGGACCTAAACCCATTGAGAGTATTGAGGCTGGAAGTAAGCTTTTAACATAGACTGTTCTCTTTACTTCTGCCTCATCTCAATTGTCTCCTCTTACAAGGAACCTTTCTTGATTTTCCCAGTTGTTTTTTCCCTAATAAAAAAGAATGACCACATACTGACTTTGTATTAAAATGCTGCATTTATTGGACTGTACTTGAAACCTTTCAAGCCTAATCTGACTGGCTGCCATTATCTTTGAAATTCTGAGGTCATGACCCCAGCTACAGGAGCAGATATTTAATATTCCACCAAAAACTACTGGAAAGCAGTCTGGCAGAAATCAAGTTTAGACCAACACCTTACACCATATAATAATATTAATTCTAAATGGATACATGATAAATAAAAAACATAAAAAACAAATTAGAGGAAAAAAGGACGAAGTTTCCCCTCAGATCTATGTATAGAATTCATGACCAAGCAAAGGACTAAGAGGATCACAGAGGATAAAATTGACAATTTTGATTACATAATATTTTAAAGGTTTTGCACAAACATTAGCAATGTAGTTCAAATTAGAAGGGAAACAATAAAGTGAGAAAAAAATCTATAGGCAGTTTCTCCAATAAAGGACTCATATCTTTAAAGAATTTATTCAAATTTGTAAGAATAAGAATCATTCTCCAATTGATACATTTGTTCAAATGATAGGAACAGGATGTTTCCAAAAGACTAAATCCAACATATCAATAGCTATATTAAAAAATGCTCCAAATAACTAATAATTAGAGAAATACAATTTAAAGCAAGTCTGAAGTTGTTTATTCCACCCATCTGGTTGGCAAAGATGATTAAAAAAGTATAGGAGCTGTGGGGAAACAGACATTTTAGGGAACTGCTGGTAATGAGCTATGAATTGGTATAGCTATTCTGGAAATCAATTTGGAACAATATCTGAAATGATGAAAGATATTGTTTCAAGAAACATAGGAAGACTTGTATGAACTGATACTGCCTGAAATGAGTCAAACCAGGAGAATAATTTATGTAACAAGACTTAAGAATTCTAGTCAATGCAATGACTAACCATGATTCTAGAAAACTGATGAGGAAGCATGCTATCCACCTCCTGATGGAGAAATGATAGATATAAGATGCAAAAGAAGACATACATTTTTGGACATGGCCAGTGTAAGAATGTTTTGCCTATGTATTATTTGTTACACAGGTTTTATTTTCCTTAATGTTTTTTTTTAATCAGGAGACAGGGGAAAGGGAAAAAATAAATGCATGTTAATTGAAAAAAATTTTAAATAAATGAAATGGAAAAAAACACACAATCCAGGATAACCTCCATGCCACAATGAGACATCACAGTAGGATTTTAATATAATATAAATACCAGTGATTATCATTATCATTAAGAGATATATTCTATTCCATTACATTCCAACTCCTGATTCAATGTTTGTGGCTCTCAAAACTGAACTTCCTTCCTTCTATGGTCTGGGTGGTTACCATGACAAAAAAAGCTGAATGGTAATATTATAGTTGTCCTCTAGGTATTGCTATCTAGAACATGATATATTTAATCAAGCGCACAAAATGATGCAACATATGATTGAATTAAGTGTTGAATTAAGTGTTTCAAACAATATGTGATATGAGAGCAAACTCAAAGGAAGGAGAAATCAGTGTGAGCTTGGGTAGATGGGAAAGGCTTCCTGGAGGAGGTCCGATTTAAGATAGTCCTTGAAAGCATAGGTAAGACTGAAGAGAAGATGCAAGAAGAAGGTAGGATAACTTGATTACCATGTGCCACGGGAGTAGTGACAGAGATGGTAGGCAGAGAAAAGAAGCATCATCATCATCATCATCAAAAATGATCACAGATCATCCTGCAATGGAACATTTCAAAGCTGAATAATGAAGGTGTGGGGCAGAGGTAGCGTACCAGAGTGAAGGGTCTGAGAGTTCAGATTACAATAAAACATTGCTTTTCTTCTGTTTCCCATTGTTTTTACAATTCTTGTTACCAGAAGGAACCAGCACAGCTCTCATTACCAGCTTGGTGGGAAGAAATGAGACTTTTGAGGATTGTGAATACTTACTTGGCAGAGCTAATGAGTTGTAGGGACTTTGGAGGTGGGGGGGTAGAAACAGACCCCCCAGGGGGCATTAGCTGTCATGGGTGTACCCAGGGACTCCCTATCAAACGCAAGGAAGATGTCTGGAGAAGCTATGGCCCTGAGCCAGTCAGACAAGAGCCCATTTCTCCCAGGGCTCAAAACAAACAGTTCCTCTGGAATCTCTGCCCTTGATTGTCACAGGAGGGTTAGAGTAGAGATGTTGGCAATGCCAAAAATGTCCTCTGTCCTCATGGAATTCTTTTTAAGAAATACATTCTAAAAAAAAATCTCACAATATAAACAACAAATGTGTGTGGGCCCTGCTGTAATTTAAAAAAAAAATCCACAACCACTACAAATAACTGAACTCAGGATCACATAGGATTACAGTTAGAAGAAAGTGTGGAAACTAACACTATTCCACACATAGAAGTCTTTGTCTTACAAATGGCCAAGTCCTTACGATAGGAATCATGGTATAATGGATGACTCAGAGTCAGGAAAATTTGGGTTCAAATACTAGCTATGACAACATCCTAGCTGTGTGACCACAGGCAAATCACTTATCCTCTCTGAGCCCTGGTTTCTTTATCTCTAAAATGAGGACAATGCCTGTAATGCCTACTTCATAGGGCTGTTGTGAGACTCAAGTGACACCATGTATGTACGTGGAGTGCTTTGTAAATGTTAACAAGCTTAATAAATGCCAGTTGTTATTGTTACCATCTAGCCTAACCACTCCATTCTACAAAGACAGAAACCGAAGCCAAGTGACAGAAATGGCTTGCCCAGAGATGGAGTTAATAGTAGAGCTGGAATTCAAACCCATATCTCCTGACTCTCATTCCCTCATTTTTTAAAATATGGGTTCATTTTTTTTTTTGGTGGAATGTAACAGGGAAGAAAGAGTGAATTAACGAATCTAGTGGCAGAATAAAAAATGCAAGAGGCAGGAGGTTTTGAAGATAATGTCTTTTAGTTGGGGCTTAGCCAAAAATGCTGCAAAACTGAACATAAATAAAAAGAGAAAAAGATCATGCATCTTTTGCATTTGTAGGGATCATTTTGCATATTTTACAGAAACAAGGCATGTAGAAACACCAATTATGAATGTATGACAGGGCTTGCTATAGTAACAGAAGCAGAAAGTGAGTGGCTAGGCTGGGGTGGAGGGGAGCTGCTGCTCCCCACTTTCATCTTTCCTCACTTGATCCCAGAATCTCAGGGCAAAGGCTGAGACAGATCCTTGTTTCACAATGTTTCTCACTGAAATAGACCTCTGAGATCGTTTCATCCAAACCCCTCAATTTACAGATGAGAAAAATTAGCCCCAGAGAGCAGAAAAACCTGGATCCAGGTTGCACAACTACTAGTTATAAACAGATATAGGAGTAGCACTTCATGGTCCTGACTCCAAGTCTAGATCTCTTTTCCCTATATTGAGTTATCAGCACAGCTAAAACTGGCTATCCTAGTAGGGAATCAGTGGAGGGCTTTAAAGTGAAAGCTGGATAACTATTTATTGGGATTACTGCAGAGGGTTTTCTTGTTCTAATATGGCTTACACAGGATGTCCTTTGGATGTTGATTTCAGCTCTCAGATATTGACTTCTTGCTGTTCCTCAGCTAAGATACTTCATCTCAGCACTCAGGACATTTCCACTGGCTATCCCAGACACACATGGAATGTGCTCTTCCTCTTCCTGGTCTCTGCCTTGTGGCTTCTCTAGCTTCCTTCAAGTCCCAGCAAAAATATTACCTTCTATGAGAAGCCTTTCCAGATTCCCTTCAATTACAGCTCCTTCCTTCTGTCGATTATTTCCAATTTATCCTATTTTGAACCTGTCTGTACATAGTTGTTTGTATGTTTCTCCCCCAATTAGACTGTCAGCTCCTTGAGGGCAGGAGCTATTTTTTTTTTGCCTTTCTTTGTATCCCTAGCACCTAGCAACATGCCTAACACATAGTAGGCTCTTAATAAATGTTTATGAACTAACTATATCTGCATATATTAATAACACAGATAAACACATAAGGTTTTCCAGACTAAGACCATATAGACACATAGACACATATAAATAAATACACATGAGGCTTCACCTCTGACTGGACTTTCCTCTACAAAGCTCAGTAAGGGGGGGGGGGGGGTAGGTAGTGAGTACCAGACTATGTTGATATAACCTAAAATTAACCCTTTTGACTGCCAAACCACATCAAAGGTTCGAATTCTATTTGTAGACCACTAAGGCTCCTGGACTCTTTTTAAAAAATGAATTTTATTGTAGCAACATTTGCCTCAGATTTCATTGAATATGAAGTAGAACAAGTAATGTTTGAGCTCTTAAAGAAAGAACCCCGCCCAGTCACTGCCAACAAGTACTGCCAACAAGTGCGTACAGAATTTTCCTGTTGCTTTGCTGTTAAGATGGGTAGCAGTTTACAGTGATGAATGTGCTAGGTTCTCTCACACCCTGAGATCTTGTCTTCACAGCTTTAAAAGAAAGGCTTCCTGGTCATGAGCAGGCTAGATTGCAGGCTGCTCCCTCATTTCTCCCAATCCCCAACTAGTATATGCTTTATGTATAAGAGGAGAAGGAAGCCAACAGATCTGCCCCACTTAAAAAAATCTCTTCTATCAGTCTATCACCTTGTTTGAAATTCCACTATTAGAGACTCATTCCTTTGGGTATGTGGGCTTTCTGTTCTTTAAAAATGCTTTATTAAAATGCAAAAACCCCTAATTGGGGTATTCCAGGATCCATAAATACTTTGGTGGGGATGATCTGGCAGCCTGCTAAGAGTAAGGCCCAATGGGATCAAAGAGGTCATCTATCTAATCCAATCCCAAACAGAAGCCCAGAGAGGAGTCATACCAACTATAAATAGGAGAGGTAAGATCTAAAGCCCTGTCTTCTGACTCTAGATACATGATGAAATGAGAGATTTGTCCTGGTCCCTGCCTCTGCTCAGTCTATAGAGGTCTATGTAGAAGGAGGTGGCCATATGGAATGATTGATCCTCCTCCAATATTGAATGGGAGTAAATGGAGGTAGAAAACCCCAGACCATTGGGTTAATCACATAGCCAAAGGAACTAATAAGCTACCAGTACTATACTAGACTCACCCATGGCGATCTGGACTTGCAAAGAGGACCCATAAAAGAATCTGTAAATCCTTAAAGAATAGAAAAGTGAAAATCCTGGAGCTGGAATGAACCTTTGTTTCATTTCAGTGTCTGAATCTTTGTAACCTTATTCAGCAAAGATCCTGGGGTGGTTTGCCATTTCCTTCTCCAGATCATTTTACAGATGAGAAAACTGAGGCAAACAGGGTTAAGTGACTTGCTTAGGGTTACACAGCTAGAAAATATCTAAGGCTGGATTTGAACTCAAGTCTTCCTAACTGCAGGCCTGACACTCTATACACTGTACCACCTAGCTGCCCAGAATTAACCTCAGAACACTTTATAGTTACCAATGAACTCTTAATTGCCAAATCTAATGGCTTTTTTCTCAATCATCACCCTTCTTGACCTCTCTGCAGCCCTTGGCACCATCACTCTTCTGTGATCACATTCTTCCCCTTGATACTTTCTTCTCTGTAGGTTTTCAGGGCATTGCTTTCTCCTGGTTCTCTTCCTACCTATCTGACTACCCTTCAGTCTCCTTTGCTAGATCTTTATCCACTACCTTTGGGTATCCCCCAGTTTGCTGTCCTGGGCCATCTTCTATATACAATTTTGCTTGGTGATTTAATTAGCTCAAAAGGATTCAATTACCATCTCTATGTAGATGTATTTGTCAGCTCTATTTGTCCAGAGTTTCCAACTGCCTATTAGACATCTTGAACTGAATATACCGTAGACATCTTAAACTCAACTTGTCCAAAACCGAACTCATTATTTTGCCCCCCACCAACCTTTCCTTCTTCCTAAACTCCCCATTACATCAGTCACCAGGCTCACATCCTTGGTGTCATCCTTGACTTCTCGCTCTCTCTCTAACCCCTCATATACAATCAATTCCCAAGTTCTATCATTTCTACCTTTATAACATCTCCTGTATATGCCCCCTTCTCTCCTCTTATGCTGACACCATCCCAGCGAAGGCCCCCATCACTTTATGCATAGACTATTGAAGTAGTTTTCCGGATGGTCTCCCTGGCTCAAGTATCTTCCCATTCCAGCCTATCCTCTACTCAGCTGTCAAATTGATCTTCCTAAAGCCTAGGTCTAACCCTGTCACCACCCTATTCAACAAACTCCAGTGGCTTCCTATCACCTACAGGATCAAACATAAAATTCTCTATTAGGCTTTTAAAACCCTTCATAACCTTCTTCTTCCTACCTTCTTCTACCTTATTCTTCCCCTTCCCCTCCCCCCCACATGATGACTGCAACTCCCCATCCTCATCTTTGCCTCCTAGCTTCCTTCAAGTCTCATCTAAAGTCTCACCTTCTACAAGAAATTTTTCCTGGTCCTCCTTAATCTCAGTGCCTTCCTGCTAAGATTCTCTCCAATTTATCCTGATTATATTGTTTGTATGTTGTCTCCATTAGACTATGAGCAACTCGAGAGCAGGAACTGGTTGTTTTTTTCCCCTTTCTTTACATTTAAATGCTTGTTGACTGACTTGACTTCTTAATGGTAGAATGCAATGTTAGAACTGGAAAGCACATCATAGATTACCTAGTTCAACCTCATTTTGCAGATGGAGAAACTGAAACCCACCATGTTAAGTCATGTGCCCAAGGTCATACATAACTAGTTAATGAAGGAGCCAGATGTTCTGACTTCTAATTCAGTACTATTTGAGTTTTTTGTTTTTTCCTTTGAAACACTGGGAAGCCATGATGACTCTTGGAATTACATTTGATTTTTACCACCCACCAGATTTGGTCTGCTCCAACTCTAAAGGATACAGATCACATTACTGCCACCTGACACTTCAGACTAAGAGCCTTCAGGACAAGGAGCAAGCAACCTGCTTTCAGTCTCATTTGCTAATCGAGTGGGACAGACTAAGTGCAGGGTCAAAGGCACTCAACGAATTTTGTTGAATTATTCAGGAGGTAATTTTCACTAAGAAGGAAGGAGCATCAATGCAGTGGTTTTCAACCTTTTCAAATATGAGGACCCATTTTTTTAAAGTAAAAGAAAATGCACAAACCCTTGCCCTAAACAGTAGTTAAGGTCCACAGTTTGGGAATATTTGCACTAAGGAATTGAGACAACAGAGCATAAAAGCTGAAAGCTAGCACTTCTGGCTTCTTCAGAGAATCTGGGTTCTATTTTGCCACATGACTTTGGGAAAGTGACCTTCCCCCTCTGGGCCTCATTTTCTATTTTTGTGACATGAGGAGGTTGGATTGGATGATTACTAACTTCCTTTCTGGCTCTAAATCATGAAAAAATAGAAAGAACATGGATATGGAACTGGAAAACTTAGATTCAAATTCTGTCTCTACCCTCTGAATTGGGGGAAGCCTCAATCTCCTCATTTCACAAGAATATTAGACCAAGTGACCTCTCAGGTCCCTTTCATCTCTAAATTCCATGATCCTATAATAAAAAAAAAAAGTAACATACCTGCTTTCTCACCAAACTGGATTAAGACACACATTACCATATCACACTCTGAATGATTTGGGTTGTCTGAGGGGAAGGCAGCTCACCTGGATTTTATCTGGTAGGGATGTCAGAAGACCATAGAGATGAATGGTATACCACCAGGAGCCTTATAACCTGCTCTTCCTGCCCCCTACCACACACACCTTTCTAGTCTTGTTGTACCTTGAATTCCTTCACATAGTATATGATCCAGTGACAGTGGCCTCTCTGCTGTTCCTTGAGGAAGATATTTTGTCTCCCAACTCGGAGAATTGTTTCTGGCTGGTCCCCATGTATTTTAGCTAAGTCTTGAAAGAAGCCAGCATTCTAAGAGGTGTAGGTGAGGAAGGAGAGCATTTTAGGTATGAGGGATAGCCAATGTAAAGACACGGAGGTGGGAAATAGAGCATCTTATGTGAGACACTCTCTTTGTCTTTGCCTCCTGGCCTCCCTGGCTTCTTTCAAGTTTCAGCTTAAGTACTACCTTCAGTAAGAAGCCCCACCTTAACGCTAATGCCTTATATCTGAGATTACCACCAAACATCTTATTTGTACATAGTTGTTTGCATGTTGTTTCTCTCATTAGATTTTAAGCTCCTTGAGGGCAGGGAGTATTTTTGCCTTTCTTTGTATTCCCAATACTTAGCACTGTTCCTGGAACACAGGTATTTAATAAATGCTTGTTGACTTGTTGTTGACTTGACAGTATGGATGAACCATAAATATATAAGCAAATTGGAAAGAAAGGACAAGGCCAGGTTATAAAGAGCTTTATATATCATCCAGAAGAGTTTATATTTGATCCTAGAGCTAATAGGCAGCCACTGGAGTTTATTTAGTTGTGTGGTGGGTTCACATAGTAGGACTATGGACTTAGTGCTTGATGGGATTAAGCTGATCATTAAGTTCAACTGTCATCACATTCAACCTCCTCTTTTTACAGATGAAAAAAACTGAGGTTCAGAGAGAATAAATGATTTATCCAGGATTGAGACAGCTAGTAAATGTCTCAGGAAGGACTGAGCTCAAGTTTTCTGGACTCCAAGTCCTGCACTCTAACCACTATGCCATACTGACTTGTTTTAGGAAAATCACTTTGGCAGTAATGTGAGGGATAAACTGAAGCTAGGAGAATGGAAAGACTTGATTCAAGGAAACCAACTGAAAATGAAAACTTTAGAAGAATTTACTGTGAAAACAGGTTTCTATCCCCACCCTTTGAGGCTATCAGGAAGAACATCCTTGGATTCCCCCAAATTGACCATACATGTTATGTCATCAGGCTTAGACTCTTGACAGAAAGGATCCTACTCACAATTATGCTGCTGTCCTTGGAGTTAGGGGTGGAAGAAACCTTAGAAAATATCTAGTCCCAACTGCTTCATTCTATAGATGAGGAAACTGAGGGCCAGAGAGCTCAAGGTCATACAGCAGCCAGAATTTGAATCTTATTCCTCCACTTCACATTCAGCAACGTGTCAACAGTACCACCCTCCTTGGGCTCTGCCTCTCATTAGGAATTAATATGCTTTCCCTGTTAGAATTCTCCTCT
Source organism: Trichosurus vulpecula (assembly GCF_011100635.1). Classification (NCBI taxonomy): domain Eukaryota; kingdom Metazoa; phylum Chordata; class Mammalia; order Diprotodontia; family Phalangeridae; genus Trichosurus; species Trichosurus vulpecula. Next base: position 124,735,831 of record NC_050575.1, on the reverse strand, counting down.
CCCTCCCCCTTTCATCAAGGAGGATTGAGATGTTTATGGCGCTAAGAGTTTGGAGTATGAGACTTTCAATAAATCTCCTAAGTTTCACATTTCCCATCCCTGGTTCTCCGTATGTAGAGGAGATTTATTTGACAACAGAGAGCAATGGATTGCAATCAGACAAATGTTTTTGAAAGCTTAGATAGAGAGGGAATGAGTGCCTTTGAGATTAAATGAGATAATCCCAAGTTGACAGAAAATTATTCACAGCCTGGATAAATTTAAACTTCAACAACACTTTCTTTAGCATAATAATGACTTAAGGCCCAATATTGGATGGGAATTATGACATCAAGTACAATTTACCAAGGGGCGTTGGGACAGGTTTGCTCCTATCTGGGTCCTTTTAACCAGTGATTTTTACCTGAGGACTGGCCCTCAGAAATCATGTTCACAGCAGGCCCTACCTAAGTTAGGCAGCTGGGTTTACACTCCCTACAGTGTGCTCTCTTGGGCTGAAGGACCATAAGGATTAGACTTGGAACCAGAAAGCTGGTGTTTGAACTCCACATCTGAGACTTGTTAGCTGTGTAACCTGAGGCAAGACACTTTTCCTTGTCAAACCTTGGTTTCCTAACTTGTAAAATGAGTCACCATGCTCATGGGGCCCATGGAAAGGTCTCCTCTTTATATGCCAGCTCTACTTTACTGAATTAGATGACCTTTAATGTTCCTTCCCGCTAGGAAAGCCCATGTCTTAATATTCTATTCTAAGATCATACCAAGTAGGAGGTAAGCTTCTTGAGGGAAGGGCCATTTTGTTTTTGACTTTATATTCTCAGCAGCAGCACAATGCCTTACACATAGCAGGCAATAAATGTTTGTTGAATCAAACTGAATTCCAGCTCTAACCCTCTATGATTCCCTCAGGCTTGAACTCCATTCTCCCTGGGGAAGGCAGACCAGTCCTGAATTTCCTTATGGGTGAGGGGCTTCCAAACCTTGATGAGCAAGTCTAGCCTTCATTCTTAGGGATTTTCAACACAGAATAATGAATGAAGGCAGGAATATGTAATTAATTGGTCTCCTGGCTCTCTTTTCCCTTAGGTGGCCCCCTTCTGCGTTATCCTACAGTGCCCCCTCCTGGTCAGGGGGAGGCTTTTAACACCAATGCAAATATTTACCCCCACATTACTAAGAGAGTAAAATAATTATGAATTACTAGAATAGCACCCATTGCTATAGCACTTTATGATTTACAAAGAACTTTCCCCATAATTAACCTGTGAGGTAGATGATCAGTCCCCAAATAAGGAAGCCAAGGCTCAGAGAGACAAAAGTGACTTGTCTAAGTCACATGGCTAGTACTTCTTGATAAGTTGATAAGACTCCAGTCTTATCAACCTTCCATTAAAGGAAGAGGATACTCGGAGGATACTCCAGAGAAGAGAGGACAGGATGATGAAGTCTTTGGAAACCCTATAATACTGGAATGAGCTGATGGAGAAGGAGATGTTCAAGCTGGAGAAAAGATTAAGGGGGCATGACTCCTGTCTTTCAATATTTGAAATGGTGGTCCTGTGAAAGTCATGTTCTATGGGTCTCTAGCCAACAAAACTAGGACCAGTGCTTTGCACACCAAGCTTGCTTATTTAATGTTTGTTTGACTCATAAAATGTCAGAGCTAGAATGAATCTTAGATATTTACTGGTCCAACGCCTTCATTTTACAGATGAGGCAGAGAAGGGAAGAAATTAATCCAAGGTCATACAGTTAGAACAACCAATGAGATGGAGGTGTGAGTTGAGGATTTTACAAGGAATTAGATTTCAATGCAACATAAGGAAGAATTCTCTATCAATTTGAGCTAACAGCGGAATGAGCTGCCTTATGTGGTAGTGAGATTTCTGACAATGAAGATGTTTGAGCAAAGGCCAGACAACTACTTTCTGGGGACGCTGTAGAAAGGATCCCTACATTTAATGGTAGATTGGATTAGATGACCCTTGAAGTCCTTCCAATGCTGTGATTCAATGACTGTTTGTGAAGGTAAAACAATGGTTCTCTGGCCTTATCACCAGTCATGTAAGGCAGACACCAAGGAGAGCTGCAATGTTGCCTGAAAAGGGCCATGTTTATCATGTGGGTGAGGTAAGCCTGTTTTGTCAGAACTTCTCCATACCTACCTCTAACCCTCCTGGTTAATAAAGCTTTTGTTTAAAGGAGTTAGAGCAGCTCTCAGAATGGCACCTCCTAATGCCATCTCCCAGGGTCTGGTGACAAGGAGATAAAAACCTGCTGACCGCACGGTATACCCTTGGCACAGTGGGGAGGGGAAGGGAGGTGGGGTGAGACGGACAGGTATAGAATCATTTTTTAACTGTTCATACAGATGTGCACAGCATGGGGTAGGAAGAGGGCAGGAGGAGTATTTGCTGACTTTACTCTTAAAGATGGTAATTCCCCTCTCTTCAGCAGGGGTGGAGAGGGGAAAGAAGGAAGATGGACTGGTGTAGGATTGTCTTCTGACTTTTATAGATGTGCAAAGTGGAAATGGGGGAAGGGGAATCAGCAGTATCTGCTGACTGCATTCTTAAAGGTATATATCTCTGCATATTGAGATGTATGTACATCTGTCCAGAGGTGGACAAATACAGTATTACCTTTTGAATTCAGTCAAACAGATGTGAACCTCTTCACAGAAGGAGAACAGGAAGAATATCTGCTGACTACTCATACATAAGCATATCTTTGTATAGTTGAGGAGAGTGGAGGGTCAGTAAGAGGATGGTGAGAAAGAATAGTATCTACTTATCACACTCAGACAATTGTACCCATCTTGGTGGGGAGGTGGGGTAGATAGGTAAAAGGTTATATTCTGACTGCATTCGTAGTGATGTACAACTCTGCATTGATGGGGGGAAGTGAGGGAGAGGAGCAAGAAGATGCTGGCTTTACTCATACAGACATTTGCCTCTGCATAATACCTCTGGGGGTAGTGGGGAAGAATACCTCTGACTGCATTCATACATATGTACATTATTGCATGGGTGGCAGGGGGATGGGAGGCAGGCAGATGTTGGATTATTTGTGTGATATATAGAAGGAAGACTGGTCTTGGTTCTAAAATTTACTAGACACGGAGACCTCTCTCTAAGTCTTGCTTTCTCATCTGTAAAACTGATATTCAGAGTTGCTATGAGAATTATAAGGAAAGTACTTTATAAACTGAAAAGAGCTATGGAATATTATTGTTCTGCCTGTATTCATACACGTGTACCTCTGCAATGAGAGTAGGGTGTGAAAAGGGGAAGGAAGGAAAACTACATAGCTAAGTCCATGTCATACCACCAGCCCACCTCCAACCCCAATCTAAGGAGCAGATGGGGTCCAATGGGAGCACGTTCACTCTGCGGACAGAGAAACATCTAAGAGGTCAGGAAGAGGAATTGATGGAGCCAAAACACTGCAGTGAAACCTATCCACTTTTTATACTCTTTACACACTGATACAAACACGTGAAGACAGATAGGAAGTGGCTTTTGAGAAAGATCCTAGTGGTATAGGTGAGAGAGAGATTCCGCTGGAGCTGGGCATGAAGGAAAGAAGCACAGTACTCTGGAAAGAACTGGCCTTAAGAGTCAGGGGACATGAGTTTGAGTCTTAGTTCTGAAATTAAAACTAGCTTTGGAACCAATGAACAAGTTACTTACTTTTTTTGAGATTCAGTTTCCTTATTTGCAGAAAAGGAGTTGAAGTAAAAGAGAGGTTCTTAACCCTTTTTTTGTATCATGGTCCCCTCCTCACAAAATTTTTAAATATATAAGGTAAAATTGATAAGATTACAAGGAAAATCAACTATATTGAAATATAGTTGTTAAAATATTTGTTAAAAGTTCATGAATCCCAGGTTAAGAACTCCTAGAGTAGATGATTCCTAACATCCCTTATTAATATCTTCTACTTTTAGACCCCTGTGGAAGCTCCACCATCTAGCAGAAGACCACCCTACTTAAGAACACCTATTCCAGTTGACTTATTAAAGTCCCTTTTAACTCTAACATTCAAAGTTCTTTCATTCTATACTATCTAAGTCCCACAGAAGTTTAACAATTTATGTTCCACATTTGATTTCTTTGGCTAACACAAGAGAATATAGTATGAATTCTATACATCTCACAAAGATGTTGTGAGGATCAATGAGAAAATAAATATGGATGGTGCTTTGTAACCACAGAGTGCTAAATAAGTCTGATCTACTACTACTACCATGGGTGGCTGGGTGGCACAATGGCCAGAGTACCAGGACTAGAGTCAGAAAGACTCATCTTCCTAAGTTCAAATGCAAATTCAGACAATCACTAGTTGTGTGACCCTGGGCAAGTCACTTAACCCTATTTGCCTCAGTTTCCTCATCTATAAAATGAGTTGGAGAACGAAATGGCAAATTACTCCAGTATCTTTGCCAAGAAAACCCCAAATGGGGTCATGAAGAGTCAGACATGACTGAAATAATTCAACAACAACAACACCTACTACTACTTTTGGAAAGAAATGAAGGAATCTCCATAGGTACATTACAAATACATACACATATATGTCTATGTATGTATATATTTACATATGTATGTTGTATATATATGTATATACTTATACATACACACACAGACACACGCAGATGTGTGTGTCTGTGTGTGTCTGCGTGTGTGTGTGTGTGTGTGTGTATGCACATATGGGTGTTTCCTCGGTCCAAGGGAATTAGGGTCCAAACCCTTGACTGTGGATCCAAATGCGCAAAGCTGTAAAGTCAGAGAAGTTCGGCTACAGTCACTCCTATCTCCTTAGTCCTTTCCAGTCTCCCCAAGAGCATCGGTCATCTGTCCTGAGTCTTTGGGAACAGATAGGTTCATTCACACTTAGATAAATATGTATATGTTGGGAAGGAGAAGTACTAAAATTGGTCAGTCTTACAAAAGTGAGGAACTTAGCAAGAGCAATACTTAATCCAAAAGAATGGTTTGCCAACGACAGGTCTTTAGCTAGCCTTGGGAAAGATATTATTGGATAAGGGACATTCTGTCAAATTGGGTGGGGGTGGGGTTAGGATTCTAGAGTTATTAGTTTGGTGTTCTAGGTTCTAATTCAAGCTGGGTTATAATTCAATGGGCAAATCATTTTCCCCTGATATCTGCAACATGATATTTCAGACACAGAAAGCAGTTGAAAGAATTCATAGGCTCAGAGATCTAAAAGTTAGAAGGAACCTCAGAGCTCATTGGTCCAACCCATTCTGGATCACCCAGATACCCTTCGAAGACTTCCAGTGAAGGAATTATCTCACTACCTCTCAATGCAGCTCACTGCCCTTTTGGACACTATCATTAGGATGTATAATTTGGTGTTATTGGGCTGTTCCTCTGTATCATTAGGATGTTCCTTTTACTAGTGAGCAGGGATCTAATCCTTGGTATTTCTCTCCAGTTCTGGCCACAGAGAGTACATTTGCTCTCTCTTCCACATTACAGCCCTTCAAGTACCTGAAGACAGCTGTCATGTCTGATGCCCCTCTCCAATCTTTTTTTCTCCAGGCTCTATATTCCCAGGTCCTTCAATCAATCCTCATTTAGCATGGGCTCCAATTCCTTCCTCATTCTGGTCACTCTCTTTGGGATGTGCCACAACTGGTCAGTGTCCTTAATAAAAATATGACACCCATAAATAGATGATATTACAGGTTCTGTGAGACCATCACCACCTATTTTTTCATTTTTTATCTTTTAGACTTTAGACTTCTGTTATTGTAGCATAAGGTTACATGAAAGAGTAGAATGGTGTACACCATAGAGATATGGCCTAAGTCAGGGGACCCAAGTTCAACTTCTCCCTCTGACACAAACTGGCAGTTTGATCCTGGGCAAATCGTTTAACCTCCTGATACCCAGGCAACTCTCTAAGGCTGCATTCATTCCCTACACCAAAGAAATTACATGTCCAAGGGGATGGAGAGGTAGATTGTACTAGCTTTTTGGGGGGAGGGGAGGGGTACAAATGTGCTCATTTGGAGTTTACAGCCAAATGCCCAAATCACTTGTTTAAGTTCAGAGATTAGGGAATTCGGGAGGAGGAATAAAAACAGAAGAGAATGTAAATTTCTCTCTAATTTTATCATTACTGTTGGCTCTTGGGTGCCTAGGATAAACGCCCCCCCACCCAGGCTTCAGGTACAGAGCTATACTAGAGCCTGGAACACCCACTTGGGGAAGAACTGGACCCCAGGTGGCCAACAGCCCTAAAGGGCCAAGAGAAGCGTCATCAAGAAGCTCTCAGCATAAAAGACCAACCAACAGAGCTTGATCTTTGCATTATACCACCACCTTACAATGGTAGCATTTTAGGGTTTATGAAGTCCTTCCTCTTCCATTAGGTCCCTGATCCTCCCAATACCTCTGTGAGGAATGCTGGACAGGGAAAAGGAAGGACACAGCTTATAGCTGTCCTGAGTTCAAGTTACTTGGCCCAGGGGGAAAAAAAAAAACTACATTCCAGAATACTAAAGAAACTGTCGGATGTGATTGCTGAGCCACTACCAGTGATCTCTGAAAGATAATAGGAAAGGCACCACAGAACTGAAAAGGGGCAAATGTCCCAATATTTTAATAAAGGGAAGAGAATAGAGCTAACAAAGTATAGGTAAGTAAGCTTGGCCTGGAATTCCTGGCAAAATTCTAGAACATTAAAGCCACCTGGCTTTAAATTACTAAACCACCTAGCGTAAAAGAGTCAGAAAGTCATAGGTTTGAATCCCACTTTTAGTACTTAATAGCTAGGTGAACAAGGTCATGTCACCTAATCACTCTGAGCCTCGATTTCCTCACATATAAAGATGGGATAAAAATATCTAGGGTACATCGCGCATGAGGTTGTCAAATGAGATAATTTTTATAAAGTACTTTGAAAACTCTAAAGCATTGTATAAATGTCAGTTGTTATTATCATCATCATTGTCTAGAAAAGGAAAGGGTGATGAGCCAGCATGGTTTCATCAAGAACAGGTCATGTCAGACTAACCTTATTTCCTTGTTTGACAGGGTTACTAAATTGAAGAGGAATGGTGTGGATACAGTTTACCTACATTTTGAGCAAAGCATTTCATAAAGTCTCTTACTTTTTCTGGTGGGAAAAAATGGAGAGATATACTCTAGATAATAGTACAATTAAGTGGGTTTTAAGGAGTTGGAGAGATGTAGGCTAGATAATAGAACAATTAGGTAAATCAGTAATTTGTTGAATGGCCAGACTCAAAGTCATTAATAGTTCAATGTCAACTTGAACGGAGATCTACAGTGGAGTGTCCCAGGTATTGGATTCATCATCATGTGCTGTTTAACACTTTTATTAATGACTTAGATAAAGGCACAAGTGGCATGCTTATCAAATTTTCAGAAGACACAAAGATGAAAGGGATGGCTAATATACTGGATGACAGAGTCAGAGTTCAAATAATTCTTGACAAAATAGAACACTGGGCTGAATCAAATAAGAAGAAATGTAACATGAGTAAATATAAAGTCTTACATTTTGTTTTAAGAGACAATTTCATGAGTACAAGACGAAGAAGCTAGAAATGAAAGCATGGCTAGGAAGCAGTTCATCTGAAAAATAGCAAAGGGTTCCCTCTAAACCTCTATGCAGCCTTTGTCACTGTTAATCATCCTGTTCTTTTTGATATTTTCTTCTTTCTAGGTTTTTGTGACACTGCTATCTCTTGGTAATCCTCCTAGCTATCTGGCCATTCCTTCTTAGTCTCCATTGGATCTTCATCCAGATCATGCCCACTAACTATGGATGTCCCCCAGGGCTCTGTCCTGGGTCCTCTTCTATTTTCCCTCTATACCGTTGCACTTCATGATTTATCTAGTCAGTTCCCATGACTTTAGTTAGCATCTTTATGCTGGTGATTCTCAAATCTACTTATCTAGGCCTAATCTCTTTCCCAACAGTCTTCTATCTCCACCTGTCCACTGGACATCTCAAACTGGATGTTATCTTGATCCAATAAACAGAATGTAGTTATCTTAAACTCCAAACATCTAAAATTGAAGTCATTATCTTTCCCCTAAACCCTCCCGTCTTCTAACCTCTAATATTGTTGAGGGAGCCACCATAATCTCAGTTACCCAGGCTCACAACCTAGGGTGTTAAACTCAATTTCTCACTCTTTTTCACCGCTCCCCCCCCTCTTCCCAATCTGTCGTCAAGGCCTGTCAAATGTTCCTTCATAATGTTTCTCACATATACTCTATTCTCTTCTCTCGCACTGCTATCACCCTAATGCAGACCATCATCTCATACATGGACTACTACTGGTCTGTCTCTCCTCACTCCCATCCATCCTCCACTCAGCTGTCAAAATGATCTTCCTAAAGTACAAATCTGATCATGCCACCCACCCCCACTCAATAAATTGCAGTGGCTCTCTATCACCTCCAGGATCAAATACAAAATCCTCTGTTTGGCATTCAAAGCCCTTTATAACCTTTCCCTCTCCTTCCTCCCCCTTACCAGTCTTCTTAAAACACACTCATTTTTACCTACTCTGCAATCCAAGTATACTTGTCTCCTTCTTGTTCTACCCACAAGGTCTTCAGACTCCAGGCATTTTTATTGGCTGTCCCCCATGTATGGAATGCTCTCCCTCCTCACCTCTGACTCTGGGCTTCTCTGAGTTCCTTCAATCCCAGATAAAATTCTACCTTCTACAGCAGGGCTGTCCAAAATGTGACCCGCAATTTATGTGGCCTGACTACAAGCATAGAAATTTACACAAATGCTTTAGTAAATGAAGCCGAGCTACTGCAGAGCTCTCACTAAAATGGCAAATCAAAATATATTGTCTATTGTTTCAATAAAAACCTAAGGTTGGACTGCCCTGTTCTACAGGAAGGCTTTGCTGATCCTCCTTAATGTTTTACCTCTGTTGATTATCTCCAGTTTGTCATACACATACACACACATGTGTATACATATATTTATACATATCTATATTTGTGCATATATATAAATTATGGTTGTATATATGTCTACACACATGCGTATACATATATGTTCATATGTAAGCATGTTTGTGTGTATATATAAATTACATTTGTGTGTGTATCTATACATAATATGCACACACGCACACACATATATCTTGTTTACACATAGTTGTTTGCATGTTGTCTCCTCTATTAAACTGTGAGCTCCTTGAGAGCAGGGACTATCTTTTGCCTTTCTATCCCCAGCACTTAGCACAGTGCCTGGTACACAGAAAGTACTTAATAAATATTTATTGACTGAATGACTTCTAATTCCGAAATTCTCTGATTTCGATTTACTTTCCCACTTGCCAGATGAGAAAATCGAGACATGGAGATGTTGGCAGTCACTGTCAGTCTACAAACACCACATGTTCTTAAACATTGTAACTTTCCTCTGACCAAGATCAACATTCTGTAAACAGTAGGTACCTAAGAAATGTTAGCTAAATTTAACTGAAGAGTCATAGATTATTAAGAGGTGGAAAGGACTTCAGAAAACAGAGTGGTTCATGTAAGAGCTACAAGAATCTTTATAAATCTTATAGTACAACCTTATTTCATCAGGGATCACTCATAGTTTCACTAGTAACCATTGACAGAACCAGAAACAAATCATCTCTGCCTTCTGACCAGCAGACCATGGAAATAAAAATTAAGTCAGAAAAAAATCTTGAGCCTCTACTATGTATCTGTGCTAGCCATGTCAGCTTCATACAAGGCCAGCACGTGATCATCATCAATGCTCAAGAATTGCTTTTCTGCCACCACCCCTACATTGTCCCCTCCACCATCACCTTCTCCTCCAGCTGTCAAAAACAGCCACACCTCAGCCATGAGTTGTCACTTGACTCCTCAGAAAAATTCTTCCTGGAATTTACATGTAATGTCTCACTACCACTTACACTCCCTTTCTAGATTGGACTGTGGCTGACAGTTTAATGATCATGGCTTGCTGTTTATCTATCATCTGTGATAATGCTCTTATTCTCCTTAAAGTCCATTCGTAGGAAAAGCAATGCTCTCTTAGAGGCAGGCAGAGACCCAAATGATAGTAATTTTCCTCTTGGGTCGGAACGGTTTAGTAAACAATTACTTTTCAATTAAAGGCAGGGTGTTCGGTGGGAAGGAGAATGAGTATACAGCGCCTTCTCGCTCAACCCAAATGGTAGAGAGGAATGTTCACCGAAGAAATCGAGGCCATTAGAGGGCAATTTTCACAGCTGAGTTCATAAGCAAAGGCATTTCAAGCTACCTGGAACATTCTGAGTATTATACTAGCAGAAAAAAAAATCAGGAAACTTTTACATATAATCCCCAATCCTCCCTCCTCCAACCTTCTTGCACATTCTGGGATGTCCTGGGCATCTGTGGTATGGGATCATGAAAGGCTTCCCCAACTGTATGTGGCTTGGAGACTATTCCCCCTCCTTTTAGCTAAAGACAAAAGCTATCTATGTCTTCTATATGAGTGAATTAGAGACATTAAAGACTATCAGAGCTAGAAGGACCCCAATATACAGAATGCTTGAATGTGAAACAAACTTTTAAAGCTGGAAGGACACAGAGATCATCTAGTCCAACTCCTACATAGTACAGGTAGGAAACTGAGGCCCACCAAGGCAAAAATGATAGAGCCATGGTCATGCACCTCCTTGGAAGCAGAGGAAAAACCAGAGTCCTGGTCTCCAGATTCTAGTCCAGTATTCTCTTCATCTCTTCCTTTCTCTTTGCTACTTCTTTTTCAACTGCTGACTTGGTCTTGGCCACTGATAAGACTATCCAAGACAGAACAACAGGTAAAAGAAAAATGACAGGAAAGTATGGCAAAGGAAAAGCACAATTAACTGAATTAAGTCAGTCACTGATTAAATTCCGTTCATTGGATCATGAGCTTGGAGCTGGAAAGAATTATAGGACGTAAGATGATGTGTGAGCTGGAAGGAGCTTTGGAACAGTATATTGAATCTCAAAGGTCTGTTTCAGTCTCAATGGTCCAATTGATCTGGAAACTGATCCAAAGAGAGGAAACAACTTACCCAAAGTCACACAGATAAACACAAGCAGCACAGCCAGAATTCAAAACCAGGCCTTTTGATTCCAACTGAATACTCTATTCATTATATTATATAACTTCTCAAGGCAAGACTCTGAGAATTACAAGACATTAGCGAAACATCCTGTTATAATAATTAGCTCATTCTAAGTCTTAAGGTGATAACGTGGCCCCTAAGGATGCTTAGTTCCCTCCTTTTGGACTTTGGAGAGTTTGTTTTAGATGAAAAATTCTGAATTCAGCCACAATTGCCATGAACCCCTAGCTGGAAAAATGTCTAACCCTTAGTCAAAGGTTGGGCTCTCTGCTGAACCTTACAGTTATTTCTATCTTTCTGTAGTCAAAACAAAATTCAATTTACTGGGAACACTTAGGTAACAAACAGCCTCCCTCAGACTGAGTCCTCCTCTTTTAGATGCCTGTAGAGTCAATGACTTTCCTCATTATCTCTCTTCACTGCCCCAGCTCCCTTAGCTCCACATTTGCCTTAACCTTTAGAATCCATATATTCAAAATCTCTTCTCCTCCTTCTCCTCATTTCTGACATAGCTTCTCCTTTGTAAACAAATTGCTTAGGGTATGCCCCAGTCACTTAAACAGTGGCTTCATTTGATTTAAGAAAGTAGATAGGCCCTGTTCACACTTGCTTCTGACTATTAGATTCAATTAAAAAGTGTTCTTCCTAGTTAGGCACCAGAGGTTAATGGGGAGGGGGGGGGGGTCAACCCCACCCTTATATTAGCAATGTGTCTTTTATGAATTGTGATGCGAGAGGATTAAACTATATGATCTCCAAGAGTCTGTGATTCCTGAATTCTAAAAGGAGACTGCCTTAACTCAAAGGACTAGTAGCCTTGAGATAATGTAGAAGAGGGACAGGTAGAGGAGGAAATTGTTGGACAGGCTACCTGCTCTGGACCCTATACAAGGCTCTTCTGTATTCACAGTAGTTGTTATGCTCCAGCCCTTTTACATCAAGCTGACCTAGATGACTGCCGATCGAGCTGCCTGCTCAGCACCAGTCGCTTGGAAAGGATGGGCCAATAGATGGCAGTACCCTAATGAGATGGGAATGGAATCATTAGAGCTCTGCCTGGGGTCTGAAACCACTTTACAAATTCCCTTGGAGCCTCGGAAAAACATTGCTAGAGATAGGATACTTCAGTGTGTCATGTCAAATGGAACTTTTTAATTTTAAAGTCTTTTTCTCCTCCCGCTTATATTTTTACTTCTTCTAGGGATGAGTCCAGAAATTGCTGTTCTCCCAATTGAGGGAAGGCAGGAGAGAAAAGAAAAACATGGAATAATGGGAAGAACCTGAGGGATCCTAGTTTTAGCTCCTTTCTTTCTCCAGTCCTTTTTCTCTTCTATAAAACAAGGAGGTTGGATCAGTTAGTAGGTCTCTAGAAGCCCTTCTGATTCTAACATTCTATGTTTTATGTTCTATATTCTATGTTCTAAAGTTCATTTCTGCTCAAATATTCTATGTTGTAAGGTCCCTTCCTGCTATAACATTCTGAGGTTCCTTTCTAGTTCTAACAATCTATGTTCTTATGTACCTTACAGTTTGAACATTTTCTGTTCAAAAGTCCCTTTTAGTTCTAACACATCTAGGGAAAAAAGAATACTTTCTAGCCCAGGCTCAACAAATGGTCCAGGAACTGACCAGTCTACTAATTTTTTCCAAGGGCTCAGGCAGAAAGAGGAAGAAGCTCAGAATCTTTCTCTCCTTGTCAATTTCTATGTTGCTTCCCATCCTAGGTATTGGACAAGCCAAGTCTGAGTCCCAAAGACAAGTCAGTTCTGTGAAGAATACATTTAGTGCCTAGCACACAGAAGGCACTTAATAAACGCTTATTGATGGACTAATTTCAACAGTTTCTATTATGTACCCACTGCGTGCAAGCACTAAACTAGCTGCTAGAGATACAATGACAAAAACGAAGCAACTTCTGACTTAAAAGGAATTTATATTCTACTGGGAAGATTAAATATGTAAACAAGGAAATAAAAAGTATATACAAAATAATTACCAGAGGAAGAGAACACTAAAAACTCCAGGAATCAGGAAAGGCTTCATGAATGAGGAGGTGCCACTTCACCTGTGTTTTGAAGGATCCAAAGGACGATATAATTCAGGTAAGGAATGTATTCCAGACCGGGAGGGGGGGCAGTTTTGCAAAAGCATGGAGGTGAGAGATGGAGAGTCATATAAGGGGAACAGATAACAGCCATCCTTTTTGACTGGGATGGAGGATACAAAAAGAGGAACAATATGAAATAAGACCGGAAAAATAGGTGGGATCCAAATGTAGGGGGATGGATTGGGGAGGAGAGATGAGAGGCTTTAAATTTCAGGATAAGAATTTTTTTTATTTTATCTTACAAGCAATAAGGAAATATTGAAGATTTCTGAGTATTGGGGGAGTTTATAGTCCAGGTAAAATCATGAGACTGGCTCAGAGTCTCAGGTTCCTTATGTGTCAAATGGGGATAATTATCCTTCCCCTGACCTTTTCACAGGATGTGCTTTTAAAAAAAAAATTGGTGAGCTAGTAGATGCCAAAATGCTTTAAGTATTAAACTCTAACTCCATGTAAGGGATTGCTACTAATTACTATTAGTCCAATTATAAGATTAAGCAGCATAGAAAGAAGTTTCTGCCATGGAGTCCTAGTTCCTAAAACAAGATTCATCAATACTATGCATACCTTACCCTTCTGACACTATGTCTGTTCCTCTACAGAGGAAAAAATAGCCTTGAGACCTAATTTCAGACAGCCCTTCAAACATGATTCTCTAGCTTTAAACTTTCTGTGAAGGAATCAGGTTGGATCAATGAGCTGTCTAATTTCAAAGCTTTGCAATCACTTCTGCCTCCCAGACCTCCCTTCTGCAACTCCATCCTCACCACCTGCTCCCCAAACCCACTAGGCTCAACTTGTCTGAAAACCAGCTGAATAAAGGGTAAAGACTGTGAAAGGAAAGGGGGCAGGTGGCAACAGCCTATCTCCATATCTCACGCTCCTACAGGCCAATTTAGAATCACAGAATATTACAGCCAGGGGGAATATCAGAACATAAAATGTTAGTATATAGAATATTCAGAGCTAGAAGGAGCCTTAGACTACAGAACGTTAGAATAAATGATCTTTAAATATACGGAGTGGCTCCCTACTGCCTGCCTCATATTCAAGGAGTCACCCTACCTTTCATATGGTACCTTAATTTATTTACATAGAGAAACATCAAACTGTACTATTCTCTGTCCCTCTCTTGACAGGTACACTGCATTCTTCCACTTTTGTATCTTTACTTCTCCTGTTCCCTATGCATCCTCTTCCCTTCTTTACTTGTTGCATTCCTACCCAGTCTTAAAAGCCCAACTCGAATGCTGTTTCTACCCCACTTTGGCTCCCCCTACAAAACCCAGGAATGACCTCCTGAACTTCTCCATTAAAGCTTACCTAACACTTTATTTGGTATCATTTTAATGTTTTTGGAATCTTTTTTTTTGAGGAGGGAAGGCAGGGCAATTGGGACTGAGTGACTTGCCCAAGGTCACACAGCTAGTAAAGTGTGTCAAGTGTCTGAGGCCAGATTTGCACTCAGTTCCTCCTGACTCCAGGGCCGGAGCTCTACTCACTGCATCACCTAGCTGCCCCCCCCCACCTTTAATGTTTTTATCATATATATTCTAACTATCTGTGTTTGTGCCTTATCTTTCCTACTAAACTATACGCTTCAAGAGGGCAGGGATATCTTACCCCAACTTTGTATCTCTCCCCAACTCACCCATGCCTAAGCCCAAAAGCATTTAATGTTTGTTGAAAGGAGTGACAATAGGATAGACATAAAAACAAAGAACCTCAGACCACAAAGTCAGCACTGGAAAGAAATATAGAATGTAGAGTAGTAGAGAGAGAGAACAGAGATTTACACACACACACACACACACACATACATACATACATACATACATACATATATATATATATATAGAGAGAGAGAGAGAGAGAGAGAGAGAGAGAGAGAAGAGAGAGAACCAAAAGGCCACCTTTAGAGAATATATGGTTCACTTTGCTCAGATTCCAGGCAAAGAAATGGAAGCTTAGAAAAATAAAATAAACTTCTCAAGATTACAGAGTTATTGCTAGAGCTGAGATCAGAACCCAGGTTTCCCAATCGTCAGAGCAGCGATTTCACCAGTTTCTCCCTAATTCTGAACCAATAAAGGTAAGTTAAGGATGGTAAGCTAACCAACCAGGTTGCGCCTAGGATACCAGAGATGCTCATCTATGGGTCACCAAATCCTAAGTACTGGGTAAACCATGAAAAAGAATATTATAACCATGTCATCAGCTAAAGGGCTAGGTCAAAATCATCATTCTATTCAATTCAATAAGCATTTATTAAGTGTTTATCATGTGTAAGGCATTATGCAAAGAAATGGAAATGGGAGTTAGAATAAGAGATACAGGAAAAGGAAATTGATCATTTTGGCTGGGATGTAGAATGCATGAAGAAGAGTAATATGAAATCAGTCTGGAAAAGACAAGTTGGAGCTAGCTTGTGAAGAAGGGCTTAATGTCACTTCTAAGGCCACCGGTGTCACCACTCACACGTTATAAAGACAGTCCAAAGGTCCAGGAAGGCTTCACAATGGAAATTCTTGGCAGTGTCCTACATGACCCCAACAAATTCTTTCTCCCGAACTGGATATCCCACCCTACTTTGACCATGATAGGGGTATTACTTGGTAAAGACCTACAGGTTCCCCTGTGAAAGATCAGAGGACAAAATAGTATTTAGGAACGGACAGGACTTCCTCTTAGTTCAGTCCTGACCTTAAGACCATGGACCTTTAGGTACAGGAGTCTCCCATTCAAAAGAAAATAGACTAAGCAGTAACACTCTATACTTGCAAAGTGCTTCAGATACCCTGACTGATTTAATCATCATCCTGTTACCACCAAAACTTAGGACATGGTAGAGAGAGTGCCGGACTTATTCAGGAAGACCTAGATTCAAATTCTCCCTTGGCTATTTATTAGATATGAGACCCTAAACATAATCATTTACACTGAGTCTCAATTTCTCCACATGTAAAAGTTGGGATAATAATGGCATCTGTTGTTGTTCAGTTGTTTCAGTAGTGTCCAAATCCTTGTGAGCCCATTTGGGATTTGCTTGGCAAAGATACCGGAGTGCTTTGTCATTTCCTTCTTCAGTCCATTTTACAGATGAGGAAACTGAAGCAAAAAGGCTTAAGTGATTTGCCCAGGGTCACACAACTGGTGTCTGAGGCTAGATTTGAACTCAGGAAGAGGAATCTTCCCGACTCCATGTCTAGCACTCTATCCGTTGTGCCACCTACCTATCCCATAATAGCATCTACCTCACAGGATTATGCTGATGAATAAGAGAGATAAGGCATATGAAGTGCTTTGTAAACTTTAGAGTGCTATATAAGGTGTTTCGAAAGTCGTAAAGCAATTTTAAGCTCTAATTAGGGCATTTTTCAGCTTAGTTGAGTATTAAGCTATTAAAGCTTAACATAGTTATTTAAAATATCAAAGCTTAAAGCTACACTAAGACTTCTGGGACATCCTGTATAAACGTGAGCCACCATTATCATCATCATCATCATCATCATCACCACCACCACCACCACCACCACCACCACCATTCCTAGTTGTAAAAGCAACAGGCTCCTCACTTTCCTTCTTATCAAAGGGAAAAAAAGGTGGTACTGGGCGTATTTTCCCTGCTTGACATTGACTGGGATGGAGGCAGCAATAAAAGTCCCTTATACCAACAAAAACAAACTTCCTTGGGGCTGAGTAGACAGAGGAGGGAGGGAATGCCTCACAGTGTAGGCCCAAAGACAAAATGAACCCCCTTCCAATCACAATAATCACTTACATTTGGTATAGCTTACAAAGCTCTCTCCCACTCATCTCACTTGAGGCTCACAAAGTCCAATGCAACATAGGTAGTGAAAATACTATTTTCTCTTTTTATTCTTTGTCACCTAACCACTCTTTAGCTTCAGTTTCCTTGTCCGCAAAATGGTTCAATATCAGCACACGCCTGACAGGTTTGTCATAAAGATCAAAGGAGATGATATATGTAAATCATTTTGTCAACTTGAAGGTGCCATGTAAATCCTAGCAATTACTAATAACTATTCACATACCTCCCCTACCTCTTCACCCTCCATCCCCCAACCACTTTGCAGAAGTGAGAGGACCACTGCTGGGTAATGATACACAGATTTTCAGATTTTTTTTGATATATTGATCAGTTTTACTAATAGTTTTTTTTTCCTCTTCTTTTCATTTTTTTCTTTCAAGAAAATTCTTTGTGATATGGGCTGGTTCTCTGGGAAGGGTAAGAGGAAAAATGATGGAAATGTATGTTATGTGAAAACAAAAGATACTAACAAAATTTTATTTTTAAAAAACAGTCTTGGAAGCCTCTCTGACTCACATTCTAAAACCCTTGATTAACATCTAAGTATTTGGAAAAGACCTCAGAGAGGAGCAAAAGCAACATCCACATTTCATAGATGAGGAAACAAAATCTTGGAGAAAGCAAATCACTCAATTTTTTTTTCCTTTAGGAAAGCCACAGTAGATTGCTTCTCTGCAACTAAATCTGAATGGAACAAAGCCAGACCATTACAGACTCTGGATCATGCTACTTCTGTCCTCCAGCAAAGAAGCATCCCTCCCCAATCCCCCTAAAACCCCTTACTTCTCTCCTCCTCGATCAACATTGGGATGGGAATGGAAGGGAGTGGAAAAATCACAGAGCAGAGGAGGCAAGATTATTGACTAAGGGTGAATTGGTACAAATCGGGCATGTGGGATAGCCCTTACAAAGCTTTAGCAAAAGGGAGCTGGCCTGGGAATTCCAGGCTGCTCTAGGAACCCTATGTATAGGTAGTAGAATTCTGAGAAGATTAAAGGCAATATCTTCCCGCCAGCCACAAACAAATGAACATTTTCCCTGCTTATCAGTGAGTCATTTGGGGACAGAATTTCTAGGCCTATTGCCATCTCATTGGCCAACCTGTTAAGCCAGTATTACCAGTTAGTTTGACGAAGCTAAGAAATCTCATCAACTCAGGGTATGCCTTAGCATGGTAACTTTATAGTGAAGCATTATGGGATAGGAGAAAGGGTACAAGACTCAGACTTAGGAGACCTGGGTTTGAATCCCAATTCTGTTACTTTAGTATCTGTGTGATCCTGAGCAAATCACTACTGCTCTTAGCCTCAGTTTCCCGCTCTGTTCGACTGCAATGATTTTGTGGCCCTGCAATTATCTTTCAAAACACTTTCACAAGCAACCCAACAGCCTTGTGTAGTAAGAAGGGGAGGGATGATTGTACGCTGGAAGGTCCTAAATTACAGTGGTGAAACTCAAACCCAAGTCTTCTGACTCCAAGTCCAGCGCTCTTTTTGAGAGACAGTGAGATCAGACAATGAGGGAGTAAAAGGAATACTTCTATGCTGGTAGTTGGGATGCTGGGGTTTTAGGCCATGATCTACCATTGACTTTTGCTGGGTGACTTTAAAGAAGATACAAAATTTATTTGTACCTTAGTTTCCTCAACAATAAATTGAGGATAGTAATTCTTGCCCCTCCTATGTCACTGGGCTGCTATGAGGATGACAGATGATAGATGGGAAAGCCAGAACTAGCATACAAATGCAAGGTGGGAGAGTCATACTGACTCCCCTACTGGCTAGAAATGCCAACAGAGAAATGATCCCAAACTTGTAGCTAAGGGTTTCTCCTTTCCCAGCCTCCTCTTCGGGAAAAATCCACATTTCCCTTAGGTACAGACAGTCCCATGGTCCAGACTTCAGAACTTTTGTCCCTGGTAGATTATGGCTCCTCTTTTGTCCTTGAAGGGCACGTTGGGATGTGGTGAAAGCGCTCTATTCTTTTTTTGAATGGAGGCGAACCAAGATCCCTGCCTCCTCCAAAATTGCCTTGGTCCTTTCCTTCTCCTCTCTGCCAATGACAAAAGCCAAATAGGGAAGACTAAGGAAGAGGCTGTTATAACCGTACAACATAATTACTGAAAGGGATCTTGGAACATGGAATACTAGGCAGACTATGAAAGCCCAGAGCATGAAATGCTAGAACAGACTATGCCAGAGCCATAAGGACCTTGAGAGAACATCTAATTCAACCCTTTCACTTAGCAGAGGAGGGGGTCCCCTCTGCTCTTTCTGTTTACATCTTCTCATACAACAAATCTTCCTTAGTGAGCCCCTTTCTTTAACTGTAAACACCCGATCCAGAGTGGGGGATATTGCATGCTGCTTTTTAAAAATGAGTTTCAGGGGCTCAACTAGCCTAGAATATGTAAATATCTGAAAATCCAACCTGTTCCCTTTTCTCTCCTTGCCATCTTTGTGGTGCAGGTCAGGACAGATCCACCCCAGAGTCTACTGGGCTCGGAGACCAGGCAACAGGACTCAGTGTCCAGGGAATAGGTCCTATTGTCCCCAGCTCTGGGAACAGGCCCATTGCCTGCTGGGAGCTTTTTTCCCCTCTTTACTTCACTGCCAGTAGGACTTGGGGCTCAGCTCTGGGGAAACAATTGAATGGATACCTAGATGGAGGGAGGCCAGAAAAATTCCCTGTTATGTAAACTTCCACAAAGAAGTCCCGCAGGACTGCAGTAACACAAAGATAGTTACCGTGACCCGGAACGGTGTAGTAGCTGAAGGCTCCATGCTGGGGCTCCTATCAGAGAGATTGCTGGGCATGGTGCGCCGCTGCCCCGACCTTTCTTGGGGCGACTCTGCAAACAGAGAGTGAAAAATTAAGCGTAAACACAATGTAAAGAAGGCAACTTGGTATAAAGGAAAAGAATGTTGAATGGACAAAGGGTCAGAGGACCTGGATTAGAATCCCAGCTTTGCCTCTTCCACACCTGTGTAACCTCAGATGTAATGAGCCTAATTTCTCACCTCTAAAATGGAGATGGTAATCTCCTGGGGGCGAGTAGCTTTCCCCTGTGAGCCGTTTCCCTATCTCCCCTTACTAGCTGCGTAATTCTGAGCAAGTTACTTAGCATTACTCAGGCTCAGTTGCTTCATCTGTAAAACAGGGACAAAAATAGCACCTACTTCACAGGGTTGTGTGAGGATCAAATGAGATAACATGAAAGTCTTTTGCAAACCTTAAAGCATTGTATCATTGTCAGCTATTATCTCTGAATCGGGCCCGACGGGACAGCCAGAAGCAGCATGCAGTAGGGGAAAGTGCATAGAACTAAAAGTTCAGGCGTTCGCCGCTAAACCTGAGCAAGTGGCTTCCTCTCAACAGGCTTCGATTTCCTTTTCTGTAAAATGATGATAATAACATTAGCACCGCTCACCTCATAGGGCTGTCATGGGGAATAGATGACTTAACAGACCCAGGAGCACTTTGGAAGGTGCCATCATAATCACAAAGTAACTCACATTTATAGAACCCTTTCAATTTAAGGTTTACCAGGCCCCTTCCCCACAATGACCCTGTGACTACGCGGTGTAAGTTAGATTCCACTTGCTCAGACCATTGGAGTTAAGACTTTAAGAAAGGTGTCTTAAAGGACACTTAGTCCTCCCTTATAGTTTTACATATGTAGGCTCATGGAGGTGAATCACTTTGGTCAGGATCACCCAGGGAGTAAGTGGCAGGGCCGATATTTGAATCCAAGTGTTTTAACTCCATGTCTGGTGCTCCTTCTACTACATCATCCTGTATAATTATCTTTATTTCACAGATAAGGAAACTGAGCTTCAGAAATTTTCCATGATTTGTCCAACATCACGCAACTAATAAGTATGAGAGCAAGGATTCGAATTCAGTTCCTCTAGACCACCCACTGTACCTTTGTTTTATACTGTATAATTTTTTCTCATACTTAATCTGCTATTTCATCAAAATGGGGAGCTCTAGGTGAGGAACTCCCTCTGCCAGTGCAGACTGGATACTTTTCTGAGATTTAGAGTCTGAAGAGAGGTGCCTGGGACAATGAGAGGTTAAATGACTTGTCCAGGTGACACAGCCAGAGTGTGGCAGAGGAAAGGTTCCAACTCAGGAGCTTCTGACTCCAAGGCCTGTCCTCCACCCACTTGTTCCCACTGCCTCTCCTGCCATGGAAATATAAGTTATCTTCATAGCAATACAGACTTTAAGCTTGCCTGGAAGAAAAAGACAAAGGAGACTGTTTCCTCCACCTAGACAGAAACACACACAAGTATATCCAATCAACACATTACTCTACTCTGAGAGAAGCTTTTTCAAGAACCTGAGACAGGTTTATTTTGGGAGCTTTCCACACTTCTCGGTCTAATCTCCTGGAACCTGCCTGATGTGGGACTCTAATGACTGCAGAAACAGCTGAGGCTGAGGTGCCAGTTCATAATAGTAACCCACATTTCTCTCTCTTGCTTTGCAGTTTACAAGGCACCTTCCTCTCAACCACCCTGTGAAAGATAGGAAGTACAATCATCATTATGCTCATGTGAGGATGGATGAGGAATGGATGAGGAAACTGAGTCCAGGCTGACTCAGAGTCTGGTCTTCTAAGACCAGAATTTGCCCCAGTTTTCCATACTCCCTTCCAGATCTTACCATTGATTCTTGAAGTTGGAGATTGAAAAGATGAATAATTTACATCAACTTCCATTTCTATAACATTTTAAAGATTATGAAGCACTTTCCAGGCAACACCCCTATGACATAGGTGGTAATGGTATTACTCCCATTTTGCAGGTAAGAAAACTGAGGCTCAGAGACACATTCCCCAAATCACACCCTAAGTTGGTAGCACAGTGTCAGAGCCACAATTCAAACCCAGGGCTCTCCTGGTTCCAAGTCTAATACTCTAACCATGATGCCTGTGGTGGTAACAGATGTTTTAAGGAGCTAAAAGCCATTGTCAGCAAAGGTTTCTTTCCAGAGGATAAACACGATGAGTGAATGGACTGAGTTGTGGCAGGAGGGAACTCCCTGAGGCCCAGCCCTTTGGGCTGTGGGGAACAGATGGCACTGAATGACAAGGCTAACAAGTCCCAGGTCACCTGTGTGGTCAAACCACCAAATGCCCCTGCATACTCACCCACAGTTCTGGTGTACCCTGAAACTGAGGTCAATCACAACCGGGAACAATTGTTACTGAGGGCCAGGAGGCCACAAGGGATAAAAGCACTGGCTCTGGAATGAGAGTACCCAGGTCCAAATCTTGTCTCAAATACTTATTAACCATGTGACTGTGAGCAGGTTACTTAACCTTGAGAGGCTATTTTCTCATTTATTAAAAATAAAAAGGACAATACCTTCAGTACCTACTTCATAAGCCAAAATAAGATAATCTATGTAAAGTGCTTTGTGTGATCTGGGGCAAGTGACTTTACTTCTCCATATCTCAGTCTCTTCATCTGTGTAACTGAGGGCAGAGAAGAATTGGGCTAGATAATCTCTGAGGTCCTATTCAGCTCTAAAGACCATAATACAACAATATCTAGCCTGTGTCATCATGAGGCTATTGCGGTGACATGAGAGAGTCAGAGTTTGGATTTCCAGGTACTCTCCTTCTCCTATTCCATAACCTTCTCTTCAGTCTATATAAAATGACTTGCCCAAGGTCACACAACCATCCCCCAATTTCAGCTACAGTGATACCTCTTAGGGTATTGTCTAGAACAGGCCTACACAACCCGCAGCCTATGGGCTGCTTGCAGCATACCAAAAGCATTTTGGGTGGCCCACGAAAAATGTAGAGGATATTTTCCTCTACATTTTTCACAGGCTTCCCAAAATCCTTTGGTGGGCCACAGGTTGTGTATGCCCGATATAGAGGGTAGACTAATTGTTACAGGTATGAGGTATATATTTGCCTACATGACAAACCCTAAGACCTTTCCCCTTGGACCTTTGGTGCCACTTGTAATGCAGGTTTAGCCAAGGATATCAACCTGTCCTGCATCATCCGATCTTTCTCCACTAGCATACAATTCGAATCAATTTAATAAAATATTTATTAAATCCATATTATATATGCCTCCTCTGATACACTCTTTTGGTGTCTTAGTGTGGCTTGGAGGTAATTCCAGGTTATCTCAGACTATGCCAGTCCAGTCCAATCTTTGGCAGGTCTTTCCAAGCTATAAGGGCTTCACATACAGTCCTAGCAATGGGCGGGGTTTGCTTGTCAAGTGAGGACCAGACTAAGTGATCTTAAGCCTACCTCCACAAGGTTGATGAATCCTTTGGGTCACAATAACTCATGAAGACCACCCAAAAAGGCATAAAGTGACTGTAATCTGCACTGGTGGGGGGAAGACCACAATGAAAGTAACCACCATTAACCACAAGTCCTTATCACCTCTCCTAACAAGACTCCTAATTGATCTTCCTTCTTCAAGTTTGTCTGCTCCATATGACAGTCAAAAGGCTATTCCTGATGCACAGATCTGACCACATCAACTCCTCCTCTCAATACTGCCCCTCTTTCTTCAATCACTCAAAAAGCTCCAGTGACTCCCTATTATCCAGAGGATCAAATACAAACTCTTCTCTTTCACATTTAAAGAGCTTCACAATCTGGTTCCAACCTGATTACAAGCTCCTGACTAGAGCTAGCTGTCTTTCCCAGAGCAATGAAACATTCAGCTGATCAACCAACCAGTCAACAAGCATTTATTTAGCACTAACTATAGAACAGGGACTGTGCTAGGCATTCAGGATATAAAGAAAGGCAAAAACAGTCCCTGTCCTCAAGGAGTACACTTGGAAAGAAGGAAACAACAGGAGAACATGTACATGCATGATATATACAGAGTAGATGTTATATCTGAAGGGAAAATACTGGCAGCTGCGGGAATGGAACAGGCTTCCTACACAGAGTGGGACTAGAGCTGAGGCTTGAAAGAAGCCAGGGAATCTAAGGGGGAGATAAGGAAGGATGATATTTTAGACATGGGGAACAAAGGCATGGAGATGAGACGTGAAAATATTGTGCTTGAGGAACAGCAAGTGGGGCAGGGTTGCCAGTCCATTCTGTGTGTGTGGAGGGGAATAAAAGGTAAGAATACTGGAAAGGTAGGAAAGGGTCAGGTGATAAAGAAATTTAAGTGCTAAACAGAGAAGTTTCTAAAGATTATCCCTCCCAGGCAGCCACTGCTTAGTAAAAATCCCCAGAACATGATTAATCACCTAGAAGAGACACAAACCTTCCAGATCTCTGAATGATGACATGGATGACCTAGAAACAAACGAAGCCCCTGTCTTGACAAGAGGATTAACAGTATCTTCCCAGATGGAACCGAGTCATGGTAGTCACATCATCCCTATGATCCAATATGTCCAGATTAGCCCAGATAGGGCAGAAGGACAACAGTTTCAAATCAATGTCTACTGGCTCTCCTTTGGCAAAACACCAAACTCTCACCCTAAAAGCTGGAAAACTTGGATCATTCCAGAGATCTAGGTTCATATTGGTGTCTCCCCTCCTTCTAACAGTGCCCATTGTAATCACAGAATCTCAGAATGGACCTGGAAACTAATGTAGTTCAACTCATTCATCAAGCAAGCAAGCATTTAGTAAATGATTACTGTGTGACAGGCACTATGACAAGCCCTGGAGATACAAAGAAAGGCAAAAACACAGACATAATTCCTGCTTCCAAGAAGCTTACATATTAATGGGGGAGAAACAACGTAAATTCAAAGATACACACAAGATATATTCTAAGCATAAGGAAAGTGACTTAGAGGGGAGGAAGGCTCAAGTGACTGGGGAGATGCCAAAAGGCCTCCTGAAGCCGGGGGTACTTGAGCTGAGATTTGGAGGAAGTCTGATATCAAGAAGAAGAGGTGAGAAGGGAGTGTATTCCAGGCACAGAGGACTGCTCCTGCTAAGGCAAGGAGATAGGAGATAGGAACATCATGTGTAAGGAACAAGCAGGCCATTGTGGCTGGATCATAGTGGGGGTTCAGCACTCTATAGGCTAAGAAGACTAGAAGTGTAGAAAGGCTCCGGGTTGTAAAGAGCTGTAAACACACTCAAAAAAGAGATTTTATATGTGATACTAGAAGTACTTAGGTACTACACAAATTTGAATTTATAGAGTTGAGGGAGGAGTGTAAAGATATGGTCTACATGTTAGGAAAATCATTGTGGCATCTGTGTGGAGGATAGATTGGAGTAGAAAGAGATTTGAGGCAGCAGGACCAATGAGAAGTTATTGCAATAGTCCAAGTGAGAAGTGATAAGGCCTGAACTAGGGGGTAGCTGCATGAATAGAAGGAAGGAGATCTGTACATTTGTACATACATATCTCTCTCTCTCTCTCTCTCTCTCTCTCTCTCTCCATATATATATATATATATATATACACACACATATATACACATACATATATACCACGTGTATACATATCTACATACACACACACACATATGAGAGATGTTTTGATGGCCCAAATGACAAGATTTGGCAATGGATTGGAATGTGGCATGGGTTCAAGTCAGGAGCTGAAAATGACACCGAGGTTGTGTGCCTGGTAGACTAGAACAGTGCCCTCAACAGGATGAGGGAAGTTCAGAAGAGGGGAGGATTTGACAGGAAGGATAATGAATCTGTCTTGGATGTGTTGAGTTTGAAATGTCTATGGGACATCCAGTTTGTAATGTCCAATAGACAGTTAGTGATGTGAGACTAGAGCTCAGAAGAGACTATGACTGGATAAGTAGATCAGAGAATGAATTATCTGCATAGAAATGATAACCTAACCAGTGGGAATTGATAAAGGTACTAAAGGAGAAAGTATAGGCTAGTAAGCTAAGAATAGTTTTTACAGTTTTAAATACAATAAAACTACAATACAAACATAAAATACAAAATACAAAAAAATAAGAATTAACTAAGAGCCTGCCTCTCTGCAATGCAAAACTCCCAGCCACTGCTCCTAGTTCTCCTCTTTGGGACCAAGCAGAACAGGTCTAATGCCTCTTCCATGACAGCCATTCAAATACTTGAATTCTTCCAAGCCTCATCCTGCACAATTCTCTTCTGTATCTTAAGTATACACCTGATAGGCTGGAAGCCTTCTTTTTGGTTTAATAGCTCGTTTTATCAACATACCTCTCAAACTCACCATTGGATGTTTCTCCTTCTCATTCCATGACCATCTATGTGCTTTTGCAATCATATACATCTCCAAATAATACATTTTATACAATTTTCATGTATATCATCACTGCATACACACAGAATGTGTACATACTACATATATATATATGTGTACATTTAGAGGATGTGTGTGTACATACACAGAAAGATAGATACAATAGCTAGACAGATGGACGGATAGATAATATTTCCTTGAGTGGAAATGTTTCAAAAGCTCTCCTTGAACTAGTTACCATACTCAGCTCCTTAAAGACAAGGACCGTATGATTCTTTATCTTTCTATCTCCCGAATTTAGCACAAGCTCTCACCTGTAGTAGGTGTTTTACAAACCTTTGAATTCAACTGACAATTCAAGGAAAATCTTTTCAAAGCTTCTCCAACTCCTGTCTCCTCTCCATTTTCCCAGGCCTCTTTCCTTTGAGGGTCTAGAGTCTTCCTTCCTATCAGGGAGGAAAGAGTCCGACAAATTCTTTCGAATGGAAGTAGTGGTTTCTTTTTGAGGCTCATGAAGGGTAAGGTAATGCACCCAATGTCACATGGTGACCGCAGCAAAGGCAAGACTAGGGAAAAGACAATTTTCAACCCAAAGGAATTGAAAGCCAACGAAACAGTGGTAAGACCACCACATTAAGAATCAGGAAACATGGATAGAAAACCTGGCCTTGCCAATAACTAGTAATGTGATCTTGAGAAAAGTCATTTTCCCCTCTGAGGCATTAGAAAAGATGATATCTCAGAATTATCATTTTAGTCTTTCTAGCACTAACAAACTAAAGACAGAATTCTGGGCTTAATTACTGTATAGTTCAGTAACCTTCAAACAGAAGAAAATTTGGTTGCCTAGCAAAACATAGCACATTGTCTTAGCTAGTCATCTAATTTAGACTGCTTAGGGCACTGTGGATGATTCAATGTGGCTTAACCTCACTCCCAGATAAATACATGGCCCAAGAACACTGTCTTTGTAGAGGTTACAAAGTCTCTCCTGAGTTCTTTCATTTATGGGTAAGAACTTTACTAGGATGGAGAAATCCAAAAGAGAGCCTGGGAAGAAGCTTCATCAGCTCCTCCCTCAGTGGGGCATTTTACAGATGTCTAGGCTGGTGAGGGGGTGGGGAAATAAAGAGTCCTTCATGGCTGTGTGTACACACATATTTGCTTCACAAAGTCATAAATTTGAAGCTGGAAGGAGATTTGGAGGTTATCCAGTCAGGTCCCCCCATTTTACAGATGAGGAAACTGACACGAAGAGAGTTGATGTGACTTGTGCAAGGTCACACAGGTAATAAGTGGCAGAGCCCAGTTCCACAGATGTCAAAACTACCATACCTCTACACAATTAAAATGCTACCTCATCTTACCCCAGCCCAAAACTTACAGGAGTGGCTCTGTGCACAGAAGGATTAATTTTCATGATCTCCCTAGTCAGTAATGAATTCGCACCTTATGCCTCACATAGCCCTTTATTTTTCACCTCTCTAATATACAAGGGACTTAAAATGTAATATCATCTATTATGTTTATCTGTGTTTGTGTCTTTCTCCTCTACTAAACTATAAACTTCTCAAAGGCAGAGGCTGTGTCATCCCTAAATCTTGAATCCTCCAGCACTCAGCACAGGTCTCTGTATACAATAAGCTTTTAATATTCATCTGTGAATGTATGAATGAGTGAATGAATGAACAAATGAATGGCAAACACAATTGCCTGCCATAATTGGGGAGAGATGAAGCTCTTGTTTGGGGGATTTCATTGAAACAGATGTTGCATTCTTTCATGAAAAGAAAGCTGTATGGTCTCTGCCAGACAGCTCTGCTTCTACTGCTGTGTGGGGCAGACTCACCGCTCAGATTCAAAGCTTGCCAAGGAATCCTTTTGAAGACCTAAACATACTTAAGAAGGAATCAACATTCTGATTTCTGAACCACCTGGACATATATCCAGTGTTTACAAAGCAACAAAGCCCATATGTTCTAGGGATTCAGGTAATAATAATTGTAATATAATAATAACACTTCAAAAGGTTTGTGATTTCATTGATGTGCCCCCTCTACCAATCAAATCTAAAGGAAACTCTCCCATTACCCAATACCTGTTCATCCTGGGTTGTCATAGCCAAAAAGATTTATCTCCTATTGCCAATGATGATGATCCTTGCTACAATAACTGGACTCTTTGACAACAGATACACATGGTGCTTCCCTTCCTAGTTTGACCTCAAGGCACAAAAGCATGGTAGGACCAGCTAGGTAGGCCACTAGCGTGGCCTCCAAAGAGCTACTTCCAAGATGCCAAATGATAATGGAAGGATGACTTTGATGGAAGGTTAACAATGTAATTGTAATGAGCTGGGTGGCACAGTGGATAGAGTGTCAGGGCTGGAGTTAGGAAGACTCATCTTCCTGAGTTCAAATCTGGCCTCTGACACTTAGAAGCTGTGTGATCCTGGAGAAGTCACTTAACCCTGTTTGCCTCAGTTTCCTCATCTGTTAAATGAGCAGGAGAAGAAAACGGCAAGCCATTCCAGTATCTCTGCCAAGAAAACCCCAAAAGGGGTCATAAAGAGTCAAGACAGGACTGAACAAATGACTAAACATCCACACCCACAATATAGCAACACCTCACATTTCCACAGTCATTCATAATTTTGAATTCTTACCTCGCATCCGTCAAGGAAAACTGAAATAGCGGAAATAACAGAGGTCTTGGAGCCAAAAGACCTGGGTCCAAATGCTGGCTTTGCTAATTACTCCATGTGTGACCCTGGGCAAGACTTTTAACCTCTCCAGATCACTGGGTCCTAGTTATGAAATCAAGGAATATCAGGATCCTAGAATTACAGAAGTTTCCTCAGCTGCCAAATCAAAGGACTGAACTGGATGATCTCTAGATCTCAAGTTCTTCATCCTATGACGCTGTGATCAGGTCTTCCCAGTATCCCTATATCTAGAATGACCCCCCTCCTCCTACCTACCCCCACAACTCCTAGGGCTTAGAACAAGTGTAAATAGCAATTCTTTTCTGTTCTGGCCAGAAACTTTGAGGGTCTTCCCCTCCCAGAATGATATTTTTGTGATGGTAAATTGGGCCATATTTTGCTAGCCCTTAGTCATTGAAAGGGCCTCACCAAAGACAAACTGAGACCTGGGAAAGACTTAAGGAAAAACCTTAGAAAGGCTAAGGTCATCAGGGCCGTTACCAGTCCTCTTGACTTTTGTCTTGCCACTGGACTCTGGAGGAGTGAGGCTGAAGATTTTGTACAGCTCTGCCTCACTCAAATCCAATTCACGAGCAAGTAAAGACATTATCTGTGATGTCACTGGTCCTCTCCAAAAATGAAGCACCACCACCACCACCAACAACTCCTATCTCTCCCTAGTCCCCTTCTTATCTTTGAAACTCAGCTTAAATGCTCCCTTCCCCAAAAGACCCCCTAATGCTACTCCAGATGAAAGTGGCCATTCCTTTATCTGATCTCAAAGCCTTTTTGACATCTCATACATTTTTTCCTAGTCTAATTTGTGCTCTTTATAAAAGTGCCTCATCTCTCTCCTAGACTGCAATGTCCACATTGCAAGAGATTTCTTTCTATCTTCCCTACTTTCTAACAGAACTCTAAATGTTGGGCCTTTTCTAACCCAATGGGTCCTAGTTACAAATTCAAGGAATATTAGGATCCTAGGATTACAGAAGTTTAGAGCCAGAAGGGATCTTAGAAATGATTTTTGCCAAACCACTCATTTTACAGATGCATAAACTGAGGTAAGGAGTGTCTTGCCCAATGAGCTAGTGGAAGAGGTATTGGATTTGGAATACCTGGGATACCCCCCACAGTACCTGGGTTTAAATTCCATCTCTGCCTACTTTATTACCTTTAGTCTTTGAGCTTGTTATCAATAATATTTCATCAATATACAGTGCTTCTACATTCCATAGCCATTTGCACACCTTCCAAGATACCCCCTGGGGAGCTATCCTTCCCCCATCATAGGGATAATTTCTCCCCATGTGCCACCAACTTCCTTCCCCACCCTACCCCTGCCTTGCTCTGGCTAGCCACAGGTACCTTTCCTTTCACAGGATTTTGAAATGGAATTGGGGGCCTTAGAAATCATATAATCTTCTCACTTTAAAGCTAAATAAAACTGAGGTCCAAAGCAGGAGATGACCTACCCAAGACCACAGAGCAAGGAGGATCTTCATCTAACCACTGGGCAAATTGAAGCCCAAGGTTAGAATCGGTCTCTCAGTTTCTCACCTAGTTTGTGGCAGGGACAGAGTTAGAAACCAGCACAAAGCAGTCCCTTCATGCTTGTTGAAGGAAAAGCACAAATGAATAAATGAATGAGCTCATCAAGACCCTTGAGAGACAGGATAAGGATGCTAACTCCATTTGATGGATGAGAAAAATGAAGCAGTGCATAGCCATATGCATCTGTCTTGGGTGCATCTTACAACATGTTGCAGTTGATGGTCACTGATGGGCCAGGGTCCAACATGAGCCTGGGAGACTAGCTAATGTTCTATGTAAAGTGAAACACCAGCAGCGCCTGTTTGAGGCTTATTTGCTTTTTGGACTGTGTCTTCTTCAATTGACCTGGGACATTAACCTCTTTGCCAAAGGACTCTCTGCTATTTGGGATTGTGCTGAACTTCAGCCAGCACATCTGGTTAATGCTGGACAAAGGCCTATTGGGAAATGTTGGCCATAACATAATAGGAGATTGGGCATGCCTGGTATGATAGATAGTCTTCCCTGATCACACCAGCACACCCTCATCTCCCTTTTGTCTCCCTTCTCTTATAGAACTTCTAGCCTATCTATACAATTTAATGAGTAATTGTTCTCTAATTCATAGAACACCAAGATGAAAAGGACCTTAGAGACCATCCAGTATGCTCTCTCATTTTACAGATAAGGAAAATGGAGGCCTAAAGAGAAATGACTTACCCAAGGTTACACAACCAATTATAGTCATAACCAGCTGGAAATTAAAAGAAAGAAATACATTTCAACCTTCATCTGCCCAGAGACAGCCCAACCAAAAATAAATAAATAAAATAAAATAAACTCAGTTTCATGTAAATGCTGCTAGCTCCGTTGCCATGGATACCCCCTAATCATGAAGAATGACTGTTACCAGTTCCCATGGCAACCTGGAGGCCTCAGGAACATCCTGTAATTCCAGGCCAGACAACACATTTCAGTTCATGGGCACTGCCCACAGCTGAGAGTCTGAGAATAAGGGAAAAGGCTGCCGTTCTCTTCCTCCAAGCAGAAGTGCACCCTCAGGGTGCTGGCGGGAGAAGAGAGCATAAGGATCACATGAGACAGAGGCTGGAGCCTAAGATGTCCAGAGGGTGAAGAATGCAGACAATGTTCAGCTGATTACCACCCATCTGATCACCAGGAATCAGGGCAAAGTGAGGAGAGCAGGGCTGAACCACTGACTCACAGTGTGCCATTGTAAATCCACACAACTTCTCAGTATCACTGATCATAGAGGGTTAAGAGGGATGACCTGGAAGTCAGGAAGACCAGGTTCAACTTCCAACTGAGTTGCTAACTTGCTATATGATGATGGCAAAAAATCCCTCTCTGGATCACAGTTTTCTCCTCTGGTCAAATGAAGGAATTGGGTCAAATGGGTCGGTCACTTCCAACTTTAAGTCTCCATTAGATGTCTCTGAGGGATCTAGCCTGAGCCTGTGCAATTCAACATTTTTATCAGTGATTTCAATGAGCCTTAGAGCTTGTTAAATCTGAAGGTGACTCCAAAGGATTGCTAACACACTGGATGACAGTCAAGATTCTAAAAGATCTTAATAGACTACAGCCCTTAACTGGGCAGCTGGGCGGTACAATGAATGGAGTGCAAGCTTGGAGTCAGGAAGACCTAAGTTCAAATCTCTCCTCAGACTTTTACTAGCCATGGGGCCTCAAGCAAGTCATTTAACTTCCCTCAGCCTCAGTTTCTTCATCTGTAAAATGGGGATAATAATAGCACCGCATTGTTGTAAAGATCAAATGATATAATATTTCCAAAGCACTTAACACAGTACCTGACACGTAGTAGGAGCTATATGAATGTTTATCTCTTCCTTTCTTTCCTTAGCCAACTAGAATCAGATGAAATATAATGGGGGGGGGTATCAACAACAGTAGTAATAATAGCGAGCGTTGATGGAGCAAACATCTCACAACCCTCCAAAGTAGGGGACGTTATTGTCCCCTCTTTACAGACGAGGAAACTGAGGCTGAGAGAAGTTCACTGACTTGCCCTGCGCCACACAATTCATAAACGTCTGAGGCACGATTTGCACTCAGGTCCTCTTGACTCTAAATCCAGCAGCTTTGACCCATTGCACCACTTAGCAGTGTGGGTTAAATGTAAAGCTTAATAACAGCAGCACCTACCTCATAGGGTCGCTGTGAGGCTCAAAGGAGAAAAAATGTATAAATCGCGCAGCACAGTGCCCGGCACGTCGTAGATACTATAGAAATGATTATTCCATTCTATTGCATTCCACTAGGATGGTGGGAGGATTGGAGATTATGCCGTATAAGGATCAGCTCAAAGTAACCAGGCATGTTCCAATTATGAGATTCTGTCATTTTCTGAGATTCTCTGGTTCTAAGAGGAACACAGAATGAAGCACTTCTCTCAGTCCACGTTTACAGAGACCTTCTACAGAGGCTGAGTGGGGCAACTTTATCCCATTTTTTATTCCCTGGGGATTCCCTTCTCTGATGGAGCTAACAAGGATTTAGGAAAACAATCCTGAGTCACAGCAAGAGAATGGAACCCATTCCAGCTAGGAACTTGGCTCACTTTGGGGGTATTGCTCCTCCCTTCTCTCCCACCTGTATCCTAGTTCTCAGAATACTGGGTTTGGAGCCAGGAAGAAAGGGAGGATAAGGACTCCTAAAAGCTGGTATTATCATTTCCAGACCTATCCTATTAGAATCAAGATAACACCCTGTGATTAGCCCCCTCACACTCGGTGATGAATACATAATAATAATAATGAATATTTAGTATAATAATACCTTCCATTTGTATAGTATTTCTAACTTTGCAAAGCACTCTCATAGGTATTATCTCATTTGATCTTGTGGCACAGAGAGGTTGTAACTTGTGTAAAATCACACAGTATGCTGGGGACAGAGTTAGGACCCAACTCTGAGCTCCTTTACTGAGGACCTTTGACTTGGGCCACCAGCTGCTGAATTCTGACTCTTTTTGTGACTACAGAATAGAATCATAGGCTTTTGAATTGAAAGGGACCACAGAGATCAATTCACCCAACTTATTCATTTTATAGATAAGTAAACTGAGGCTCAGAGATCAGCCCAACTAACTTGCTCCAGGACATTAGGAAAGGCACTCTCCCCATCTCGCCTAGTTTTCTCCTCCAATGAATAGATTAGGTTAGATGGACCCTTCCCCCATCCACCTTTAACAGTCTTCATTCTACGTGCTGCAGGGATCTAATCTAAGCCCTGTGCAACTACTAGCATCACACTGATTCTCTTTCTGAAGGGTGCGAGAAAATATCTCTCACACCCATTCCTCCTGCTCCCTTCTAGCCATGAAAACCCCCATCCCCAAAGTCTTCCTTCTAGATTTCTCCCTCCCTGCCTGTGGCTCCAAGACCTCTCACTACCCCCCACCCCCAGCTCCTCAATTCACCCTTTTCAATTTCTCAGGCATGTGTCAGCACATCAAATCCAAGGTCTGAGAAGAAGAAAGCCAACCCCAGAGCCAACACTGAGCCTGTCAGGAAGAGAAGGGGAAGGGAAAAGCAAAAGGCAAACAGGGCTTCTTATGGAAAATACAAGCTGCAAAACTGCTTCTCAGACAGCCAGTGGCTGTCAAAGTCAACAGAGGAGACTTGGAGGAGGTGGGATAAAGACTGTTGCTCCAAATAAAAAACTATTGCATGAGAGGTAGCAGAGTGAGGTAGTAAGGTTACTACTCCCAGAATCTGGAGACCTGGATTCAAATCCTGGCCCTGTCATTTACCAGGCTATGTGACCTTCAGCAAGTCCTTTGACCTTCACACACTTGTTTCTTTTCTGCAAAATGGGGATGTAAGCATTTGCAATGCCTGCTTCAGAAGGGAGAAATCAGTTGGTAAATTGTAAAGTACTGAATAAATAGGGCTGTTTATTAATATGGTTATGATTTCACTAAGACTTACAATCTCAGTTTCAAAGGGTCTAATTGACATAATTGGCATAATCTGTAGAGTTTTCTTCTCTACACACACATGTGGTTCATCTGGTCCACAGAGCCAAGAGTACATTTTCCAAGCATTGAAAAAATTATATGTATGTGTGTATGATTATGTGTATATATATACACACACACATACATATATGTATATTTTTTCTCTCTCTCCTCTCTCTCTTTCTCTCCTCTCCTCTCTCTTTTTACCCTTCCTCTTTAACCATCCCTTTCTCCCTCCATTCTTCCCTTCTCCCTTCCCCTCATCTGTCTGTTTCTCTCTGTCTGTATCTTTGTCTGTGTGTGTGTGTGTCTGTGTGTCTATCTGTCTGTCCATCTCTCTCTCCGGAGCTATTGAGATCTCTCTCAGTTCCATATTTATGCAATCAAATCAGAAGAAATAATGCCACCAAGGTCCGCTTCAAAACTCATGGCCATATGGGTTGATTTTGGACAGATAATTAAATATTGAACAAATGTTGCAAGGCCTCCTCTGGAGTGCAGTGTCTAAAAATAACTGCTCTGCCCTGGCATAGCTCTGGAGTACAAGCACCATGCTCTCTCAATCCCTTCCTTGGATATTCCCTCCCAGCAGCTACAACTGATTCCATTTCAGTGCTAACATTGTGGGGAGGGGGGAAAGGGAAGTAAGAGAGGAGTTAGAGGAAGGACTCCAAGGGACCCTCCCTAAAGGAAAACAAAACCCCAATTCCCCATGTGAACACCTAATGTTCTTGACCAGGAAAGGCTCTCCCTTTCCTGATATGTAAAGCAGCTACCCCTAGAAGGATAAAGGGGAAATTACTGGCTTTTGTGAATGTTTTTTTAAAAATCCCTTCATGGTTGAGATATGTTTATACGGCTTGGTATGTGTGTGTCTGTATTTTAAATTATATAAAGGCTTAGCTAAGTGATGTATCAGACAGAGTACTGGGCCTGAAGTCAGGAAGACTCTTCTTCCTGAGTTCCAATCTAACCTCAGACACTTACTAGCTGCGTGACCCTAGGCAAGTCACTTTACCTTGTTTACCTCAGTTCCCTCATCTGTAAAATGAGCTGGAGAAGGAAATGGCAAACCACTCCAGTATCTCTGCCAAGAAAACCCTAAATGTGGTCACAAAAAGTCATCATGACTGAAATGACTCAGCAACAACAAAAAAAAAGGCTTAAAGGTTCAAATGAGACTTGCTATGGAGTCAGGCTCATGGCAAATCTTGTAGTTTGCCCACCATTGATTATTTGTGTAATGGAGTAATTACAGGAGCCCCTGGATCTTCTGGACTGGGTACATCAGCGGCCACACCATGGAGTATGTGCTGATTCATGCCTAGGATTCATCCCTTAGTGACAAGGACCATAAGGTCCAACCAGGAGCCTCTGAACAGGCATGTACATCAGGCAAGGGGCCCACCAGAAGGGGCCAGGGCAGGCATCACCCTCATGCAGGCTCCATGGGGATAGAGCTCCCCCATACCCACTCATCCCCAGTGGCCTCAGTCTAGCAGATCAGAGGAACAATCCCCTCATTACCCTCTACTACGTTTGTAAAGAACAAAGACTAAGAGTCAGGAAGGCCAGGTTTTATTCCTGGTTTGGCCAGTAGCTAGCTGCATCCCCTTGAGTCAAGTGAAGTAATCTTCCTAAGCTTCAGTTTTCTCTTTTGTAAACTGGGCTAGATTCCAGATCCAAATGTATTCCTCTCTTCCTTTAACACTCAAACATACAGACTTCAAGCAATTACTGTATTCTTATCCCTATTTTGCCATACTAAAGGCCCCCTCCAATCCTCATCTTAATGTGAGGGCAACCCTGGGTTTTTGTCAGCTTCTCTGACAGATCAGAAGCTCCCAAAGGTCCTCCATCTATTCAGCAGGGAGGACTTCAGATAGGAACCCAACAACAGATTTGTCAATTGCCTGAGGACCAACCAAGTTATTTTCAGAAAGGCTCCTCATCAGGTTGGCCATAAAGTGACGAATTTTTCAGTCGCACTAAATTACAAAGACTATGTAACAGAGTCTCAACATGTGCGAGAGTAAAGAACACAGAATGTGGAAGGGAGGAAATTCATGCCCAGAGAAATTAAGTGATTTAGTGCCCAAGGCCACACAACTAATGCGGAAATCATTGATTAAGTGCCTATTATACAGCCAAAGAAAGGAAAAAGACAGCGCCTACTGTCAAGGAGCTTACATTGTAAGGTAGATAGGTAGCACAGTGGTTTGAGTGCTGAACCTGAAGTCAGGAAGACCTGAATTCAGATGCCTCAGATGCTTACTAGCTGCGTGACCCTAAGGAAGTCATTTAACTTCTCCCAGCCTCGGTGTCTTCATCTGTAAGATGGGGATAACATTTGCTCTAATCTAGGGATTGTGAAGATAAAATGAGACAGTACTTGTAAAGCACTTTGCAAATCTTAAAGAACTATATAAATTGCTAGCTATCTAATAGAGTAGACTATGAAAAAAAATGTACAAAAAATACATACCAGATAAATTGGAGACAATCAATAAAAGGGAAGGGAATAGCATTGGGGGTTCAGGAAAGGCTTCCTATAGAGCATGAGATTTTAGCTGAGACTTAAAGGAAGTCAGGAGGCAGAGATGAGGAAAGACAGCATTCCAGGTATGGGGGCAGCCAGAGAAAATGCCATGATCTGAGAGGTGGAGTGTTTTGCTCATGGAACAGCAAAGATGCCAGTGTCATTGGACTGCAAAGTATGTGGGGGGAAGTAAGGGAATTAAAACTCAGATCTGCAGTCTAAGACACGTACTCTATACTTCCAATGAAATCCCCCCTGCTGCTTGCTCCATCTCCCCCACTTCCCCAGAGTGTAGAGAAAATTCAAAGTTCCTACAATTTTATGAATTCTAACTGAGATGAAAATGACTTGGCTTTGTGTGGATAACAGAATATGATTAAATATTATCTACTCTCATCTTCATTTTCTGGTGCTGCCTCTACTCTGGGAGTAAGACATAGAACCCCGACCTCAGCTAATTGGCATGGTAAAAGAATGAAGCTGACAGCATAAGTCAACAGGGCTGAGCCTGGGGGACAGGCATCTTAGGATCAGAGGATTTAGAGCTGAAAAGGACTTTAGAGATAATTCACTTCAACTCCTTCATTTGACAGAGGAACTAAGGGAGGCCCAGAGAGGTGAAGCCGCTTGCCCAAGGGCATACAGCTGTTAAGTGGCAGAGCCTTCTAAATTTCTCCTTACCCAGCTCAATGCCCACCCTGGGCAGTGACATGCAGAGCTTATTGGAAACTGAGGGAACGTCAAGGATTAGCATTTATCTCTAGCATATGGCTGGGGTGGGGGTGGAAGGGTGGAAAGGTAGGGGTGGAGAGAGCCAGGAGACAAGTCTAAAGAAGTCTCCTACCCTCAACCCCCATTCTCTTCCCTTTACAATCTATCCTTTGGCAATGGTGCTCCCCCACTCTCAATCCTAACAATATGTCTGGTACTTTGCCAAAAAAGAAGGGAAAAGGTCCCTTTCAGTTGCCACACAAGGGTTCTCCCAAAACACGCAACGGCTGGTTTAAAGTTTGAGGCTCTAACGAGCTCTATTTCTGTTTGTAGCCAAGTACCTTTACTCTGTTTCCCAGTCCCAGACTAACACCCTCCTTCTGATCCCAACCACTGACTGAGTAGCCAGTCAATAAATATTATGTGCCAGGCACTGTGCTAAATGCTGGAGATACAAAGAAAGGCAAAAGGCAGTCCCTGACCCTGAGCTCACAATCTAATGAGAGAGACTCCGTGTAAACAGCTATGTACAAACAAGGCATATATAGGATAAATAGGAAATAATAAACAGAGGGAAGGCACTAAATTAAGAGATAAGGAAAGGCTTCCTATAGAAGGTAGGATTTTAGCTGGGACTTGAAGGAAGCCAGGGAAGCCAGGGCCAAGATGAGTATGGAAAGCACTCCAGGCATGGGTAAATGCCTAGAGTTGGGAGATGGAGTGTCTTGTAGAAGGAACAACAAGAGGCCAGTGTCCTTGAATCAAAGAGTATGTGGAAGGATATAAAGTGCTAAGAGGTCTGGAAAGTTGGGGGGCAGAGGGGCAGACAGGTTATGAAGGGATTTGAATGCTTAACAAAGGATTTATATACTCGATCCTAGGGGAGCAACTGGAGTTTATTGAGTAGGGTGATGAATGGTCAGAGCTGTGCTTTAGGAAGCTCACTGACAGCTGAGTGAAGGATGGACTAGAGTGGAGAGAGACTTGTAACAGGGAGGCCAACCAGCTGGCTATTGCAATATTCCAGGCATAACAGAGCCTGTGCCATGGTGGTGGTAGTGTCAGAGGACAGAAGGGAACATGTGGGAAAGATGTTACATATGTAAAATCAACAAGTCTTGGAAACAGATTGAATATGGGGGATGAGAGACAATGAGAAGTCAAGGCTAATACCTAGGTTGTAAGCCTGGGGGCCTGGGAGGGGGGTGGTGTCATCTATAGTAATAAGGAATTTAGGAAGGGGGGGGTAAGTTGGAAAAAAAGAAAATTAATCCAGTTTTGGACTGCTGAATTTAAGATATCTACATCTACTATAAGACGTTGGCTGGAGGTCAGCAGAGAATCATGAGAGCTGGAGAGGTAGAGTTGAGAATTATAAGCCTAGAGATGATAATCAAATTCAGGGGATCAGTAAGGGAAATATTTAGAGTAAGAAGGGAAGAGGGCCCAGGACAGAGCTTTGGGGGACACTCAGGGTTATTGAGGGTGAGATGAATGAAGATCCAGCAAAGGAGACAGAGAAGAAGTGGTCAGTTAGGTAGGAAAAGCACCAGGCTTAGAGTAGGGTCATAAAAACCTAGAAAGAAGAGAATATCAGGGAGAAGAGGGTAATCAACACTGTTAAAGGCTGCAAAGAGGTCAAAAGGGATGAGGATTGAGAAGAAGCCATGAGATTTGGCAATTAAAAGATAACCTTGCAAAGAGTTTCAGTTGAGTGATAGTCAGACACCAGACTGTAGAGAGTGAAGAGGAGAGTGAGAGGAAAGGAAGTGGAGGCACCTTTCACAGACCGCCTTCTCAAGGAGTTCAGCTATTAAAGGCAGAAGAGATATGGGATGATAGCATGAATGGATGAATCAAGTGAGGGTGTTCTGAGAATGGGCAAACACATTCACATGTTTAAAGGCAGTAGGAAAGCAGTCAGTATAGAGAACTTGGAGATAGGTGAGAAAGTGGGGATGATAGAGGGGGCAGTCTGTGGGAGAAGATGGGAAGAATGGGATTTCTTGTGTATATACATGGGTTAGCCTTGGCAAAGAAAAAGGCCACCTCTTCATACGAGACAGGTGAAGGAAGAGATAGTGGCAGAAGGCACTGGAGCAGTATGAGATAAAGAGGAGGGAGCTCTCAGTAAATCTCTTCAATTTTTTTTTTCAGTAAAATATGAGACCAGGTTCTCAGCTGATAGGTTGTAGACAGGGAGAGCCTTGAGAGATTGAAGGAAAGATGAACAGGTTTGGAAAAGCTGCTGTGATGAGTAGAATAATGACTTAATTAGGGAGTTGTAGATTGAATACCCCTTAACTTAGGCAGCCACCTAATGAAACCCAGTGACCACTCACTGAGCACCTACCTCTGCCAACTAACTCACAGATTGGGCTATTGGGCATAAGGAAGACAGGGCAAGAGAGTATAGGTGGCCTGGTTTAATCTGTACCCACTGCAGAAGACAGACTTCAAGATGTGACATCATGCATCCAAGGTCACCCAATGAGAGTGATGGGCAGAGACAGGTGTAGCACTAGGGTCTCTTGATTTCCTGTCCAGTGCTTTTAGAAGGAAAGCTGTTCTCTTTTTGGATGAGATTGTGATGTCATTGATGCAAGGAGTTCTCAGTGAGAAACCCCAACTAAATCTTCTGCAATATATGGTCTTCGAGTGCCGAGTAAGGGGTGCTTCAGAAGTCGCCTTGCCCAGGTCTTCCTAACTTGAAGGCCAGCTCACTATTCACTACACCACCAATACTCTTGCCAGGCTGTTCTCACTTGCTCTACCCTAGTCTCACTGCAGAGCTCAGCTCCTGAATATCCCCCTTCTTCAGGATACTCATCCTGCCTTTCATTCCCTCTCCAGGAGCTGGAGTAAGAAGAGTCAGCTTTTCCATATTTACTGGCATTATCTACTTTCTAAAACAGTAGTGTCGAATTCAAATAGAGACGCAGGCCACTAAACCATAAATAAGGTTCCCTGCTAGCTCCCCGAAGGATATTGACCGAGAAAATCATATATTAATATTACCTATTTTCTATTGTATCTTTATTTA
Source organism: Trichosurus vulpecula (assembly GCF_011100635.1). Taxonomy (NCBI): domain Eukaryota; kingdom Metazoa; phylum Chordata; class Mammalia; order Diprotodontia; family Phalangeridae; genus Trichosurus; species Trichosurus vulpecula. Next base: position 124,694,980 of record NC_050575.1, on the reverse strand, counting down.
GTTTGCTATCTATTTCCCAATTTTCATCTGGGTCAGGCTTCATTCAGCCATGGCTTTGTTTGACACCTCTGTTGTAAAGCATTTTCACAATGAGGTGATCATTTAATAGTAATAACTGTAAGAATAATAGCTAACATTATACTTTTACTGCTTTTTTATTATTAGAAGCAATCAGAGTTAAGTGACTTGTCCAGGGTCACAAAGCTATTAAGTGCCTCAGGCCAGATGTGAACTCAGATCCTCCTGACTCCAGGGCTGGTGTTATATCCACCACACCACTAGCTGCTCCCTTTTAAAGTGTTTTCTTTACAAATAGTTCATTTTATCCTCACAACAAACCTGACTCCAGGCCCAGCGTTCTGGTCATGTGAAGGAGCCCCGGGAAGTGAGAGGGGAGATAAATTAGAGAGGCAAGGTGGCAACTGTCTGTGATCTAAGCCTTCCTCTGCTACTCACTACCCGTGTGACCTTGGGACAAATCACTTCCCTTCTTTTAGCCTCACTTATTCATCTGCCAACTGAGAGAAATGATCTCTAAGGTGGTAAAGTAGAAAGATAATTGAATTTGGTGTCATAGGACCTGGGTTCAAGTCCTGCTTCTGACATTGACTATCTGTTTGACTTTAGACAATTCACTTACTTTCTCCAGCCCACAATTCAATTAACTCTAAGAAAAGGAGGTCGAACTAGATGTTCTCTAAGGTCCTTTCTGGTTTTAAATATATGAGCTTTAGAGCTTTTCCTCCTCTAAATCCTTTAAGCCTTACTTTACAGATAGACAAACTGAGGTCCAGAGCGGGGAAATGATGCACCCCAGATCTGGGGGCTATCTGCTGAGGCCCTACAGTCTAGCCTGCCTTGCTTCCTTTTCTGGACAATACTCAGAAGAATCACATAATTTCAGAGCTTCAGGAGACAGAAGCCATCTAGTCCAACTCACAATGAAGAAGGATCTCTTCTGCAATAGATCTGACAAGTGGTTTACCAGCTTTTGCTTAAAAGGCACATGTGACAGAGACCTCGCTACCTGACAAGTTGGGGCATTTCCTATTTTTAGAAAGTCTTTCCTTACATCATGTCTTGAGGTGGAGTCAAACAAGTTTCTTCCCTCTTCCCAAGACAGCCCTTCAGATGCTTAAAAACAACTATTAGATTCCCTCTAAAACTCTCCAATTCTCCAAGCTAAACCAACCCAGGCAGCTAGGGGGTGAAATGGACAGAGCACTGGGCCTGGAATCAGGAAGACCTGAGTGAATCCAGCCTCAGGTGCATACTAGCTGGGTGACCCTGGGCAGGTCTACCTCAGTAACAGGGATATGAATAAATAGCACCTAGTCACAGGATTGTTATCAGGATCAAATGATAAAGCACTTAGCCCAATACCTGGCACACAGCAAACCTTTAATATTTCCTTCCCTTAGGTCCCTTTGACTCATCTTCATATGAGCTGAAATTGGGGCTCTTTGGCATTCTGGTTGACCTCCTCAGATCACTCTCTAGTATCAATGTCCTCACAAAAATATGGCACCCAGTACTAGATAGTCTATTGCAGGTGGGTTCTGCCCAGGACACAATATAGCAGGACTTTTGTTTCTCTAGTCCTCACTTTTTGCCTCTTAATGTAGACAAAGATTGTATTTGCTTGCTTGTCCACCATATCATACTATTGACTCACATTAGGGTAATAAAAAATATTATTCAATGAAATGTTTCATTCTTGGCTTTCTCTCAGTTTACCTGACTCCTGATCTTGGTTCAGATGCATGATTTTCCCCTGACCAAGGTCCTGCATCAACTTTATATAACTTCTCTGTATTCTCAGTGAGTCTGGCACCATTAATAACAATGGCAGGTCCCATTTCTATGGTAATTTTACAAAGTGTTTTCCTTACAACTGTACAAGATTGGCTGTATGAGGGTTATCACTATCATTTTGTAGAACAGCAATCTGGGGCTAGGAAAGATCGTACCCAAAGTTACATAACTAATAAGTCTCCATTTTCACCTCTATGAAATTCAAGGGTTGAATTTCAAGGGTTCAAGACAGTCTCTAAAGTTCCTTCCAGTTCTATGAGTCAGTTAATAGTGGAGCCAGAATTTCGACCAGATCTCCTCACCCCACATCCAGTGCTCTTTCTCCTGGAGCATGCTGTTTGGATGCCTCCCCATCCAAGTAAAATGCAACCTGAGTAAGGTCCACAGGTGTTGGGCCCTTGCCCAACTCCTGAAACCAGTGGAGGCAAAGGCAGCAAGGGGCCCCTGGCACAGAAGATCTTAAAAAAAACAAACAAATAAAAAACCTGTGGAAGAGAACAACCTTCCCGGAGAAGAGAAGACGATATTCCTGGATAGATTTGTCACTGTGTGAAACAGAGGTCCAGATTCAAATAAAAAAAAAAAAACCAGGAAAATCTTGATGGGACATGTTTGGCAGGATATGAGTCAAAACAGGGCAGCAGGAGGGAGGTAGGCCACTGAAGCAGGAACTGAGAGTGTTGAGACTGGGCTCTGTTCCTTGGCCTCCTGTCCTTAGTGAGAGAGCAGTTGGGGGGGGGGGGGGCGGCGCGGGTTGGAGAAGCAGCTTCAGGCAGGTTCTGTGAAAACTGCTCGGATATACCTCCTCCCTTCCTTGACTTCAGACAAACTGGCCTAGTCATTGTTCCCAGAACCCATCAGACACATTCCCGTCTCCATGTCTTTTCTCAAGCCATTTCCCCTGTCTGAAATGCCTTCCTCCTTCTAAGTGTTACTTTTCATTCAGTGATAATAACAATAATTATCTTTTATATAGCACTTTGCAAAGAGCTTTACATATGTTATCTCATTTGAAACAACCCTGGTGGGGGTGGGTGCTATTATTATCCTCATTTTACAGATGAGGAAACTAAGGAAGGGAGAGGTTAAGTGACTTGAGAGAGTATTTGAACTCAGCTCTTCCTGACTCTGAGTCCAGCATTCTACACACTATGACACCTGGCTGTCTAGCCACAATTTAGCCGAAGCCTTACCCTCCTGCTTCTCCACAGTCTTCCCTAACTGTCCTTCGCATAATGCCCTCTTCCTCCTTAGGACTCCCAAAGCACTTAATGGACGGGCCACTCACTAGGCCCTCTTCAGACTATCTCACATTGTGTTTGTTAGTTATTCTTTTTGTGTGTATATGTCCTGTCCCTCAAAGCAATCTGTGAGCTCTCAGTGGTCTGAAAACAAGCCTGTGTATCCTGCCTTCCTATACAACATGAATGCTCAGTAAACATGGGGTGGTGATGACTACGGTAGAAAATGGTGGGACTGTGAATTTCTACTACCCTCTCCATGAGAACTGGACCCCATTTACCCATTGGCTGGTGTTATCATTTTACCCTGTACACTGTCCTCACTTTTGATACTGACACTGAGGTTCTTTCTCTCCCCCTTCCCCCATTCTTTTCTGTCCTAATCTACCTCATTTGAAAGACCAAGTTTTTCCTAGTTAAAGAGATTGAGGACTGAAGTCTCAACTCAGATCCAAGACCCTGGGGGGTGAGGGTGGGGGTTGGGGAGGAAACAGGAGGAAATGAGAAGGCTTAGAGACCCTACATTGATCCAAAGAAAAGCCATCATGGTTCTGAATGGAAACTACAATGCTTTATTTCTCAAGATACATCCCAGCCAGGCTTTGACCAACTGATCTCAGCCACAGGGTAGGGGAAGAGTGTCTCAGAAATCACTGGTCACTTTTCCTATCCCTTTGCCTCTAGGAAGAACCTTCTAGCCAACCTTTTTCATCCTCATTTTATAGAGGGGAAACTTGGGCCCAGAAAAAGAAAATGACTTACCCACACATTAAGTGCCAGAACTGGGGCTCATTGAGATGACACCAAAATCACTGACTCAGTCACTATATGAAAATATAATGATAGCTACTACAGACCCAATCCTCCCTCCTCCTTGGTGCTCCTCTCTCTCCTGCTCACCATGCTTACCTTGCCTGGCACACCTTTCTAAGCAACTCCACCCACTCCTCCCCCCTGCCTTGACTCACCATCCCATCTTCACCAAAGACAGTTAAGCGGGAAGGTGGGACCCCCTGGAGAGATGAGTGGACACAAAGGCAGGCATTGGGAGGGGGCATCAGCCAGCAGGGAAGGAAAGAGTATGGCTTTTCAATCTATGCTCAGTTGCTCTAGCATAGGCCAGTTATGCCTTCATAACCATTCCTAGGCCTTCTTGTTCTAATGCTTACAAAACACTTTCCTCACAAGCTTTACTATCCCCATTTTACAAATGAGGAAACCAAGGTTTCATAGAATTTAAGTAACCTTTGGGATCAGATGATTTTAGAGCTAAATGGGACCTTAGAGAACATCTGGAAGGCTAGAATTCATGACCAAACAACAGACAGAGAGCATTAAGAAATATAAAATGGATAACTTTGATTATATTAATTTAAAAGTTTTTGCGCAAATAAAACCAATGCAACCAAGATCAGAAGGAAAGCAGAAACCTGGGAAATAATTTTTATAGTAAGCATCTCTGATAAAGACCTCATTTCTCAAATATACAGAGAACTGTATCAAATTTATAAGAATACAAGTCATTCCCCAATTGATAAATGGTCCAAAGATATGAACAGGTTGTTTTCAGATAAAGAAAGCAATGTTCTAAAATGCTCTAAATCACTATTGATTAGAAAAATGCACATTAAAACAGCTCTGAGGTACCACCTCATACTTATCAGATTGGGTAATATGAAAAGGAAAGTGATAAGGAAAATGATAAATGTTGGAAGGTATGTGGGAAAATTGGGACACTAACACACTGTTGGTGGAGTTGTGAACTGATCCAACTATTCTGGAGAGCAATTTGGAACTACGCCCAAAGATCAATCAAACTGTGCATATCCTTAGATCCAGCAATACCACTACTAGGTCTGATTAAAAAAGGCAAAAGGGCCTCAAAAACTCCCAATTTAAGAGTTTGATTTCCTTACTCAGAGGAGCCAGAGGAGCCTTCCCTTGAGAAAGAATAAGAGTGCATCCTAGAGTATGAGCTCAAGATCTTCCTTGAACCTCTTACCCAAAAATAACTCTCCACCAGACTTACCAGGGAGTCATCAGCCCTCCAACCTGAATATGTAGAATGTATGGGTGGAAAGGCACCTTGGAACATAGAATGTCAGAACATGGAATGTCGGGCTAGAACAATAGCTCCCATTTACATTACACACACTAAGCTATATAAAACACTTTAGTCACAACAACCTAGTGAGGGAAGTGATGCAGGTATGATCATTCCCAAGGGACCCATAAAGAAACTAGCTCCAAGAACTTGAATGTCTTGATCAGGGTCACAAAGCTAGTAATATCAGAGCCGGGCCTCCTGACTCTGTGACTTTATTGTACCCTGCTGCCTCTATAACATGCAACATTAGAATACACAATGTTAGAGCTGGAATGGACCTTAGAGATCATCTAAGACAACCAGAAAGGGGAAGAAACTTGTCCAGGGTCACCTAACTAATCATAGCCCGGCCAATGCCAGAACTCCAGCATCTCTCCTCCCAGGTCAGCACTCTTTCACTGTACCCATTGTTATTCCCAGAGGTAATCCTAAAGCACAAACAATTTGAACCTTGTTCCCCATTCCTGCACCTCCTCCCCACCCCTCCACCCCCGTCTAAACATACTTACACACAACCTTTCTTCTAAGTTGGTCTCTCTGGACCTTCTAGGTTATCTCCCTCCTCACTTAAGCCCCAGGAAAAGGAGGAACAACAACTCTCCCCACCACCCTAGATAAATGTCTGAATCACACATGTGTTGAAAATGAGGATCTTGTTACTGGAAAAAAGAAAGCTTGGTTCCTCCTCCCTTTTCCCACTCCATCACCAGCTGTCCTCTGGTGTGAGAAAAAAAAAGTTTTCTCTTTTTAAGGATGTATAATGACCAGGAAGAAAAGTTTCCCAAACTCTCAATCTTAGCAGCTCTGACCCAGAATTGAGAGGGGGCGGGGTATCAAACAGGGGTATCTTGTAGCCTTTAATCCCCCTAAAGGCCCAGCAGCCCCCTCCCCAAGGACCGGGATGATTTCATGCCTCCCTCCAGCAGCGCCCTCCAGAAGTCACACACACACACACACACACACACACACACACACACACACACACACAGAGTCAATGAGGAGATGTTAGAGCTAGAAATGACCTTTGACGCCATCCACTCCACCATTCCTCAGGTAAGAAATAGAAGTCAAATGATGTTGTCAAGGTCCACCAAAAAGTGAATGGCAGAACAGACTTCCATTTCTAGGCCAACACTCTATTTAGTTCACCTTATTGATTGCAGATGGAATGTCACTAACCAGTATGACTCTCCCTAAGGGAATCATTGAGGTTTTCCCTTGGTCACCCACTCCAGGGTACTGAGGAGTAAAGGGTGATGGGAGCAAAGAAAAGAAAAAGAAAAAGTGGTAATCAAAACAGTGGGATCCCAGTAGCAGGAGATGGTGAGATGACTCACCCTAAGCTAGCTGATCATCAACCACCCTGCCTCCTTTTGTGTTTCATACCACAGACCACTAAACTGAGGCCAAGAGAGGTTTTAACAATTGGCCTCAGAGGTCACTAAGCAGCCAAGAATTCCAGATGTTGGTGTCCCCTCTAGCCAGCTTTCAACACCAGTCATAGCATCATGGAGTCCTAGAATTACAGAACTTTAGAGGTAGAAGAGATTGTGCCCTATCCACTCATTTTTATAGATGAGTAAACTGAGGATTTTAAGTGATTTTTCCAAAGTTCATTCAATGAGTTGGGTGAAGGTGCAGTGTGGGCACAGTAGAAAGAACACTGGCTTTGAAGTCAAAGCTTCTAATTTTAAAACCCAGCCCAGTTATTTGTTACAGTATGCCTTTGGACAAGTCCCTTCAACTCTTCTTTGTCCATAAAAGAAAGGTGTCTGAGTGAATATAATCTCATGCCTCTTCTAATTCTAATTTTATGATTTGAACCCAGGTCTCCTGACTTCCAGCCCAATGTTCTTCACACCATAATGTGTTGCACACACCCACCCCACCCCCATCCTCACCAGACAGAAACCCATTGTGTTGGTCTCTGTTTTGAGGCAGCTGCTGATCAGATTCTGGGAAGCAGAGGGGGTCATTACAGGCAGAATGAAGACTGAGCCCTCCCCAAGAAGGAGGGTATGCTGAGGAGGGAGGGAAGTTGCAGGATAGGGATGGCAAAGAAGGCAAGCTCCAGTTCTATTACCCCGGCTGGCTGGCCTGTTTCTGCTCCTCGACCGACTCCTCTGTCTCTGCAGACGCGATCGCCTCAGCAGCCGGTAGTAGTAGGATGGTCTCCCAGCACTTTTCCTGCCGCCAGCCGACATACTGCTCCCCCTCCTAGAGAGCCCCTAGCTGCCGGCTCTTGTCCACAGCTGCTCCCCAAAGGGGTGAGGGGACTCAGGCCAGCTCTTCAGGATCCAGGGGCCAGGGAATGAGGAGGACAGAACCCTGAGCCCTGGACACACATCCAAGTCAGGCATCGAGGACAATCTGAGAGGTCTTGCTCTACATCTCAGCCTCTCTGAGGTAGAGCTCCTGGACCCCCTGCTTGCTCAACTTAACTGCCCTGTTAAACTGTGGAAACAAATTCTTCCTCCAACGATAAGCCTGTTGGAGTTGGAAAGAGGAAGGCAGAGTTGGCATTGGCTCCCAGTTGAATGAGAAGGGGGTGACGACTGAGGAGGGGGGAGTAGGTAGCCGGAAAGTCAGTTTGGAAGAAATCCCGGACTGGATTATTGTGTTGGTTGAAACAATGAGTTTGGCCAAATGGGACTCCCCTTGGAGTGATGCCCACAAGGGGAAGGAAAGGGAGGGTTCTATGCCAAGGAGATGCTTGTTATGGTGCGGGAAGGTTATTGGTGAACAGTTATCATCCTTCCCCTTCTCATCATCCCTCCCAACTCCAAATTCCCAGTAATTCTAAGATTCTATAAATGTATGAATGGTACTCAGAAAAGAAGCATGATCTGTTCAAAAGGGGAGTGCATTTGGGATCAAATGGCCTAAGTTTGAACACATGCTGTTTCTTAGTAGCTGTGTGACTTTGGATAAGTCATTGCCTCTCATGAGGTCTCAGTTTCTTCACCTGAAGAATAGAAGGAAGTAGGAATAGCTGATGTCTAGGGTCACTTCCAACTTTAGATCACCTGAATCTAGAGTGGTCCTCCATTTGATAGCCTCCAGATCCAACTATTTAAAACATCTCTCAGACTGTCTAACAGTCTGTAGGATAATGCTAAGAAGAAGGCAGGATAGTGAGAGTGAACTGACTTTGGAAGGTCAATCCCTTCTCTGAGCAGGGGTTTTTAACCCGGAGTCAGTGAACTTTAAAAAAAAAAATTGATAACTGTATTTCAATATAATTGTTTTCCTTATAATCCTATATGTGTTTTATGCATTTAAAAATATTCTCAGATGGGATCCTTAGATTTCCCCAGACTGCCGGAGGGGGCCATGACACAGAATGACTATTCTAGAGGGAGGCCAGGCTGGAGTTTAGCAATCATCACTAACCAGGGTCCAAAGACTGAGGATCAAACCTTGTGAAAATTTGGCACATTCACATTCCCACACATATAAACCTTCAGAGTAGGAAAAACACTAGGTTTAGAATCAGAGACTTGAGTTCAAGTCTTGCCTCCATTGCTTACTAGCTATGTGACCTTGGGCCAGTCACTGCCATTCTCCAGGTTTCACTTTCCTCTTCTGTGAAGTGAAAGGGTTGGACTAAATGATCAAAAGTCCCTTCAGCTCTGAATCCTGCGATGCTCTACACATGCGTACATGCAGGCAGGCCTGAGGTCTTGAGGGAACCATGAAATGGGAAAATTTTTGTTAGAACTTGAATGAACAGGGGCAGCTAGGTGGCGCAGTGAGTAGAGCACTGGCCCTGGAGTCAGGAGGACTTGAGTTCAAATTTGATGTCAGACACTTGCCACACTTACTAGCTGTGTGACCTTGGGCAAGTCACTTAACCCCAATTGCCTTGCCTTACCCCCACAAAAAAAAAAGAACTTGAATGAACAGAGCGTCAGAAAATACCAACCCCCACTCTCACCCCACAGGTACCCTTTTGCCCTACCTGTTCAGAGTGAATAATGGCACACCCCACAGGCTGGGAAGTGGATCCAGAAATAAGGAAGCAAAACATCCAGGGAAAGAAGGAAAGAGAGAATGGGGGCCATAGGCAAGCCGGATGGGACTCATTTTTCAGCTTGGGATTTAAGAGCATTCTCAACCTGCCTTAACTATCTTTCAGATTGATGGGTGGTAGACTAGGTGCCACTACACATGCTATACACACTTAGGTGAAATGATCTGAGCTAGAGGGCACCTTGGGACAGAGAATGTTGGAGGCATAAGGAATCCTAGAACAAAGAATGCTAAAACATACACTTGCAGAAGCCATCTAGTCCAGCTGCTTCACCGTACAGAGGAAGAAACTGAAGTTCAGAGCGGTGGTAAATTCCTCATATATCAAATAGAGATAACACTGGTACCAGGGGAATGGAAGAGGATAACCATTTATTAAGAACCTATTATGTGCTAAGCATTTTACAAATATAATTTTATTTGATCCCCCAACAACCCTATGAGATAGGTGCTAGTATTATCCCCACTTTACAGTTAAGGGAACTGAGGCAGACAGCACTTAAGTGATCTACCCAAAGTCACACAGCTACTAAATATCTGAGGCTAGATTTGAACTTAGGTCTTCCTGACTCCAGGTCCAGTGCTCTAACCACTCCGCCACCTAGCTGCCTCTACCTACCAGCTGTTTCTCAGGATAATTAGAGGAAAAGGATTTTGTAAACCTTAAAGCACTACAGAAATTTAAGTTTCTGTTATCGCTGCTGTCCAAAGTCATACAGGTAGCCAATGACAAAGCTGAGATTCAAACAGTTCTTCAGATCATGCTTTCAATTAAACTTAAAGATACTTTAGTAGGAATATTTCAGCTATAGCTCAATTCCATGGTAGAGCTGACACTAGAGAGAAAGTACAGAAAGAACAAAATCTTCTTGGCATTTTGGGGGAAGGAGGGAACAAGAAGCTAGACTCTGGATCTTCCAACAGCCCCAGAAGCTCAGGAAAGGGCACCTGCTTAGGGAAAGGATAAGATATATAAAGAAGCATATTGTTTCTACTCCAGGTAATCGGTTTGTAAAATTAGGTCTCATATGAGAAAATTACAGAGAGGTAGATTTCAGCTCAATAGGACAAAGAACTTCTTAAAAAGTAATGCTTTCCTGCCACAGAATGGGTTGCTTTAAGGGGTAATGAGTTAATCATCAGTATAAGTATTCAAGCACAGGCTAGATGACCACCTGTCAGGCACACAGTAGAGAAGACCCATGCTTAAAGAGTTAGACTAGACCAGTGTGTCCAATTCAAATAGAAATGGGAGAAACAGCAACTAAACCATACATGACAATCCCTGCAGGCAGCACACTGACTTAGAAAACCACATGCTAACATGATCTATGTTTTATTGCACTTTTATTTATTTTGTTATATATTTCCTAATTACATTTTAATCTGGTTCTGCCACTGGAGACACCTCTGAACTAGATGGCCTCTGAGGTCCCTTCCAACTTCAAAATTTCTTCAGCACCCCTACAGTGCTGGCCTATAGGAGGTACCTGGCAAAAGCATGCTGGACTGGGTCTAAGATTCTGATGGTTATTACAATAGATGATGATAAAACAACATAGCAAAAGAAATTTTAAAAGGTGGGGGGAGTATCTTTAAAAGAATCCAAAGTAGAACAATTTAGCACCCCTTTCATGCCTATATAATTCACACTTTTCAAAAAAACTACTCCCTATCCTCAAGTTTCTGACATGATCGTTTTTTTTATTCCAACATAGTGTCCCCAAGTTAAGAAGATATCTGAAACCTGAACCCAGTTCTCTTAATCCAATCTTCATCTTGTTTCCACTGCACTTTTCTGTTTATAATGGAAAGATTCCCTCTCTATCACCTTCAGCAGCCAAGCAGCCTTTGCCTTCCGCCCATTGTTCCTTTGCAAATTACTAAAATCCACGTCTTTTATTGCTGTTGTCATCCCATTATTCCTGGACTATTACAGTATTCTCTTGCTGCCTTCATAACCCCAGGATCTTCCCACTCCAAACCATCCTTGAGAAGATGGCAGGGTATTATTCTGAAAGTAGTGTTTTCATATTATTCCTGAGTAAAAGGAGTGACAACAGGAGGACTGCTGTTTCTAGAACATTTTAAGGTTTACAAAACATCTTATTCACTACAATCCAATGAAGCAAGCCACACAAGAATTATTGTTGTTCTGTCATTTCAGTCCTGTCCAGCTCTTCATGACCCCATTTAGGGTCTTCTTGGTAGAGATACTGGAGTGGTTTGCCATTTCCTTCTCCAGCTCATTTTACAGATAAGGAAACTGAGGCAAACAGGATGAAGTGACTTGCCCAGGGTCACACAGCTACTAAGTGTCTGAGGCCAGATTTGAACACAGAAAGGTGAGTCTTCCTAACTTCAGGTCCAGTAGCTATCCGCTGAGCTGCCTAGCTGTCCATAAGTACTATTGTCTCCACTTTAAAGATGAAGAAATTGAAGCTAAAAGAGGCTGTACCCTAACCAGGCTCACCAAGCCAATAGGTAGCAGAGAAAGGACTCAACCTTGAGCATTCTAAAGTTAAGTATTCTTTCCCCACTGTCTGTCAGGGACCTTTAATGACACTTTGCTGCCTGACATACAAAAGCCAAATTCCTTAGCCCTTCACAACTTGGCCTTTTCCAACCTTCTTGTCCTCTATTCCCTTTCACATGGCATACACGTTGGCCAAACTATCCAACACATGCCATGCTCTTTCTCATCATACTTATCATGCTACTCGTACTCCTTAGGATTCTCTTCCCTGTGTCCTCCCATATTCTACACATCCTTTAAGGCCCAGCTCTAGTCACACATATCCTTCTATAAAGTCTTTTCTTACTACCCCAAGGTCACAGTGAGTATTCTCCCCTCGGGATTCCTACACTTCTCACCTGTGCTGCTCATTGGGCATTCAGCATACTTTCTGGATATGGTTGACTATCTGGGTTACATATAAAGCCATTCTCTCCCAATAGTCTCTGATCTCCTTCAGTGCAGGGAACCTCCTTTTGTATTTCTCTGCCTCCCACCCTGGAGCTAGGAACATTAGATTATGGAATCAAAAAATTGCGAGATAGAAAAGATTAGAAGATTTTCAGTCAAAAGCCTTCATTTTTATATATGAGAAAAGAGAGGGTCAAAGCTGAAGTGATTTACCCAAGATCCCACAGCTAATCAGTTACAGAGCTGGGATTCAAAACTCAGTGTTCTGATTATAAATCCAGTCCATTACACCAGCTGTCTTTTTTCTTTAAAAGTACTTAGTTCATGTTTACTGAATTGAATGGAACTAAAATTTCTCTTACCACATAAGAATTTCATCCTGGCCTCCCAGTAACCTGGGAGGAGGGTTTCCTTGGGAGTTTATACTGGACCCTGACATTGAGAGCTCCTGAGGTGGCCTTCAGTCTGGCCAGGCATGAGAATACTCCAGATCCCAGACCCTGGGCAATATTCCAGGCCAGGTTTTACAGTCCCTTCTCCTGCCTGTCAGTGAGAAGGGGGGCAGGACATGACAAGGTCAGGTCAGGCTGGGGAGATCACAGCTGGATGGCAGGCGGTTTTCCCTGTATCCTAACTCCTCCATACTCATCCCTTTCCCCACTCCCCAGGTAGATAGGGCAGCATCCCTAAATGCTAGAATCCCCAACCAAAAAAAAAAAAAACAATCACACATTTAGAGCTTGAAACAGAGCTAAGAGCTTGCGTAGTCCAACTCACACATTTTGTGGATGAGGAAACTGCTGAGACCCTAATGAAGAACACTGAGATCCTAATGGGCAATTGGCTTGAAATCTGCCTGAAATAGTTCACTTTGTTGGGCTTCTTCCCTCCATGTCTTCTGAGGGTCATCAGGCAATTGAGGCAAGAAGGGTATTGAAAAGAGCTTTTGGCATCCTCTCTACTCATCCATAGAGAACTGCATAATTACCACTTTGGTCCTTGGGGTTTTACATTGTCCTCTCCTTGAAAACTCATCACTCCTTTCCTTCCTGGAAGGGTCATAAGTTCATAGAATATGGGGCTGGAAGGGACCTTATAGTTCATCTCATTCAGCCCCTTCATTTAGCAGATGAAGAAACAGGCACAGAGAGATCGCATGACTTGCCCAAAGTCACATAGCTAAGAAGTGGCCAAACCAGGACTCAGAAACTGCAAGAAACTTTAGATCCCATCAAGTTCAACCCTTCCATTTTACAAGTGAGGAAACCAGGACCAGGAGAAGTAGAGTGACTTGCTCATGATCACACAGGTTAATAAGTAACAGAGATAGAATTCTAGCCTGGATCACTTGATACCATATTCAACAATTGTTCTACCATACCACTCCTACCTTTCTTTGAGGAAAAAGAGAACACTACACAAATGTGCTCTGCCTTCCCAGTTGTGTGTCCAAGGACTGGACTAGCCAGTTGCTCTGGATCTATCAGAAATGATCCGCATGCCCTCAAAACCCAATTATTCACATGTGAATTATCCACAGCCCATTTCAAACAGCAGGTCCATCTCCTCCTCCCCTCCCAGACAGGAAGAATAGCCAGACTGAAGCAGGGTATAAAGAAAGCAAGGAAAAGGGGCCCCGCATCCCAAAGCATTCCCAAAGTTGGGAAGAAGAGAGAAGAAATGACTCAGAACTGTTTTTCCTGAGGAGAACAACTCTGGTGTAATTCTCCTGTTCTCCCTGAGGGGGCTGAGTTTGGGACGAGGGAGGCCCTGGTACTGAATCACATAGTAATAGGGGCACTATGAATGGGGAGCCACCTTCAAGGAGAGGAGAAGCAGTTCTCTGAAAAGACACAAGTTTCCCTGTTCTCCTGCCTGAAGAATTAGAAAAGCCAACATCTGGCAATAATTCAGTAAAAAGGAACCAGCCCTTTCTTCCCCACCCCATCCCCCTCTCCCTATTCTGTTCCCTGCCTCCCCAACCCCTAGTTCTCTTAGGTCCCCAACAGCTTCACAGTTTTCACACAACACAGACCATATAGCCAGCAGGGACTTTAGAAATCATTTAATAGAGAAGAAAACTGAAGCCTAAGGAGTCTAGTGACTTGCCTCAAATCATATAGCAAGTTATTCAAAAGAGCCAAAGTCTATGGACCTGCCCAACATAATAGGTGTCTGGAAAAGCTTGAACATCACAAGATTCCTGAAGCCCCGAGCCAAGCAGATGAAGGGGAAACAACTACTCAGATCCTCTGTCCCCGTCTAAACAAAAGAGGCCAAAGCAGACCAGCAGGGAGGTTCAGGTTACTGTTGGGGGCCCAGAGAGACAGCCAGTCTAGGTCTGCAAGGCACACTGAACAGCTTCCTGAATCTTGGAATGAGGAGGGGCCCTGGCCCAGACCCCTGCTGCCCCAGGACATCGATGGGGGATGGGGAAGAGGATAGGTAACAAGGAATGTGGAGGATGGGGGAGTCTAAGTCAGCACTAGTCCTGGCTCCAAACTACCAAGGTAACATTACTTTTCATATTAGAGGTAAAGGAAATGATTTCCCCAACAGAAAAGTTCTGGCTATATTTCTCCCTTAATACCTCCTTACTTCAAAGATCTGTGATTTCATTGGCTGCTTCTTCCACTAATGCATGCCCTCTGTACCTTTAAGTAAAGTATCTTCATGAGTTTCCGTAACAAACAATAATCCATCCTGCAATGGACAACCAAATGATGATGGTCTCTCTCCCAACTTTGCTAGACTAGTGTTGGGATAATAAGAATCCACAGTCCACTGCTAGGTCAGATGAAAATAGACCTGTCAGAGCCTAGACTGTGCTGGTAGAGACTTCAAGACCCAACAATCACATGCACACTACAAGGAGGCATCAGAAGACGACTTCCCTGAAGTAATTTAACATCACTTCAATTCTACAAACATTTCTGATCACCAGTTATGTGCAGGATTTCATAGTGATTTGACACCAGGACCAAGAGGAATATGACCCAGTTTTAGGCCCCTTGTAACTCTTCATGGAAGACAGGAGGCAACTTGGTATAGCAGAAGCAGCACTGGATTTGGAAGTCTAATGATTTCTATTCAGATTCTCACTCTGATGCTTCAATTCAGTATAGTTCAGCAAGCACTGAAGTGTCTACTGTGTGCCAGGCACTGTGGACTTAAAAACAAACAGCCCCTCCCTTTGAGGAATTTATATTCCATTCAGGGAATAATGATGATAATGGATGACGATTAATGGTGATGCTAGCGTTAAGTTTAAAGTTTGCCAAGTCCCTTATACCTGTTAACTCCTTCAGTCTGCACAACCACCCTCTGAGGTAGGTACTATCATTATTCCATTTTACAGATGAGGATATTGAAGCTCACAGAGGTTTCCTGATGTGCCCAGAGTTGGAAGGAAGGGAACAAACACTTATTAAGTGCTTACCTTGTGCAAGGCACTGTACTAAGGACTTTACAATATTATTTCATTTATACAATATTATTTTATTTGTATATAATAAATATTATTTTATTATACAATATTACACTTCATTTGATCCTCACAATGACTTTGTAAGATATTATTATCCCCATTTTACAATGGAAGAAACTGAGGCAGATTGAGGTTAAGTGTCTTGCCCACAGATAGAGTCTGAGGTCATATTTGAACTCAGACCTTTCTGGCTTGAATTCTAGTATACTCAACTGTATATATATATCACCTAGCAACTTCCAAACCCATATGCAGATAAGTACAAGTATATAAATATAAATATAAGTATACAAGTATATCAATATAAATGTAAGTATATAAATATAAGTACAAGTATATAAGATAAATACTAAAGTAGTTTTTGGTTTTTTTCTTTTTGTTTTTGATGGAGGAAGTACTATAGTGTGAATGAAAACAAGGGGATAGATTTGAGAGATGTTATAAAGGTACAATTGACCAAGATTTGACAACTGATTGGATACAGTGAATAAACGAGAGTGGAGAAACAAGGATGATTCTTACATTGTAACCCTGGGTGACTGGAAGAATGGAGAAGACCACAACGGAAATAGTGATGTCAAGAACCAGCATTTGAATCCAGGTGTTTGTACCCCAATAGGAGTGGGCCTCCCACCATCTCACAGATGTGAAGAACTGATTGATTATCTGATAGTCTCCTTCCCTTCATTATCAAATGAAATAATATTTGCAAAGGACCTGGCATAGTGCTTTCCACACAGTAGGCACATAATAAATGCTCATTCCCTTCCTCTCATTGATCAATAGGATTTAAGGCTCTAGTGCCTCTGACTTTGAGCTGCTAAACGAAGTCTAGTAGAAGAATGCTGTTTTGAAAGCCAGGTGTCAGTCAGTCTTATCCAAGATAAAATGTGTATTTTCTAGGCATGGCAGAAGGGAAGGGAAAGCCATGAGTAAGGGGAAAGCCTCAGTGGATATAATGTAGTGGGCTTGGGGCAGGTGGGCAAAGCAGCTTATATGCATGATCTAAGTAACTAACTAGGAGGCAAGAGAGGGACACGGAAAGAGGAAAAAGAGAGCTCTGAACATATTCTTCATCAGCTTCCCAAATTTCATATAATCCTAGAACTGAGAAGGATTTTAAGGGTTATCAAGTCTACTCTAATTAATTTATCCTTTCTACAATGTCCCCCAGCAAGTGGTCATCCAGACCCTTCTTGAATACCTCCAGTAAAAAGGAAATTCATCAATGAGACAGTCTGTTCCATTGATCAACATCTAGTATCATCGGTATTTTCTTATTTAGCTGAAATCTGCCTTCTGGTCACTTCCTCCATCTTAGACCTAGCTCTTATCTGGAACTAAAGGCTGGACCAAATCATATTGCCACAGTTAAAGAATTAGTCAGAACTGATCTCTGTGGTAGGAGCCCAGCATCGGGCATGATGCCCAAAGATGGCCAAGATAGTGCATCCCAAACTTGCTTAAATGGTGATGGAGAAAATACTAGAAGGAGTACCACCTTCCCCAGCAACAACGGGACCAGCCAGGCCTCAGTAATCAAGCTTGGAGAGTGCACAGAACAGATGGTCTCATAGAAAAGTTTGTTCCTTCCTTGGAAATAAGGAAGGAGACAAAAGAAATGAATTAGGCCTTTAAAATGACAGCATCATAGCCCCTTTCCTTACTCCCTTCAGTCCAACCTTCCTTCCCCTTTGAGTAGAAACTTCCTTTTCTCCCACTTTCTCCCTCACCCAATAAAGAAGGAATTAAGCTCCACCATCTCTTCAGCCTGGTTGTATCCACTTAAGTGCCTAATTCACATAAGAGAAAATCATTTATGAATTTACTAGAATACCTGAGACAGTCCCATATAGCCAACATTTGTCCTTGCTGGCCCCTGCACAAGACACCCCATCTCCCAACTTTGGGCATTCTCACTATTTCTCACGCCTGGAATTTTCTCCCTTCTCATCTCCACCTCTTACCTTCCCTGGCTCCCTTCAAGTTCCAGTTAAAATCCTACCTTTTCCAAGAAACCTTTCCTGATCCTAGTTCTCCTCTCTTGAATATCCCCAATTAATCCTGTATATATTTTGTTTGCAAATTGTTGTTTTAATCTTGTCTTTCTCATTAAGCCTTGAGGTTCTTGAGAAAAGAGTTTATCTTTCATGTTTCTTTGTAACCTCAGCTCCTTAGCATAGTGCCTGACACACAGCCACTTAATTAATGCTTACTGACTTAATGACAGTATATTCTATTGCAAAAAACAGGAGTTACCACTACCTCTATAGCTATTTTGTGTCCTAGGGCAACCTCTTTAGGCTACAAGCCCCTAAACGGCAAAGAGGTGCTCATTAACTAAGAGATCTCTTCCAACTCTGAGATCTATGATTACATATGTACCTTGCATTCTCCCTAGCAACCCAAAGCAGCATCCAGGCAAGCCTATGGCCTTGGCCAAGACTATTCCCTAAGGCAGGGGTGGGGAAACATCAGCCTCAAGGCTTCTGACTGAGCCCAAGTTTTACAGAATGAATCCTTTCATCAAGGGGATTTGTTCTGTGAAGTTTGGATCCAGTCAAAGGGCCACACTTGAGGACCTAGAAGGCCACGTGTGGCCTTTGAGGCCACAGATTCCCCACCCCTGCCCTAAGGTCTTAGCACCTGTTTCTGTCTCCTCCTGGCCCCGACCATAAGGTACAGGTCCCATCTGCGTGTCCCAGCCAATATAGTGGAGCTTGACCTCAAGACTGCTGGCTCTTGCCTTGCTTCTTTCTCCAGTATCAACAAGGCAGAAGCATTCCATCCAAAATGCCTATTTTCCCTTTCAGTTTCCATTACCCAGCTTTTAAAAGTGGGGCATTACATATGATTTAATTATAAAGCTTGGTTGTACATCCCCAGTTCCCTCTCTTTCCAGGCTTCTTCCTTGAACCACACTTCCTCCTTCATCTTTTTTTTTTTTGTAATCTTGAGGCCAAATGCAACTGTGATAGACATTTATCCTTCCCCATTTCAACAGGATCTTGTAAGAAAGATGTAGATGTAGATGGTTATGAACCTAAATAGATGACTTCTCATATCTTTAGACTCCTAGTTTATTAAGCTTAAATAGCTGGACAGAAGAGTCTTTGAGCAATACTTTAAAACTTTGAATTTCAGTAAACAGGGATCTTAGAGATGAGTATGCAACTTCACACTTTATGCAATGATCTCATACAGATGCCATTTGAACACTTCCAGGGACAGGGTACTCACTCTCTCCCAAGCTAGCCCATTCTACTATGGGTCAGGTCATATTGTTACAAAGTTTTTTCTTCCCACACTCTGTAACTTCTACTCATTGGTCCTAGGGTCTTCCCTCAGAACCAAGCAGAATAAGCCTGATCCTTCTTTGTCTATGGGATACTTTTAATTACTTGAAAATAGTGATTGTGTCCCTGGTCAATAACCTTTTCTTCAGGCTAAACAACCCTAGTTCTTTCACATGATCCCCAAATAGTCATATCCTTGGTTGGACAAAGCTAGACTCTGTGGCTTCTCTTGGTTCCTGCAACCATTGACACTGATCTCTCTACCCAAAGCAAAGAAATTCAACCTGAGGGCCAAAGAGTATATAGCAGATACTGCCTGGCAGCAAGGCGAGAAGAAGCTGTGCTCTGGGGGCCAGAGAGTCCAAGTTCTTGGATATTAATAGCAGAAACAGAAGTCAGACAAAGGCCTAGACGAGCTCTTACTCATCTCAATATGAGTCAATTGTGCTATATTGAGAAGCATATAATGTCCAAAATGATGGTAACTACGGTACCATGTGGCTCAACCCTAATCACACCATATGGAGTATTGTGTTTAGGACTGGACCCCACATTTTAGGAAGGATGTTGATATGTTGGATTGTATCCAGAGAAAGACAGCCAGGATGTTAAAGGGCCTTGAGACCATACCATATGAGGATTAGTTGAAGGAATCTGAATGTTAAGCCCGCAGAAGAGAAAACTTATGGGGATCTAAGAGCTACCTTCAAATATCTGAAGGGTTGACATGGGGAAGAGAAACTAGATTTGTTCTACTTGAACTCAAAGGGCAGAACTAGGAGCAGTGGGTGGGAGGTATAGAGAAGTAGATGTCAGCCCAATGTAAAGAACAATTTCCTGGCAATGAGAGCTGTTAAAAAGTAGAATGGGCTGCCTCAAAAACTAGTGGGTTCCCCATGGATAAGGATGTTCCAGTGAAACATGGAGGAAAGAGGCTTTCTACTCAGATAGGAATCAGACTAAAGATCACAAAGTCCAGTACCCCACCCCCAAGCAAGACTCTTCTGTACAGCACCCCACATAAGTGGGCATCCAACCTGGGTATGAAAACTTATGGCAAAGAGGTGCTTATTAACTAAGAGGTCTCTTCCAATTCTGAGATCTATGATTATATAAGTACCTTACATTCTCCCTAGCAACCCAAGGCAGCATCCAGGCAAGCCTGTGGCCTTAGCCAGGACTATTCCCTAAGGTCGTAGCACCTGTTTCTATACTTCTCCCCTTGCCCCCACCATAAAGTACAGCTCCTATCTGCATGTTGCAGCCAACACAGTGGAACTTGACCTTAAGACTGGCTCTTACCTTTCTTCTTTCTCCAAAACAACAAGCCAGAAGCATTCCATGCAAAATGCCCATCTTCCCTCTCAGCTTTCATTATCCAGCTTCCAAAAGTAGGGCATTGTGTATGGTTCAATTACAAAGTTTGGTTGTGCATCCCCAGTTCCCTCTCTTTCCAGGCTTCTTCCTTGAACCACCTCTCCCCCTTCATCTTTTTTTTTTGTAATCTTGAGGCCAAACGTAGTCATCTGTGAACAATTATGGACTGGCACCAGTCAGGCTATGGAGAGAAAGGAAATGCTTGTTTCTTGCTGAAATGCACTGCTTTATACACTGGGGCGATAAGGAAGAACTCTCTTTGAGGACTCTGCCACATCTTCTTAATGCCAGCTACATCTAGGCCTAGCTTGAGAAAGTCCCTTACCTTGCCTCATCTGTAAAATATGGAGTTTGGGGTTTATGACTACTAGAATTCTTTCCCATTTTAACATTCTATGTTCCAAAGTTCCTTCTAGTTCTTAGTTTTTACATCTGGCAAGTTCAAGTTCCATGAGTTCTATGACAGATCAATCAACAAACATCTACCTTGCACCTGTGTTAGCTAGTCTTGTGCTAGCCATTGGAAAAGGATACAAAGAAATATGAAACAGTTGTCCTGGCCCTGAAGAAATTTATAATGTATTTAGGGAGAAAAAGATACCTGGGAAGACATAGTAGGTAACAGTACATGTTTGTATGATACATTTCCAATGGGAAATATAGACAGTATTTGGTAGCAAAAGCTGGAAACAAAGTGGCTATCCATCACCTAAGAAATGTCTGAACAAACTGTGACATTTAACATAATGTTATATTATTGTACTATATAAAATGATAAATATGAAGAATTCAGAGAAACTAGGGAAGACTTGTGTAAAGTGATGCAGAGTGAAGTAAACAGAAACAGAAAAACAATATACACATAAATGGAAAAACGAACTCAAATGAAATTGAACATAGTAACTAAAATGCCTAATCACAGCCCCAGAGAAGAGATAAGGAAATACTCTTTCCTCCTTTCCTTGGAGAGGTGAGGACTAACATAAACTGACAGATGCTAGCAGTATCAATTGGTTTTACTTAACCTATTTTCTTTGTTCAATGGGATGACTTACTGGGTATATTTGAAAATGAATGGGTTGTAAAAACAAAAGGCATCAATAAAACTTTCATTAAAAAAAAAGACAGTATTTTGTGTGAAACACAGGGGAGGGCTGGAATGGTATGGAACTGGAGTTGGGTCTGGAAAGATAGATTTAGAAAGGAGGGGGAAGAACATTTTAGGTGGGAGGATGATGTGAACAAAGGCAGGAAGGTAGGAATTAATCTAGGATATTTGGGAAACAATGAATCATAATAGTGGCTCATTTCTATAGTGCTTTATGATTTTAAAAAGCCCTTTTCTCACAATAATTCCATAAGAAAGGTATTTCAAACATTACCATCTCTATTTTACAGATGAAGATACTATGGCTCAGAGAAGTCAGTGAAGAACCAATTTGGCAGAAATAAAGTTAGAAAGACAGGGATATGTGATTTAAAGATGGAAGGAGCCTTAGTGATCGCCTATTTCAAACCCCTCATTTTACTTATGGTGGTGGGAAAGTGGGGGGAGGGAGAGACAGGGAGAGAATGAAGTCTCAGAAAGTGGAATATGTTGCTCAGGACCCATAGCCAGTATGCAGCACTGCTGGGATTCTAACCCAAGGCAAATTCTAGTAGAAATTTCCTATACAATATGGTGTTCCAGTATGGTACGGCAAGAAGAGGAAAAGCTTTGAAATGCCACACTAAGGCTAGAAAGAATCAAGGTTGAAATTCAGCTATTGGGCTAAACTGTAATTTGCTCTTCTGTGATGGGAGAAACTATAATTGAGAATGAGCAGAACCCAAGGTGGATAAATGGTATTAGAGAGAACAGGGATGAGGAAGCTAGTGACAAGGGAGCCCAAAAAGGTGGTACTGAGAAACAGAATTGGTGACTGCCTCCCAATTCCTCCTTGAGCAGCTTAGATTACCACTCCCCCCCCACCCCCCAAATCTCCTAGAAGGAAGAATTGCTTCTTTACAGAGGCTTAGCCTCTAGTAAGATGAGGAAAACAGGACAACATCAATTACATGGAACTAAAAGGGAAACTAACCTTTTAAGATTTCTGTAGACCCTGCTCACCTCCACCTTCATTGGGTATGTGGGGAAGCTGAGCACAGGACTCTCCGAATGACTAAGAGGAAGGCAAGTCAATACCAAATTAACAGTAGCTTGCTGCCAGGGAATAGTGGGATCTCAAGAAAATAGGAGGTGATCACCTTTCAGAAGCATCCAGGCATCAACCTCACTCCACCCCTTACTCTTTTAGCTGAATGGGATGATAAAGCTGAATCGCTCAAGAGTTGGGTCTATTTAAGTGATGTTATAAGCTTTCCCTTAGTCAGTCATATGAAGAACTACAGAAACCACAGAAGAAGCAACCAGGAGAAGAAAAAACTAAGTAGGAGAGTATAATTATTAACCCCTGTATTTGAAGGTGTGCCCTGGGAAAGAGGATCAAATTTATTCAAGGTATAATAGGAAGGGCCCCAGATTCATAGTCAGTAGACCTGGGTTCAAATTCTACTTCTGATTTGCAACTTCTTATGTCATTCCCAGAGCAGGTCATTTGACTTCTCTTGGCCTCGATTTCTTTACCTGTAAAATGAGAGAGCCTTACTAGATAATGTCAAAGAGGGTCCTTTCACCTCTAAATCTGTCATTCCATAATCATATGTGCAAAGATCACTTTAGAGTTGAGAGGAGGAGCTATAGAGAGGCAGAACTCATCTCTGTATAAAGAAAAAATCTTGTAAAAGTAGTGCCCTGCAATGAGAGACTGTTTAGGGAGATAGTAAGTTCCCGGCCATTAGGAATCCTAAGTACCAGGGGAAGAGAAGGAGGTCTAAGAGCCAAGTCAAATAACCTTGGAGTTTCCAGACTGAAGGAAAAGAAAGGGGTTTTTGACTGGATCATGGGGCCAGAGAGACTTTGATCAACTTCTTAACCTCCCAGATAATAGTTTTAAAATTGGATTCAGAAAGCTCTGGATTAACTATCTTTATACTATACTTTCCCTACCCCCAAACAAAAGCAAGAACAATATTTAGAGTATTGGGTAACAAATCTAGACTCCCCAGGAGCATACCAATCCCTGGACACTTTCTACACTGTGGGTGGGGGAAGAAGGGATATTATTGATCTGCATTTCTGAAGGCACAGCAGTGCAACTTTATTTTTGTAGCATTACAGCTGAATTCTTGGGTCTTAGCAGAGACAGACAAGGTAGGGATATGGGGAGGGGGGAGTCTTCATTTATGACCCCTACCAGAATTCTCTCCATTAGCTGGAAATAAAAAATAATCAAATAACAGATCTGAAAAGGTCTTTTAGAACAGAAACTGTTTGAACACAAAACACAGAATATTAGAGTTGCGAGGAACCTGAGAAATCATCTAGTCTAATGTGGGAAATTCAGGGTTGGCTAGCTTCAGTGACTTATTAGTATTAGGGCTGGCATCCGAACTCTGTAATTCAAACTCCTAATTCAACCACAACACTTCCAACTACACCGGAATGACTTGCTGATTTGTTTAAAAAAAAAAAAAGGAAGGAGAAGGAAATAAGCCTTTATATAGCACCTACTACGTGCCAGGCATTGTGCTAAGTGCTTTTACAAATATCTCATTTGAAATAAACTGAACAGTCAATACCTAGCTTAAAAAAAACACCCCACATTTACCTCAGAGAGTGGGAACAATAATTTCTCCCAGGCCTATCTCTTCTCCCCTCCCCCTCCCTCACTACCCCTGGGTTTCATCTGGAAAAGTCACACAGCAATAGGAAGGGCTTGAGTGGGCCACATTCCTCAGCCTGTTGAAACAGGAAACAGCAAAAGCTCTTAGCTCAAAACTGAAGAAAAACAAACAGAGAGGGTCCCCTGGCCTGCCCATTGCCCCTCTGGCTGGGCCCCACGTGGCCCTGCTTCTGTGACTGACCTCAAGGCTTCTACCGGGGTTTGGCAGGCAGGGAGATTAATGATTCACACATTGCCCAGGCTGGAGAATCTGTGGGCTGGAATAGGGCCACAGCTAAGCCTGAAGTGAAAAGAGAGCTGGGGAAGGTAAGGGGGAGGGAGGAGGGGGAGGCTGCAGAGATGTTCAACATAGGTTGATTGAGACCTTGGTCACACTTCAAGGTCTAGATCATAGGATCATAGATTGTTAGTCAGAGGAAACCTCAAAAATGATACAATTCAACTTCTCTCTTATTTTATATAAGGAACTGGAGAGCCAAAGAGAGGATTTGACTTTCCAATGTCACACAGAGAGTTAATGAGTGAGCTATATAGTAAAAGAAATCACAGAAGGAAAGAAAATTGCATTTTATTCATTGCTATTATATGCCAGGACTGTGCCAAACACTGAGGGTATAAAAACAAGTGAAAAGACAGCCCCTGTTCTCAAGGAACTTACATTCTAATGGAAGAAGAGAACATAAATAGGGTACTGAGAAGTAGGGGCAGGGAGGAAGGATGGGGGGAGGAGACACAAAAGTGCCCTGCACAGGGAGACATGGCTGTGAGCCAGAACAGCTGAACCTCCTGAGCCTTTCCCCAAAATAGAGACTCCAGGAGGATCTCTCACTAAACAATTCTTCCCTGTAATTTTTCTCCATTGCTCCCAATTCTACCTTTTGGGGACGAAAGGACATTTAATCTTTCTTCTTCATGACAGTTCCTTCAAGGAACTACAACCTAAAACTCTGAAAAAATTATTTGATTCTGAAATATTCTAACTTTGGGAACACTGAGGATAATTAGGGTCATAGGATAAATAGGGCAAATCCCTAGGGTGTGACTAACCCAATGGGACTAATAAGACAAAACAACCAGAAACTCTGGAAAAGACATCTGCCCCACCCCATGCCTCACTCCCCAAGTTCCCTGACCTCTCCACACACACACATGAACACACACTCTCATAGCAACCAAAGGCCTTACCAATATCCCTTAGCAGATGCCTTGGGTGCAAAAGAATGAGCATGGAACTGAGAGTAAAAGGATCTGGCTACTCACTCAGGCTCTGCCACCAAAAAAGCAGGGAGATTTGCGTTATGCCATGGAGCCCTGTGTAGCTGTGTAGCCCTATGCTAGTCACTTCGCCTTTCTAGGCCTCTGTCTCCTCAACTATAAAATGAGGGGCTTGGACTACATGATTTTTAAGTTTCTTTCCAGCTCTTACATTCCATGAATACTCCTCTGATTTGCTAACTTGGTCCCAAATGCAGTGAGTTTCATTGTATATCACTTCCAGTCTTAGAGGATTCCCCTCAGAGCTGGCTGGCACTTGATTTAAAACCTCCTCCGAAAAATGAACAAAAGCATGGAGATGCTGCCAATGCATGGAAGCAGCAGGTGTTTTCCCAAGAGGGCCAAAGGCTGCTAAGAATAGTCCTAAGCCCCATAGTCAATGACACGGTATGTATAGATCTGACCAGAATCTTTAGAAATGGAGAGGAGGTAAAGAAGGCAACTGATATTTTGGAAGGCATTCCTCTCTCCAGACTTGCTGTGAGGAGTAGAGCAAGGAAGTAGGGCACACTGGCTAGAGTGGCTGAATTTTCCATCTTTGGGCCAAGCCCTGCTAAGAATCTGCTTCTTTCTCCCCTCTTCTCCTCACTAGGCATCTGACCCTGAAAGTCTCCCTTTCATTCAGATACCACAGATGCCATAGCAATAACCACCAAGGATGTCTGAATGGCAAAACACTTTCACATCCATTTGAGCTAGAGAAGAGCAAGGTTTATTAGCTCCATTTTACAAGAGAGGAAACTGAAGCACAGGGAATCAGAAACTGTTAAGAGCTGAAAGGGACTACAGAATTTCAGAACACAAAATGTTAGAACTGGAAGACATCAGAAAAGATATTAGAGCTGGAAGGAACCTTAGAGATCATGTAGCCTGTCCCCTCCTCCCCACCCCCCATTTCTAAAGAGAAGGAAACTGAAGACTGAGTGACTTGTCCAAGACCACAACTGTCTTTCTGAGAGCACTCTATCTCAGGTCCCTTGACTTCTAGACAGTGCACTTTCTACTGCCCCACTTGTACATCTAAGTACAGTTAGCTCCAATCTTGTTCATAATTTTGCAGATCTAAATGGGCAAGGGAAGATGGCAACATAGTCCAGTTGATAAAACACACATACACAGACACCCACCCACCCACACACACACACACACACAGAGTGGCAGGGTGCCAGGATACTTGGATTCTATTTTTTCCTGGGCTACTTTACCTGAGCTTTGCCTCAAAGCCTTCAACAGTCTATGCCTCAGTTTCTTCAGCCCATATAACATATCCAAAGAGAGCAAGGATACCCCAGAGGGACGAAAGACCTGTTATCCCAGGGTGATGAGTGTCTTGTCGTCAAAGGTATCATCACTAGAACGAACCCAAGTTAAAACTGGTGCAGCTGACCAATTACCCGACCCACTCACAATCTCTAAATCCCCAGGCTATAGGGACCAGAGAACTACAGCTACTTCAGGGAGATGGGGCTGGGGTCAGAGGGGACAAGGACTATAAAAAAGTTATTTCCTCTAGTTCATCCTAATGAGATATGCCTCTAATTAGCCCTGAAGAGGGAGCAAGGGGTTTCTATCAGGAAGTGTAGCATTGTTGGAAGACCTACAACCTATGTGGTTGTAGTCAAGAGACCCAACTGGCTCTGACACTTGTGTGATATGGGCAAGTTACTTCCTTTCTCTAAGCCTCAGTTTCCTCATTTTTACAATGGGGACAATAATACACTTCATTCATTTTAGGATATTGTGAGAAAAGTGTTATGTAAACTTTGAACTCTGTAGAAACTGAAGCTGTTAATTGAAGCTCTTTCCTGCCAAAGTCACTCTAGGTATTCATTACAAGTTCATTTTATGTGTGGCTAAGGACTTGTTCTAGGCTTCACATCTCCCACCTGTACCCAGAAAACATGCCCTGGGTCCTCAAACTCCAATGCTTATTGCACCTCACATTCATCTAGGGAAGTCTCCAGGCCCCTCACACACACCCTAGGGATGTTCCCTAGTTCCATGTACTTCTCACTCCCTTGAGAGACTACTCTGAACCCATACCCAACCTCTTCGGGGACAACCCTAGGCCCCAAACCTCCTGGGCATTGCCAAGGAATCCACAGACCCCTGGACCACCATCATTCTAGGAACCAAGTCAAACTCCACAACACTTTTTTGAGGTAGTTCAGGACCCTGTACCCCTTCAGGATGGCCCCAATCCCTACATACCCTTAGGATGACTCTGGGTGCTTTAGGAAGAGACAGCATGTTCTTCATTAACATACATAGTGCCATAGCCAAGATAAGAAATCACTGTCCTTCCAAAGAGAGAAAAACCCAAGTTCTTCAGGAGCCAAGGGGCAAAATAAATAGATACATACATACAAACATACATATATACATACATACATACATAAATGAAAAACTAACAACAACAACACCAAAATCCTGCCAGGGTGGGGACAAAGTTTACAAGGCCAGACTATTCTCCCAGTCACCAGCCTGTAGGCAAAACTTCTTTGTGCTCCAGCTGTTTAAGGGCCAGGCAGCTGCTGCCCCCTCCTGGGAAACTCTAGCCAGATACACTGACTTGATTCTGGGAATCTCATAGAAAATTCTTCCCCTGACTGGAGAAGCCATTCCCCAACATCTCTTGGTGGCAAGGCACTGCACAGGTTAAAAACCCAAGAGGAATTCTTTTCAGTGATCTTGCGTAACTCGCTATAACCAGTGTGCTGAAATGGGTTTGACTATTTTCCTTTAACCACCATCTTTCATTGCCATCATCATTATTCCTCACATCTGGAACAGTCACTAAACATTTATGAAGCCCCTACTATGAGCCAGCCACTGTGCTAGCTGGGGATACAAAGAAAGGTAAAAGACAGTCTCTGCTCTTGAAGAGTTCACAATCTAATGGAGGAGACAAGATATAAATAATTATGCACAAGCTCGCTACATATAGGATAAATAGGAAATAATCAACTGAGCGAAGAAGGCACTCAAATTAAAAAGCATCATGAGAGACTTCCTGTAGAAGGTGGAGTTTTTACCTAGGATCTGAAGAAAGTCAAGGAGGCAGAGATGAGGAGGGAAAACATTCCAGGCATGGGGAGGGTGCAGAAAGGGGGCATCCAGAGAAAATGCCTGGAGCCAGGAGATGAGAGTGTCTTGTGTCACTGGAAAGGAAGGCCAGTGCTACAAAATACATGGTGCTGCTGAGGGAGGTAGACTTTATGTTTTTTTTTTTTTCTGTAGGTGACAGGGAGCCACTGGAAATGATTGAGTAGCTGTTTATGTTTGTCCAAAATACTACTCCCCCCATTAATGACCTTCATAAGTATATTAGAGCTTAGAGCACAGAACCACAGGGCCTCAGAGTTGGAAGGGACTTCAAAGGCCATATAGTCGAACCCATACCTGGCTTGAAAACACTGTCTATAACACAAGATCACAGATTTAGAGCTGAAAAGGATGTGGGAGACTATCCAGTCCAACTCCCTTATTTTATCAGTGATTAAACGGAGTGGTTACGTGACTTGCCCAAAGTCATGGCAGCAAGTAGGGATTCAAAACCAAGTCATAAGATCCTAAACCCAGCACTCCTTATGCCATGCTACCTTGTAACAAGTAGTCATCAAGCTTCGACCCAATGAACTATATTGAGGAAGAGTCCACTGCCTCCTAACCCATTTAGGATAGCTCTCTTTAGAATCAAATGAAATAATATTTGTAAAATGCTTAGCATCGTGCCTGGCATATAATAGGTGCTTTATAACTGCTTGTTACTTTCCCTTCTCTCCCCCCTCTGCTAATTTGTTACTTTTCCTTACTTCAAGTCAAATTTGCCTCCCAGCAACTTCCATCCATTAATTGCTCCTAGTTCTATCCTTGGAAGCCAAGCTGAGTGACTCTCCTTCCACATGGTTGCCTGTCAGATACTTGAAGCATTCCATGCAACCATCTCTGTCCCATGTCTTCCCCCAGTACCTTCAACTTATCCTTGAATTTCATGATCTCTATGATCCTTATCATCCTGGTCACCCTCTAAACACTATCTAGGTAATCAACATCTTCCTAAAATGTGGTGCCCAGAAATGAACATAGGATCATAGACCTATATCTAGAAGCAGCCTGAGAGGTCATCTGGTTTAACCAACTTATTTTACAGATGAAGAAACTGAGGCCCAGGGAGGTTAAGTCGCTTGCCCAAGGTCACACAGATAGAATGGCTAGAATACTCTAAATGTGCTCTGATTAGACCATAGTTCAACAGGATTATCACCTTCTTCATTCTATATCTTTCATTTCTCTTAATGTAGCATAAGATTGTATTAGCAAAATTTTTTTGGCTGCCATAACATACTATTTATGGATATTGTGCCTGCGGACCATTAAAACCACCATATCTTTTTCAGACATGCTGCTATCTAGCCACACCTTCCCCCATCTTGTACTTGTAGAGTTGATTTTTTAACCCAGTTGTAGAAATTTATATTTATCCTTAATAAGTTTCATATTAGATTTGGCCCAATATAGCCTATCAAGATCTTTTGGTTGCTCTTGCCAACACTGTCTCATCTGCAGATCTGATAAGCAGACTACCTCGGACCCTGGCACAAAATATCAGAATGGAGAGGGACCTTGGAACATAGAACAGAGAATACTAAAACTGGAAGAAGATCGGCCTGAATTAGAAGGAATGTTTTGGGGAATGATTATTAGAGAAAGATGTACAGGTAGATTTAGACCAAATTATCGAACACTAGAAGAGCTGACAATAGAGATCTGTAAACTTCAGGAAAGATAGAGAAGAGGAAAGTAAAAGAAGACCAGACACAACTTGTCTGAGGGGCCTCAAGTATAGTGAGCTCATAGTTAAGACAGAAGAAGCTAGGGAGTCCTGAGGCTGTTAGCTCCAAAAAGGTGGACAGTGGGAATAATCTGAAAACAGAGATCTAGGGGTTGAGTGAAGGTGGGGCACCTCAGGGATTCTGCAATACAGCAGAGTTATTCAGACCAGCTCCACTCCACCCCACCTGCCAGTCTTATCTCCCACAATTCACACCCTCTACTCCAGCCTGACCTGCTGGTCCCATGTGTCCCACACATGCCAAGTTCATTCCTGCCTCTGCATCTTTGTTTATGTTGTTCTCTTCACCTGTGAAAAGCCTGCCAGTCCAACCCACTAAGAAGCATGGTCACATAGTGAAAGAATGTTGAAGTAAGTAAGGCCTGGGTTTGAGCCCTGGACTCTGCATCTTTCTAGCCCCTATGACCTCGGGCAAATCACTCATCCCCTTTGGCCCTCAATTTCCTCATCAAATGATGTACGGCTAATAATACTTGCCCTGCCTACTTTTAGGGTCATTGTGAGAATGAAATGAGATAACACATTTGCAGATACTCTTATTTGTAATTATGAAGTTATGATTTTTAGGTATTCATACAATGCAACTGCTCCAAAGCCTCCCAAAGAAAATCTTGCTCTCTCCACTATCCCTCCCCCCATCCATGAATAAGTAATAGCCTAGAATTTTTTTCTTGCAGGTTTCAATGCTTTTCATCCCATGATATATAGTCCATCAAATAAATTTTCCCATTATATTTCAAACACAGTGTGCTGCCTTTCTGCCCTTTAATAATATATTTGTTCCGTTGTTCCTCGTCCCCAGAGAAATCTTAAGCTTCCTTCCAATACGGAACTTGCAAGTAGATTGCCATTTAAAAAACAACAAAAAACCAGAAGATGCTGCAGGTCGAAACTTTATAGCTAGAAGTAGCCTACTTTACCCCAAGGTGGCTCCAGACTCACTTTATTCTCACTTCCTCTCCTTTAGGGACAAGGAACAGCTGGGATTGGATTGAATTTGCCAATCACAGAATATTGGAGCTAGACAGAATTTTAGGCCTTATTTAGCCCAACCCCCTTTTTGACAAGACAAGGTAACCAAGGCTCATAGATATTAAATAACTTGCCCAAGGTCACACAGGTAGTAAGCGAAAAAGAGCAGGAGCTTCAAACTCAGGTCTTCTGATTCCCAATCCCTGGCTCTTATCACTACACAACACTGTTATTAATTATTAATCCAACCTTTCACTTTACAGAGGTGGAAATTAAGGCCCCCAAAGGGAAACTGACTTGTCCAAGGTCATAAAGCATATAAGTAGGCAAGTATAAAAATAGGTCTTCTAAATCTGTTACATTTCTCTATTGATCAATATATATTTATTAAATGCATATTACACTGCCAGGAATTCTGCTAGGCACTGCTGAGCACAAGGACAAATGGATCCTGCCCTCAAGGGACTTACATTCTATCAAGAAAAAAATGTATAAGTAAATGCAAAATACATTCAAAGTAAATCTAAAACAAAGGGAGGAACAAAATGGTAGCAGTTGGGGCCAACAGGAAAGGCCTTATGTAGGTATCTCTTGCTAGCCTTTAAAGCAAACTAGGAATTCCAAGAGGGAGAGGTAAGGAGGGAGCACATTCCAGGTATGGGAGACAACCTGTGCCCAAGCACAAAAAAACAAGAGCCGGAATGCAATGTACAAGGAATAGCAAATAGCCCGACTTGGCTGGAATGTAGAGTGGAAACTGGATGTAGAGTTAAAACTGGAAAGGTGAATGGGAGTCAGATTATGAGACCTTTACACACCAAACAGAAGTTTGAATTTTCTCTGGGTACCAGAGAACCTCTGGCATTTTTGAGGAGGTGGTGATGATATATTCGGGCCTCTGATTTAGGAATATCCATTTGGCAATTGTATGGAAAATAGATTAGCAGGAAAAAAGATGCAAGAAGGGAGACCAATTAGGAGGATATTGCTTGAATCTAGGCAAGAGGTGACAAATTAGTGTAGTGGCCCTGTGAGTGAGAGAAGGGGATGTATATGAGATGTTGTGGAGAGAGAATCAATAAAGTCTGACAAGTGATTTGATATGGAAAGGGGGGAGAGTGAGGAGTCAAGGAGAACTTGTAAATGTGAGTAACTAAAAGAATGATGGTGCCCTTGACAGAAAAAGAGATGTTAGGAAAGGACTGGAGAGGGGTAACATAATGACATTTCTAGTTTGGACATGCTGAAGTCTGACACAATTGTAGAATGGCCTCCCAGGGTTTGAGCTGAGCCTTATCAGAAGGCTGGGCCAACCAAAACACTATTCAACATGATAATGCAAAGGTTTTAAGATAGCAATCTAGTCTTCTTTTCTCCAGGTCAAACACCTCCATTTTCTTTAGGTCAGTCTTCATATGCCATGGTATCCAGTCCCATCCTCATCATGGTTTCATTTTGTCTGAACTACGCTCCAGTTTGTCCAAATCTTTCTTAAGTATTAACTTCAGGTGTCATATGACTAGGGTAGAGGATAGTAGGTCTATGATTTCCCTCATTCTAAACATTAATACTTTTTAATGCAACCCAAATTTACTCTTTTAAAAAAAATGGGGGGGGGGGGTCAGGGTTAATTGACTTACCCAGGATTATACAGCTAGTAAGTGTCTGAGGTCGAATTTGAACTCAGGTCCTCCTGACTCCATTCACTCTATCCACTGTGCTCTATCCATTGTACCACCTAGCTGCCCCCCAAATTCACTCTTCACGCAAACCCAAGTTCATGGAGAGAAACAATTCAAAAAATTCCTCCTATGACTGATAGAGCCGTGGCATTATATTCAAGGAGACTCAGTATATTATGGTGAGAAGGACATAAAGACAGAAATCAAGGGACCTAAGCTCTAGTACTGGCTTTACTACCGATACTGTCCCGCCTCAGGCAAACTGTTTTCCTCAGCTGGGGATCAATTTTCTTATCTATAAAGTGGAGATAACACAGCTGCATTGCATTCCCTCTACACAGAACACTCATGAAGGTCAAATGAGTGAAAGAGCTTTGGAAACTATGAAGTCTTGTGCATGCATGTCATACAACAGGTCTGACCATGTCACTACCCTCCTCAAGAAACTTCAGTAGCTCCCTAAACTCTTTAGAATACAATACAGAGTCTTCTGTTTAGGCATTTAAAGCCTTTCATAATCTTGCTTCAACTGATCTTTCTAGACAGAGTTCATATTACTCTCCCTCACCCACTGCATTCCAGCCAAATTGACCTACTTGCTAATCCCCCATAGACAACATTCCACCTCCCACTCATGTGGACAGCACATGCTGTCCTCCATGCTTGAAATGCTTTCCCTGCTCACCTCTTCTTGTTGGGATCCCTAGCTCCATCCAAGCTCAGTTCATTGATCTTCCTTCCCCTTTGCCAGGGCTTCCCCTCTCCACTCCCTACCTCCCTGCCTCAAGTACTTCATATATTCTTTGTATAGAGTTTGCATTTACTTGTCCAAGTATATGTGTTCTCCCTTCTCTACCCCTCAACCCGCAGAGGTTTCTCAGTTGTTTCTCAGTCACATCCAACTCTTTGTGACCACATTTGGGTTTTGTTTGTTTCTTTGGCAAACATATAGGAGTGGTTTGCCATTTCCTTCACCAGGTCATTTTACAGATGTGGAAATTGAGGCAAATAGGGTTAAGTGACTTGTCCAGGGTCACACAGCTAGTAAGTGTCTGAACTCAAGAACCTGAGTGTTCCTGACTCCAAGTCTGGTTCTCTATCCACCTAGTTGCCCCTTCCCCATAGGTAGATAGAATCCTCTTGAGGGCAGTGCCTTTCATTTTTGTTTTTGTTTTCCTAGCACAGTGCCTGCCACATGATAGAGCTTAATAAATACTTGCTGAGTTCAGCTTAATGAACTAGGTTAATAGTTATAGCACTGAGAGAAGGCTGGTCCCTGTCCTCTGAGAGTTCCTGGTCTAAAGCTATACTACTACTCCAAGTATAGCACATAAAGTATCAGAATTCTAAGAGGACATTAGAATCTAAAGAAGAAATCAATCGATAAACATTTATTACGCACCTATTACGTGCCAGGGACTGTGCTAAGGACTGGAGATAGAAAAAGAGGTAAAAGACAGTCTCTGCCTTCAAGGAGATTACAATCCAGTAATTCAATTCTACAATCTACTGTATTCTGTCCAGCACTGAGTGAGCCAGTGAGCCTGAATTTCTACTGGGTGGGAGGTAAGGTGCAGTTCTAGAAGCTGGGCTATGGAGGTTCATGCAGAGTATGAAAAAACTGCTCCAGCCCTTCATGCCCTTGACTCTATTCAGCTCTACCAGGGACACAGCCATGGTGCCAGTGATGGATGCTCTACTGGTACAGACAAAATATGGCACTAGATTTAGAGCCATAGAACCTGGGATCAACACCTGGTTCTACTATTTACCACCTGTGAGATCCAGGTCATCTCCTCTACTTAAGCCTCAGTTTTTACCTGTATAAGGCATGTGTATTATGATGGGGATGGGGGCAGGGGTTGGACTGGATTATCTCCAAGGTCCCTTCCATCTCTAAATCCTTTGAGGATCTCCAAGCACCACAGTAGTTGGAGCAAAAATGTTTTGTCCTATTTCTATGAAGAAGGAAAGAGGAAGGATGGGGTTAGAGCATACTGTGGCTCCCTGCCAAGCCTCACCACTTTTGAGCCACTTGGGCCTGGGGTTTCCTCCATCCATGGAAAGTTTCTGCTTATACTTTGCAGTTTCCATAGCAACCACATTTCTTCCTTTGTATGAATTTGACTGTTCCCCCCTCCCCCAGCCACTTTGCTTTCTTAACAGACAAATTCTCTCTCTCTTTCTCCTTTTAAAGGAAAAACATAGATGGGAAGGGGGCAGGAATAATAGCTGCCAGGATTTGGAGCAATGAATGCAAAGGCAGGCTCTTTCCAGGACCCCCCAAGGCTACCGTAAGGGCAAGAAGGGCTAATACAATTAATGGACTCAAAGTCCCAGAGATTCTATTTACAACAGCGGAAAGAACAATGGATTTAGGGTCAGAAAAACCAAGTCAGGATCCCAGCTCTACCACCTAGTGACTGTGTGGCATTGGGAAAGTATTTATCATGGCACTATCATGGCTCTGCCCTGCTCAAAACCCTTCTGGGGCTCTCTACTAACTTAACAATAAATTTCTAAGCTACATACTCCCTAACTTAACAATAAATTTCCAAGCTACATACTCTTACATCCTGTCTTTTTAGCTAGGTAGCATAGAGAATAGAACACTGAGCCTGGAGTCTGGAAGACCTGAGTTCAATTCCAGCCCCAGACATTTACTAGCTGTGTGACATTGGGCAAGTCATTTGACCTCTGCCTCAGTTTCCTCAACTGTAAAATGGGAATAATACTATTACCTATCTCAGAGGGTTGTTGTGAGGATCAAATAAGATATTTGTAAAGGGCCGACCATAGTATCTAGCACATAGTAGGTAATAAAGGCTTGTTTCCTCCCTCTCTCTCTCTCTCCCTCCCTCTAGCCTCATTTATCACCACTGTATATGAATTCCCTCTTCCCAGAATAATCTCTTGGTCCCCAAGAAGTATTATGCTCCTCCCTCAGTCTCTACCCTTCCGGTCAGCCAAACAAAATATTTTTCTTCTTTCAAGTCCAATCTCAAGTCCCACGTCCTCAGGTAAACAAACCATCTCGACCACTCCAATATACAAGAGACCTCTCATTCCTTTGAATTCCTCTATCTCTTCTCACTCACTCTCTCTTCACTTGGCTCCTGTCATGCACTGCCCTCTATTGTTAGTTTTCATTTCACCAGATTATGTCTTATCTCTGTAAGGAATCCCAAACCAGACATAGTTGGTTCAACAAAAATGTACCTACTACATACAGAGTTCACTGGGTTAGATCTAGGGTAGAAAGAAACAAACCTTTGGTCAGACACGATTCCTGCATTCAACAAGTCTATGGTCTAGCAGGGAGATAAAACATCAACAAATATACCTAGAATGAGACAAAATAATTGATGAAAAATATATTAGAGAGTTACAGAGTTACAGAATATATTAGAGAGTTATATGGGATCCAGAGGTGGAAGAAAATCCACTTTGAGGGGAAGGAGGAATCAAAAGAGGCTGCCTAAAGGCAGTGACCAACATCTGAGTTGGGCTTGTTATGCAGGAATTAAAAAAGAAAAAAAGGCAGGGAGGAGGGAAGTCATTTCTGGAAAAGGAACAGTGTGAGCAAAGGCAGGGATGTAGCAGACTGCAGGGTGGCATAGTTTGTGGAGGACCTTAAATGTCAGGCAAAGGAGTCTGAACTTTACTGTGCAGCTAGCTAATGGTTGATTGCTGTCCTTTCTTGTCAAAGAGGACCAAAATGACACCACTATGTTGGGGTCAAGGTATAATCTATCTCACTGTGGCTGATCAGAACAATCTGAGCTTGGAAGGCTGTACCACAGGCCAGTCATAAATAGTCCATATGAACATTTGGGATGGAGATATCTCTAAACCTATGTATCTCACATGTCCTTTGAGCTACTGCAAATGCAGGCATGCCATTCTGGGTGGTCCTGTGCCAGTGGTCTCCCATGTCTCACAATCAGTTCCAAAGTTCTTCAGAGAGATGTTGAGAGGGTCACTGTATCACTTCCTCTGACCTCCGTGTGTGCTTGCCTCACATGTGCGGATAATAGAGAACCACTAAAGATTCTTGAGAGGAGAAATGACTTGACCAGATCTACCAGAAAGAGAATAAAGTGGAATCTAGCCCAGGTGATGGGATCCAGTTTAGAAATCTCTAAATATCTGACTCCCCAGCTCAATGCAGCTGCCAGTCTCTGCTCACTGCTCTAACCTACCCATCTTTTCTTTCCTTACTCTTCTACTGATTATCCAGAAGGCCATGTATACCATTTCTAAGGGTCTCTTTCCAAGTTCAAGAGTCAATTATACAAGTAATGCAACCACAGAATAATATTTAATCAAAAGTATAGAAATCTATCTTGCAACACAGTATAATTGGAAAAAGTGCCATATTTGATATCGGAAGGCTTACAGCTAACCTCCAGTACTTCTACTTTCTAACTGGCTTCCTTGTGAGTCTCAATGTCTTCATCTGTAAATTGAGATGGCTGAGTGAAATAATCTTTTAGGTTCCTCACAACTTCTAAATCCCATGATCCTATGAGAAAAACTAAACTGTATAAAATGGAAATACATGAGCAGTGGCTAGATAAGTGCTTGTCAAAGAGGCTTTAGAAGGTATTCCTGCACTTGGGAAAGAGGTGGGTTAGATGTGATGGAAAGAATCCTGGACCAGGAACCTGAAGACTTTGGGTCAAACCATAGTTCTGCCATTTATTCACTGTGCTACTTTGGGTAGATTACTTTCTTTCTCTGAGCCTAATATTTCCCACCAATGAAATGCAGGGCTGGAAGGCTCCTAAGCCTAAATCCTATGATTCCCCACTAAATTGGGTGGCTATCACTTACCAAATCTATCCTATACTAACTTGCTCCCTGGGGCCCATACTTTAGCCACCTCCAAATAGTCTTATTATAATTCTCTAACCTGGAGCTACTTTGAACTTCTAATCCAGAAAAGTCTCTGTGCTCTGTAGGTTCAAATATATAGGTAGGTTCCATATCTACTACTAATATGACCTTTGGTAGGTCATTTAACCTTTTCAGCTTCCAGCATCTTCAACTATAAGGTGAGGAGGTTGGACTAGAGCAAGGATTCTTAACCATTTTTGTGTCTTGGACCTCTCTGGCAGTCTGATGAATCCTATGGATCCCTTCTCAGAATAACATTTGTATTAAAACTATGAATTGAGGAAATGTTAAATTTCAGCTAGAAGTTAGTGAAAATAAAATACAATTTCTTTCCCATCTAAGTTCATGGACCCCTGAAATCTATCCATGAACCCAAGAGGATCTTGAAGGTCTTTTCCAACACTGAAGTCCACGATCCAATAAAAACACCCTAACCCAGATCAAGCACCCTAAACAAGCCTTCTGTTCACTTAAAAAAAAATCCATGAAACCTCAGCTAATCAGGAAGCTTTTTTTTGGCTTCCCACTCATATATTCCTAGAAAATCATTAATTTACTACTTATCCTTGCTCCCAACCCAGAGAAACAAAAGAAACAGTTAAGTTATGCAGTTTTGCTATAACCTCATCCTCCCCCCAAAATTCATCCTGGGAGTTCACAAAGACAGGCCTCATTCATTACAGTCCCCATTTCGTAGCTGGATTACCTTAGATAGACAAATCACTTCCCTTCTCTGTATCTCAATTTTCTCATCTGTAAAATGAAGACACTAAACATAGATGGTCTCTAAGGCTCCTGTGAGGTCTGCTATTAAGTGTTCTTTATTCTGAGGGCTCTCCAGTTTACCTTGTGTAGATCTCATTTGTATGTAGTTTGCATGCTGTCTCCCCTCTACTCTGTGAGGTCCTTGAGTGCAGGGGCTGTTTGCTTTTTCTTTGCCTTTCTTTGTATCCCCAGTACCTAGCACAGTTTCTTGCACATAGTAGGTGCTTAATAAATACTTGTTGATTTAACTTGACTCTTTGGCTTCGGTTTCCTCAACTGTAAGATGATGAAATCAGACTTGCTGACTTTAAGGTCCCTTCCAGCTCTACATTTATTATCTTATCATATAATATTGTACAGCATATTACAGTGATCTCAAAATCTGAAGGGGTTTCAGAGACCACTCAAGCCAACATCCGAACTCTACTCATTAAGGATAATGAGGATATCTTACTCAAACTTTCTGCCAATACCCACATAGTAGGTACTTACAATTTTATATTTGGTATGTTTTGTATGTTTTAGGCTTTCATATTCTATGTTTTAAGAGCTGTTACAATTCCAGTGTTCTAAGAAAAAGGACCATAGGATTTAGAACTGAAAAGAAATTAGAGGTCATCAGGGCTAAGTCCTTCCCTTTACAGTTGAGAAGGTAAGTGGCATGTCCAAGGCCACACAGTTAATCATCTGGAATTTGAACCCAGATCATCTGATTCCAAATTCAGCTATCTTTCTTTGTAGAACTCTTTCTATCTAAGCTTCAACATTCTGTATTGCATGGTCTCTTTCAGCTCTAAGATTCTTTATTCAAAGACTGTCCCTTATAGCCTTAACATTTCATGTTTGAAGGTACCTTATAGCTCTAGGGCAGGTAAGTGACACAGTAGGTACAGTACCACACCTGAAATCAGGAAGATTCATCTCTCTGACTTAAAATCTGGCCTCATACACTTACTAGTCACGTAGCCCCAGACAAGTCACTTAAACTCTGTTTGCCTCAGTTTCCCATCTGTAAAACGATCTGGCCCAGTATCTCTACCGAGAAAACCCTAAATTGGGTCACAAAGAGTCAGACACAACTGAAACAACTCACAACAAAAAACAAAACCTTAGAGCTCTAAAAAGAAATCCTGTGACTCCATGATGAACTTGGTACAAATTCTTTACTGATCACTCCTTTCCTATTTCCTTCAAGCAAAGGCAGCCTGGGGATAGTTGAATCACAAAACTTGGAACAACCAACTGAGGTCACTAAGTCTTCAGAGAGTATAAATACTCCTTTTCTTCTTCAAGATCTTGAGGGAAAGAGTGTCTCCCTGATCAGTTGGCAGCCCATTCCTTATCACCTCCACAGGCCCTCACAGTCAGGAAGTTCTTCTTCAAATCTAACCTACATCTCTGTTGCTGAAATGTATACCTACCTCCCTGTGGAGGAACAAGAGTCAAATTCATTGCTAAGTATTTCATTTGCTATGAGAAGGAGGATGGGGGAATGATAGAAAAAAAAATTATGAAAAGACCTAAGGACACAATCTTTGTAAACATGGCCAATTTGTAAGCGAGGGGATTGGAAAGATCAGGAAAGTATTTTGTGTGGGCCTTGCTTGTTCTCCTGAACGAATTCAGAAGGTGTTATTGTGTTCATGTCAATCATTTTCAATGAGGTCTCCGTCCCCATAGTTTTCATGAATTTTCTAGCAGCTTAATAGTAAACAATCTTAAAATGATTTATTAAGAAGATTAAAAACAACAAAAATGTTTCTCCATGTTCTATAACACATAGTAAATTTATTCTGTCAAGTTAGTGGGACCCTAGTGCCTCTATCTTTACACACTATTCCCTGTATCATCATCAATAAGGGGTCAAAAAGCTAGAATCCTGGAGCCCTCAATGCCGAATGATGGAGTGACAGGAAAAAACAAAGAAGCTGGGAAACCACTGACAACATTTAGTCCAGCAAGTTAAGTAGCCTTCCCAACATTCTCAGGGTTAAACTGATTTTTCATCCTAATCAAATCCTGTTAAACTAAAAAGTAAGAAAAAAAAGTCAGCATAAAATAAAGGGGGCTTTGAGGTCACAGGATCTGGGTTCAAATTCCACCTCTGCTACTTACTAGCCACAAAAACTTGGGCATGGTGAAGCCATGCTCCACCTCTGTGATGCTGTTTCCTCATCTGTAAAATAAAGGTTCTGAACTAGATGACTTCTAAGGCCCCTTCCCATTCAAATATTTATAGAGCACCTCCTATATAAGGAACACTGTGTCAGCACTGAGAGAGAAAGATTTAGAAATTATGTGGTTCTGTAAGGGCAAATAAAGTGGGACTTTTTACTGTTGTTGGTTTTTTCTTTTTTTCTTTTTTGGAGTGCTTCTCAGAACTAAGGTAATAAAGTGCCTTTGATTGATTCTTGCCTTTGTTTGTAGGAAGGCCTATACTCTTTTGCTAATTAGGTCATGAGAGGTGTGAAGCCCTGGAGAGGTGTGAAGCCCTCAGAAAGGGTGTATGTGTGTGTGTGTGTGTGTATGTATATAGACATATAAATATATATACCCAGAAGATAACCATTGAACTCAGAATCAAGAATCAAGAATCCAGAACTCTCAGAAATATGGGAGGAGAGGTTTTGCTCTGGGAGCACACTCACTGCAAGAGTGTTGATGATCTGGCCAGACAAGCCTCTGGGTAGCTGTTGGAGCCTCCCCGCCCTCACCCCAGCTTTGAAAACCCAGATGTTGGTGCTTCTCTCTATGGTAACTATGTATTTAGTCTGACAGCTAGAAGCTTGTCTGTTGATTTGTGTTGTTTGTTCTGTTCATATTTTTTTCTGTTTGTAATTTCTGTTTGTATTTGCTCTGAAGTTCAGGATGCTGAGTTTTTCCCCTGAACTAAGTGAATGATATATGCATGTTTAATTAAAGTAAGATTGTTGATCCCTTAATGTTGCTTTCCATAGAAAAGCAGACCAAAGAATCTGTGCTAGTAGCCTTCTGTGTGCTGGTGTTGTTGGTCTTACACAGCCACAGTAGCAACAAGTAGCATTGTTGTTACTGGTTCCTGCCAACATGGGGAAACATGGCAGAAAGTATGGTAGGGCAGAAAGATTACTAGACTTGAAAATCACAATGAAGCTCCTTCAGGGCAGGGATTGTTTCATTCTTGGCTTTCTATCCCTAGAGCCTAACCCAGTGCCTGGCACATAGTAGGTGCTAAATAAATATTTGTTTATTTATTGACCTGGGTACAAATCCCAGTTGACACTAGCTATGTGACCCTGGACAACCTCTCTGGGCCTCAGTTTCCTCATTTATAAAATGAAGGGATTGGACTTGAAGAGCTATATGGCCTCTTCCTGCTTTAAATGTCTGATTTTGTGATTCTTTGAGTCACTGGAAAGTAACCTCTCTGAGGGGTCGCAATTTGTGCTAGTAGGAGACAGAGCCACACTGATACAAAAATCAATGGATGTGTTTGAATTATGTAAGTATAAAACTCCTTACATTTAACACTTTATACACTTCAAGTCTGACCCCTTCTCTTTACAGACGAGTTTATTGGCAATTCCTACATGAGAAAGAGGTTGCACTACATGGCTTCTAAGGTCCCTTCCATTTCTAATATTTCATGATAAAACTGAGGCCAAAAGATCTAAACTGATTGACCCATTCATACATCACATATCTAGTTAGTCAAGGAGCAGGGGCTTGAACCCTATTCTGATTCCACACCCATTATACCAGGTTGATTCTCTCTTAAGATACTATTGACTAATGCATGTTACTCCTCCTAGAATCACAGGATCTAAATTTGGAAAGGATCTTAGATATCATCTATTCTTTATAGAATGAGGAAACATGTTCAGAGAGATAATTTGCCCCCAAGGTCCCATAACTAGACTGGCAGAGACAGCATCTGAACCAGGACCTCAGCCGTGACACAGCAATCCCTAACTTAGTTAACACAACTCTGTAAGCATCTCATTTAAAGATCAATTAAGCTTATGGAGTTTCAGGCTCCTTGGGAGGCTGGTGGGAGAAGAAATTTAGAGGAAACTGATAATTTGGGTATTCCTGGGATTGTATTCAGTGGTGGCAGCCTACAGAGGAAGCTAACTCTGTGTACATGGTTAGTCTGTTCTGTTCTGAGTTCTGAGTGACAGGGGAGTAGAGGGAGATGATGCCCAAGAAGCCTTCAAGTTCTCTTCACTTTCTTCACTCTTTTACTTCCTCATCCACCACCAGAAAAGCCTAGTTCAGAAAGGCTGCCTGATATAGATAGCCAAGGCTAACAAGAATCACAGAATATGATAAGATTTCAGAGGTACCATCAAGCCTTAAATTTAGAAGATGGAATTTGCTCCCTTCTTTTTATATTAATTCCAACCCTTATATGAATAGGACAACATTCCACAGCATCCCTAAGCAGTCTTCTAGACTGTATTTGAAGATATTCGATGAAGAGAAACTTACTACCTCTCAAGGCCATTCACTTCAGTGTTAGACAACTGTTATGAGAGCCAAAATCTAACTTTCTGCAACTTCTTCCCATCTCTGGGCCATTCAGAAAGAATAAAGAGTCTAACTACTCTTCTACATAAAAGCCCTTCAAACACTTGAAGAAGTGGCCCCATTCCTCCGCCCTGCTCCCCAGTCTTTTCTTCCCTAGGCTAAGCATCTCTAATTCTCCAACTGATTCTTATGTGGCATGGTATCCATTCCTCCCCACCATCTTGGCTGCCTAATATCCAGACTCCCCCTGCCCATCCAGGCTCCAGTTTGTAGGTGTGGCACTCAGAACTGATCACAATATTCAAGGTGTGTTTTGTTTAGGGCAGAGAGCAGCAGAACTATCACATGCCCCATTCTATACAAAGCCCTGTGGAATGAAATGTGGTATGGAAAAAGCTCTCTTTCTTAATAGGTTGGAAGGAATAGTTGGAAAGAACCTTAGAGATCATCTTTTCTAACCTATATTAAAAATGTTTTTGCATTTAATTTTTTTATCTTTTGCTTTTATATCACTTTCCCTTCCAAACATATCTCTCCCACCTCCCCTACACAGTAAACAATCCCTTATAGCAAAGCATAAAAAATGAAAATGGAAGGGAGCCGTTTGGCAAAGCTAACCAACATATCAACAAAGTCTGCCAGTATATGCAATGTTCCACACCCTTTATCCCCCACCCTTCTAATGAAGTGAGAAAGATGCTTTTTTTCCCCCACCTCTTTTCTGGGGCCAATCTTGGTCCTTATAGTTACATAGAATTCAGTTTTGCTATTGTTCTTTCCAATTACATTATTGTATTCATTATACATATATTATTTTCCTGGCTCTGTTTAGTTTACCCTGAATTAGTTCATATACATTTCCCCAGTGCTTCTCTGGAGTCTTCATATTTATCTTTTCTGATAGTACAATAAAATTCCATTATGTTCATTGTATCACAATTAATTTAGCAGTTTCCCAATCAATGACCATCTAGTACTTTGCTACTAGAAAAAGTGCAACTATAAGAAGTTTCTCTGATAAAGATCTCATTTCTAAGATATATAGGGAACTGAGTCAAATTTACATGAAAAGAGCCATTCCCCAATTGATAAATGACCAAAGGATATAAAATAGGCAGTTTTCAGAAGAAGTAATACAAGTTATTGCTAGCCATATGAAAAAAAAAGCTCTAAATCACTATTATTAGTGATCTAAAATCACTATTACTAGAGTATTTTATTAAATTATTTAAATTTAAATTAGTGAAATGCTAATTAAAACAAATCTGAGGTACCACCTCATACCTATCAGATTGGCTAAGATGACAAAAACGGAAAATGACAAATGCTGGAGGGAATGTGAGAAAACAGGTGCATTAATGCACTGATGGTAGAGTTGTGAACTAGTCCAATTATATTGGAAAGCAATTTGGAACTATGCCCCCAAAACTATTAAACTGTGTAGACCTTTTAACCTAGTAATACTATTAGATCTATACCCCATATATATTAAGAGGGAAATGACTCATATGTACAAAAATATTTATAGCAGCTCATTTTGTGGTGTCAAAGAATTGGAAACTGAGAGGATACACATTAATTGAGAAATTGTTGAACAAGTTACAGTATATGACTATGAGGAAATATTATTGTGCTATTTTGATGATGGGATGGTGTCAGAAAAAAGAAAACCTAGAAAGACTTGTATGAACAAATATAGTAAAAGTACAGTCAGCATAGTCAGTAGCACCAGAACAGAACAATTTATACAATTACAACAAAATTGTAAAGATAATCAACTTTGAAAAACTTAGTAACTCTAACCAACACAATGACCAGACATAATTCC
The DNA here is from genome assembly GCF_011100635.1 of Trichosurus vulpecula. Taxonomy (NCBI): domain Eukaryota; kingdom Metazoa; phylum Chordata; class Mammalia; order Diprotodontia; family Phalangeridae; genus Trichosurus; species Trichosurus vulpecula. The sequence continues at coordinate 124,650,129 of NC_050575.1, read as the reverse complement.
AAAGACCATTTAATGAAACATGCTATCTCCCTAGAGAGTTGATATACTCAGCTTGCAGACTAAAGCACATGTTCTTCTCTTTCTTTTTCCTTGTTTTTTGGGAAGGACGTAGCTAATATGGAATTTATTTTGCATGATTATATATATTTGAAATGAGTTTTGTTTTTCTTGCCTTCTCAAAGGGTAGGGAAGGGGGAATGGGGAGGGAGATATGAGAAATGAAAACAAAATTGAATTTTAAAAAATACAGATATGAATATTTTGGTATCTCTTGTTTCTATGGTATATATGCCTAGAAATGGTGTTTCTGAGTCAAAGAGCATGGGCATTTTAGTCATTTTCATAACATAATTCCAAATCACTTTCAAGAATGGTTGGACCAGTTTACAACTCCCTCAACAATGTATTAATGTGCCTGTCTTTGTGTAGTCCCTCCAAATTTGGCTGTTCCCAACTTTTTGCATCTTTGCCATTTTGGGGACCAAATCTTAATTTTACAAATGAGAAAACTGAAGCTCAGAGAGGCAAGTGAGGTGATTTGCCCATGATCACACGACTAAGTAGTAGAGCCAAGATTCAAATCCAGGTGTTCTGTCTCTAGATTCAGGGCTCCTTTCCATACATAAGAATGCTACAGAACCAAGATTTGTGTGGGAAGGGAGTGAGAAGGAGCTTTCTGAGACAAAGCTAGGAATGACTGGAGTTTGGCTTCTCCCCCAGAAGCACCAAATGCAAGGCTTTTGGTACATTATTGGCTGTCTCCCAATGAACTTGTTTTATTCCCTGCATAAGCTATGCTGACAGGTGATAAATTGCAAAAGTAATGTTACAGCAGGATTTAACTGTCTGCTGAGTCACACTTTACTGCTCCAGCATTGTGCAAAACAGCCCCAGCTTTCATTACTAATCAAAGCTGCCATTAATTACCCAGAAATAAAGGATGTTTTGAAAATGTTCCCCAAATGATACCGGCCGATTGTCTCAGGGCTGGTTTTTGAATGCAGCTCTTGAAGCTGGGCCTGTCAGACAGGGTCAGCTGTACAAACTCAGATCTCAGCTGCAGTAAATGTTCATGCAGAAAGTTCTCCCAACAGCACATCTGGCCCATAGAATCATAGAGCTGCTAGGGATCTTAGAGCACAGTACAGAGAAAGCACAAACTAAAAGGAACATTAGATATTATCTAGACCAAATCCTTTATTTTAAAAAAAGAAACTGAGAATCAGAGAGAGGAAGTAAATCAGCTCAACATACATTTATTAAGCACCTACTATGTGCAACACACTGTGCTGGGGATACAAAGACAAGTATGAAAAACAACTTTTGGAAATATTGAGTTTGTAATATCATTGGAACTTCCCAGTGGAGATATCTAGTTCACAGTTGTTGAAGTGAGACTGGATTTCAGAAAAGATTAGCTGAGCCAGGACTAGAACCCAGGTTTCCTGGCTACAAGTCAAGTGTTCTTTCAACTACAAAACACTGGCTCCCTGGGTCCTCCTCTGCCCCCTACTCTCAAATAAGACTGCCACCTCACTCCCTTAATAACTCTTTGCCTTGGGCCAATAAGTGTCTATTTTGACACTGATCTCAAACAGCCATTCCTCCCTATCCCTCTATCCCAAGGGAGTCACTAACCTTGGAGGTAGGAAAAGACAACATCTGCACAGATGGCCCTCAGCCAAGGAGTCAGGAAGAGGGAAACCACACCTTACAGGGAACCTCAGTTAGGCTAATTTCTCCATAGGGGTCTGGGACAGGGAAGGTGGAGAAGGGTGAGGGGATGGGGGTGGGCAGTGGGTGAAACCCAGAAGCATAAGAGGTATACTGCTATTCTCATGACTCATAAGAAATCTTGGTCCATGGAATTTAGAGTAGCAAGTGCCCTTAGAGATCATCTTGTCCAATACTAAGGAAAGTATAAAGAACTTGGAATCTGGAGGCATGAGTTTAAGTCACTGGACTTCTGGGACCTCAATTTACTCATGCATAAAATAAGGGAGTTGAAGTAGTTTCTCAAAGGAAACTTCCACCTCTAAATCCTATGAGAAGAAAACTGAGGCTCGGCAAAGGGGAACAGCTTGATGAAGGTCACACAGGTATTAGATAACAGAGATGGGATTCAAACCAACATCTCTGACTCTAAATTCTTTTTCATTCTATCATAGGCACCTCTCCCAAGACCCTAGGAGAGAAACCTCTGTCACCCTCATATGGAGTCGGCTTCCAAGTCCTGCTGATTTTTCTTTTGAAATGTCTTTTGCACCTAGGACCACAGCATTTAGATCTAGAAGAAGCTCCAGAAATCATTTAGAACACCCCTGTCATTTTAGAGAGATAGAAACTAAGGACTGGTGATGCTGAATAACTCGCATAAGGTCATACAGAGCCAGGATCCAAACCCAGATATTCCAACTCCAAATCTAGTGGTTCTTTCTACCTTACCAGACTGCCTTCTCCATTCCCACTCCCCACCGTTCTAATCCTGGATGTAATTGCCTTACTTCTGGACCTTTGCAACAGTCTCGAGTCTCTCTTTTGCTACACATATAATCAGATTAAAAGTCTGAAAGTATAGCTCTGATCATATCACTCTACTGCACAAAAGTTTCCAACGGCTCCCTAAAGTCTGCTGAATAAAACTCCAAGTCCTTAGCCTGGCCTTTTTAAAGGCACTCCATGAGCTCACCAGGTAGGTATTTAATCTTACCTTCTATTATAAAACCTCTGTTCCACACAGACCGGTCACCTCCCTCTTTCACAAATTTACCAGGCTCATTCCTTTGCCCGTGCCTTTGCTTAGGATACATGCTATGCCCTTCCTTCGTCCTCCTATCTAGCCCATCCTAGTGTAGCTAGAAAAAGCACTGGACTAGGAATCGGTAGAACTTACTAGCTGCACAACCTTTCCCAAGTCTCACTACCATGGTGAGCCTCAGTTTCCACATCTGTAAAACATCAATAATAATTCTTAAATTACTTCACAAGGTAGTTTTGAGGAAAGCATTTTGTAGATCTAAAAGTGCAATACTCAAAGGAACTATTCATTTTCAAAGCCCAACTCCAAACACTGATTTCCTCAAGAAAGCCTTACCTAACTGCTCCAGCTCACAATGAAATGCCCTTCCCCTGGAGCTATACCCAAAAAGTGACTAAAATGTGCATACCCCTTTTTAACTTAGCACTATAGCACTTACTATCTGTACCTCTTATTGCATGGTGAGTATACATGGCCTTAAAATATTATTTATCTGCTCCATCTGAGAGCCTCATCTTCCCAACTCACCCATTAGTTCATTGAAAGCAGAGACCCAGGATCTTCCCTTCTTTCTTTGTATTTCCTACAGTACTAAGTATCAATGAGACAGAAACAGCAGGTGCTCACTCTAGGGGTGGAGTAGCAGCCTACAATGTAGCTGAGGAAACAAAGACCTCTTGCAGTGGTGTATGGTTAAGGTATTAGATCTAAGATCCAATGAGCCCACTGGTGAATGGGTACAAACCCAAAACCTAGCAGAACACTTTAGGAAAGTGGCTACAGTGTAGCAAAATAAGAACTGGACTGGACATCAAGAGAAACAGGGTTGATTGAGTCTTGATTGTTACTGGGTTAAGGAGAGACCTAGGCAAGTCATTTTCCTCTTTCAGCCCCAGGCCCCACATCTGTCAAATAAAGGGAGTGGTAGTAGACTAGATGATCTTTTCCAACTCTTATATTTCATATTCTAAGGCTCCTACCAGCTCTCATATTCTATGACTCTATCCTAGGACACTGATTCAGGTGAGAGAACAATTGAGTGCATATCCATGTGGTACTACTGCCTAAGAGTACAATGGAAATTCAGAGAAGGGAGATGTGAAGGTCAGCAGAAGATGGAATAAGAGAAAATGAGATTCACAGGCATCAAGAGACCCTCATTGCAATGCAAGCAAGAACCTCCCAGAAAAATAGCTGCATATTCTCTGGACTAAACTCTTGAAAGAGAAAGCAGCTTAGGCCAGACATATTTTAGGTCTTAAAATGTCTGGATATGTAAGGAGATGGAGCCAAGGACCACTGAAAGGGCCGGATGTGAGAATCTGGATCATTCTAGCTATGAGGCTACTTGCTACTTGATGACCATTGGTAAATCACAATCTCTCTGGGCTTGAGTTTCCTATTCCATGAAAAGAGGACAAGAACATTTGTGCTGTGTACTTCACAGGGTTATTGTTAAGCCCCAATAAGATAACGTAAACAAAATGCTTTATAAAGCCTAAAGCATTGCATCAACATGAACTAATAAACAAAACATACCAAAACACCCTCAGTCTTTGAATAATATTTTTGGAATGGCTGTTCCCAGACCCTCAAAGATTCTTTATGGTACTCATTCCTGTGCTTCTGCTGCACTCCAGCTCACCTTGTCAGGCTAAGGGAAAAGGCAGGTGGTCGGTCACCTTTTCAGCATACGTGCCTTCGGGCAGCCCATTCTCAGAGTGAAGTATAGTCTTTTCATGGGTCCAGGTACAGAGCAGGATGAAACTTGTGGGGCATCACACAGTCACCTGACAGGATGCTTCCAATTAGGTCTCCAATTACACTTCCAAAGGATCATCTTCTCATTCAAGCCTGGGGCTGTGGGAGTGTCAGTGATGAGGGAAGGAGGTGTAGGAAGCTAACGAGAGGGAAAAACATTGGCTCATAATAGAGAGTGAAGAATTTCCAGCCTTGCCTCTCTTAGCAATCTCAAGTAAGATCCCACCACCCTAGAGTGGCAAGAACAATGGATTTGGAGTAAGGGGAACTGTTTTCAAATCCCACCTCTGTCAATTACTACTTTTTAGCCTTAGGCAAGTCACAACCTCTTTGGGCCCCAGTAACTCATCAGTGAAAAGAGGGGATTAGACTAGATTGCCTTTATAGTCTCTTCCAGCTCCAAATATCTGATCCTATCTATATATAACTTCCCAGAGTTGCTCTTATTCACTGAAAGAAGAGTCTGCCTAAGTGTTATAGCTAAAAGGGTATGGAAAGATCCCCTCACTGTACACCTAGAACTATAATGGAAAAACATCATGGAATAATGGAAAAAGGACTCAGGAGATATATATTCTATTCCTAGCTTTCCCAGGAACTCACCATGTGACTGCGAAGGTCACTTTCCCCTTCTTTGTCTCAGCTTCCTCATTTGTAAAAAGGAGGCAGTAATACTTTCACTATCTGCTTCTGAACACTACTTGCAAAACATATTAAGATATACAGCAGTAAATCAATGTAGGCTCTCTCTACTCTTAGGCTGCTAGCTGGAAGGAAAGGGTATAGTGGAAGAAATACTAGCCTTGGAGTGAGGATCCTGTAGTGACCTGGCAGTTACTTGCTATCTGACTACAAGCAAATAAATCACTTTAGACTCTCTTAGATTGAATTTCCTCATTTGCAAAAAATGAGGACAATGACAGCTACCCTACTTAACTTAAAGGGTGATGTAAAGATCAAATGAGATAACAGATTTGAAAATACTTTGAAATGCAATTATTAAGCCCACTCACTCATTCCCTTCCACCTATGTATATATTTGTGGCTTTCGAGCTGGAAGTAACATTAGAGAGTATTTAATTCAACCTCCTCATTTTACAGATGAGAAAACTGAAGTGATTTGCCCAGGACAAGAACTCCAATCTGGTCTCTAGATCATATTAGAAAGCTGGATCCAGCTTCTCCTACTTCACCATTTCTACCTCCCAACAATATCAAAGAAGGTTAGTCTAACCTAAGATAAGACCTTATGTATCCTGCTTCTTTTAGACTTTGGACCCTACCTATAGAAATCTAACATGGCCTCCTGGAGAGGTAGCAGGGCATCATAGAGAACTTGCCCATAAGTCAGAGTTGAGTCCTGCTTCTGACAATAGACACATGATCCTTGGCAAGTCAATCAACTTCTCAGTCTATGTCACACCTGTCAGATTGACAAAAATGACAAAAGAGTAAAATGACAAATGTTGGAGGGACTGTGGGGAAAATAGGCACACTTATGCACTGTTTGTTGGTAGAGCTAATAACCATTCTAGCAAGCTACTTGGAGCTATACCCAAAAAGTGACTAAAATGTGCATACCCCTTTTAACTTAGTGAAACCATTGCTAGGCATACTCCTCAAAGAGACCACAGAAATTGGGAAAAAACCCATATGTGCAAAGATATTTATAACAGTTATTTCTGTTGCCGCAAAACCAAAAGCAAAACTGGAAAACAGGAGGTTCCCACCTGCTGGGAAGCTGCTAAACAAAGTAGTTTATGTGAATGTAATAGACTATTATTGTGCCATAAGAATTGATGAAAGGACCATTTCTGAGCAAACTAAAAAGGCCTATGTGAACTGATGCAGAGTGAAGTGAGCAGAACCAGAACAATTTATACAATGTCAATTACAAAGAAAAACAATTTTGAATGAGCTAAGAATTCTGATCAATGCAATGATCAGCTATGATGCCAGAGGACTAAAAATGAAGCACCTACCTGTGGCCATAGTGATAATGGACTCAAAATGCAGAATGAGACATACAATTTTGGATATAAGAAATTTGCTTTGCTTAACTATTACATATTTGTTATGAATCTTTATTTTTCCTTTTTCTTTTTTGGTCAGTAGGGGAGTACAGAAGTGAGAAAATTAATGCTTGTAAGTTGGAAAAATATTGAAATTAATTTTTTTTTAAAAAAATGTAAGACTCTAAGTTGCAGAAAAGGTGCTGACCTACATGGAAAAAGAAATCACTGGTGACATAGGTTCAGTCAAAGGTCCCAAAATGGCTTTCTGATCCTTCCCTACCTTAGCTGACATCACTAAGTTCCAACTTCTTATCCTATAAAACATATGATACTCACCAGACCCTTCTGGCCACTTTTTTAAAATTTTTGTTGCTTCTGGGATTTACCTATTGATGGCTAGACAATAAAATCTAGAGGCAGGATGGTCCAATGGATATAGCATGAACTTAAGAGTTAGGGAGAACTACATGTGAATCCCAATTCTGATTCTTATTATCTATATGACTATGGGCAACTCACAAACTTTCTGAGGCTTAATTTTCTCATGGATAAAATAGGAGAAATAATTCCTATAGTACATACCTCATAGAATTGTTCTAAGGTCCAAAGAAGATAATATTGATTGTTGTACTAGGTGACCTCTGAGACCTTCCAGCACTAGATCTATGATCTTTTGCTTTGTTTTGGAGAAAATAAGCACTTTGCAAACTTTAAAACATTATACAAATAGAAGCTATTATCATCATCATCCCTACTACCATCATACCGCCAGACACCTATGTAAACAGGATGCCAATAAGGGACTCCCCTGGCAAGTCTACCCTAAGCTAAGAATTTGAATTTGGAATATCTTTGGTCTTCTGGTATCATGGTTGGACATTGCATTGATTAGAGTATTTAAGTCAAAGTTGTTCTTCTTTGTAATTGACATTGTATAAATTGTTCTGGTTCTAATCATTTCAATCTACATCAGTTCAGAGAGGCCTTTTTGGTATTCTCAGAAATGGTCCTTTTCATCAATTCTTATGGCAGAGTAACTTTCCATACAGTCACACACCATTTGGAATGAAATTTGGGTCCCATCTCTGCCTACTAGCTATGATTTCATCTCTTTAGACCTTAGTTATTTCTTCTAAAAAATGGAGGTACCATGAATTTTAAGACCCTTTCCAGTTCTAAAATTCAATAACTCTGGTTCCTGAATTTAAAAGTGCTATCATCTTCCCAAGAGAAAAGTCTCCATTGCCACAGTCATCATGCTAATGGGTGCTGAGCTACCCAGAGCTAGGATCATTTCGAATGTTAAAAAAAAAAATAAACAACCAGTGCTGGAGGCAGGAGTGCTGTTGAGAAACAGCACCTGTGGCAATTGGAAACCTAATGCTATCCAATGTCCCCCAAATCATCTAATCTCATAGAAGGTGGTGAGGTGGGGGAATCTTTGTTCTGATCTCTAGCAATTTATTGGGCATTTGTTCCCTTTCAAAATCCAGTGTTTATATGGGGGAGGGGATATCATATCCAGACAAGACCAGAAGACTTTATTTGTTTTAGGAAAGAATCCACCTACTTGGGAGAAAATAAAGGTTGCTAGGGTAGCAACAAAAATAAAAGAAAGCAAGTGTCCCTAAAAGCTGAGATCCACAAATCCCCAAGAAGTCCATAGACAGATTTCAGGGGATTCTTGAACTTGGATTTTTTAAAAATGCATCTTTATTTTTATTAACTTCTAACTGAAATCTATAATTTCCTCAATTAGTTTAAAAACATTTTGAAAAGAGATCCATAGATTTCATGAACCTTTCACGCCAAAGGACTCTATAACACACACACACACACACACACACACACACACACACAAAAGGTCAAGAAGCCCTGGTTTAAGAAGTAAACTAAAGCCAAAATTTATAAAAAGGTAAATTATTGGACTAGATTATCAAACCAATGGCATAATAATAAAAAGAGCAATGAATCTGGAGGCAGAGGACTTGGGGTAAAATTTCAGCTCTGCTACTCACTATGTGTGACCTAAAGGAAATCACCTTCCCTCTCTCAGCCTCAATTTTCTCAACTGTAAAACAGGGGTAGAGAAAAGAAAATACATGATCTCTAAAGTCCCTTTCAGATATAAATTTTATGATTATATCAGTCATTCCAAGGCTTAGAATTTTGTTGAGCCACCTTTAGGTAAAGTTGAGATTATAGCAAGGTCTTTCAAATCAACTAATCTTTAAGTGCCTACTATGTGCAATACACTGATGATGCAAAGACCAAAATGAAAGTGTCTATTCTCAAGAAGCTGATATTCTGTTGGAAGGATAAAACAAGCACACAGACAAGTAAATAGAAAGTACTATAAGGAGGTGGCAAATACTAACAATGGCAGGGGTGGAGAGAGATTAGGAAAACTTCTGGACAAAGTGACATATAAATTGAACCTTGGAGGAGAATGAGGATCCTGAGAGGCAAAGTTAGTTCTATCCCAGGAGAGTTACCATTTTAAGAGGACCCTAGGAAAACATTACATAATCCTCTCCATTCCAGAAATGTCTTCTTAATGGTAGAATTCCAGAAGTCATAGACCACATAATTATAAATTTCGAAAAGGAAAGGGTATTACAGGCCATCAAGTGCAACCTTCCCTATTTTACAGATGAGGAAGCTGAGGCAGTTAAGTAACTTGCCCTGGATCACACAGCTAGTGTCTAAGGCAAAATGTGAACCTGACTCCAAGTCCAATGCCTTAGACACTATACCACATTTCCAATGGGAAAAATATTTTGGAGGCTGGAGGTTCTTCCTAGAAGAGGCGATTTCTGCAAAACATGATTTTAAGACTGCCTTGAAGTCTTAACTAAAACATTGGCTCATCACCAAATCTGCTTACTTTTGCAGTATCTCTTCAAGATCTAGGTCTTGGGACAGCCTGCCTTCAAGGGAAATGTTCTGAGGTCCAAGGAGAAGTTGTCATAGAAAAGAAATTCAGACATCTTGTTGGTTGAGCAAAGTAAATATCTTACACCCACAACTGCTTAACAAGCGGCATTCTTATGCCCCCTTTCACATTTTTCAAGTTTCACACTCAACTAAGCTTGTCTAACCCTCAGGGAGGGAGCTGAGAGTTGACCTCAGAGTCTGGAAGACTTGAGTTTACCTCCAGGCCCAGCCCCTAACACATAACTGTAGGACTCTGGGCAAATAAGTCACCTAACCTCTCTCAGTCATATGCTCTAAGATTATAAATTGTGTTAAAGAGGGAGTTCACTGAACCAGTGGAACAACAGGTCCTGACAAATCAACAAAAGTCTTCAGTTAATATGCATTTGCACTGAGATTTCTACCATAGAACCAAAGAAAATGGGAGCCGGAAGGAATCTCAGAACGCTGACTTTTAGAAGGGGAAGGGACTTGACAGGTATAGACAATGCCCCTCATTTTAAACCTTTCAAAGTGTTTTCTCCCCAACCATCTGATTACAAGATCACAGATTATTATAAAAGGTTACACATACTTATACATACATATTTAGAATTCTCTTCCCACCGCTGAAAAGCCACCAAAATCTTGAAATATTAAGCTGACTGATAGCTAGGTGATAATAGACAGAGCACTAGACCTGCAGTCAGAAGACCTGAGCTCGAATGTAGTCTCGGACACTGGCTATATGACCCTAGGCAAATCACTTAACTGCCATCTGTCTCAGTTTTCCTCATCTGTAAAACGGAGATAAAGATAGCACCTACTTTCCAGAGTTTTGTGAAAATAAAAAAAAATAATACTTGTAAAGTTTGCAAACTTTAAAGTGCTTTATAAATGCTAGCTGCTACTGTTGTTATTGTTGTGCTTGTTAGTTTCATATGAACACACAACACTCACATATTCATCTTCCTTTCTCCTGTTTCTCTTATTCACCTTTCTGCCCAGTTGCATGTTCTTTTTTTCTCCTTCAATTCCTCTATGCATAAATAGGCTTCATCATCCCTACTGCCCAGAGACAGGGGTTGGATTAGATGATTTTTAAGTTCTGTTCTAGCTCTAAACCCTATGAAGGCAAGAAGATGTGCCATGCCCATACCATCTGTTGTATGTGTAAAAGAATGCAACAAAAGGCATGCTCATCTTTTCTGGGGAGCTAATCCTCCATCTTGGGTCACACCACTCCATTGGTCCTTGGCAGGCTAGGGGCACTTCTGGAACAGTCAAGGCAGAGCTAGCTGGAAAGGGAGGGCCCAGTTACAGACTGGGGTAAAGGAGTGGTATCTAGCACCTCTTTACTAGGACCCTTAGGAGTATACTTACAGATTCATAGATTCAAAATCCTAAGGGATTTTGGAAGGAAGCGATCTCTGAAACCACCTAGTGACCCTGTCACATTTAACAGAGGAGGTCTAGAGAGAAGTGATTTGTTCGAGGAAAAATAGTAATTTAGAAGATCCAGAGCTAAAGCCCAGTCCAGTGTGCTTTCCATGACACCATACCATCTCTATCACCTCCCTACCTTTTGAAACATACACATACAGTGTGAAGGGCGAGAAAATAATCAAAGTCCCAAAGGGCAATACTACAGAAAGAACAATCAATTTGGTACCAGAGTACCTGGATTCAGAGTCAGAGGACCTGGATTCAAATCCTGGGTCTGCTACTTACTTCACATATGATCATGGGCAAGTCACAACCTCTCTGGACTGTAGTTCCTCACTTGTAAAATGAATGAGGGATTGGACTAGATGGTCTCTGAAGTCCCTTCTGCCTCTAAATCAATGACACTACAATGCCAAATGGATGAAAACCACTACCAGCACCAAACGAACTGGTTGCAAAAGGCCACCCAAATGCATTTTCACTGCAGAAAAAGGCCACCTCTAACCCAGCAGCCTCTCCAGAGACAACAGTTGCTCTGAATTATTAAAATCAATTACACTGAGAAAGAACTCAGGCAGGCAGGGACTATAATAAAGACTCAAGATAATTCTGACCACTAGGTAATAGCTCCTTAGAGAATTTTGGAAGGTGACAGGAATTTTCTGAAAAAGAAAATGCCATTTCCCTAGATTCATGGAGTGGGAAGAAAAAAAAACATTACTCAAGTCTTCATTTTTTTCATCTTCCTTCTCATCCCCTCCCTAGCCCTTTCATATTATTCCTAAAGAAAAAAAAAGTGGGGGCTGTCTCCCTTACAACTAGACCCAGGCAAGTGGCAACAAGGCCCAACCTCTTAATATTTCATAGGAAGGGAACTCACAACTGAGAGCAGGGTCTTAACTCCAAAAAGGGATAAGTGCAAGATGAAAAGAGCCGCTACCATTACAGCCAGTAAACACCTAATTATTCCTTGTTTAGAATCTAGACCTTTGGCAAACACCATTGGTAAGCATATCTCTCCCTGTTTTATGTCCTGCCTTATAATCCTGATCATGATCAAACAAAGTTATGGGATGGGAGACACCTTGATAGAGGAGAACCTTCAAGAAAGTATTTTTCTCACTGAATCAGAAAACAATTTTTGTAATCAACAAACACAAAGAAGAAGAAATAAGCATTTATTAAGTACCTACTATGTGCTGGACACTGTGCTAAATACTTTACGAATATTATCTAATCTGATAAACATAGTCCACATTTTTTTTGGTAATTGAGTGATGGTAAAAGCAAATCTTAATATGGAATATTACTTGGAAAAGCTGGCCTGTTCCCTAATATCTTCATCACGGATGCCCTGTATGTATAATATTTTGATTACATCTCTAAGAATATTATATAGATGACAAAGTAGGCATATAGATGGGCAGTTTTGGGATTTCTCTGTTGCCTCTTTTCAATCTCAATAATGTCTGAGCCATTTTTCATACACATTTTGTATCTTGTTATTCCCTTCAGATAACATGGGAATGGGTCCCTTAAAATCTTTATGTGGAAAAAACATGAGATAACCCTACTACTACAACTACTCTACTCTATTACTAAATCTCTGCTATTCTACTACTGAAGCCAGTAAGCCCACAGTGGCTAACCTCAGGCAGGGCATGGACAAGAGTAGAACACCACCCTTAAAGATGAATGGATGACCATCTGAGCAGAATCTCAACTCATAAAATGTTAGACAGGAGCTTAGAGATCATTTAGTTCCATTCCTTCAGTTTTTAGGCAGGAAAACTAACAGGTTAAAATGACTTATCCACTCTCACTCTGTGGCAGAATTGGGAGGAGAATCTGAGTCTCTGGACTCTGATTCTAGTGCTCTTTTCATTATACAATGGGTTGGTTCAGTCACTTTTCAGTTGTGTCCAACTCCTCATGTTCCTATTTGGGTTTTCTTGGCAAGGATACTAGAGTGGTTTTCCATGTCCTTCTCCAGCTCATTTTATAGGTGAAGAAACTAAAGCATACGGGGTTAAGTGACTTGCTCAGGGTCACACAGCCGGTAAGTGTCTGAGGCCAGATTTGAAGTCAGCAGATGAGTCTTTCTGACTCCAGGCCTAGAACTTTATCTGCTGTGCCACCTAGCTGCCCATTATTTTCTTTAGCTTACCCCAAAGCCCAGTAAAATAGCCAAATACGAACCCCACTAGATAAGGAATAAAGAAAACAAGCATTTGTTAAGCACCTACTATGGACCAAACATTGTGCTAAGCACTTTATAAATATCATCTCATTTGATTCTTACAATAACTCTGGAAGGTAGGTGCTATTATTAGCCTCATTTTACAGTTGAGGAAACTGAGGCAGACAGAGGTTAAATGACTTGCCCAGGGTGACACAGCTAGTAAGTATCTGAGGTTGGATTTGAACTCAAGTCTTCCTGACTCCAGACCCAGTACTCTATCCACTGCATTACCAAGTTGCATCAGATAAGGAATCTGAAAATCCAGGTTATAAATTCTGTGAGGTTAAGGGACCATGTCTTATTTATATCGGTATCCCCCCCATTGCCTAGCACCATGTCCTGTGCATAATAACTACTTAATAAATGCACATTCAGATGACTTGAGAAATTGGAACTGACTTGGAACAAGATCATTTCAATTCAACTTGACATTTATCAAGTATCTACTATGTGGAGGGGGAAGGGAATACAACATGTATATCAGCAAATAAACCCAACATGATTTCTTGAGGAGGAAGAGGACAGCAACAATCAGGGAGATAAGCAAGGGCTTCCCAAAGAAAGTGGCAGCTGCTATAGCCTTGAAGAAGCTAGGGATTCTGAGAATTTCTTCTAGAAGTTTGGTTGCAAAAGGGAAAAGATAGGAACCCAGCTTGAACAGAGGATGACCTTGCCAATGAAAAGATTGTTGTTGTTGTTGTTGTTAAAGATGTGGAGGCCAGACATTTTTGTAGGGAACAGGAAAGTAGCCAATGGATGGGGAGAGTTTGAAGATCAAAGAATGAAAGAATGATCAAAGGGTCAAGCTCCCAGAGAAGAGAGGAGAGAGGATCAAAAGCCTAAGTAGGAGGATTGGCCTCTGCATGGAGAAGGACTACTTTTCTATTAGAGACGGAAGTAAAAAAATGAGGTGACTTACATGGAAATATGTTTTGCATGACTACACATGTATAACATATATCAAATTACTTGCCATCTCAATGAGCCAGGGAGGTGAGAGAGGAAGAGAAATTGGAACTCAAAATTTGGGGAAAAAAAGAATGTTAAAATTGTTCTTGCACATAATTGGGAAAAAATAAAATGTTAAATTAAAAAAAAAAAGAATGAGCCAGGAAACAGAAGAGATCACAAGGCTAGTAACCCCAACTCAATGGGTCTCCTTTTTGCCTCTATAGTAAAATACAATCTCCTTTGTTTAACATTTAAAGCCAAAGAACAACCTGATTCCAACCTCCCTTTCGAGCCTCACTATGTATTATTTCCCTTCATACACTCCATAGTTTTGCCACACCAGCCGCCTTGCTGTTCTTCACACAACACTCTCTCCCATCTCTATGCCACTGTACAGGCAGTTCCCCATGGCTGAAAGCCACTCCCTCCTTACTTCTACCTCTTAGAACTTCTAGTTTCCTTCAAGTGCCACCTTCTACATGAAGACTTTCCTGATTATCCTTCCCCACCAATTATCTGGTATTTATTGTGTTCATACAGATAATATCATATATGTATGTTTTCTCCCCTGATAGAATATAAGTTCCTTGAGGGCAGACAACTACTTCATTTTTCTTTGTTTCCCCAGAATATAGCACAATGCATCATGACACAGTCAGTGCTTAATACTTGATTGACAGATAAACATTTAGTAGTCAAATGGAGAATTAACTATTCTACCTCCACCATGTTTCTTATCTCTGTTCTCTCTTCCCCTGTCCCACTACCATCTTCTAGGTGTAGACACTCATTAACACCAGCCGAGATGACTGCAAGGGCTTCCTGCCTATTCCCTGAAGATATGCTACCAAAGTAATGTTCCGTATGCAAACATTGAGTCATGTTCTTCTGTTAAAAAATCATCAGATGTTCTAATTGCAAGTCTAAGGCTATTTCAACTCAGTAGAGACTTACTGGTCTCTACGAAAGTTAGGAAGATTCAATTCCTCCAAAGGGACTGTATATTTACAAAGAACCCAGTTCCAATGGATTTAACAACAGCAACGAAGAAGAGCTACTAGTTCCTTGCCGTCTAAAATCGTATTCCTGACTGTTGGTTTGTGATTTATATTTCATCAGCCAACCCTCCCCAAATATGTACATAGATAATTAGTTCTAAATATTTAAAGGGAGCTTTTCCAACCATTTCTCTGTACACAGGCAACAAACACACCACTAAAACAGCAAGTTGGTGCAGAAGGAACATGCAGCCAAACATATCAACAACTTCAACAAGATTTATGTCCCAGAACACATGGGCACTGCATGATTTATGGCATTCCCCAGCAGCCCCAGGAGAGAAAGAAAAATCTCATCTTCCCCCACTAAAAATGTATAATAATCATCCTTATTGTTTCATATTTAAATAATAGGCAACAGAACACAGTAAGCTGTCGAACTGCCTTCTGTCCCCTCACAGAGAAATAACTCAAATTGTACACTCAAACTTAAGCAATTAACTAAGTGATGCAAAGAGAATCTCTCCAGGGAGGAAATTAATACTTTTTTCTTTTAAAAATATTTTTATTGATATCTTTTGTTTTTATACCATCTTTATTTCCAAAGATATTCCTCCTCCCTCCCCTATCCAAAGAACCATCCACCCTTTACAACAAAGAATAAAAGAGGGAGAGAAAAAGCAGTCTGACGAAACTAACCAACCAATCAACTAAATTTGACAGCATATTCAATGTTTCATATTTATAGACCCCCACTTTTGCAAGGAAGAGAGGAGGATACATTGAGAAAATACTTTAAAATCCTGAGAACTGTTTGGAAATAACTTGTCAAAAACAAACAGTAGCTGATACTTCAAAGAGGAGATAAGAATGGACATGGGGAAATGGTTTCATCACTGAAAACATCATGGTGTAAAGAATGCAGGACCTTGGTGCTTCTTTCTTCTTCCTGATGTACAGAAGTTCACTCCTCTGCTTTTCCCTGGTACCTTCAAAAGGCAGCTAGTTGATGCAGCAGATAGAGCACTAGATTTGGAGCCAGGATAACCCGAGTTCACATCCAGCCTCAGATATTTGCTAGCAGTATAATCATGGACAAGTCACTTAATGTCTGCCTGCCTCAGTTTCCTCTTCTGTAAAATGGAAAGGATGATAATAACATCTATTGCTCAGATTATCATGAGGATCACATGAGATAATATTTGTAAAATGCTTTACAAACCATCAAGCTCCATGTAAGTGCCAGCTATCATTATTATTAATATTATTATTAATCATTGTTAATATTATTATTATTACTCATGGGAGGCTCTACTGGGCCTAGGGCAAGTGTTGATTGAATCATAGACTCATATTTGAAAGAGAAATTGGATGTCATCAAGTTTAACCAGTATATCAACAAGAATGTGCAAGGTCAATAAGGGATGTTTACTGTCAACTATCATGAAAAAGGAGGAAGAAAGAAGGGACCTTTGGTGAGGATGAAGAACAAGACTTAGAAGGATGAGGATGTTAGAGATGAAACTAATGGGGAATGGGTGGGGATTGTGGTGCTCAAGGGAATCTCTGTCACTCCTGGGAGGTAAGAACTAGGGCAGAGCTGCTACAGCTTGGCCAGAGTGGGTGGATACCCCAACCAGGTCAAGGAACTAAGCTGGGAGTTTCCTACCCCTTCCCCCAAACTACTGCCCTGGATTCTACCATGCCAGGTGGGGATTGCAACCTAATTTGCCCTGAGTCACTGCATTCATTACAATCCTCCATTACTACCAAGGGACCTTAATTAACACCAAGACTCCTACCCCAGCATCTATTTCACCCTTCACCATTGTCCTGGGGTGGGGGAGAGGGAAGAGGAGGGAAGGAAGGCTTTAACTCCAGCCTCTAACATTTACTGTGTTACCTCAGCTTTCCCATCTGCAAAATGGGGACAATATTGCTTTCAGATATTTGCCTTATGAGGCTATCTTGAGGATCAAATGAGATAGCATATGTAAAACACTTTGCAAACCCTGAACTATTTCAGTATCAGCTATTGTTATCATAGAGCCATAGGGACCTTAAAAAAATAGAATTTTAGAAATGGAAAGGACCTTAGAACATAGACTGTTAGAGCTCAAAAGGGCCTTAGGAGCCCAATCCAATTCATTTCACAGATAATAAAAGATAGGCAAGAATGATACAGTAGAGATAGCAGTGTACTTGAAGTCAGGAAACTCCAAGCACTAGACTTAACATCAGACATCTGTTTGAATCCCAGCTCTGATCCATATTACCTACTCAACC
The DNA here is from genome assembly GCF_011100635.1 of Trichosurus vulpecula. Classification (NCBI taxonomy): domain Eukaryota; kingdom Metazoa; phylum Chordata; class Mammalia; order Diprotodontia; family Phalangeridae; genus Trichosurus; species Trichosurus vulpecula. The sequence goes on along the minus strand of NC_050575.1, from coordinate 124,632,756 downwards.
CCGAATGTGCCACTTATGTTCTCTGGGTCTCGATTTCTTCATTTGTAAAATGAGATGGCCACACCTGAGAACCTCTAAAGTCCTTTCCCTTTCTGTTCTAAATTTATGATCTTATGATTATGACGACGAGCTGTTTAATTAGTGTAGGCAAGTCTAGGCAGCATGGCAACATTGGAAAGAGCGACAGACTTGGAGTCTGAAAACCTGAGGACCTCTGCCCCTTATTACCTTGTGTGACCTTGGGCAAGTCACTTCTCTGCTGAAGGACTCAGTTTTCTCATCTATAAGATGAAATGTTCAGACTAGATTGCCTCAAAGGTCCCTTCCAGTGGTGGATCTATGAGCTCTCTGAGCCTCAGTCTCCTCTTCTATAAAATGGGGATAATAACATTCACTCTACCTTCCTGGAAAAAGTCCCATTAGACATGTATAAAACCACAATGTGCCATAGAAATGTGAGTTTGACATTGGTTCTCAGGCCATAGGTCACTGTCCAGTAAAGGACCTCCGAAGAATTTTGGAAGTTTTTAATCCTTGTCCTCTCTATCACCCAGGGTGTTTCTTTATGGCCTCAATTTAAAACCCCTTTGTTAGCCCTAGTTAGAGTTGCTGGGATCAATTAGACAACAGTGAACTGATAAGTGAAAGTATAAAATTCAATTCCACAAATCTCACACTTGTCCCCCTCTTGGAGCATAAAACAGATTTAACTGCTCCCCAAGCAGAGGCCCAAACACAGCCACACCAGACAAGGGTGGCTCACCTGAGCATGGGAACCCTGCCAGTCCTATACTTGGCTCTCTAGCTCACACTCCCTAGGCTCCACTCAATGAGCTGCTGTGCACTTTCCATTGAGCTCATGGCTGCAACATTGGTGCCCCTTCCAACAAGCTTGAATAGCTGTCCACCGGCCAAGCAGGGAGCCAAACATCAGCAACCATGATGCAAGGCCAAGTCCATACTTTGAAGGGTCTCTCAGGAGGCCCAGAAAGAAAAGTGTTGACCCATATCTAACAGCATAGAGCAAAGCAACGACTTCTGTTTTCCAGGTATGGGCTCTGGAAGGGAAACGGCATCAAAAGCAGCAATCCTAGGATTTAGTCTGGAAGGAATTTTGGAAATTGTCTAGTCCAATCTTCTCCTTTTATTCAAGAGGAAACTGAGGCCCAGAGAGGGGAAGTGACTTCCTCAGACTCATAATTGTAGTAAATAGCAGAATAGCCCCTACATCCAGACTCTTTCCACTAGACCAAAATGTCAGTTACTGTTTCTTATCTCAGGCCTGTCTAAGCTCTCTTTGTGTCTATTTTGTTTCCACTGACACAGTATAAGCTCCTTAAAAGAAGAAACTGTTCAGTTTTTGTCTTTTCATCCCCAGGGCCCAGCACATACTAGGTACTTCATAAATGATTCTTGACTGACTAAAAGCATGTGGCAGAGAGACATCACAGAACCCAGGCTCAAATCCTCCTACAGTATATGAATTCAGGGATTATGGTAGCCCCTCCCCCCCCCCTTTTTTTTTACAAAGTATCTCCCCCTACTACAAAGAGCATTGGAATTAGTCAGAAAACTTAGAGTCCACATCAATCTTTCTATTAAATACCTGTGTGACCTTGAAATTCTCTTTTATCTTATTTCCAAATTCATATTTTCTCCCTTCTACTCCCCCATAATTGAGAAAGCAGAAAAAACAAAATTCCTATTACAAATATGCAAATTCCTACACTGTCCCAATCCAAAAAAAGAAAGAAAAAGTGTCAATCTGTACTCTGCATCTATCATCTGCAAGGAGGTGGGCAGCAAGTTTCGTCTGGAGCACTCCGGAATTATGATTGGTCACTGTGTTGATCAGATTTCCTAAGTTTGCAGCTTCCTTTCTCCGAGTTTGTTTTCCCCTCTATATAACAAATGGATTTGCCTCGATGATCTCTTAAGGTCCCTCCCGGCTCTACTATTCTATACTCTGGTCAATTATAATAACCATAAAGCCCACTAAGTCCACATCCTAGCATTAATAATTAATAACATCTCTTGACATGAATGAAATTGTCCTTGCCCTCAAGGTGCTTACATATTCCTGGGGGGAAACAACACATACACAGAAAGTAAGTATTTTAAAAAATAATAAAGTAACTTGGAGAGGTGAGAAGACATTACCAATGGTGAAGGGTAGGATCAGGAAAGATGTATAGGAGGTGGTCCTTGAACTTTGGAATTTGGAATTTCAAGAAGAAGAGGTGAAAAGGAAGAGCATTCCAGGCAAAAGGTCAGCCTGAGCAAGGACATCAAGGCAGGCTCTGGAATGTCAAGCATGGGGAGCAGTAAATAGGCCAATGAGGCTGGAATGTAGGGTTCTTAATGGGGAAACCAGATTGCGATGGACTTTAGATGCCAAAGAGAACACAGACAGTTCTTGCTTTATGTACATGTTCCACTTTATGTAAAGAATACTAAAAGAAATATGCATTTCAAAAAAAAAAACCATCTATGACAACTGTACAGTACTGTGCTTCTGACCCTTGATTCAAAACTCTGGGGCCTCCCACTCCTCTCCCCGCCCAAAAAAAACTTTAAAAAACCCTTCAAGTTAAAACAGAAAAACAGAGATTGCACCGCTACCACCTCTTCCAGATCAGGGGCTTGGCCTGCGTGTCTGTCCCCACGTGTCTATTTTTTTTCTTTTTTTCCCCTTTTATATCCATATATATATATATATATATATACACATATACATATATATAATATATGTGTGTGTATGTATATATATGCATATGTATATATATGTATATGTATATATGCATTGTCTCCTTCCCCAAAAGTGTAAACTCCTTGAGGGCAGAGACTGTCTCATTTCTGTTTTTGTATCATGAGTCTTCCATCTGTCTGGGCTCTGGTACATATGTCTGTCTGTGGCCCAATGTGTCACCTGTCCTCTCCTGTCTGTGTCTGACTCCCGTGTGTCTTCGCCCAGCCCCTGCATATTCTTCCTCTCAGTTCAGGCCAGGCGCCCATGTGGCAGGCCCTTGCCCCTTCATATTCCTCCTCCTGTTCTTGCTTCTCTGTCCCAGGCCCCCCACTGTCCTTGAACCCTGCTGACTTCTCCCACTTCTGGGGGCAAATCAGCATTACCCACTAACCTAAAATGAAAACTGTCTGTAGTTTGCATTTTATCCTAGATGACACAGGAAGTCACTGAAAATTTTTGATTCAAGGAGTCAGAAATGGCTAGAACCATCTGTTAGGAATATCCGATTGGCAGTTCAGTGGAACATAAATAAACTGGAGAAAGGAAAGATTAGAGGCAGGGAGATAAATAGCACAGGCAAGAAATGATAAGGGCCTGAACTAGGGTAGGTGGCCATAAGAATAGGATAAAAGGGGAGGGATACAAATGTTGCAGAAGTAAAATCAACAAAATGTAGCAATAGCAACTGATTGATGGAGACTAAGGAAGGGGAAAGTGATGAAGAGTAATGAAAACTGGGAGATTTCAAATCAAAGAAGCTTGGAAAAAATGTTCCCAAAGCTCTTAGTGCTATCTGTGGCATCTCATTTCAGTGGTGAGCCAGGGACCTCATCTCTATGACTAACCCTAGTGTTATCAAGGCTCTTTTATTGGCCAGAAAGCTGTGCTCCTGCTGGCCTCAGTTTTCCCAGCTCATTCCACTAAACCCTGCCCCTCCCTCACTTTAAATCTGGACCTGTGCTGGGATCAGAGCTGAGGAAAGCTTTGCTGCTGCTATTTCTCCCAGGAGGTTGGTCACTAGATTACTTACCTAAAGAACATCTCTAAGCTTGGCCCTCTGAGATTGGCACCAATCACTCAGCTTCCCAACAACAGCCACCATTAGGGAACCTATGGGGCTGGTGACAAATAACCCAACAATACAAGAGAAAAATGCCTGGACTGGGAGTTAAGAGATGTGGCCTCCAGTACTGGATCTGCCTCTAATAACTGTGTTCTTAAGCAAGTCACTTTCTTTCTCCAGGCCTCAGCTTCCTCAACAATGAAGGGGTTGGACTAAATAACTCTTATGGTCCCCTTCAAGCTCCGACATCCCATGTTCCATGGTCTAAAGGTCTTTCTAGCTTTAGTGTGTATGACAAATCAATAAAGATGGTGTTGGGATAGTCCCAGGATCTCAGATCTGATTTTATTTACAGTTATAATGACCTGGGATTTCTTTAAGATAGAAATTCTGTTTGTGTACATGTGTGTGCTGTCTGTCTCTGCCTTGTCTGTTTCTTTCTCTGTGTCTCTCTGTCTCTGTCTGTCTCTGTCTGTCTGTCTCTTTCTGTCTTGCTGTCTCTATTTCTCTTTCTCAAACATACACACAAACACCAAACACACACACACACACACACACACACACACACACACCATATCTTAGGTACATCAAACTCAGTTCAACAGAACTTTTTTTAATTCTATGAATGTCTAACGCAAGAGTGGGGAACCTGCAGCCTTGAGGCCACATGTGGGCCCCTGGATCCTTAAGTGAGGCCTCTTGGATTCAGTCAAAAGACTGCGCTTAAGGATCTAGAAGGTCACAAATGGCCTCAAGGCCACAGGTTCCCCACCCCTGGTCTAATGTATGCCTAACCCTGTGCTAGATGATAATATGATGGTGCTGGAGATGATGATGATAATAATGATGATGATGATCATCATCATCATGATAGACATAAAGAGAGAGAGAAAACATGATATGGTCCCCTATGCCACCTACACAGAGGCTAGGCTAAGGGGTTCTCAATTCTGCTGCTGGCCAGCCAAAGCTCTCTTCTTCACCAGGCCAAAGACAACCACAGCTTTCAGCCCAGCCACCTTCCGCTAACATTTTCCGAGCAGGGAAAACAACAAAAGATCCAAAGAATTTCAAAGAAAAGATGGCTCCCTCCTGAGAGAACCATTGTTCCTGTAGGTCTTTTCCTTCCTCCCCAACCCCACACCCTTCCACATAATAGGCAGAGTTATGTAATGGAAAAAGCACTGGATTTAGTGTCGAAGCACCTGAGTTTGATTCCAAGCTCTGCTTTGTCTACATGATCTCAGGTGAATCACTTCATGTTTCTGGGCCTCAGTTTCCTTCTTTGTAAAATGAAGATCAGACTAAATTGCTCCTAAGGTCATTTTGTGCTAAAAATTCTACAATCCTGAGGCTATTTCAATTAGTCTACTTGTCAAAAGATGAGGGCCTAACCTAGGATGACATTAATTAATCTTTTTTGTGTCAGGGACCCCTTTGGTAATCTGGTAAAGCCTATGGACCCTGTCTCAGAATAAGGTTTTTAATTATATAAAATAAAATACCTAGGATTACAAAATCAACTAATTATACTAAAATACAATTTCAAAAAAAATTGTTGAAACAAGTTCCTAGACTCTAAGTTAAATCTAACCCTTGTGTTTAACTAAAGAAGAGGAAAGAAAACATATTGTGGAGGTAAGCTCTATGGGAAAGTACTTAGCAATTGACACAATGTGGGAATCAAGGGAGAGGTAAGAGTCAAAGTTAATGAAGGGGATAAACCTAGGTGATTGGGAAGATTGTGGTGCCTTGAAATAGAAATAGAAATAGAAAAAGTTGGTGAAGGCTAAGTCCCTCTATCCCCCTTGGCTATAAGCAGGTTTTACTTTTGAATATACTTGGATGAGTTATCATGGATCCTATTTGACAATAGCTGGCCACAAAGACTACATAATCAGACTTACAGATTCTGAGTCTTTGTAAAATGATGATAACAACAGTGCAGTCACCTACTTCACAGAGTTGTTGGGGGAAAGAACTTTGTAAACTTCAATAGAACCGTTCATTCTTGCCAGGCAGTTAGGTCTAGCTGAAAGACTAATGAATTTGGGATCAGAAGAGCTAGTTTCACGTTCAAGCTATTACTTACTATCTACAGGACCTTAGGCAAGTCATTTTTTCCCTCTCTAGACCTAATTTTCTGCTCTATAAAATGTAGAGGTGATTACCTAGTTTAATTTTAGTCCCTTCCAGTACTATATTTTTAGTGGCAGAGTAGACAGTTTTGAACTTGCAGTCACCAAGATCTGAGTTCAAATCATTCCTCAGACACTTCCTTAGCTGTCTGACTCTGGGCAAGTAAGTCACTTAACATTTGTCAGCCTCAATTTCCTCACCTATAAAGTGGAGGTAATAAGTGTACTTACCTCACAGGGAGGGTGTAAGGATCAAATGAGATAATATATGTAAAGTACTTTGCAAACATCAAGGCATTAAATAAATGTTAGCTATTAATATCATTAGTATTCTAATGTTATGATATGGACCAAACTTCCTGCTCCAAAGCAGAAGATCCTAGATCTAAAGCTTGAAAGTATTTCAGAGGCCATCTCGTCCAACCTCTGAATCCTATTGTACTACAAGTAAAAAAACAAACAACAACAAAAAAAAACCTACCAACATCCAAGAAAACTAAGAGGCCCCAAAGCAGGGGCACTTAACCTAGGTCACTCTATAGAAGACATTGGAGGTTTCCCAGCTACCAAGCCAAACTCCATCTGGCAAGAGAAACAAACGTATGCATCGGAAGAGCTCACAGCAACTGAAGTGGAAGATAAAGCTGGCAAGAATTGGCATCTTCCCCATTGATTCCTATCAGAAATAAATGTGTGACACAATAAATGTAGGCGGTCTGCCTGTGGCTTCCTCAGACTGTGATGTTGGAGAAAAAAACAACAGATTATGCACTGAATAGGTGCCGGTCACTGTGACAGGCATTGGGATTTCAAAGACAAAAATGAAATATTGACACGACATTTAGAGTCAGAGGACCTGGATTCAAATTCCAGCCCTACCATTTACTAACTATGTGACTTTTGGCAAGTCCAATATAAGGGTCGGAATTAATTATATTAAGGGTCTCTTCCAGCTCTAAATTATATGATTCTTTATGTGGAATGAGTATGTTCTCCTAACCAGTTAGGCATGCCTCCCCTATCTGTTCCTTCCTTTTTTTTTCTATTCCCATATTCACAATTCTAGTTCAGGTTCTCAGTATCTCTAGTTAGAAATACTGCAATAGTCTCTTATTTTATCTACTTGTCACCAGTCCCTCTATTTCTTCCAGGTGCAACAGGGAGCCAGGTAAGGTTTTAGAGCAAGGAACAAGCATGAGAAAAAATATATATTATAATGACTAATCCAGCAGGAGGTGTAGGGTAAATTGGAGGGAAAACAGACCGGCAGCAGAGAGACTGTTAACAATAGTTCAGACAAGACAGGATGAGGACGTAGATTAGGAAGGAGATAGTAGCCATGTAAAAGAAGTTACAGAGCCAAGAAATGATGCCAAAGGTGAAAAAATCAGCAATTAATGCATAATCAAATAAATATAATGACAGTTTGCCTTTTTATAGCACTTTAAAGTTTATACTGTTTCCACCCTACAATGGCACTGTGAAATCGGCAGTGCAAACATTATTATTACCATTTTAAGGATGAAGAAACTGAGCTAAAATGGCATGTCCTGCTTGTGTGACACTAGACAAAAATTTGAATCCAAGTCCTTTAACTTCCAATCTAGTAGTCTTTTCCATTTCACCACTCTGCTTTCCTGAATTAAGGATGACTCCAAGTCCATGCAAGAGGACTCAGGAGGAAGTACCAGCTGTTGATAGGAAGCACAAAGTTGGAAAGATGATCTTGGTTAGTGTTGGGGTGGAGGTGGAGGGTGATAAGAATCTGAGCTCTCTCACCAGTTAGAAATTTCACTGTCAGGGAAGGCTTCTACGGTATAGCAAAAAGGACACCCAGCTGGGACCCTGAAACAGATTCCGATCCTTGCTAACTTTGGACAAACCACATCCTCTTGGGGAGGGAGGAGGCACTCAGTTTCTCTATATATCAAAAGAACAGGTTGGCTAAATGATCTCTAAGAGCCCTCTCAGCTCTAACACTCTGTAAGAGTGACTGATGATGAAAATAATAATTATATAATTATCTTATTATTATATTCCATAATTATAATAGATCCCATTTATACTTTGTTAAAAAGCACTTTCTTCTTAACAACCTTGGGGGTAAGTTGTACCTATGGCATTCTCTCTATTTTATACATAAGGTTATAGGGTTAAGAAAAGATGGAGCTGGAATTCAAAACGAGTCTTCTGATTTCAAGTCCAGTACTCTTCATAACACTGACCTCACTGTGTTGATTTCTGGTCTCACCTCTTCCTTCTCTGAAGCCTTTTCTGCCTAATCTTCCCCCTTCACAATTTAAATGATTGCATTACTTCTGCTTCCTCTTCCCTCCTCTCAGTATTTAGCTATGCAGTGTTTACCATATGATGCCACTCTGTTTTCTGTGTTCTGTCTGTTTCAAGTACGGGTGTGTTCCTCCTCCATTAGATGTATAAAATTACATGAAGCAGAGAATGGGTTGTCTACTGTCTCCATGTTCCTCCCCTACTCCACCTGAAGCTTAGGTCAACTCAATCTTGCTATCAACCAGCAATATCCTTTAATCCTCCATCGAGCTAAAGACAACCACCACTCTCAGGCTGATAGCAATCCTCTTATTTTCCCCAGCAGAAAAAAAATAGAAAAGCACCCAAGAATTTTAAACAAGAAATGATTCCCTCTTGAGTGGTGAACCATTGTTCACATGAACCTTTCCCTTCCCTTCCACATCAGACAGTGGGGTGTGGTGAGGAAGATGGGATTCGGAGGCAGAAAACCTGAGTTTGAATTGAACCTCTGTCACTTACTACTCTATGTGAACTCAGACAAGTCACTTACTTGGCCCCACTGGGTTTCAATTTCTTCATCTGTAAAAATGAAGGATTTAGATTAGCTAGCCTCTGGGGGGGGGGGGCAGCTGGGTGGTACAGTGGATAGAGTGCTGGGCCTGGGTCAGGAAGACTAATCTTCCCAAGTTCAAAACTTGCCTCAGACACACAACTAGTTGTGTGACCTTGGGCAAGTCACTTAACTGTGTTTGCCTCAGTTTCCTCATCTATAAAATGAGCTAGAGAAAGAAATGACCAACCCCTCCAATAGCTTTGCCAAGAAAACCCTGAATGGGGTCACAAAGAGTCAGACATGACTGAAATGACTCAACAAAGCCTCTCAGGACCCTTTCAGCTCAAGACTGATGATCTATACTGAAAGTAAATAAATTGTGGTCCCTTCTCTCATGAAGCTTACACTCTCATGGAAGAAGTGCTCCTGGCAATAGCTAATAATACAGCACATATCTAAGTAACTTTAACGCAAAAGAATATATCATAAGTGCATGAGATATTCTATTCTAGGTGGTTCAAATGGGCAAAGGTAAATATCTGATTGGGAAGAAGAGGCCAAGGAACAATAATAACAAGCATGTTAATGCTGCTGCTGCTGCTAGTTAGCATTCATATAGCACTTCAGGGTTTGAAAAGTACTTCACATATATTATCTCATACACTGATCTTCGTAACAATCCTGTAAGATCAGTTGCCACTATTATCCCCATTTTACAGGTGAGGAAAGGGAGGCTGAGAAAGCTTAAGTGACTTGCCTAGGATCACACAGCTAGTAAATGTCTGAGATGATCTGAACTCACATCTTGTGATTCCAATGTTCCAACGCATTTGGCCAAAGACTTTCTGGAAGAGGTAGCATCCGAGCTAGAACGTGAAGGATGACTAAAAATGTCAATAAGCGGATATTGAGGGGAGGGAAGGGGAGGACGTTCCAGGTAAAGAGAATGATATAAAGTAGGAGAATGTGGGCTATCCCTGGGAAACCAAGAGTAAGCCAGCTTGACTCTAGTCACACAAATAGTTTGGATTCGGTCAGAGGGCCGCACTGGAGGACCTAGAGGGCCTCAAGGCCACAGGTTCCCCACCCCTATGTAGAATACAAGAAGGGGTGTAGTGGGAGATAAGCCTGAAGTGACCTGAGTTGTGGAGGTCCTAGAATGCCAAGCTGAGGAATGACATCTTTGTCACGGAGACAAAAGGGAACCTGCAAAAGGCTTTGCTCAGCGCAATGACAAGCAGATATTTGAATTAGGAAGATTAATCCAATGCTAGAGAATCAATGGCTTGGGAGAGGGAAGAGAGTAGAGCTAGGAAGGCCAGTCAGGAGGTGAAAGGTTTAGGAATGCTTTTAGCCTGTGTGACCCTGGGACAATTGTTTAACTTCTCTGTGCCCAATCTGTAAAGCAGGAATGAGAGGTTATGGTGCCAGTCTGCCTCACAAGCAAATATAGTATAGTTATTATTATTATTATAGGACTTCCCATTTCCTTGGACTTTTAGGTTTATAAAATGCTTTTCTCACAACAGCCTGGTGAGGTCGGTAGTATTATTGTCCCCATTTCACATATGAGAAAACTGAGGCTTGGAGAGGTGGTGGAACTGACTTGGATAGAGTACTGGGCCTAGAGTCAAGAAGACTTGAGTTCAAATCTGGCCTCAGACACTTACCAATTGTGGGACCCTGGGCAAGTCATTTAACCCTGTTTGCCTCAGTTTCCTCATCTGTAAAAATGAGAAGGTAATGGCAAATCACTCCAGTATCTCTGCCAAGAAAACCCCAGAAAGGGTTGCAAAGAGTCAGACATGACTGAAAAAAACAACTAAACAACAACACCGTAAACAATCATAACAACCTAGAAATTCTAAACAAAAATATTTAAGATTTTACACTGCCGAGAATGGAATCAGGGAACGGACACTTTGTTAGGCACTTACAGGTTTCTAAAAATGCACTTCTGCCAGTGACACCGATGTAATAAACCCACAGCATAATTCATGACATTTTAAAAAAGTTTTTGTTTGTTTGTTTCTTTTGGGGGGAAGGTCTTTAAGCAAGGCAGGAAAAGGCTGAGAGAAGCATGTGATGTGACTCTCAGCCAGCCCACAACACTAAATCCAAGACTCTCCTGCTGCCAGCAAATCCAGCCCTGGCAAGGTCTACTGCTGTGGCCAACCACACGGCTCAAAAGAGATGAGTTGTCTGATGTGATTGCTGGGGATCAGGAAGGGACTTCTTAGGCCAGATTTATGGCTCGCCCAGCCAGGGATGATTTCAGAACCTAAGCAGGCTCTGCGAAACCCAACACTTGGTTTCTTTGGGAGGGGGTTGTGGGAGTGAAGTTACAGCCCATCAGGTAGAAGCAAAACCAAGTCAGGCCCCTAGGGCTTAGGACAAAGATTCCCCAGCCTCCCCTTGGGCCCTGTTTGGCAAACCAATAGAATATTGACCTGTAGTTCCAGTTCCTTGTTGTGATGAAAAGCCAAAAGGACTCCAAAGAGAAAGTAACCCAATGGGGGGAATTTCAGGCACAATTAACAACAGCTCACATTTATAGAAAGTATTTTAAGGTTTCATAAATACTTTTCTAAAAATAACCCCAAGAGGCAGATAACATAGTATTTTTTTCAAATTTAGATAATATAGTATTGTTAGCCATAACTTACTCATGAAGGAACTAAGACTTGGAGATTTGTGATTTGCCAGGGTCACACAGACAGTTAAGTATCAAAGCCAGGATACTCCAAATCGAGTCTCCTAACTACAAGCCTAACACTCTTCTCACAACATTGTGCAGCTACCTTAGTCTACAAACTAAATACATACAAGTCAAATCATTATAAGTACATAGCACAGTCATAGAATTCTGCCTATTCTCAGCACTTTCTTCCCCTGCACTTATCAGGGGTTTGGTCTATATTTCACTTCTTTCCAAGCCTCAGTTTCCTAGTTTGTAAAATGAGGAGGGTTAGAGCAGATGAGTCTAAGTCCCATCCAGCTCAGGCATTCTATATTCTAAATTCCAATACTGAATAATCTAGGGTCCTTCTATCCATAAAGACTTATGTCCTATGATCTGCCTCCAATCTGCCTCAAACCCACTCCAGAAGAAGTGTGAGAGAAAAAAATGCTGGATGTGGAATAAACCTGGCTTGAGCCTGAGTTTGGAGCCTACCTCTGCCACTCATTCCTATTCAACCTTGGTCAAGTCATTCCAACTCCAACCAGTCTCCAACAACCAAAAGGCTCTCTCCCTGGGCTTCAAACCCAGAGGTTTGTTTCAGGAGACTTCTAACTTCCCAAAGTGACTTCCCTAGATTCTTATTCCCAGCTTTTTCTTCTTAACTTATAGATTCTGTGCCCCTCACATCATTTACTTTTATCACCACCACCCACAGGGAGACACATACCCTCCAACATCCTCAGCCCAATGCACACCAGAGGTCCACAACCTCTCCTCACTCTTGGTCACTCCATATATCTGGTCAGTTGCTAAATTTTTGTCATTTCTGCCCTCATAACTCTCATATACTTTCTCTTCTCTTTCCTCACACAGTTACCACTTAGTTTTCATGCTTACCTCTTTACAGCACTGAGAGAGCTTTCTAATTAGTCTCTTTGCCTCAAGTCTCCCTCTTCTAATTTAATCTTCACATTGATTGAAAAGTGATTTTCCCAAAGTTAAACTCTGACCATATCATTTTCCTACTCAATAAACTACAGTGGCTCCCAATTACCTACCGTATCAAGTGTAAAGAGCAGGTAGGTGGTGCAGTGGAGCAATGGGCTTGGAATCTGGAAGACTCATCTTCCTGAGTTCAAATCTGGTCTCAGACACTAGCTGTGTGACCCTGGGCAAGTCACTTAATCTTATTTGCCTCAGCTTCCTCATCTGTAAAATGAGCTGGAGAAGGAGTTGGAAAACCCTTCCAGTATCTTTGCCAGGAGAACCATAAATGGGGTCATGAAGAGTGACTAAGAATGATTAAACAACAACAAAATCATGTGTAAGTGCCTTTGTTTAGTATTTTAAAGTCCTTTACAACCTGACCTCTTCCTCCTTTTTCCACTTTTCTTATCCTTTATTCCCTCTCTGAATGTTCTACTCTAACTGTAAAGGTCTATCTGTGTTTACTCACATATAACACTCTGTCTTCTGTCTCTGTGCTTTTGCAGTGACTGGCCCTCATGCCTGGAATGTGTCTCCCTTCTCTCTGCCCCCTCCTGGGATACCTTACTTCTAACCAGACTCAACTTAAATGCCAACTGCTACAGGATGGCTTTCCTGGTGTCTCCAGCTGCTACAGTCTTCCCTTCCAAGGTTACTTGCCACCTACTCTCCATGTATCTTGTACAAACCTTTTCATTTGCATGTTGCCTCTCCAATTACAATGTTAGTTCCTAATACTGATCAATGAAAAGGTCAACAGGCAGAGTACCGGTGATACATCCTTCTACCATTTTACCCACCTCCTGACAGAGAAACTAGACTCAAGGTTCAGGAAGAAATGTATGTTTTGGACATGGCCGTGGTATGGCTTTGTCTTGCTAGACTGTTTATTTGTCACAAGGCTTTTTTTCCCCTCTGTTTTTAATTGGGAGAGGGATTTTGCAGAGAGAGGAGGTTAGCAATAGCGACTCCTCCAAAAAAGAGGGCAACTGTAATATTTTTTTAAATGCACAGAACAGAAGAAATTGTGGAAGGAAACACAGATAAGCAGGGCAATTTTGAAAGTAATATGTGAAATATATTATATATATACTTAAAAAAAACAGGTGGATTGAAATGGAGATTGGTGGGTTCATATGTGATCTTTTTGTGTTCTGCTGTATATATAGTATTTAACTTCATAATAAAAAATATTTTTTAAAAATGAACCCTACTACCTACTTTCTGAGAGGCAATAGGCTCAAGATGCAAGTGAGACATATATTTGGGGGCATGACCAATATGAGACTTTATACATATTTGTCTTCTTTTTCTTTTTTCCAATAGGGTATGGGAGGCATGAGGTGGGGCCAGGAATAGGCTTCCCTCCTCCCCAGAACCAGAAGAGAACAGAAGGAATCACAAACAACCAGGACAGCTTTGAAAGTTACCGGTTGTATTTATTATATATGTAAGTAGAAAAGCAAACTCTACATAACAGATATTTTAAGTTTCATTTACAATCCTCCCTTTCTGTTCTACAACTTGTATGGAAATGCTCATTTTATTTGGTGCTCATTAAGTTATGAATTTTAAAAGTAGGAAAAAAATACACAGAAGAAAAAGATTGTGAGGCCCTCGAGGACAGGGCTTGGTTTTTATGTCTTTGTTATTCCCAGTACCGAGGACAGTACCTGGCACACATGAAGCACTCAATGTTTGCTGATTGATTCTCAATGACAAAATGAGGAATACAAATAAGAACCTTAAGGGACACAGCAGGTGGATTGCCAGAGCACCAAGGGATCTCAAAGTTGCTCTACCTTTGAAGTCTTTCTTGGGGAAAATGGTTTATCCCATGCCAACGTTACCTAGAACACTCCTATCTGCATCTCTCCTTCCCCACTCCCCCACCCCATACTACCTTGGATTATTCTTTTCTGTACACAGGTCATTCCCCCCTTCTTCCCCCAGACTATAAACTCTGTGAGGACAGGTACTATTCATTTTTCATCTGGGTGTTCCCATCAACTAGCACTGTGTCCTGTATGTAGGGGGCACTCAGTAAATGTTTGGTGAATTTAAAATATCAGAGCCAGGAGGCACCTTAAGAACTAAATCTAAAACCTTCACCTCAGAGATAAGAAAATGAAGGTTCAGAGAAGGGAAATGATTTGCTGTTAGGTCACACCATGGTTAGTGGCACAGCTAAGCCTAGAACCAGGTGTCCTGATTCTTTATACTCCTTGCCTACTGCCTCTCATCTGCCTACAATAGGGATGGTGTACCATGCCACTGAAAATATCGGGTGGGAGATGTCAACCACTTCTTTACCCAATATCCCTTGCTACACACTCAGCACAGCCCAGGCTGAAGTCAGATATTTTCCCAGAGGCAACACAAATACAAGTACACACACACACACACACCCCTAAAACACAGACAGAACCCCAAAGAAAAGGGACAGGTTTCTGCCGATAAAAAGAAACCTACATTGTGACCCAGGCACAAAACTCCCCAGCTGACTAATAGGAATCAGTATTCTGTGTCATGGATCATCCCTCCATTCAGCCCAACAGGAGAAACCCTCAAAAAAACATGGTTGTCTGCCAACCCATCAACCACATTCTCAGGGGCAAGAGGGCAAGAGGCCCCTCCCCAGGGACCAATCCTCTCCCACAAGGAGCTCCCCTGGCTGTGAACCAGGACTTGAAGCAGCAACAGGCCTGCACATGTGCAGTCAGGCGATGACGAGTGAACACAGCAGATCCAAGCTGGGCCCACGCCCCAGGAGCCTTGCTCGTCTATGAAGGAGACACAGGGAGCCAAGCAGGTCCTCAGCGCAATAATACTGTTATTGATAATAATAGCTCTAATTCCGATGAGCGCATTTTTACAAAGCACATTAACAGCCCTTCAATAGAGGGAGTACAAATATTATCAGAAAGATCACAGTGCACTTGAGAGAACACTTTGGAATTAGGAGGGTCCTGGGTTCAAATCCCAGCTTCAATGCTTACCAGTTGTGTGACCCTGGGTAAGTCACAATTTCTCTAAGCCTCAGTTACCTTGCAGGTCATTATGAGGAATACATGCTGTAAATTTTGGCATATGTTATAATTGTTATACTCCCCATTTTGCAGCTAAGAAAACTGAGGCTGATAGAAAAGGGACTTAACCACAGTGATACAATTTTTTGTGTCAGCTGGAATTTTAACTCAGATCTGCTAACTCCAAATCCAGTGTTCTTTCTCCTGTATTACAGCTAATTCCCTAATGAAGGTAGCAAAGTTGATCTTTGCTCCTTGGTACCCACTACTTCTAGTATTATGTTGACTAGGCAGCTAGGCACCTGGGTGGTGCAGTGTTCAGAGCCCTGTATTTGGAGTCAGGAAGGCCTGAGTTAGACTCTGGGCTTAGACACTCACTAGGTATAGGGCCCTAGTCAAGTCAATTGACCACTGTCTGCCTCAGTTTCCTCATCTGTAAAATGAAGATAACAACACCTACCTCCCAGGGTTGGTATGAGGATAACATGAGATAATATTTGCAAAGTGCTTAACACAGTGCCTGGCACATACTAGATACCTGAGAAATGTTTCTCAAATCTAAATCTAAAATCTTCTAACCATAATCACACTGAGCTATTTAGGGTTAAACGTGATCCCTCTCAAAGGTAATTGTGTTTTAAGTGAGGCCTGGCTTAGCATAGGCGGTGATTACCCCCAGGGGAATGCACTAAAGTGAAACTAGCAGGCCTATACATGGAAAATACTTCCAGGGGTCTTCAGCTGCCAACGTAACCTTGAGGCCCTTGCTGGCTCCCAGTAGTTAGTAGCCTCATAGCCCAAAGATTTGGAGATCCAGAGTTCTAGAAGCCTATGGCTCTGAGGCAGAGTTCATCCCAGCTCTGACACTAATTCCCTGTGTCACTAAATCTTTCCGGTACTCGGCTGCCCCATCTCGGCTGCCTCATCGGTGAAAGGTGGTCATTGGACTAAGTAACTCCTCAGCTCTAAAACTCTTTAGTTAGGAAAGGAATGTCAGATTCCTTGTGAAAGCCCTGGATGCCTTAAGTTTGAGGGAGGATAGTGGTCAAGTTTGAAGATTTAGATCCTACGAAGAAAAATGAAGAAAACACAGTCTTAAGCCCAGACTTGGACTACCACAAACAGGATAGGGAGCTCAATTATGCAACTACGGAAGTTGTTTAGTGCTTGAATTGTACTTTCAGCATCTAAACATTTGACAAGCCTCTGTCTGAAGAGGTGGGGTGGCTAGATGGCACAGTGGATAGAGCGTCAGGGCCTACAGTCAGAAAAATCCATCTTCATGAGTTCAAATCCTGCCTCAGACACTTACTAGCTGTGTGATCCTGGGAAAGTCACTTAACCCTGTTTGCCTCAGTTTCCTCATCTGTAAAATGAGCTGGAGAAGGAAATAGAAAATCACCCCAGTATCTTTTGCCAAGAAAACCCTAAATGGGGTTACAAAGAGTCAGACGTAACTGAAAAACAACTGGACAAAAACAACAAAACCAAAGAAGGAGGAATAGCCAAGTCCTTTTTTCAGCAAAATGAAGCAGTAATTTCTCCATAAATAAGTAACCTGGTCCTGCCACTAGCATATTTTATGACCATGGGTAAATCTGTTCCTTTCTCTAGGGCCCAACTTCTTCATCTGTTAAGGGGGAGGAGAATAGGAGGCAAAGCTTATCTAACTGATCTCTAAAAAGACTTTCTAGCTCTAATATTCTATGGTCCAGACTATTCTAAGCTCTGAGGGCCTTTCTTAATTTGACATTTTTATGATATAGAAATCATTCTATGATCTAAGTCAGGCCCCCTAACAGGTCAGGACACAGGGATCCCTGGCTCCTAAGGCATGGGCAAGCTTAGACCTAATCTCCTAGCCACAAGCATACCTCTTGTCTAGAGGCAAGGTAAATATAAACAAGATTGGCCTCACTAAGAAATCAAGTAACCCAGTATTAAATTGATCACTATGGTAGAATTCCCCACGTGTCAAAAGACAAAAATGCAGTAACCTTTCTTAATTGCTTGTGTTTGAAAGTGGGGGAGGGAAGGGAGAGTCAGTATTAGACTTTAAGTCCGTTGCTCACCATAGTTCAGTGGTTCCCTGAAAAGGCAATGTTCATAGCCAAGTATTCAAGACCCCTCATATTAATTACATTTAGCCGACCTCTCCTATCTTCTCTTACAGTACTCCTGGCATTCTCCCAGCTCTATACAAGTGGAACATTACTTAGCCTCATTTGCAAAAATATTAATGACAATACTAGTAACTCATTTGGATAGTCTTTTAAGCTTAGTGAAGTACTTTCCTCACAATGACCGTGGGGGGCAGGTAGTGAAAATTTTGTTATTCTCTTGTTACAGATGAGGGAACTAGGACTCATAGAGATTGAATAACTGGATCACACAGCTAAGTATGTCTCAGGGCCAGGATTCAAACCCAGGTCTATTATAATTCCAAGTCCCACTTTTTTCCTTTAAAACAAGTTGCTGCCTGCTCTGTCTGACCCCCTCCCATGCACTCCATAATTTTCTAACTCATATTTGTGTATGCCGTATGCCTCATCTCCCCTACAGGACAGCAAAATCTTTGAAGGTAGAAACTGTGGCTTTCTACCTTTACCTCCCCAACATCGAGGACAGGGTTTACACACAGTAGGCATTTACTAGACCTCTGTCTGCTGAATTGAATTGTTGGATGGTCTCCAAGTCATCTCTATTTGGCTTTGGAATCTGTGATGCAATATTTGTTGTTGCATCCTAATAGTGCCCAGCCACAGGAGTTCTCATTACTTAGAGAAGAAGGGAGGCAGGCAGGCAGACAGCCCAAGAGTGGACTGACTGCCAGTCTGGGGTAACAAAGAGTTCACGGATAACCCACCTGCAGATAATGGAGAGCTGGCTGTGCCCCAAACAGAAAGATGTCAGAAAATGCACAAGTATTAAATCCTGTAGTTCTGGGGCAAAAGGCTACGCAATTTGAAAATCCATTTGCTGCAGTTGTCTGGGCGCTGACCCCTTATCTTCATACACATGGGATTGGGTCCAACTCTCTGCCCTACAAGAACAATTTGTTTGGCTCTTGAAACGTGTAACGATCAAGGCTCAAAGCCTGGTGAGGAGAAGGTTTCTGGTAGGTTTCTTCCTGGAAAGTGAGGCTCAATGCTCCTTCCCAGCACAAAAGAATCACTGGCTCTTTGTACTAGAACCCAAATCCAGACAGAGCTCTCCAGATTTCAGGTGGGAGAAAAAAAGGGGACAAGTACCAAGCCGAACCCACAAAGCCTTCTTGTTGACCCCTTCCAAGCAGGAAGGTTCGGACCATAGGGCCCTGAAATATCTTTTACTGAGAGTCCCCAGACTCCTTTCTTCCCAGTCACTGCTGCCCATTGGAGCGCCAAACCTTCAGTAGGGAGCCTGCCCTTTACTTGGGATCCAGACCCCTCTGCCCCAATTCAGGCAGGGCACCGATACACAGAAATAAGTTTATAAAGTTGAACCAAACAGACCATTCCCCAATCCCCCGGGGGGAACTGGCTTTTGGATTCAAGCCCAATCACAACTCTCCCCCCACCTCCATCCCGTGGAGAGTTTGTGAAAGATATTACAGAACACAAACACACACACACACACACACACATACGCACACACACACACCTCGCACGGATCATTTCCTTACCTCTAAATGCCAAAACGGCCGCTTGGTCCTTCAGTCTGGGGGGGTGCCTGGGGTCCCATGATAGCACCTGGAGCTCAAAGCACCCGAGCTGAGTCAGCTGGGGTGGGAGAGCGGCCTCTCAGTGTCCTGGGGAGTGGGTGACTGCGCGTGCGCTCTCCCCACGGCCCAGGGGTCCCGGCTGGGGCTCTGGGGCGGTGGGGGGGGGGGCGGTGCAGATTCAGCGAGGGACGTTGGCTCGCTCCCGTTCCCACTGGCCCCAGGGAACCCGAAGGGGGCCTGTGTGCGCGCCTTCCCCGCGTTCACGGGGGCTTGCAGTCGGGCTGGCTCAGGCAGACAAAGTTTTTCAGCAGGAACGTTGGGGCCCCAGCCTGTCCTGACCCTGGCCAGCGATGGGTGCGAGAGCAGGACTCCTCTCTACTCTACGCAGCCCGTATCTGCTCCTCTGAGATTCTCTCAGACCACTGACTGCCGCCGCCTCCCAAACTCCTCCGGGTCCCGACAGCAGCAGCACCCGTGGCTGTAGCCGGGCCCCCCCGGGAGCCAATCAGAGCGTGGCGGCCAGGCACTTAGCCGCTCGCCAGAGCCTTCGCCGCACATGAATGACTGCAGAGGACTAATGAGTAGGTGAGGCCCGGCCCCTCCAAGCCCCGGGCCCCCTTAGGCCCCGCCCCCTCCAGGCCCCAGGCCCCTCCAAGCCCCGCCCCATAGGTCCCCCCCGCCCCTCCAGACCCAGCCCAGATCAGGCAGGCCAAGTGAACAATGAGGGAGGGAGGGCTCGAATGAGGTTGGCTGGGCGGGGAGGGGGGGACGGGTGCGGGGAGTAAAGCTGGAGTGGGGGAGACGCTGCACCTGTTTCCAAACAAACGCACAATGGCCCAAGAGATGCTTCCCAGCTCCAGCCCCTCAGGGAGCCAAACTGACAGAAGGACTGACGAAGTTGCTCCAGCATCGGCCTAAGCTCCAACCTGGATGAGATCCGCACAACGCAGCGTCCCTTTGGGCAAGCGCCCAGCCCTTGCAGTCAAGCCGTGTGCCCCCACCCCCACCCCTGCCTAGCCCTGGTTGCTAGGTTTGTTTAGGGGCGGGGCCAGGTTCCCGGGTGGGGGTGGGGAAAGGGGAAGAGGGGCAGGGGAGATTTCCCCGTGATATTTGGAGAATTTCAGGTTCAAGTTCCATCCAGACTCTCTAGTTCTCAGATACTGGAGACCGCGGAGGTCCCGCGCGTACTTGATTACATTCCCAGAGGAGACTAGTGACTACAACACCTGAACGCTGCCGTATAGCCTCAGCTTCCTTGGCCCAAGCCTCTGGAGGAAGACAGAGAGCACCTACTAACCTGAGGCCGTAGGCGATCATGGGGCGGGGGCCAGAACTGGAGCCGAGCAGAGGAGTGGCCTAGGCCAGGCCCAGTTCAGCTTTGGGTAGCCTAGCCCAACCCTGTCTAGGAGAGCTCAACCCATCCACCTTGCTTCTATCAGTCTCAAGAGAGCTGTCTGGCCCTGTCCAACCGGCACAACCCCACCTGGTTCGGTCCAGTGGCCCTGCTGTGCCTATCCATGTTCTGCCTAGCACATTCTGATACAGCCTTACCAAGACCAAGAGAGTCCAATCTTACCCTACTCCACCCATTCAGACCTATTCAGATCTAGCCTGCTCACTAGAACGTCTCCAACCCAACCTTATTCAGTATAAGAGAACCTTCTTTCACGCCCCCCTCTCAACCTAATCAAACCCAGGTTGGCTCAGAAGAACCTGTCAGGGCCCCACTGACTCAGCCTGCCCAATCCAACTAGATCCAACCCAAGGTAACTTTTTTAAAAAGGTACTTCCATCATCCTTAGAACTTACAGGTGCTTTGCCCCAAATCTTCATGGATGAACAAAGTGTTTGGAGTGCACACACCCACCTCCAGAATTCAGCTAACTATACAGCTGTGAAATTGGAGTCCTCACTTGTAAAGACAGCTGGGATGGGGCCCCAGGGTGGGGGGTTTCCATGCTAAACCCCTCAGATAGAACTCAAGTGAGGCTAGCCTTACCTCATATGTGGAATGGTGACCTGGTTTTCCTGAGACCCTGAGACCCAGGGGAGCAAGAACCCTGTGGAGTGAAGAATGACATCCACCCCACTACCCCACGATCTAAGGACAGAATGCATTAGTAAAACTTACTATCCCAGTTATAACCAAGGATATCACTAAAAGCTGAAGATCTTCCTAAACGCAGGCAGATACCCAGCTGTAAGATGATCCCTCACATTCCTGCCTAATACAGGCTGCTGCTGTCGACCTCCAAGCCTGCCTCTAATTCCAGGACAGAGGCTGTGGCATTAATTCCAGAGACAGCAACAGGGCTCCATTTCCATGCCCATTAAAACCCTATTTAAGTTTGCTTTCCTGCAGCTGGGTACGTTCTACTCTTATTTGTACAGTCTCGCTGAATACACAACAGATTTTCATGCCCTGTTTCTAGTCTCACCCAAATGGACAAAGGTAAAACCTCTCAGCAGAACTTCTCAGTGGAAAGGAAACTGGGTTTAGAGATCAGGAAATCAGGGTTCAAGCCTATAGTCTACCGTTAACTGGCTATGGGAGCTTAGGCAAGTCATTCAAGGTCTCTGCCTCAGTTTCCTCATCTGTAAAATAAGGGTTGGAGAAGATGACACCTCAGGTTCCTTGCAGCTCTAACATTTTATGTTCTAAGGTCCCTTCCAGCCCTTGCATTCATCAGTCCTGAAACAATTTCATGGCATAGAATTAGGCACAAAGGACCAGCTCAATATTTTTGGCAGCTAGTGGATTCCTCTTCTTCTGAATTCTTAAAGCCAAGACTGGATTTCAATATGTAAAGTATATTGTAGAGCAGATTCTTGCCCAAGTACAGATTGAGCTAGATATTCTCTGAAATTCTTTCCTGCTCTAAGATTCTATACAATACTTGGTGAGAGGAGCAAAGCAACAAAACATCTATCTGCAGGGGCAGGGATGGGTGGAGAAATGGAAATCTTGCACTTGGAATCACACAACCTTTGAGCTCTGGCTGCACCACATAATAGCTTGGAGTTGTCACTTCACCTTGGAGAGTATTTCCTTATCTGCAAAATGAGGGTAATCCTATCTGTCTTGCCCATTTCACAGGATCAAATAAGATAGTATATATAAAAGTGTTTTGTGGTCACAAAGTATGAGCCACATGTAAAATACAATCATAGGATGTCAAAGCTGGAAGAGACCTTAATACAGAGGCTCTCTGCCTTTTTTTGTATCTTGGACTTTTTTTGGGCAGTTTGGGTAGGCCTATGGATACTTTCTCAGAATGATATTTTTTAAATAAACTCAAGAAATGCTTAATTTCATTTAGAGGTTAGTGAAAATAACGATATTTTTTTTTCATATCTGAGTTGATAGGCTGCATAAAAATCTATCCCCAGACTCTTTCTGTGGATCCCAGGTTAAGAACTCCTGAGCAGATATATTTTGATTGGAGAAGCAAAGATAAAAGGGAGGTCATAAGACTTAGAACCAGAAAGGCACTTAGAGATCATCCATCAAAGGGTTCTTAACCTTTTTTTGTGTGTTTTGGACCTTTTTGGCAATCTGGCAAAATCTATGGACCCTTTCTCAGAATAATATTTATAAATGCACAAAATAAAATACATAGAAACCAATCATATTGAATAGTTATCAAATTTTTTAAAAAGTTTATGGACCCAACATTAAGAGCCTCTGCTTAGTCTAACCCCAGTGTTCAGGTAACTCATTAAAAAAAAATAATCATTATCTCAAAAAGACTACAGATACCAACATGAGAATGAGGAACAGGGGAAAACCCACTTTCAAAGTTGGCATTTTTTCCCTGTCTTCAATATCTTTGGTTAAGTTTGTGACTGTTTGAGGGGGAGAGAGAAAAGAGCTGGATTAAAATTGGAAATATCAGGAATCTTTTCATTTGTAATGAGAACGAACACGGAAAGGGTACTTTCTGGTTCATGGGGAACCTGTGCCTCTTTCTTTGGCCCTCTACTATGAAATGTATAGAATGGTATTTTCCAGAAAACCTGTTCTGTACTCCACACGATGGCCTATCAGCTGGACTTGGAAGAGCTTCAACATAGCTAGGACTCTCAGAACTCAATCCCAGAGTAGAGGGATTGATGTTTCTTATTCCTGTCCTTTGACCCTTTAAGTGTAGCTGTCCTTTGCCCTTTATGGAAGCAGGGCTATGTAGTGGAAAGAACACCAAACTAGAAATCAGAACACCTTCAGGGGTGGGGAATCTTGAGGCTATATGTGGCCTTCTAGGTCCTTGGATATGGCCTTTTGATTGAGTCCAAGTTTTATAGAACAAATCCTTTTATTAAGGGGATTTGTTCTGTGAAGTTTGGATTTGGTCAAAGGGCCTCCCCACCCCGCTAAGTCCTAGGCTATCTTCTTGATTAGCTGTGGGACCTTAGACGTGTCACTTTCACACTCTTCCTCCCTATCAATATCTATAAAATGAGAAGATTAAAACAGATGATCTCTATGGCCCCTTCCAGGTTTGATATTTGATGTTCAAAGTTCTTTTTATTGCCAACATTATATGCTTTTTTTGTTCTGACATACCTTCTGGCCCTGACATTCTATGTTCTAAGAGCCTCTGACTTGTTGGATAACCTGGGTTCAAGTTCTAGGTAAACCTCTCTCACTGATCCTCATTTTACTCGTCTATAAAATGGGAGTCCTGGTGCTTGGATTGCCTACCTCACAGGGCTGTTTTGAGGAAACAGCTTTGTATACATGAAAGCACTATAGAAATATGAGCTAAAGTGCCTACTATGGTCCCAAAAAGAACCCTCTACATTAGAGAAGAACATAGGGGGGACAATTTCTGGCTTACAGCAGGTGAGATCCACAATGCATATGCCAATTTCAGACCCTTGTTCAGGATGACAAAAGGTGATTTCTTTGAGATATTAACATAATTACTAGACTCTCATACTATAGAGAAGCTATTAGATGAGTCTGTGATTTTTCACACAGTTATTTGTCTTAAAGGAGGCATCTGTAGTTCATCTACTGTGATGATTCATGACTGCATTCTATAACCACCAGGAATTATTTTTCTAATAAGGGAAGTACCTTCAAATAGTTTGGTTCTAATGCCATAAGGTGCCCTCCCAGAATAATCAGAGCTTGAGTGATTCCAATTTCCAGGCTTGTGCCTTGTTCCAAAGAAGAGGTTCAATTGAGGGAGGCTGGAATTTCTGCTTCATGACCCAATCATCTCAGGGAGGCATAGTAGAGGATGTCTTAGTATTTTTTTGGAGGGGGAAAGGCAGGGCAATTGGGGTTAAGTGACTTGCCCAAGGTCACACAGCCGGTAAGTATGTCGAGTATCTGAGGCCACATTTGAACTCAGGTCCTCCTGACTCCAGGGTCAGTGCTCTACTCACTGTGCCACCTAGAAGGATGCCTTAGTATTGAGAGAAGCTGAGGGGATATTTGCATGTTCCAAAAGAATCCAAGAATCTCCTTGTTTGAAAGATGAAAGGGAAATTCACTTTTCCAAGGTCACACACACACAGTGGTCCTTGATATTAAGGTCCCATATTACCAATCCCTAATCAACCACATTCCCCAATAATCAACAATGTCTCATGTTCCTTGAAAACACAGTCCAAGGTATTCACTAACAGTTTATTAATTGATTGACGTGAATCCACAACTTCTGGATTTTTAGATCACCTTCTTGGAGTACAATATAGTGACAAGTGTTTATATGGGATGAAAGCAGAGAAGGGAGAGGAAGAGTGAAAAGAGAAGGAACTAGGAGGAGTAGAGGTGGGAGAGGTGGATAGAAGTGGAAAAGATGGGTGAGGGAAGCTGATGCAAATGGAGGAAATGGGTAGATGTGAAGGAAATGGATGTGGAGTGGGGAAGAGAATAAAGTAGATGAGGAAAGAGGAAAAGGAGAGATTTAGTAGGAAAGTGCAAAAGGAAGAGTAGGGGGAAGGGGAGGAGCTCACATGTTCCCATGCCTTGTCCCCATCAAAGCTCAGTCTCAGGCTGCCAAATAGAGTTTGGAACAGACACCCTTTGAAGCTACAGACACAGGAAACGTCTGGCTGAGCAAGGTCTTTAGCTAGGCGCTGCTGCTTGCTCCTTTGCAGGACTCCTTCGCTTATAGACATCAGGTTGGGCTATGCCTAAAGTCAGGGTCTGTCTGTCTGTCTCTCTTTCCTTTCTCCCCCTGTCATTCCTTCCTCTTCTCTTTCCTTATCTCTCTCCCTCTTTCACCCTCTCTTTCCTCTCTCTCACCCTCTCTCTCTTTTCTTTCTTTCCTTTCCCTCCATCTTTCTCCCATTGTCTCTCTCCCTCCTTCCCTCTTCTTGCCACCAGGTTGGTTCCTGGTCAGTTCTATTCCCCTCCTCATTTTCCTATTAATTCCGAGCAAATACCTCTTCTCACACTAATTCTCCTGAGTGGATGGAAAGCTCAGCAATGGTGATGACACCTGGAGCTGGAAAAAAACTAAGCCTGGATACACTTAGATTTAGTCCTGACCACACTGCAGGTAGGAGTTTTTGGAAGTTCTTAATGACCTATAGTTATAAGTAAGTGGACACTGCAGGGGCCCAAGTTAGCAGTGTGGTTGTATAGGGGAAAAAGAAAACTGAATGGGAGGCAGGATACCTTGTTCTTGTGCCAACTTACTGTGTAACCTTCAGTCAGTCACTTCTATTCCCTGGACTTTAGTTCTCCCCCTTTGGAAGATCAGGCTTCTGGACTAGATGATCTTTAAGTTTCCTTCTCATCCTACTGCTTTATTTTCCATTGTTCTGTGTTCTCAGCTTCTACCCACCTCAACACTCTACACAGGCATACCTTGTTTTATTGAGCTTTGCTTTATTGTACTTTGCAGATATTGAATTTTTTACAAATTAAAGATTTGTGGCAACCCCATGTTGAGCAAATCTATCAGCATCATTTTCCCAACAGCATGTGTTCATGTTGTGTCTCTGTGTCACATTTTAGTAATTATCACAATATTTCAAACTTTTTTATTATTATCATATCTGTTATGGCGATCTGTGATCAGTGACCTTTGATGTTACTACTGTAATTGTTGGGGTGGCACCCAGACAAGATGGCAAATTTATTAAAACATATTATGTGTGTTCTGACTGCTTCATGAACCCACTGTTCCCATCTTTCTCCCTCTCTTCAGGCCTCCCTATTCCCTAAGACCCAACAATATTAAAATTAGGCCAATTAATAACCCTATAATGGCCTCTAAGTGTTCCAGTGTTAATGTCACAAACTTCATTGTTGTCTTATTTTAAGAAATTGCCACAGCCACCCTAACCTTCAGCAACCACAACCCTGATCAGTCAGCAGCCATCAATACTGAGGCAAGACCCTCCACTAGCAAAAAGATTACGACTCACTAAGGGCTCAGATGATAGCATTTTTTAGCAATAAAATGTTTTTAATTAAGTTATGTACTTTTTAGACATGATACTATTGCACACTTAATTGACTACAGTATAGTGTAAACATAACTTTTATATGCACTGGGAAATGAAGAAATTTATGTAACTAGCTTTATTGCAATTTTTGTTTTATTGTGATGGTCTGGAACCAAACCCACAGTATCTCCAAGGTGTGCTTGTATTCAAAAGCTCCTTCTAATTTTAACATTCTCTGTTTTAAGGTGCCCTCCTGTTCTAAATTTCTGTTTTATTTTATACTGTGTGAAAAATTACTGAAATTGAGCAGTATCTCCTTTTTCTAGGTATTCAGACAAGGGAACAAATTATATGAAAGTTCTAGCTTCTCTAGCAAAATAGGATTAATTTTAATAAAAGTTCAATACAAAAGCAATTTATTGCATAGAGGGAAGAACAGGAGCACATTTATAGCCTGTTGTGCAAAGTTGGGGCACACCTATTACCAAGTAACCCTGGCACACAGGTTTCATTTTGCTCTGAGGTAATACAGGCCTGGAGGATTTCACATAGTTATGCCCAATTATGGCTCTTCTGGGGGAACTTTTGCCCTGTGACTTTCTGCCCTCTTGAATTAACAACAGAACAACAGGTTCCCAGCCCTCAGGAAGAGATGAGGTTCCTCTTTCTGTGCAACAATCAGGGTTATCACTCTTGCAGAAAGGAGTGGAGTCTGGCACTCTACACCAAAAGATGAGAAGCTGCCCGTTACCCAAGAGAAGAAAGAGAATGCCACCTAATAGATTAGAGGGATAATGTGGGACAATTCCCACCTCCAGAACCTGATCTCTTCTCTTACTCTTGTTTTTCCAATCATACTCCCTAAATCTCACCTGCAGGACTCTAGGATTATGTCATTGGAATATACTCTCCCTGAATTGTGGGGTTGTTTCATTTTTGTCTTCCTATCTGTGGTCAGCACCTTGGATAGTGCCTTGCACATAGTAGGTATTTAATAGCTGTTTGTTTAGTTAATTTAACTGACATTAGTCATAGGCAGAAAAGGCAATGACATGAAGGGCTCTGGGGAGATCCTTCCACTCAGAAATCATAGATCCAGAGGGGGACCTTAAAACACTGGATGATAGAATGAGAAGAAACCATAGAACACAGGACATAGAACATCAGAGCTAGAAGTAACCTGAGAACATAGAATTTTAAGAACGCAAAACAAAAATTGCTACAAGCAGTAGGGACTGTAGAAAGAATTATCTAATCTCTTCATATGACAAAGCTGAGGCCAAAAGAAGGGGAAAAACTTGTCCATGATCACATAGCAGGATTTGTTTTGTTTTATCAGAGAAGACCCAGCCCCAATCTTTGAGGGGTCCCTTGGGTGGGCAAGAATCTCCAAAACTGTTTTGACTTTATGCTCAATACCCTCATTCTAATGAAAGACATACCTGGGAAGCTTGGAAAATGAATGAGGATGTGCAAAGGAGGGGCAGAAGAGCCAAAAGAAGAAACCCGGGAGCTCCCCCTTAACTCCCCCCCAGCAAAGCTGGTATTTGCTGCCACAGCCGTTGTTGCTATTGTTCATTGAAAATTTAGGTCAGACTCCCTTCTGGGGGTCTCTGTCTGCACATTCTCCCAGACTAAATGGAAATCAATCTTGGGAAGGGGGACTGGTGATAGAGATGATTATGAATAACCAAGGGTAAGGAACTTAAGATCAACTATATATGGCCAGGTAGGGCATGTGGAGAGGCTAGGAATGAGAAGGCAACAAAGATACATTTTCTTAACTTTACAATTCAGCCAGGAGAGCTCAATAGGCAAACGTAATATCATAGAAGGACCATTGCACTTGGAGTCAGGAGGCATGAATTCAAATTCCAGGTCTTTGACTTACTTTGGTGTGTAAATTTGTACCAATCAGTTCTTTGGCCTTAACATCCTCATGTCTTAAATAATAAGGCTCATCCAGCTGATTTTTAATTTCCTCCCAATTCTAAAAATCCTCTGATCAAGGTTGAAGAGTTGGTTCATAACTAGGGTCAAATCAACACCTCTAAACTCCAGTTTCTTCACCTGTGAAAAGGGAATGTTACTTACAGTGTCTGTCTCAAGAGGTGCTTCATAGGATAGAGATGTAAGAGAATATAATGATAACCTAATCCATATTCCTCTTTTTAAAAACCAATAAGGAAACTGAGGGCCAGACCTGGCTTATCCAAACTCATGTAGGCCACAGTGCCTTGACTCCAAATCCAGTGGTCTTGTCCCTGGACCACACTTGCTTTTTGAGATTGACTCAATTTCATCTTCTGACTCCAAAACCATTTGTAAAGAAAACAATTTTCAAACTATAAATGACTATAGAAATGTGAAAAAGGGGGAGATGAAGTGGTTTTATCCACAAGAAACCCTTAGACTTGTTTCTTTTTGTTATAAAAAATATTCTCCCTTCTCTATCCTCCCGTGTCCATTCTCAGCTAGTCCAGGGGAGAAAACACCCAGGATTTGACCTTTTCTACCCATTGTTTGTTTGTGAATACTGCAAAATACTTGACCATTTCCTGTTTGCTCTAGAGCTTCACTTCTAGCTGGAAGTCACCTCCCAGGAAGCCTGACATGGGGAAAATCCCATATCTTACCCATCCACTCTATGGGGACAGAAGACTCTCTTCAAGGGGCAAGGGCAGTGAATTGGTCAGGCAACAGTAGCCTGCCACATGTCAGCAGGTGGAAACTGAGCTTAGGTTGTTGAGATGCCAACAGATGAACAAAGAGCCTTAGGTGTGGAAGCTCACAGAGGTCCCATGAGGACAGAGTAGGCATATAAGGTGCTCTCTCTTTGTTGCCTCCTCAAATTCATGTTGAGAGTCAAAAGAACACTTGGTTCTGGCCTCAGGGTCACCCTTCTGAGTCTCAGCTCATCATCTATAAAGTAAGGGGATTAGATTGGACTAGATAAATTCACACTTACAAGATCAGGGATTCTTAAACTTGGATACATGGACAAATTTCAGAAAGTCTGTGACCTTGGATGGAAAAAAAAATTTTTATTTTCACTAACTTCTAAATAAAATTTAGTATGTTCTTCAATTATTTTAAAACATATTCTGAGAAATGGTCTAAAGGCTTCACCAGAATGCTAGTAAGGTCCAAAACACAAAAAAGGTTAAAAAAAACCCCTGGACTAAACAACATGTAAGATCAGCTACAACATTCTATGTTCTAAGGTACATTTTGGTTCTAATATTACAGTATATTGTATTGATAAAAGGTTGTCCCTCTACTTACACACAAGCGTTTGCAAAATTCCAAATTCACAAACTCATATGTACTTGTATACGTACGTATAAATGTATGTATATTTGTGTATGTGTATAACTGTATATAGTTTCCTTTAAATAGCTACTCCTGCCAATGCATTTAAAATGAGATTCAACTGAGAAGTATGATCTCATAACAATGAGAGCAGTACATGTGTAATCTGCTATGTAAAATGAGGCATGTCTGCACATGAATACCCCTCATTGCACAAAGTGAGGCCTATTTGCCATTTAACTGTGACCTAATGGCCATGTTTGTCTTGCTTACACTGGAAAGGGCAGTTTCTTTCCCTCTTCCCCTCCATAGACTGGTGTTATATTTTCTCCATGACTCCAGGACTGATGTCCTTCCCAATCAATCTACCAACAAGCATTTTTTAAGCACCTATTATGTGCCTGGTACTATGCTAAGAGGTAAGGATAGCTAGACAAAAATGAAAGTGTCTCTAAGCTCAGGGAGTGAAACAAAATTACACATACTTAAGTATATGCAGAATAAATACCAAGAAATAGAGTTGGGGTAAGGTACTAGCAGCAAGAAAAGCTTCATACAGAAAATAGTGCTATCCTCTCATGGAGAAATTGAGGTCCAGAAAGCTGGAGCAAGTTGCCCAGTGTCACCCAGAAAATAAATAATAGAACCAGGACTAGCACCCAGGTCTCCTGATTTCTGTGCTTTCAGATGTATTACCCTGTTTCCCTGTTGCTCAAGGCATACAAAGATAAAAAAATTATATAGCTCAAGAGGAAATTATTATTGAGCATACCTAAACCTTCTTATTGAAAAGGGGTCTCAGCTGAATGTTCTCCTGAACTGCCTTCTCAGTGCCAAGTTTATATGCTAGGCTGGGCACTGTAGCTGATACCCTATTGCAACTAGGGCTAGCTGCCACTCTGCCTTTTATACCCAGTCCCCACTTTTGGCTCAAGGTCCCCTTCCTCTAGGCAAAAGAGTCCAGTCTCAGCCTAAGCTCTGATTCCTCTTCATTTATCTGTATCAAACTGTGGGACTTGAATGATTTAGGCTCTTCTCTATCCAGTAACATTCTTTTTCATTATTTAACATTCTTCCTGATTTAGCTGCTTCCCAGAGACCTGTGGGCTGGGGGTGGGGAATAGCAGAAGTCAATGGCCTATCCAATATGACATGTCAGTCTAGTCCCTTCCTGGGTCTTAGGTTCATAGAATTTTGGATTGAAAGGGACCTTAGAGATTATCTGGTTCACCTCCCTTCATTTGCAGATGAGGAAATTGAGATACAGAAAAGGGAAGGGATCAAAGTCACATAGGTAGTAAGCATTAAAATCACGACTTAAATAAGTTTTTTATTCGAAAACTGGTATTATCTCCATTACTTTCCATTATTTCCCATCTAGTCATCTAGAATCAAATCAATTTATTAATAAGCATTTATTAAGCTAATCCATCTCTACCTGTTAGCTTGATCTCATGCCCTCTAGTCTTCTCAAGTAGATTACATACATCCCCCCAGATCTTCAACCTCTTCCTTTCTACTGATTCCTTGGATTCCTGCTGGTAGCTTCAAACAATCCCAAGTCTCCCCATGCTTAAAGAAAAACCTTTCACCAGACCCTACTATCCCCTCAAGTTATCATACTATATCTCTCCTCCCTTTCTCACTTACACTTACACTTATTGATTCCTCTTTTTCTCCTCTCACTCCCTAACATTGCAATCTGATTTCCAACTTCTTCACTTGTTACAAAGTTATCAATAATCTCTCATTTGTCAAGCCCAGTGGTCTTTTCTCAGTCCGCAGCCTTCAAGATCTGTCTGCTATATTTGATACTATTGACCACCCTGTCTCCTGGATATTGTCTCCTTTCTGGGTTTTCATAATGCTGCTCTCTCCCAGTTCTCCTCCTACCTGACTGACCACTCCTTAACCATCTCTTTAACAATTCATCGTCCATATCATCCACTCCCAACTCTAGATGTTCCCCAAGGTTCTTTCCTATGCCTTTTCCCTCTACAAACTCTCAGTAATCTCTTCAGCTCCCATGAGTTAAATTGTCATTTCTATTCAAATGACTCACAGACCTATATAACCAACCCAGACTCTTCCCTGAGCATCAATCTTCTATCACAAACTACCTATTACACATTTCAAACTGGATAACTCAAAGACATCTTAAATTTATGATGTCAAAAACTTAACTCATTATCTTCCCCTCTTCCAATCCCCCCTATTTCTCTGTAAGGCACCACCATCATTCCAATCTCCCAGGTTTATAATCTCTTGATAATCCTCAACTCTTCATACTCCCTCACCCCACATATCCAATCAATCAACAAATCTTGACACTTCTACCTCCACAACATCTCTCAAATCTCACTCTTTCTCTCCACTCACACAGCTATCATCTTAATTCAATTCCACTTCTCACCTAGATTATTATAACACATATCCTACTTATAATCCTCATCTCAAGTCTCTCAATCCATCCTATACACTACTGCCAAAAACAAGTTCTCTTAAGTATAGATCTGACCACGAGACTTCCCTACTCAGTTAACTCTAGCGACTCCCTATTATATAGCTAGCATAAAATATATTATTTAATATAAACCATACTCATCTGTTTAGCTTTCAAAATTCTTCACAACCTGGCACCAACCTATCTTTTCAGCTTCACTCTGTGATCCAAACAAACCAATTATCTCTATATTTCTTACACATGACACTCCATCTCCTTTCTCTGTGCCTTCACATTGCACATCCCCCATGGCTAGACTTCATTCCCTCCCCACTTTAGCCTCATACAGTCTCTCTTTACTTCAAGATGCTGCTCAACTCCTACCTTGTGTGTAAAATCTTTCTAGATCCTCCCCACTACTAGTGCCCTCGCTGTCAAACTATCTTATATTTACTCATTTTATAATATATACATATATATACACACATATGTATGTGTGTGTAAAACACACACTTAAATATGTACTTGTCTTGCCCATTCAAGTGGGGATTGCTTCATTCTTTTTTCTTTGTATCCCCTGTGCCAGCACATCGCTTAACAAGTGCTAGGAGCTTAGCAAATGCTTGTTGATTGATTGACCAGACTTCATCACCAACTCCTCTCATCTTTTTGGGGGGAGGGGAGAGCCAGGCAATGAGTACTCTTATTTGCCTTCCAGCTCTTCTCTAACTTCCCCCTACTTGTCATTTATGGCAACCCCTGAGGAGAACACCAAGAGGAAGAAGTCCCTATCTGAGGCAGTATTGGCCTGAGGCCAACATCATCCTGGGATATCTCTGCTTAAAATAACCTTGCCCTTTAGAGATAGTTCCCTATCCAATTGCAAATCCATTCGCTGCTTAGTGTCTCCATCCATGCCAAGGTCTTCTCTAGTACTATCATGCCCCTTAACTTTCCACCTTGGGACACAGCTAGAAAATCCTAGAATCCCCTAGCTGGAAGGTACCCAAGACCTCATCTAGTCCAACTCTTGCCCGAAGTAGGATTCCCCTTGACAATATCCCTAATGAGTGGTCATCTAATCTGATGTTGACTGAGGGCTGCTGGAAAAAGAAAATGTCTCTTGCCACATCTCTCACTCACCCTATCCTTATCTACCCTAGAGTGAATAAGTCATAGCTGGCTGGTGTATTTTCCATTTCTGAGGTAATAGGTTTTTGTTGTTATCATTCAGTCATTCAGTCATGTCCAACTCTTCATGACCCCATGGACCTTTGTACACCAATACTGTCCATGGGGTTTCCTCAGCAAAGATACTGGAGTGGTTTGCCATTTCTTCCAGTGGATTAAGGCAAACAGAGGTTAAGGGACTTGCCCAGGGTAACGCAACTACTAAGTGTCTGAGGCTGGATTTAAACTCAGGTCTTCCTGACTCCAGGCCTTCAGTGTTCTATCCACTGAGCCACTTAGCTGCTTCCAAGGTAATAAGCAGCAGCATTGCATAATGGGAAAGATCATTGGCCTGGCATTGAGGAGCCATCAGTTCTAGAGTCAGTTCTGCTACTAGTTCACTGGGGGACTATGGATAAGTCACTCCATTTTTCTAAGTCTCATTTTTCCCATTTTTTTAAAAAAAGGGATTTGGACCATATGATCTTTTGGGGGTGGGGTATGATCTTGAAGGATCTTTCTAGCTATAATATTTTATATATTTTATATTTCAAAGTACTTTCAAATTCTGAGATTCTGTGTTCTAACATTCTATTATCTGAATCCCCTTCCAGCTTTGATACTCAACATTCAGCATTCTAACATTCCATGTTTTAAGGGCCAGATCTTCTGACTCCAAATTCAGCGTTCTTTCTTCTCTGCCTCATTGCCTTAGATTTAATAATTCTCTGCATATGGCCAGAAATGAGGACACTACTATTTGTCACATTCTCATGAATTGGTAGAGGCAAGTTTCTTTGATGTGCTTCACTTTCCCTATCTGTAAAAATAAGCATATGGGGCAGCTAGGTGGTGCAGCAGATAGAACGCCGGCTCTGTAGTCAGGAGAACCTGAGTTCAAATCCAGCTTCTGACACTTACTAGCTGTGTGACCCTGGGCAAGTCACTTAACTCCGATTGCCTCAAAAGAAAAAAAACAAGCAGTTTGGATCAGTTTACCTGGTCCCTAAGGGTCCTCTCAGTCATAAGAGGCTAATGATTAACCAGTTATGCTGTTCTCCTTCAGGCCCAGTACACCCTGCTGTAGCTATTCACACCCCACACATCCTTCAGGGTTCAACCCAGTGCCCTCTTATTCCAGAAAGTCATTCCTAACCACTCAAGGCTACAAGGAACTTTCCTACTTCTGATTTCCTACAGTAGGTGTAGGCTATGAGTCCTCATTTAGGCTCTTAACAATAGTAACAATTCATATATCCTTTTTTCAATAAGATTGTAAAGTAGGTAGTGCAAGGATTATTATCCCCATTTTTTTAAACTGCGATTTTATTTGTATAGGGAACTCCTTTGTGAGGAACTTTCTCTATCAATGAAGATGGGCATCTTCTCTATACCTTAGAAAGCTTTTGTGGCCCTTCAAGGCTTGCTCCAAGTACCTTGGTTCAAGGTGACAAAACCATTGTGTGTCAGAAGTGGGACTTGAACCCAGGTCTTCCTGACTAAGTAACCAGCTCTCTAGGGGTCAGAGTCTCAGTCCACAGAGAGCAACCCAAACCAGATTAAAGTGTAATTGGGAAATGTTTATCAAAATAAATAAAAAAGCAATAAAACATAGATTATATTCATTAGTGGTTTAGTTTTGTTTTGTTTTTGGTGGTGGTAGTGGTCTGTGTATTTATCAAGCTTTGTTGCTGTCAAAGTCAATGAGTATATTCTGCCAGCTCTGCTTTATTTTCTCTGTCTCCCTTGTGTGTATCTTTCAGAATTTCATTATGTTCCTCATATTTTTAAATTTTATTTTATTTTCAATACCAAATTTTCTCCCTCTCCCTTCCACCTTTCCCACCCGTTGAGAAGACAAAAAAGAAATGAAACTCAGTACAAACATGTATAATCATTCAAAACAAATTTCTGCCTTTAAAAAAAAGCAAGAAAATAAAAAAAAATAGAAGAAAATATGCTTCAGTCTGCACTCTAGCTAAATCAGTTCTCTATCTGGAGGAGGATAGCATGTTTCATCATTAGTCCTTTGGAATTGTGATTGGTCATTGTGTTGATCAAAGTTACTAAGTCTTTTAAAGTTGATTATTTTTAAAATATTGCTGTTACTACATAATTATTTTCCTGCTTCTGCTCACTTCACTTTGTACCAGTTCATACAAGGCTTCCCAGGCTTTTCCAAAACCATCTCCTTTCTCATTTTTTATAGCACAATAATATTCCATCACATTCATATATTGTTCAGCCATCCCCCAATTGATGGGCATCCCCTCATTTTGCAATTCTTTGCCACCACAAAATGAGCTGCTATAAATATTTTTGTACATATGAATCCTTTTACTCTTTCCTTGATCTCTTTGGGGTATAGATCTAGTAACAGTATTTCTGGGTCAAAGAGTATGCACAATTTAAAATATTTGGGGGCATAGTTCCAAATTGCTTTCCAGAATGGTTGAACTAGTTCACAGCTCCACCAACAGTGCATTAGCATACCTCCCCCTCCCCCACCCCACATCCCCTCTAGCACTTGTCATTTTCCATTTTTGTCATCTTAGCCAATTTGATGGGTATGAGATGTTAACATTTTTTTAATTATTAGTAATTTAGAGCATTTTTTTCATATGACTATGGATAGCTTGAATCTTTTCCTAGGAAAACTGCTTGTTTATATCTTTTGATAATGTATCAATTGAGGGAGCACTCTGATTTCTTAACCCCTACTCATTCTCTTAGTTCACCACCATTCTTCTGGCCTCATTTCTCTCTTCATGGTCTTGACCCTGCTATACAGTTTAAAACTTTGATCTGTGTTCAGCCTTGAATCCCTTGTCTCCTTGTATTTCCCCTGTTCATGCTCTGCTAGTCCTTAATCCTCTTCAGCAACTACTCTTAAGCTGCTGAATGCTGCTGGAGAAAGTCATAAAAGCATCCAACTGGGTTCACAACAAATTTGTTATCTAACCTCAACTGCTCCCTGACCAGAGCCCAGTAAATCCTTTTATAAGTCTCTGATTGACTTCCTAAGCCATTCCCCCATAACAGCTACTCCTAACTTTTCCCACTCCGTTTAAGATCTCAGATCCAACCTGTCTCCCTCTCAGTGGATGACCTTGCATCCTGCCTCTCCCCTCTTCTCTTGCTTTCATTGTTCTGCGTAGTGTCCTTCAATAATTCAGCATCTCTAAATGTGGTCATGCCTAAAAGAGCTCTTCTTTTTCTACAGTATTCTTTCTATGATTACCAATTCTGTTCCTATCAGTTCAAATATCATCTCTATACAAATGACTTCCAAACATATGGAGCCTGATTTCTCCCTTTAGTTCTAATTAGAAATTTACCAAACTGCCTGATAGACGTCTCCTCCTAGATATCTTACTAAGACCACATACCCAATGTGCCCCAAACTCAACTCATCGTCTTTATCTCTAAATCAAATCTTTCTCCCAACTTTCTCATTTCAGTTGATGATACCACCATCTTTTCATGGGATCATAGATCCAATGCTGGAAGGGACCTCAAAGGCTATCCCAATCCCCTCATTTTATGGATGAGGAAACTGAGGAACAGAGAGGTTAAACCATTTGCCCAAGGTCACACAAGTTGTAGCCGTTAAAGGCAGCATTTAAACACAGTATATGAGAAGTAGCATGGGAAAGAGGATAGGGCAATGGACTTGGAGTCAGGAAGAGCTGGATTCAAATCCTACCTCAGATACTTACTAGCTGTGTATCCCTGGGTAAGTCATTGAACTGCTCAGTGTCTCAGTTCCTTCATCTGTAAAATGAGGAGTCTGTAGTCTACGGCTTCACAGGTGCATTCCAACTTTTCATGTACAATTCTATGATCCTACGAACACAAGTCCTTGGATTCCAAACCCAGCATTCTTTCCACTAGCCCACAACACCTCTATACTTCAGTCAAGCTTAAAACTTAAATAATCTTAGATTCTTCTCTTTCCCTCAGCCCTAATGTCCAAACGAATTGCCAAGTACTGTTGATTCTACCTCCAAAATACTTCTTGCATCTCTACTTTCCACTCATGTGACTGTCACCCTCGTTCAGGCTCTCGTCACCTGATGTTATTATAAAAACCTTCTAACTAGTTTCCCAGATTTCAGTCACTACCTATTCCAAACCCTCCTGTTCAAAACTACCAAGATAATCTTCCTAATGCATAACTGATTATAACATCCTCTAATCAAAACAAAACCAAAAATAAACAACAAACACCGGGCCTTGGGAAATCCATCTTTTCAGAAAGGATAAAAAGCAAACTCTTTTGTCTATCCTTTAAGACCCTTCCAGCTCTGGATCCAAAAGTCTCTTTCTGGCCTTATTGCACATCAGGTTCCTTGACATCTTCTGTCCCAATCTGCATTTTTAGCTCTTCTCTGAACCTGGTCTGCCTCCTCCTATCTCTGTTAATGTGCACAGTCCATCCCTTGTGTCATGAATGCATTTCCTCATCATCTCTGCTTAGCAAAATTCTCTTCCTTGAAAGCTCAGGTCAGGTACCACTTCTTCTGTGAAGCCCTACCAGATCTCTCCCCTCCAAGTGTGCTCTACCTTCTCAAATATTCCCAGAATGGATTATTGGTAGCTCTCTCTTGGTTTCATCACCTTCTTATGGATAATAAGCTGTGTTCATGTCACAAAGAAAGAGATTTAGAGTTAAAAGAGACCTTAGAAGTTATGGGACTTAAGAGTTGGAAAGAAACTTAGAGGCCGCAATTTCAGCACTCTCATTTTACATGTGAGGAAACTGAGCCACTAAGAAATTAAGTGACCTACCTGGGATAACACAGTAAGTGTCTGAGGTAGGATTTGAACCCAGGTCTTTCTGACTTCAAGTCTAATATTCCACTATGTCATGCCACCTCTCATCTGGCTCTCCCCCTGAATTTATGGGTGAAGAAACTAAGATCCAGAGAGGTGAAATCATTTGCCCTATGTCACCCAGGTAACAAATCAGAGCCATTATGTGAACCCAATTCCCCTGTCATTAAATCCAGTCCTTTCCATGCAAGCTTCTTTGGGGTCATTTTTAGTGTCATTTTTAAACTCTGTATCACCAACGCCAATCATATGATCCTGTATGTAATGGACACTTAGTAAATGTCTGTTGAATTGAATCTCTGTTCTAACAATGTCCTATGTCCCACATTCAATGCCAGCTCTGATAAGGTCTACGGTTTAAGGGTCTCTTCCAGCTGTGACATCCTGAATTCTAATATTTTGTGCCTGTGGGATCCTGGTGTTGCACAGACTGTAAATGATACTGTAATTAACAGGCACCATACATGTCTATTTTTAAAAAAAACTCCTTCCTTTGTCTTCATCTGAATTTTGGGCAACAATAAAGAGGCTGATTACCTCCTTTGAGATGTCTGGAGTCTCCTGACTGAAAGAAGTAATATTTTTGGTTCCTTTGTCATCTCATGGAGGCATTTCTGGTCCTATTTATTATATAGGTATGCTTTCCCCCATTATCGCCTGTGGGCTTCTCTTTCTTGAATCCTGCGCAAATTTAGGAAGAAAAACAAAGTATGATATGGTAGGGGGAGAGCGCTGAAATTTTTAGCCAGAAAATTTGGGTTCAAATCTTGATTCCTTGAAGCTGTGCAGCATTGGCCAAGACATATCCCCTCTCTGGGGAAGGGGGTATGCATTTATAAAGTACCTACTATGTTCCAAGTACTGTGCTAAATGCTTGACAAATGTTACCTCATTTTATCATCAAAACAACCCTGCAAGATAAATACTGTTATAATCCCCCTTTTCACAGTTGAGGAAATTGAGACAAACTGAGGTTGTCCCTTGCCCATAATCACATATCTAGTAAGTGTCTGAAACTGGGTTTGAACTCAGGTCTTCCTGACTCCAGCCCAGAACTCTATGTACCATACCACCTAGATGACTTTGGGCCTCAATTCACTCATTTGTCAAAACTGGGATAATAATATTTACTCAGCCTACCTCCCGGGGTACTTTAGGGATCAGACAAGAGAATGGATGAGAAAACACTCTGGGGAAAAAATGCTATTCAGATTAGAGGCATGCTAAGTAATTACAAAGGAGGCAGATGTCTGGGGTGAAGGCACTCTATTATTTTCTACCTATATGACTTGGAAAAAGTCAGACCTTTCTGGGTCTCAGGTTTCTAATCTGTAAAATGAAGTACTAGTCATAGGTTTCAGAGAAGCAAATTTTCATTTGTTTTAAAGGGAAAATTCCTAATAATTAAAACTACCTAAAAGTGCATTAGATATTTATGGCAGCTCTTTTTGTGGTGGCCATGAATTGGAAATTGAGGGGATGCTCATAAGTTGGGGAATGGCTGAACAAGGTTGGTATGCGAATGTAATGAAATACGATTGTGCAATAAGAAATGATGAGCAGGTGGACTTCAGAAAAACCTGGAAAGACATATAGGAACTGATGCTGAGTGAAGTTAGCAGAATCAGGAGAACACAGAAACAGCAACCTTGTGTGATGACCAACTTTGATAGACTTAGCTCTTCTTAGCAATACAAGGATCTAAGACAATTCCAAAAGACTTGTGATGGAAAATGTTTCCACATCCAGAGAAAGAACTGTGGAGTCTGAATGCAGATCAAAGCATACTATTTCCTCTCTGTTTTTTGTTTGTTTCTTCTTTCTTGTGGTTTTCCCCTTTGGTTCTAATTCTTATTTACAATATGACTAATGTAGAAATATGTTTTAAAAATATAAAAGTACATTAAGAAACCTGAAGGGCTTTCCCATCACTGCATGATCATTTGTTGAGAAGGGAATCTGTTCAGTTAAGGTTTGGACTAAATGACCTCCATGGTTCTTTTTAGCTCTGAAATTCTCTGATTTTGAATATCTAACAAGGTCACACACCATTCAATAATATGTCTGCTAAGGTTGTGAGTTCTCTGTTGAAGGGAATATTTAAAAGAAAGCCATTGAGTATACTCTAGATAGGTTTTATATATCCAATGTGGCATTGACCTAGATGGCCACCAAAGTTCTCTCTAGCTCTTAGATTCTCTGCATGCATGGTTGATTCCATCCTTATCCTCATTATTGGCTTCCCCAGTCCTAAGTTTTCACTTTCATATCCCTCTGTCTTTTATTGGTTCTAGTTAACTCAGGATCTCCATGGCCCTCTGTGCTATATTCAGGGATTGGATTGGCACTGAGCTGCCCAAAATGGACTTACTGTGGTCAATGACACCAATTTCCATGTCATTTCCTCAAAGCCAATGAAGTCCTTTCCAGCCTCTGATTCCTATTCCCAACAGGACTCCCTTACACCCCAGTTTCATTTAGCCTTTATAAGGTCCACTTTTACTCTACATCTGCATCAGAATTTCAGGGGATTAGACAAGAAATCAGGAAAGATGGCTTAAATTTCTTACTGATTTGCTCAGTGAATTTTCTCTGATTAGTTCTTGGATAAATAAGGATCTTCTCCTTCTCCCTTCCCTTTTTCCCAAACCCAGGGAAAGAACTAAAATAAGAATGGGAATAAGGAGAACTAGGTCCTAGTCTCAGGGCTGTCACCAGCTTGACATGATCTTTTCAATGGGACTTTCCTTTTCTGCACCTGAGTGTCCCTGTCTAGATATGGAAAACAATATACTATTTGCACTACTCTGAAGGGGTCAATCAGAATGGGGAAGGCACTAGAATCTGTTGTCACAGGAAAATGTTGAAGGGGAATGTTCAACCTGGAGAAGAGATGATTTAGGGAGTACTTTTCCTTACTGTCTTTGGATATAGGAAGTGCCACCCTGCTGAAGGATGCAACTTCATTTTTAGGGTGTTCTTCTTGGCCCAAAGAGTAGGACTAGGAGCAATGGATGGAAGTTGTAGAGAAGAAGATCTAAACAATCTGTTGGAATAGACTTTCCAAACAAAGTAAACAGTCCTGGAGTAAAATGCAATGTCCTAGAAGGTAGTGTCTTCCTCATTCCTGGAGGTCTTCAAGTGAAAGCTAGATTGCTTGTCAGAAATGCCCTGTATGGGCTTCTGATAGTGGATCCTTTCCAACTCTCAGGCCTCTACTCAATGAGGCTGTTGTAAGGATTCAGTGAGGTGATGAATGTAAAACACTATATAAGTGTGAATTATTATTAAGATTTAGAAGAGGAGTCATGACCAGGAGTTAGTGAATGATGATAATTCACATTTCTTTTTCTTTTACCCTTACATTCACATTTCTTTACTGCTTTAAGATTTACTGATTACTTTCTGCACAATAATCCTGTGAGGGCGGATAGTAGAAGTATTACTATTCCCATTTTACAGATGAGAAAACTAGGACTCAGAAAGATTAAATCACCTCCCCATGGTTACACATTAAGTACCAGAGTTAGTTTTCATACCTGTATTT
This sequence comes from Trichosurus vulpecula, assembly GCF_011100635.1. Lineage (NCBI taxonomy): Eukaryota > Metazoa > Chordata > Mammalia > Diprotodontia > Phalangeridae > Trichosurus > Trichosurus vulpecula. The sequence goes on along the minus strand of NC_050575.1, from coordinate 124,590,862 downwards.
CAACTCAATTCAACAAGCACTCATTAAGCACCTACTATGTGACAGGCACTGTGCTAAGCATTGAGCACACAAAGAAAAAACCACACAATATAGTCTCTGCCTTCAAGGAGCTTACACTCCACTGGGGAGGGGGAGAAATACACAGATAAATACAATACATATACAATAAAACATGCATATATAAACATACATAAAATATACTATACAATAAATACATGTACGGCTAATACAAATATATATTAAAATAATTACAAAGTAATTTGGGGGTGGGGCACTAACAACTCGGGGTCTTAGGAAAGGGCACTTGTAGGCAGTGGCACTTGGACTGAGCCTTGAAGGAACCTCAGGGTTCCAAGAGGTAGAGGTGAGGAGGAAGGGTGTTTCACACAAGGAGGGCAGCCTACACAAAGGCAGAGAAGTGAGAGATGGAATGTCTTGTTCAGGAAACAGCAAATAGGTCAGTTTGGTTAGAATGCATGAAGGCAAGTAATACGTAATCAGTCTAGAAAGATAGTCTGGAGCCAGACTGTGAAGGACTTTAAATGCCAAACAGAGGAGTCTGTATTTTATCCTAGAGGCACTGAAAACCTCTTGATCAAGGGAGCATCACAGTCAGATCTGTGCTTTAGGAATATCAGTCTGGAAGCTGTGTGAAGCATGGAGATTGGATTGGAGAGACAGGGTGCTGGGAGACCAATTAGAACGCTATTGCCATAGTGCGAGTCAGAGGTGATGTGGGCCTGAATTAAAGAGGTTGCAGTATGAGTGGAGAGAAGGCAATGGATGCATAAGATGTTTTGGAGGTAGAATCAAAAAGACATAACAACTAACTGGATGTGCGAAAGTCAAAAGTTGAGGATGCCTCTGAAGTCACAAGCCTGGGTGACTGGAAGAATGGTATCACACTCACCAGAAGAGCATTCTTGATTCCAAGGCTAGCACTCATGACCTGAGACCAAATCACTCTAATATTGTTATTCCAGATGGGAAAACAGAGGCCAGAGTCTGGGAGATAAGCCCAGGAAATAACTAACATTTTTATAGTATCTAACATTTACATAGCACCTTAAGGTTTGCAAAGCACTTCACAAATACGACCTTATTTTGTCCTCACAATGATCCTGAAAAGGAGGTGCTATTATTATCTTCATTTTACATATGAGGAAACCAAAGCAGGAAGAGGTAACCTGACTTGGCCAGAGTCATAAAGCTAATGGAAGTCCGAGGCCGGATTTAAAGGTCGGTGGTGTTCATCTCTTTACCCATTGTGTTACCCACCTGCCTATGAGGTGGAAGCAAATAAAAGGAACTGAGTGTGGAAGTTTATGCAGTAAGGCGATCATGAGCCCCTGGGAAGTTTACTAGGAAATTAATAAACATAATGCCAGTGAACCAGATGCAGAGAGACAGGATGGTAGTAGTCAGAACCAAGTGAAAAACAGGTGCTAATGGACTATACGAAGGGGTCAGAACCTAAGCACATTTGGGCAAAATGAGTCACAAATTGACCATTTTCACATCCACTGTCTCATTTGATTCTTGTTAACAGTCATTTTACAGATGAGGAAACTGAGATCTAGAGAAGATCAGAAGGCATAGAGCCAGAAGAGACCTTGGAGATCAAGCAGTCCAATGTCTTTATTTTTCAGATGATCTCTAAGGTCTCTTCCAGTTATATTCCCTAGGATTTTTGGAGCCTATTCCCTATTCCCCATGGACTGGTCTCCAGGAGGATGTGCCCAGGTGATCCATGGAGAATAAATGAACTGTGTTGGTGATGGGCATGGTGGGGCATCTTCATAAAGCTCTCTTCCTTGATAAAAATCCGTTTCTCACGCCTCTTCTGGGGACCTCTGACCCAGAGATCCACGATCATAGACCTTGGAGAAGGAAATATGTTTCAAGCCTTCTCAGAGTTTCAGAATCTCAGAGCTTAGAAGGAGCCTCAGAATCCAACTACTCCAAATTATAACCAATAAGAATCCCTTCTACAACACCCCTGGGGAAGGGTCATTTAGCTTCTGCTTCCAGCCCTCTAATGACCCTTCTAGAACACATGGTAGGTCTGTTTGGGGGGAAAAGGTGAATGAGCCACTCCCCTTTAGCTACCAGCTGATGTAGTCAGTGATGACGGGAAGGCATTCCCTTCAACAAACTCTTGGAAAAACAAGAGATTCTTAAGTCACATTTTCCTATGGTCTCAGCTACTTTCTTTGTATGCCCCAGAAAGCTTGGTGGTAGCAGTGGTAGCAAAGTCCGGTGATCACTCTGACTCTCTCCCTTGGAATACTACAGCTTCTATGAGGAAGGAAACACAGTCTTGACTTTGTGCCCAGACAGGCCTGGAGGAGCCAGCAGGCAGTAGGGAAAGTTTAAATAAAGGGCAGTGTCCAACCCTAACCATGCCTGATTCCGGGCTGACAGTGTGGAATATCAAGCGGTAACCCTGGCACGTGTATGTGGGGACTTCTTTCCTTTTCAGAATCCCAGGTTCAGTCTTCTCTGAAGCCGATCTCTCGTGGTTTCTGACTATGGCTTCAAACCAAACTGATGGGATGAGGCCACCTGTGCCCACAGGAGCTGGCTGTTCTTGGCTTAGAGCACTAGGACATATTTTGACCATTTCCTTAACCATAGGTTAGAATATCAGAGTTGGAAGGGACCTCAGAACATAGCATGTTAAGATATAAAATATTAGAGTTGGAAGACACATTAGAGACCATCTAGGACATTTTATAGGTGAGAAAACTGAGGCTTGCAAATAGGAAGTGACTTTTACTAAATCATTGAGACAGTACATAGCACAGTTCGGATGCAAGACCCAGTCCTCTGACTCCAAATACAGTACTCAGTCCCATACACTGGGCTAATTGGTCACTCAAGGCTACACTTTAAAAGGAATTTTTATTCGCAGCCTCGCCCTCTCTGGGCCTCAGTCTCCTTATCTGTAAAATAAGGAGTTTGGACTTTAAATGATCTCTGAGACTCCTTCTAGCTTTAAATTCATGATCTTAGGATCCTATGATCTGAAGTGGTTAAAGACCTGGTCATGGGTCATGAACAACTTTCCTACAAGCCTTGGGAAATGAGGCTCTAGTTACTACATTAAGCCAAGGCAACTTAGCCTATAACAACGCACAACATTTTGTGGTTCTGTAAACCCCGGGAATGCTTTCAGTTCTGAACCGTGGACTTTAATTACAGGGCATATTCATCTTGTCTCCATCTAAATTTATCTACAGTTATATCACTAATTAAATTACTCACAGGATTTCGTTCCAGCAATGAGCTCTGTCTAAGGGAGAAAGGGGAGTACTCAAAACACACTTTTCTCTTGGTGAGGGGTAGCCGGAGAGAGGGCTGGGAGAGTTCAGCAAGTTGCTTCCTTTTCTTCTTTGCCAAAACAAAGCAAGAGGAAACCTTCCCAACACAAACCCTCTCCCTCCTTTCCTTTTTGCTTTTTCCTTCTCTCTCCTCCCCACCCCCACCTTGCATAGTATAGAGTGTATAAGTTTCCTGACTTCTAGACTCACAGAAGACACAGACAGAGTGTCAAATAGGAAGATACTTTGGATTTGGAAGGGACCTTAGAAAATAAAATATTAGAGCTAGAAAAGACTTCAGAATGTTAGAATGTCAGAGCTAGAAAGAACCTCAAGACATAAAGTGTTAGAACATAAAATGTGAGAGTTGGAAGTGAGTTTATTGATTCCCTAGCATAGTCTTCCCTCCACCCCACCCCAAGGAGAAAATTCCCTAAAGGGGGAAGTGGCCTGTTTGAAGTTATATAATGAGTTAGTGGGAGAGCCCAGACAAGAAGCCAGAGCCCCTTACTCCCAATCCAGTGTGCTCTGCCACAGTCCAGGACACAAAGCTGTGTACAGTGTGGTCCCCTGCAATTGCCCATGGAGCTTCCTTCATTTGCTCCCAGGGAAACAGATTTGGGAGGTCCTATGAAGTGCATCAGTACTCTCTGCCAATTCCTTCTGCTAAGAGGAACAACCTATTTTCCTCCTTCCATCCCCCCGTGCCAGTCTGCTCTGCCTAACTCCCTGCTCTCGACTTCCTGAGTAGGCTTCCAACCCCACAGCACTTTCTCCTTTGAACCCCCAAGGAGTGAGATTGCACTACTTACCATGGAAGTCGCCTTGATCCAAGAGAGAGTCTGGGTCCATCACTCTAAGTCCTACATGTGGTTCTCCATGCACAAAGCTGGCAGTGGCCTGGCCCAGCTTCACCTGATTTATGAATTAGTCCTGCTTCCCTCCGAGAGAAACTGGCTTTCTCCTTTTCGATTCAGTCTGACTGCCTTTCCAACTAGATGACTAGGTCTCACTGCACGCAGGCCCCTTTCCAACCTTCTCCTTAATGCAGTATATTTAAAGTAGCAGTAGCCTTTTTTTTCTTTCCTTTCCCCTACAGTCAGGCTGGAAACATTAGAAGCGGGATCAGAGCTGACAGAGAGAGGCTAAAATAGGAAGGCCCTCTGAGGAAGGACCTGCAAGCTGGGCTTTGGGGCTCCCTATGGTCTCAAGGATTTTGTGTAATTATAAATTGGAAGAGAAAGGAAGGAAGGAAGAGAGAAAGAGAGAGAGAGGAAAAGAAGGAAAGAGGAAGAAAGAAAGAAAGAAAGAAAGAAAGAAAGAAAGAAAGAAAGAAAGAAGAAAGGAAGGAAGGAAGGAAGGAAGGAAGGAAGGAGAAGAAAGAAGAAAGAAAGAAAGAAAGAAAGAAAGAAAGAGAAGAAGAGAAGGAAGAAGAAAGAAAGAAAGAAAGAAAGAAAGGAAGGAAAGGAAGGAAGGAAGAATGAAAGGAAGGAAGGAAAGAAGGAAGGAAGGAAGGAAAGAAGAAAGGAAGAAAGAAAGGAAGAAGTAAGGAAAGAAAAAAGAAAGAGGAAGGAAGGAAAATAAGAAAACGAGGGAGAGAGGAAGAGGGAACAAGAGAGAAAAGAAGAAAGAAAGAAAAAGAAAAGGAAGGAGGAAAGAAGAGAGCTTAGGACTAACATCTGAAAGTGGTGGAGGCAGCTGTTGTTTTGAGTACCTGGAACTAGGGGTAAACAAGGCAGACAAATCCCAGGGAATAATTTGTGTGTGTGTGTGTGTGTGTGTGTGTGTGTGTGAGAGAGAGAGAGAGAGAGAGAGAGAGAGAGAGAGAGAGAGAGAGAGAGAGAGAGATTGAGCGCACACCAAGGGACACTTTTTAATATGATTTTTTATAAAAGCACATATTTTTCATAACAGAAAATCATACCATCCATGGCTATATGGAAATTGATTTTGTGATAAGTCAAGCAGTATGTGTTAGAATAAAGGCTTAAACCTTCTAGGTTTGCAAAGTTTGTTCGAGTACACAAATGACTGGTCCTGGTCCTGGCTGAAGAAGAGCTACATTTGAAGACTTATTCCTGGAGAAGTCCTGTCTGCTCTAGAAGAGAAAATATACCAGATCCCTGTAGCCTTATTTGGAGGCTGGATGCCCACTTGTCAGGGTTGTAGAGATGATTCCTGTTCAGGTACAGGTTGGACTAGATTCCCTCTAAGGTCTCTTCCAGCTAGTTCTGAGAGTGCAGTGTTTTCTGTTTTCACAGTCAATTATTTAAGGTCCCTCCCAACTCTTAACTGACTTTATTCTTTAATAATAATAATAATAGCTATTATTTCCATAGCACTTTAGGGTTTATGAAGCATGTTCCTCACGACCTATGAAGTAGATAGTACAAAGATTATTATCCCCATTTTACACATGAGTAAATTGAGGACCAGGGAAGTTAAATGACTTGTCCATTGTCATACAAGTAATGTGTATCAGTGTTAAGATTTGAATGAAATGACCCTAAACCCAGCGTTCTTCCCATGACGCCCTATGTTCTAACACTATCTTCTAATATTCCTTCCAGCTTTGACATTCTGTGACTCTGTAGCTATGTACTTTGTGGCCACTGTGCCTCAGTTTAGAGAAAGAAAGCAAGGAAGGAAGGAAGGAAGGATGGAAGGAAGGAAGGAAGGAAGGAAGGAAGGAAGGAAGGAAGGAAGGAAGGAAGGAAGAAATAAGGAAGGGTATGATGGGAAGGAAGAAATAAGGAAGGGAAAGAAGGGAAGGAAAGGAAAGAAAAGAAGGGAAGGAGAAAAGGAGGAAGAGGGAGGGAAAGAGAGAACAATGAAGAAAGAAAAAAAAGAAAAAGATAGGAACAAAGGAAAGAAAAAGAACAAAAAGAAAGGAGGAAAGAAGAGTGTTCCACTGCACAGCCACCCCATACACTCTAAGGGTGTCCTTGGAATAAATGATGCCTCCCATCTACATGGAACTTCCGACTCACCAGATCACTTTGTCATCTGTTCTCTGTGAGACCTTTACACCTTTGCAGGATCCCTTTGAGTAAAACAAGGCAGGGATTATTATTCCCGTTTTACAGACTGATAAAATTGAGGCCCAGGGAAGAAATTTGACTTGCCCAAAGTCACACATCAAAGACAGTGTCAGAAGCTGGGCTAGAACCCATGCAAGCTTCTTCTGTATCATACTGCCTCTAAGGGCACCAGAGTAGGACCATCTCAGAAAGTCCCGAGAGAAACAAGAGACAAGTCTTTGTAATGGAAGGGGTATGGGAGGAGTGGGAAAGAAGTTTTCTGTTTCCCCAGTTACCAAACAGGTGGTTTCATGGTGAGCCCCTCACATTTCTTCATTCTAATTGAAACACCGGCTCTTGTCGGTGCTCTGACTTCAGTGTGGGATAAGGAAAAAAGGGAAAGTTCCTTAGGGACACATATGGGGAGAAGCTTCTGTGGTCCCCGTGCTCCAACTGAAGAACTAGTTTATTCTCAGATCCAGGAATTGGGGAGAGGCAAAGAAGACAAATGCCCAAGGGGTTATGAACATACCAAGGCATACATTTTTAGTATGACTTTTTATAATAGTACATATTTTTAATATGATACTATAAAGCCCTTCATGACAGCAGGGACTGATTTTGTGGCTAATGTAATGGGACAGTCCTACATTTGGAGACGTGGTTTCTAGTCTTGGTTCTTTTACTGATATTCTGTATGACCCTGGACAAGTCACATGGCAGGGAGAGCACCCGACCCCAGAAAATGACGGCTGAGGAGCTGCAGCACTCTGTCTGTTTAAGAATCATCTCTCGGACTGATCCCAAAATAGCCACCGGCCGCCTACGTGGAACAGAGCCCATACGAGAAGGTTCCTTCTCCCCCCAGCCCAGCTTCCACATTCTTCCTCAGCTTTAATTACACAGAGGCATTTTTCCAGCCTGGCTGCCTATTATCCAAGCTCAACTGCATCTCCAAATGTGATTGATGCAGTAGCTGGGGGAGGCTCCTCCTGCCTATTCTCAGCTCATCAGGGCCTAGGATTTAGGAAACCCTTCTACCCCTGCCTGGCCTCTCTTGATCCTTTCCAACCTAGAGAAGAAAAATCAACTGCATACCCTGGGGTACCACGGCCATATCTTCTCGACTTGCCAGGAAGAAGACAAAAAAAGTGCATCTGTAAAATCAGAGGACTAGATGAACTTTGGAGGTTCCTTCTAATGCTAATGTTTTACAATCTAAGTTCCCTTCCAGCTCTAAGTTTATGCTTTAAGGACCCTTCTGTCTCTAGCAGTCTATCTTCTAAAGATCTCCAAGCTATGTATGGGCCTTGCTTCCAAACTAGGTAGGGTTCAGTAATGGAAGGAGTTATTATCTTCCATCTCTAATATTCTGTGTTCTAAGGACCAAGATTTAAAATTCTATATTCTGAAAATCTACTCTATTTTATTTGGTTGGACAATGAATGAGCATCTTTTTTTTTTTGCTTTCTTCCCGTTAAGTGGGATATGCCAGCAGTACTCCAAGAGAGAATATCTAGAAAAGATTTGCCCCAAGATCCCAGAGTGACTTGATGGTAGGGCCAGGAATAGAGGTCTCCTGATTCTCCTGATTTCCAATTCAATGTTTTGGCCACTACCTTGATGTTAGCTGTCTGGGAAAATCAGCTAGGAAGTCAGCATGGTGTGAAATATACCATTGCAATTCTGCTGCTGACATGCTGTGTGATCTTCAGCAATCACTTTCACTCACAGAGCCTCAGTTTCCCCATCTGTGGAGTGAAAAGGTCAGACCAAATGATGACTAAGGTCTTGTCCACCACCAACATTCTGTCTTCTCTAAGTCATTGTGGTGAAAGTGCTTTATAATGTTTTAGGTGATAGATGAATGTGAATTAGGATGATAATGAGAAAGATAATAACTCCTTCCATTACTGAATCCTACCTAGTCTGGAAGCAAGGTCCATAGCTTGGAGACCTATATCTATGGATCCCATTAGAAATGGCCTAAGACAAGAGTTGGGCTTAGGACAGGCAAGGTATAGTTATAGCAGTGTGGCACAGTGGAGAGGGAGCTCGGGTTGGAATCAGGAAGACCTGGGTTTGATTCCTGAGATGCTTAATAATTTGATGACCCTGGGCCAATCACTTAACCTTTTTTCAGCCTCAGTTTCCTCATTTTAAAAATGGGAATAATAATAGCAACTGCCTCACAGAGTTGTAGTGAGCTATGGGGCCTTGGGCAAATAACGTAACCTCTTTGAGTCTCAGTTTCCTCGTCTGTAAAATGGGGATGATGATAATAACACATTCAAATGACAAAGTAGGGTGACATTATGATTAGAGGAGGGAACTTGAAGTCTGGAAGACATGGGTTCTCATCTTCAGTGCCCCCAAGCTACTCTCTATGTCTGTAAATTGCAGAACAGATGCTGATCTGCTTTGAGAGGGAGTTTTCTTACTGGAAGTTCCCTATGCCAAGGAAAACATAGGTCTGATTTTTTTAAAAAAGCTAATATAAAGTGCTTTTACAAATCGTAAGGTGCTATATAAAATTGAGGTCTTTTTTCCTAATTCATCTTTTTAAAATATTTATTTATTTATTTTTAGTTTATAACATTCAGTTCCACAAGCTTTTGAATTCCAAATTTTCTCCCCCTTCCTCTTCTCCCCCCTCCCCAAGATGTCATGTAATCTGATATAGGCTCTATATATACATTCACATTAAACATATTTTCACATTAGTCCTGTTGCAAAGAAAAATTATAACCAATAGAATGAACCACAAGAAAGAAGAATTAAGTGTCTTTTTTCCTTCATCCATAGAGAGGTTGAAGGGGCACAGGGTAGCCAGCCTGAGTTGTGATCTGTCCTAAGAGTGATTATTCTAAGATGTGATGTTATTTGGGCCCCCAGTCTCAGTTTATCCAGTTTTCTTTTCCTAATACAAGACAGTTTTTAACTTCACACAGGATCCAACTTTGACAGACTTTTGACCCTCAATGATAGGTTGTGGGGCACAGGGGAGAGATCAGGGACAGCTTTATTTCAGGGAGAGAAGGAGCCAGCTTCACTAGGGAAGCACTTGCTTTGAAGTGCCCAGACTCGTTGGAACCACCTGTTCAAATTTGGGCAGGCTATGAACAAGAGGATGAATGGACTGACACAGAAATCAGGCAACTGGAGAGGCTCAGAGATTAGGCCCCCAGAGCTCCCCAGAGATCCCTAAGCGGTCTCCCCCTCCTACTTCTAGCCCTGACATTTTAAGGTGCAGAGAGACTGCTGTTTTACCTACAGGAAGAGACTATATTCTCTTATTTAGGGACATTTAATGGGATTAGTAGAAAGGGGGCACACTGTAGATAATAAATAAATAGCTACTGATTTTATCGTGGAATTTATCCATTTCTTGCATGTTCTACCTCTCTCCCCCCACTTTTAACACAGAGATGTTGAGGGAAGCAGAGAGGAGTCAATTCATAAAAGAAAGACTTAAAGCTAGGAAGTATTTGAAAATATAGAATGTTAAATCTGGAAGGGACCTTAGAGGTCATTAGTCCAACTCTTTCATTTTAGAGATAAGCAGTTTGAGACCTAGAAAAGGCCATTGACTTGCCCAGTGTTGCAGAGTGAGTCAATGGTATTGCCATAACCTCTGTCAGCCTTTGAAAACCTTTAGAGCAGCCTGTATTGATCAGATCAAATGGATAGAGACTCTTAGGGCTGTAAGAGATCCCCAGTGGATCATCTTGTCCAGTCCTCAAAATCTAAATAGTCTACAACATGTTCAAAGCTCTCAGAGGAAGGTGCCTTTAATGCCTTTTGTTATTCAGGTGTATCCAATTCTTCATGACCCAGTGGAGTTTTCTTGGCAAAGATACCAGAGTGGTTTGCCATTTCCTTCTCCAGATCATTTTACTGATGAAGAAACGGAGGCAAACAGGATTAAGTGGCTTGCCCAGGGTCACAGAGCTAGTAAGTGTCTGAGGACGGATTTGAACTCACATCTTCCTCACCCCAGGCTCTATCCACTGCACCACCTAGGTGCCCTTACTTTTATGCCCTGATTTGGTAGTAAAACCACTTAAATTTAGAGTCAAAGGATATGAGCGCAAAACCCGACTGTGCCTTATTAACTGCATAAAATTGGGTTAGTCAATCCTATGATCATATGATTTGACCAGTTTCCCCACACATAAAATGAAGTTGGATTCTGTGCTCTCCGACATCTCTTTCAGTGGCAGTGTGGGGTATGGGATTGAGCAGTAGATCTGAAGTCAGGAATACCTGGGTTCAAATGCTACCTCCAATCATCCTACCTGTGTGACCCTGGGCAAGTCACTTTCTTTCAGGCTAAGATTCCTCATCTGTAAAATGAAGGCATTGGACATGGCCTTTAAAGTCCCTTGAAGCTCTAAATTTATGATCCTTTGATGCTTCCAACTCCAAAGCCTCTGATTTTTCTTCTTGCCTTAAAGCCCTATCATAGCTACTTTGTTTATTATTCTCTATCATTTGCTTTATCATTCCCTACAGTATACAACCTCTACTGTTCCCTACTGAAAGCTAAAGGCCAGTCCAGCTAGATCTGTGATAGGAGAAGAGACCTCTCTGCAATAAAGTGCTTTTTTGGGTGACCTCAAGGTTTTTCCTGGCAGTACAGAAGAAGCCTGGAAAAGTGATGCTATCAGTTACAGAGGTGACTTATCACTTTGGGTAAAGAAATGGTGGCTAATTAGGAATTGATTGGAAGGGACTTTACATTCAAGATTAATGTGGTCAGCAGAGAAAATTAAATAGAGAACAAAGGAAGTCTCTGCTGGAGAATTAGGGATTCAGAGACTGGTCACCCAAGCAGTCATCTGGTTCATCCTCTTGCCTCCAGAGAAAGCATTTTGGAAATGGAAAGGGAATAATAGGTCATTTAGTCTTTGTTTATTCATTTATTTCTACTTATAACAGAATGTCTGTTATACAGAATAATAAAGGTTACACTTGGAAGGGGGGCAGCTAGGTGGCACAGTGAATAGAACATTGGGCTTGGAATCAGGAAGACTTATCTTTATGAGTTCGAATCTAGCCTCAGACATTTAGTAGCTGTGTGATCCTGGCTAAGTCACTTAATCTTATTTGCCTCAGTTCCTCATCTGTAAAATGAGCTGGAGAAGGAAATGGCAAACCACTCCAGTATCCTTACCAAGAAAACCCCAAACAGGATCATAGAGAGTTGACATGACTGAAATGACTCAGCAATGACACTTGGAAGGCAACTTAGAATATAGAATGCTAGTGTTGCAAGGAATCTTGGCACATAGAATATTCATACAAAATGTCAACTGAAAGTGAAACTTAGAATGTTAGAACTGGAAGAGCTCAGGACATAGAATACAAAATATTTAAGTTGGAGAACAACTTAAAGACCAGTTGGTCCAACTCCTTCCTTTTGCTTGGAGGGAAACTGATGCCAAGAAAAGAGAAACTATTTGTTCAAGGTCATAGAGGAAGTTAGGGCAGAGCTGGGTCCAGAACCTAGGTCTCCTGATCAAAGCCCTCTAATGATGGACTGAATCTTGGTTCCAGGTGGCTTTGGGTCCATTTCCAGGTCACTGGCCATACTCTTTGAAGCAAGCTTTCCCTACACATCAACTGGGATTCTGTCTGGGGGAATTGAGATGGCATTGGATGAGGACAGACCCAAATAGTGGTGTTTACCATATGCCCCTCTTCCGCATTCCTCAGGAGCAGAAATGGAATAGAAAGAACAAAGAATTGAGAACAAGGAAAAAATCATTTTGGATCATCACCCAAAGACAGGCCATGGTCTATCAGTAAAACAGAGGAGAACCGATGAAGATCAGCTTTTCCTGGTGTATTTAAATGTTGATATGTAGAGAAAATATATATATAAAATATCAAAGTGAAAAGGGACCTTAATACACAGAATATAGGACATAGTGTTTTAGAGCTGGAAAGGACCTCAGAATTTATAATGTAAGAACTTATAACAAAAACTGTTGGTGCTGAAAGGGATATTAGAAGACTAAATGTTAGAGCTGAAGGACTTAGAACACAATATTAGAACACTGACAAGTCAGAGCAGGAAGAGACTTTACCCATAGGGCTGCAGAAGGTACTACTTGTAATTTAAAGCTGTCAGAGGGGACAGGAAAGAGAGGAGATATAATTTTCCAAGATCCCAAGCTAAAGCATAAAATCTTGAGATTGTAAAATTTAGCTAGGAGGGATATCAGAGAAGGAATTTAATTCAACCTCATTTTACAATGAAGGAAACTGATGCCGAAATAGATTAAGTGACCAACCCAAGGTCACACAGATAGTCAGAAACAGACCCAAGATTGAAAATTCACATTCAGCTACTCTAATTCCAAATTTAAATCTTTTAAATACATTTTCTCACAGAACTATACTTCAACTACAGTAAGGTTTACAGAGGGTATTCTGGATTGGCTTGATATGAAGATAAAGAAGAGGCAATCTGACCCCATGGGGCTTCCACTCTAGTACATGAGCTGTAACTGAATATCAGCACAGGAAGGGATGTTTGAATAAAGAATGACAGAGCTAGAAAGTACTTCAGGACATCAGATACTAAACTGAAAGGTTCTGGGAGTACAGACCATCGTGAAGGAAAATAACTTGCCCAAAACTGAACAGATTATGTGATATTCTTGATGAAGAAGCTGGGGTTTCAGAGAAATTTAAGGTTAAAGCCTATGTGCTGCTGGCTGTTGGAGATTAATTAGAATGGGGTTGAAACCAGTTCTAAGATTCTATAATGTAATTCAATATGGAACTATGACTTACTTTACAGAAATTCAATTTACATATATGCTTCTTTAGGAGGCCAAGTATTTCACAAATTAAGATTCATCTATATGTATTATTTTCCTAATCTTTAAATATTTTAAATTTTTAAACACATGAAATAAAATTATATTAAAAACTGACTAACCTACATTGTAGGTAATTCATCAAAACAATATACATTGAGAAATGGCTTTTAGTCTTATAGATTTAGGTCAATTCCTTATAGATTATGAATATTAGATGTTTATTAGAGATGTTCTTCACAAAAAAATTTTCCCAAACTACATCTTTTCTTCTTTGCAAACCTTAAATTGCTATATAAATGCTAGCTATTATTACTATTACAGTATATTTATTTTTATCTGTGCAAGAGCTTTGTATTTTTATATATTCAAAGTCGTTTATTTTACCTTTTCTCTTTTTCTCTGTGTCAGGCAGGTTACAAATTTCCTTTATCCACAGTTGTGTGCAACCTTCTGTTACCACTTTTTAAGGTGTGCCTTTTTTTATTTAGTTCATTTACACATTTGGAATTTATTATGGTTTATGATATAAGATGCAATATTTGGTTTTGTTGTTGTATGACTTGATATTAGTTTTTGATAATTTTCTTTATTTCCTCCACCTGTTGTAAGTAACTCCTTTCTTTTGATATTTTTGTCTTCTCTTCCTTCTTCTTCCCCTTCTCCTCTTTTTTCTTATCCATCTTTTACTTCTCCTCCTCCCCTTCCTCCTCCTTCTCTCTCTCCTCCTTGTCCTTCTCCTTGACCTCCCCTCCTCCTCCTTTTCTTGTTGTTTTGTTTATTACTTTAATTGTTTTTTTGATCTCATCTTAATTTTCAAAATCTCTTTTTGGTTTGTTTTAGGATTATTAATTTCTTGATTTTATAGTTTTCAAATTGTATTACCAATTCATTAGTCCTCTCCTTTTCTGGTTTGCTAATTGTCTAGAGATACAGACTTTCTTCTGAGTATTGCTTTAGCCACATCTCATAAATTTGATATGTTGTCTTATTGCTATAATTTTACTTAACATGACATTTTATTGTTTCTATAATTTGATCTTTGACTCACTCATTACTTAAGATGATCTGTAAAGAATATATCTAAGATTCATACCTATGTGTATTTATTTATGGGCTATTTGTGACCTGTCATGTGATCAGTTTTTGTATAGGTTTCAGCTTGCCTAAGATTACTGTTCATGATATCTCCATAAGTCTATCAAATTGTTTTGTCCAACATTTTTACATCTATAATTTCCTTTTTTTATTGGTTTTATCTAGCTCTGATAGAAGAATGTTAAAATATCCTAGAATTAGTGTGCAATATGCTTTCCCTCTCCCCCCATTTCAATTTGCTTTTCCTTTAAAAATTTAACTATTTGGTATAATACATATAGACATATATAGATATAGATATTGTTTTGTTAACCATTTATCTTGAATCATGATGCTTTAAACCTCCTTTTATTCTCCTTGACCCCAACTCAGCAAAGGACCTCACTCGATACTTTACTGAAAAAAAATAAAGGTTATTCACTGTGAGTTCTCTCTTCTCCTCTACTCTGTATCTAAATATCTAGAAATCTCATGCCATTTTAAAGGCATGACCTTTTTGGAACTTTGACAAATTTTTAGCATATAAGGAGTAAGTAACTGAGATAATTAGATGAATTAGGCTACATTTGCACTTTGTAAAGGGGTTGTCCATTTCAGATATAAGTGGATAATTTTGTATCTTAAAAAAATATAAAACTTTTAGTAAACTTATTTGTACTTTTTTGAAGGACATGAAGCTTTAGTGGTTCATTTGCATATGAAAAGGTCAGAAAACAGCTGAGCAGCATGTAGAGACTAGGAACTTGCCCAAAAGGCATAGATTGCCTTTTTACCTTTTTTTTTTACCTACTTATTTACATGAACCAACAGAAATGACTTTACCAAAACAAAGCAAAACAGCACAACAAGAGATAGCTTGAACACGAGAATGGTTTGGTGACATTAAGCAAATGGCATTTTCTTGGTTATGTCCTAGCTTGCAGAAAGGAAGATTTGGGGAAAGGTACAATATAGTTACCACAAACTAATAATGTAAAGTCTCTCACTGAGGGAACCCAACCTCTGTCAGGAACAATGGTTGAAAGGAAAGGCTAAGCCTAAAGGACATTAATTTGCTGAGATGATCTTTCCCACATCCTGGCTGAGAGGTGGCAGATCTTAGAACCAAGGAGGGCACAAAGGAGTACAAATGGAATGGCTTCTGCCAGTTCTGGGGTATGGGCCCCTGCTTTTTCTGAAAGACTAGAATTACAGCTGAAACTAAAACTACAGATGGTAGATAGCACAGATTCCTAGTGATTTGGTTCTGGTTGGTGCATATTTCATGCTGAAGTGTTTCTATAATGCTATCTTTGGTTGGGGGCTCAGAGGTGTGTGTGTATGTATGTGTGAGTGTGTGTGTGTGTGAGAGAGAGAGAGAGAGAGAGAGAGAGAGAGAGAGAGAGAGAGAGAATGATAGATATTTTCTTAAAACTTCCCAGATGAGAAAAAAAAATTCATGCTAGGAAGAGTCAGATTATTTTCTATTTTACTCTAGTTTCTGCCAACTGCTCTGCCTGTACCATTGATCTCATTCCTTCTTGTCTCCTGTGGCATGTTGCCCCAGTAATCATCTCTCTCTCTCTCTCTCTCTCTCTCTCTCTCTCTCTCTGTCTCTCTCTGTCCCTCTCCAATCTATCCTCCACATACCTGCCAAAGTGGTTTCCTAAAGCACAGATCTAGCTATATCTCTTGCTCAAAAAGCTCTAGTTGCATCTAGGACCAAATACAGATTCCTCTGACAGGCATTTAAATCTTTTTGAAACTGGGATTTAACTTACCTTTTTAGTTTCATTATATATTACTCCCCTTCAAATACTCTATGGTCCATTGAAACTGATTTTTTTTCTGTTCCTTACATAGCATCCCATCTCTTGTCTCCATGCCCTTGTGCAGGCTATCCCCCATGCCCGAATGCACTCTTTCCTTAGCTCCACCTTCTAGCACCCCTAATTTCCTTCAAAGATGAGCTAAAACACTGTTTCCTACATGAGATCTTTTCTGCTCTCCCTCCAAATTAACTCATATTTTGTCTACATTTAAACAAATGTGTTGCATATATTTATACAGGTTATTTCCTCCGATAAAATGTAAATGGCTCTAGAGACTTTTATCACTGCTTAATTTTTGTCTTTGTATCTTCAGTTACTATTATGTACCAGTCCTGTTACATAGAAGGTGCTTGATAAATGTTTGTTGATTGTTTAAATATATTTTCCCTGATTGTCTTTAAAACGCTATTAAACTGCATGAAATCCTATTTCAATTCTTGGTTTTGGGGGATTTAGTTGAATCAAAGGAGATTTTAATGAAACTCTTAATTTTGAATCTGTGTGAGTTCCTATGAAACTAAAAAATTGTTATATTCTCTTTTCTAATCAACTCAGCAATTTATTTTCATTGGTGAACTTGGCCCATTAACATTAAAGTTATGTGTTAAGTTTGGCCTTCTTTCCAATAGTTCCTGATACACATACACACACATACACATATATGTATAAAAACACACATACATATATGTGTATATATTTTACATTTTATTAATGTGTGTGTCTCTGTGTGTCTGCCTGTCTGTGTGTACACACACAGTCCTTTTTTCTGTGGTGCATAGTGATTAGAGTGCTAGACTTGAAGTCAAGAAGACTTGAATTCAAATCCTACTTCATTAGCTGTGTGGTCCTAAGTCATATATTTTATTTATATGTGTGTGTACGTGTGTGTCTATGCACACATATATACGTGTACATACTTGCACATTTTGTGTATGTGTGTGTGTGTGTGTGTGTACACACAAATTCCTTTCTTCAGGCAATTGGGGTGTATAGTGATTAGAGTGCTAGACTTGAAGTCAGGAAGATTTGAATTCAAATCCTTCCTCAGATACTCATTAGTTGTGTGGTCCTAGTCAGTCACTTCATATCTCTTAGTATCAGTTTCCTAATTTGTAAAATGAAAATAATAGTAGCACCTAACTTCACAGTGTTATGAGGATAAAATTAGAAAATATATGTAGAGTACTGTGCAAATGTTAGCCATTAGCTACTTTTATCAACACAAAGTGGCTTTGATATTGTATGGTTTCACGTCATGGAATTCTATACTCTCTGAAGAGTTGAAATTGAGGATCACACAAAAGATAATGAAGAAATGCACGATGGGCATGCACAGGTTGTAACGCTTTATAAATGAGAAATTATACAACACACTTAGAAGGCCATAAAATCAATGTAAAATTTGTCGTCAGAGAAATGTAGAACCAGAAAAAAAATATAAGTTGGTCATGGAGTGATAGTGAAGGTTAGCCAATGGCCAGCCTTTGTGATCCAATAGTATTCATATTGTAAATAGAATGTGAGGAAGGCTCTCAGCACACTTTGATGGAACCTGTTTAGAGTTATTAAAAAAAATAGTGATCATACAGGATGGGCAGGCATTAATGGATTCTGGTATGCATCACTGGGGGCGGGGGTCCCACAATGATGACATAATAGAACAAGATTACCATTAGAGTAAAGATTATTAGCTGAATTCATGATACTGCCTACTTTGTTTCTAACAGCCTTGTGTTACTCCTTGTGTTCTTCATATTGTGTCCTTCTACTCTCTACTTTAAGCAGATAAAGATTATATTATTTTCTACTGATCCAGTCTTAATTATATGACCACTACCCTCTCCTACCTATACCAAAGACAGATCCCAGGATTCCACTTTCACTCATATAATCTTAAAAAAAAACTCTACATGGAATAGCCCAGGTTAGAGTATGATTTAGGAATCTGTTTTCTAGAATTCTATACAGGACAGTATGAAGTTTTCTAGCCTGATTTTAAACATATTTGTGATAATGGAGTATTTCTCAGTTTTTTAGGTTAGTAATTCCAGGCTGCGGATTATTGTTTTTGCTTTTTTTTAAAAGAAAAAATTATGTTATAGGGTTTTTTTCACTCGTAGGTATTGTTGAGTAGTCTCACACAGATCAAATTGGTTGTTTTTTATATAAAGACTAATTATTCCTATTTGCCTGCCAAATTTCGTCCTCCATATCAAAACTTTTTAACTTGCCAACTTTAAATCTGAATGAAAACAAATCCCAAAATGAATTTTATGACCTACAACAATATCTTTTGAACTCTATCAATTTAAGATTCTACCTTCTGTTTTCAATAGTTCTGAACAATTTCTTATATGATTTCTTGAAATGTGAGATTGAGACTCTTTGTTTCCTCATATTTTTCAGGAAGACCTACCTATAGTTCAAAGATTTTGTTGCCAACATCTGTGCTCTAGTTCTCTTGCTTTGTGTTGAAGAAGTTATGATTGTTAGACCTTTCCCACATAAAAAAATGTTTTATTCTATTGTTTGTTATTCTGTTACTCCATTTATGTGAACTTGCCATAACAACTATATTACTCAGGTGGTACATGCTTTACTGAGCTCTCCACCGTGTTTCTACACTCTCCATTCTCATGTTCCTCTTCTTGAATTCTTCCTTCATTGATCTTATTTCTAATTTTATAGATACCAAGTATTTCTCTATATCTCTCATCTATATTCTAGAGTGGCAGTTTCATATAGCATTCTATTAATTCTTATCAAAGTGTTTTTGTTCTTGTTGCAGACTTGTTCTTTCCACACTAAGATTTCTCTTTGCTTTCTTTTAACCTGTAGTAATTACACATTGTATTGGGACCTCTTTTTATTATTGTTATCACTCATTTCTTTGTTCTTTCTTTTTATTTTCTGGTTCGGGTTTCTTTCCCTTCTCCTCTTTTTAACTTAATCTAATTTGGATCCTTTGTAACTGATTTGAGGTGGTGAAAGGGAGTTGGGCAAAGAAATGATTACTCTCTTAACTGTCTCGATGGAACTTTCTGATCTTCAGTTTTCCCAGGTTCAATTTCCTAACTAGCTTCACTGGTGGTTCAGATGTGAAAACGAGAGAAAACCTAAGAAGAGCTCTTACCTTATGCTAATATATTTCAGGGGCCTATGATTTTGGAGGTATAAGTAGTTCCTTCACTAATATAGATTGTAACCCCTCTGCCCTCAGTAGGCCATGTTCCTTAATTGCTGCAGCCAAAAGAAAATGTCATCCTGAACCCAAAGTATTGGTAGGCCTCTTTTGATTTAATTCTGGTAATCCTAGGATAATAAACACAGACTATCACCAGTATCATGCTAGCAGCAATTATAGCTTGGTAGAAATTCTAGAGCTTGAACTTTGCTCAGAAGACTTTTGAGCACCCAGAATACTCTCTCTTTCATGATTAACTATTGGAAGAAGACTTTAATAACGAAGAGTAAGTATACATTCTTAAAAGAGTAAAGGACACTTTCAGATGAAGTCACTGTGTTATTAGTTTTATTTAACTGTTTTATTTTGTAATAAGAGACCTTTTATGAAGTGAGAGTAACCAGTGTTTGCAATGTAAAAATAAAACACATCAATAAAATATTATAAAATTATTTTTTAATTAACCCATAAGTCATCAGAGACAGCTATGACTATAATGGATACATAAAAGCATGGAAACTTACATGAATTGATTCAAAGTGAAAGAAACAAGAAAATAATAAACACATTGACTGTAACAATGTAAATGGAAGAATAATGGACACAAAACAATCAAAAATGTATGTTGCAAAATTACAAAGCCCAAGCTTGGTTCTGAAGTAGAGATAGAAGATACCTCCTCCTATTCCTTTGCAGAAATTGCAGGGAGGTGCCATAGGCAAAAAACATTGCATATGTTGTCAGATTACCTACTACTACCACCCCTACCACCACCATGTATTGATTGAGTTTACTGATTTCTTCCTTCTTTTTCTTTTGATTTTTTTTCTTCCTTTCTTTTAAAAAAATTATTTGTTATAATGGATAGCTAGCTGGGAAGTAGGAGAGAAAAATAAAGAAATGGGGGAAACTTAGACAAAGTAAAAATAAAAGATGTCAATTAAATTTTATTTTAAAAATGAAGTAAAATAGCAAGAAGGCAGCATGACATATTAGACAGAGAGCTAGGCTTGGTGTTAGAATAAAGTGTTTTCAAGAGACAACTCTGACATATATTGGTTCTGTGGCCCTGGGCATGTCACTTAACATTTTAGTGCTCTGGGCAACTCTCCAAGACTGCAAATTCTCATCTTCCCAAGTGGCTTTTCTTTATACAAATGTTGTTACTGTAAAAATTGTTCTTCTTGTTCTACTCAATTCACATACATTAATTCACAGAAGACTTCATAGTTTTCCTTGGAACCATTAATTTTGTCATTTCTTATGGCACAAAAATATTCCATTACATTTGTATACCATATTTTATTTATCCATTTCCCAGTAGATGAGAATGCCCTTACTTTCCAGTTTTATGCTACTATAAAAAGAACATACACATATACACATTAATGTGAGTCATTTTCCTCTTTCCTTGATATCTTTGTGGTATAGGCATAGTAGTGGTATGACCATGGGTATGCCAATTAAGTGACTTTGGGGGCACAGCTCCAAATTGTTTGCAGAATGTTTGGACCAATTTACATCTTCACTAAGAGTGCATTAATGTACTGGTTTTTCCACAGCCCTTCCTCATTTGTCAATTTCCCTTTTTGGGGTCATTTTTGCCAATCTGATGGGTAAGAGGAAGAACCTCAAAATTACTTTTATTTGCACTTTGCTATTAGTGATTTGAAACATTTTTTGACATGCCTATTGATAGCTTGGGTTTTTTCCTTTGAAAACTGCCTATTTGTATTCTTTGACCACTAATCTGTCAGAGAATAGCTTTTATTCTTACAAATTTGAAGTGGTTCCTTATCAATCTCAGATATATGCCCTTGATCAAAAAAAATTGCTGCAAATACTTTTCCCCAGCTCACTATTTCCCTTTTAATTTTTAAATGCTTTGGTCTTATTTGTGCAAAAACTTAAATTTTATATAAGCAAAACTGTCCACTTTATCTTCTCTGAACCTCTCTATCCCTTGTTTAGTCATGAACTTTTCCTGCAATTTCTTCATCTAATTTGTTTATGATGTCACTTTTATGTCTAAGTTTTGCATCCATTTGGAGCTTATATTGAAATGTGGTGTGAGAAACTAGTCTATACCTAATTCCCACCAGGCTGCTTTCTACTTTTCCCAGTAGCTTTTACCTAATAGTAAGTTCTTCCCCCAGTAGCTAGGGTCTTTGTGCTTACTGAACAGTATCCTAGTATGTTCATTTCCTTCTTTGTGTTGTGTACATAATCATTTCCATTGATAAACTTCTACTTTTTTAAACTAAAACCAACTTGTTTTGATGATTATAGTTTTGTAGTACAGTTTGAAACTTGGTATTGTTAGATTCCCTTCTTTCTTACTTTTATAATTATTTCCTTTCATAGTCTTGACCTTTTGTTCTTCCAGATGAACATTGTTACTATATTTCAGGATCTAAAAAACAATCCTTTAGTGAATTAGTTGGTATGGAAATTAATTTATGAATGAATTAAAGAAGAATTGTCATTTTTATTATATTGGCATGACCTATCCATGAACAATAAAGATTTTTTAAAATTATTTTCCTCTGTCTATTTTTGTAAAGAGTGTTTTATAATTGTAGTCATATAGTTCTTAAGTGAATATTGGTAGTCTCCAAAATATTTTCATGTATTCTGCAGTTATTAGGCATTGAATTTCTTTCTATCTCTTCTTTCTGGGTTCAGTTGGTAATATGCAGGAATGCTGATGATTTATATGGATTTATTTTATATCTTGCAACTTTGCTGAATTTGTTGTTTTAATTGATTTTAGCTGATTTTTTTTTATTTTTCACTAGATAAATCATCATCTAACCTTCAACAAGCAATAGATTTGTTTCTTCTTTGCCTATTCTTATTCCCCGGATGTGGTTTTCTTTCCTTATTGTTATAGCTAGCATTACTAGCACTGTACCAAATAGTAGTAGAGACAATGGACATCCTTGTTGTACCCCAATCTTATTGGAAAGTTATTTTACAGTAACAACATTTTCTTCATTTTATATGTTGGCTCTTGGTTCCAGAAAAAGACTATATACCATATTAAGGGAAAGTTCATTTTTTTCCTTACTTCTTTAGTGCATGTTTTTAAAATTTATTAGAAATGGGTATTGTCAAAGGCCTTTTCAACATCAATTGATATAATCAGGTGCTTTTTATTATCAATATGGTTTGTTATGTTTAGAGTTTTCATTATATTGAACCAACTCCCCCCTCCCCCCCATTTTTCTAATTCAGCCTTCAAACTCCTATGCTGTTGGAGTTTGTTTTGCCTATGACTCTTCCCTTACCTATTCTGCTCTTCTTCTTAATGCCCCTTGCCTATTTACATGTGGAATTTAATGTATTTCTATACCGTAATCTTTATGTGTTCGATCTTCCTTCAGATGAAAGTGAGGTTCATGAAAGGTTCATTTCCCCTTTACCCTGTGGTTGTAAACTCTTCATCTTATTCACCTCCATCACATGACAGTGATTTTCCTCCCTTTCTTCCTTCTTTCTCCTTTGGTATAGTTTCCCCTATCATTCCCATTTCCATCTCCTCCTGAGACCAACAAAACAGAACACAACTATAATTAAGTCCTTTATCTGTCATATCTTCCTTTCTCTATGACCCTTCAAAATATTAGTGTTCTCAGAAAGAAATTTGTTTCTTATCCTTTGATTAGCATAGTCTATTCCAACTGAAGAAATTTGTGTACCTTTTTATGTTTCTCTGTGCTCTCATGTTTCCATTTCAAAATTTCAACTCAATTATGTTTGGTTTTTTTGCCATCAGGAATGCTTTGAAACCTTCTACTTCATTAGGATTCCATTATTCCCACTGTAAGATTATACTCAATTTTTCTGGACAGGTTATTCTTGATTGTAAACATAAATCTTTTGTCTTTTAGAATATCTCGTTACAGATCCTTCCCTTCTTGATAGTGGCAGCCAAGTCTTGTGTGATTCTGACTATAATGCTATGGTACTTAAACATTTAATTCTGGCTACTTGCAGGGTTTTTTCTTTAACCCAGAAGCTCTGGATTTTGGGCTATGACATTCCTGGGAGCTTTCATTCTGTGGTTTCTTTCAGGAGGTTATGAGTGAGTTCTTTCCATTTTTACTTTGCTCTCTGGTTCTAAGAGATCTGGGCAGTTTTTACTTATGATTTCTTTAAATATGGTATCCAAGTTTGGGGGGATTATTTTTTGGATCATAGTTTTCAGGTAGTCCAATGATTCTTACATTATCTCTCCTTGACCTGTTTTTTTTTAAATATCATATTCCTTACATTTTCTTCTGGTTTTTCAATCTTTTTATTTTGTTTTAATATTTTTTATCTTATTGAGTCATTTTTCTGTGTTTCATTCTAATTTTCTGGGTGTTCAGTTCTTGGGAAGATTTATCACTGTTTGTTCTAAGGTATTTATCTTTGTCATGTCTCTTTGTCATACCATTCCATTTTATATTTCTTGTTTCCTTTCTTCTAGATACTCTTATAATGCTTGTGGCCAGGATGTTATTATTTTCTCTAATACTTTATTTGAATTTATAGAGTTATTCATTTCTATTGGGTTCACCACCTAAAAACCCAACAGTTCAAGATTTCCTCATTGTGTTTGGAGTTTTCTTGTGTTTATCACCATCCTCAGTTTCAAGATTTCAATTTGCTTGAGCCAAATTTTGCTGACATGAATGGTGTGGGATAGGCCATGACTGGTCCTTATCCTTAGCTAAGCATAGACTCTACTTTCTGTAAAAAAAAATTATCTGACTTTGTTTTCTGTTATAATTCAGGCACAAGTTTCCTGGATTCTGCTTTGGCAGGAGACTCTCAGATCTGGTTGGGTCAGGGCTGCCTGGATGCAGGGTGGAGTGCAGGCTTCCTGAGATATTGGTCCAGGCTTTTCTCCTGTTACTGTGAAAAGCTTGGAGTTGCCCTCCTCTGGGCATCTCCTACCAAGGATCAGAGGCTTCCTTGTTCTGAGCCCTGGTTAGAACATGTTTTCTGCCCTTGGGCTGCCCTGTGCTGGGTATTGATTGTCTCTTGTCTCCTGTAAGAGCTCTGGGGTTACCCTGTGTTGGGTGCTGATCAGGTCTATCTCCTATTGTAAGACTAGGCTATTTTATATTGTATGTGCCATTTATCACAGATTTTTTTCCACTCTGGGCTTCTGTAGGATACTGATAGTCTTTTTTTTTTCGCCCAGGACTATATTGGATAAAGGAGTATATAGTTGATTCTATTTGGTTTTATTTATTGCTGTTCATTCTTGTACATTTTTAAAAGAGATTTATTGGGGTTTTAGGGGTAAAGTGGATCTGGCTCCTCTAGATCCTAATATGTTGTCATTTACCCACAACCCTCTCTAAAACCATAAGAACTGTTGCCAACCTGCTTTAGTAGAGGGAGTTTCCTCACCAGAAATTTCCTACACTAATGAAATTATAGGTCTGGATAAAAGAATACCCATAATAAATTAGAAAAAATATTTATTTTAACTATGAGGAAGTTTTGGGTCTAGGAAGTCATAGTGATGACAAATATTTCCTTCTCTGGTGCAGACTAGCTCAAATCTTCCCTTTTCTCTGTAGCTTACTGATTTTCTATTCTTGGCTTCTTCACAATTTTCTCTTTGTAAGCATGAAGACACTATTTTAATTAAAAATAGCCAGTCCCTTTTGTTTAAAGAGAACCTCGGCACGGCCATCTTCTCAGCTCTTAGGAATTTCTAAACCATGTCTATGTTCCCACCCCTATCTCTACCATGTTACTATGAGTTCAATGTCATCTTCTTCCTTCTTTCAAAACGCAGCTTATATCTTACCATAAAGATTTTCCTAATCTTCCAAATCTGGGTGAAAGTCATTTTTCTCTTCTCAGATTTTTCGTAGTACCTCACTTTGTTTTGATCTCTCCTTTGTCTCCTCTCACATTCTACCATGAATTTGATTTGGTTTTGTATATTAGAAAAGTTCAGCCCTTTTCAGCCATGTCTGACTCTTTGTGACCCCCTTTGAGGGTTTTCTTGGCAAAGATACTGGAGTGGTTTGCCATTTCTTTCTCTAGCTCATTTTACAGATGAAGAAACAGAGTTAAGTAATTTGCTTTGGGTCACACAGCTAGCAAGGGTCTGGGGCCAGATTTGAACCCAGGAGATGAATCTTCCTGTCTTTAGGCTCAGCACTTTATCCACTATGCCACCTAATTGTACATATCACATTCTAACACCCCATTTGACTTTAAGCTTCTTGAGGTCAGGGCTATTTCATTAAGCCAAGCATAAAATCTTGTACCTTGTTTGTTGAAATTCATGCACATCTTTCTCTTTCTTTTACCTTTTCTTGGGGGGGGGGTGGGAGGAGAGGAGCATGGCTAATGTAGAAATGTTTTGAATGACTTAATACATATGATAGGTATTTTATTTCTTGCCTTCTCACTGGGTGGGGGAGAGAATAGAAACGGGGAGAGAATTTGGAATTGAAAATAAAATAAAATTGAATTTTAAAAAGAAAAATAAATGTTAATTGAGTTGAATTTTTAAAAACTGAATTGAATTTGACACCATCACACAGCTTAGCTGTCTCATGGATAACAAGACCAACATGAGAATGGTAGTGCTTTGCTGGTGGATAAACTGCCAACTTGGATATGGATACCATGCTTTCACTGGTTGATAAGGAGAAGCTTCTAGAATAGGTGATAGAATTCAAAATCAAAGAGGGCAGCCCTTCCAAGATCCAAATCCATATGTCAATATCTCTCCCTTTGCCTGCCAGAGTTATGAACCTCACTGTCTTTATACTGAGCCTGCAAAGCAAAGGCAGCTTGAGATCAATAAAGGCATTGTTGGATCACATGGATGATAGCTTCTTCCTTAGGCTGATGTGCTTCCTTGCCAGGAGAGTTCAAAAAAAGCAAAGATCTGGTCCCCATATAAACACTGTCCTAAAAATGGACAACACTTACAATCGTCTTCTTTTCAGTGTCCTAGAGGTGGAAACCACCATAACCCTGTGCCCTAGTGTTTTGTCTGAATGCTACAAATCTGTGCAAGGGATGGGCTGGGTTTCTGACTCCTGAACCAGTTGCTGTCCATTCACTCTAATTAGTTAGAATAACAATTTGACGAATGAGATATGACAACCTTTCCTCCCTACATGAGCACACACACACACACACACATACACAGAGACACACATACAGATACACACGCAGACACACAGATACACACACACACATACAGATACACACAGAGACAGACACACAGATACATACATACACACACAGAGACACACATACAAACAGACACACACATACAGATACACAGACAGACACACAGATACAGACAGACACACATACACACACATATACACACAGAGACACACATACAGACAGACACACACATACAGATACACACACAGACAGACACACAGATACAGACAGACACACACATACACACGCACACATACACACACAGAGACACACATTCAGATACACACAGACACACACTTACAGACACACATACATACACACATAGACACACATACAGATACACACATAGACACACAGATAACAGACACACACACATACAGATAAACACACAGACAGACACACACAGAGACACATACAGATACACACAGAGACACATACAGATACACACAGAGACACACAGATACAGACAGACACACACATACACACATACACACACAGACAGACATGAAGATACACACAAAGACACACAGATACAGACAGACACACATACATATAGATATACACACAGACACACAAATACAGACACACACATACACACACAGACACACATACAGATACACACACAGATACACATATACAGACAGACACGCACACGTACAGATACACACACAGACAGACACACACATACACACACAGAGACACACATACAGATACACACACAGACACACAGATACAGACAGACACACACACATATAGGTACACAGACAGACAGACAGACAGACACACACACACACACACCAGTCCCTTCTGTGGAGTTCCCAACAGTTCATCCAGGCTTTCTGCCTTAGTGTTTGCTGTGGAGACAGAAAGGTAATGAATGTTCAGGTGTGGTCTCTTCAAAAGGGTTTCTCCTTCACCTTTGCTTATTATGCCAAGATAAGAGGAGCAGCCTAACAGCACTGTTTGGTAAGGACCCTCCCTTCCTTGATTGTTGTTACTTTTAGAGATGCAATTTAACTGAAAACAAATTAAATTGAATTTCATCTCTAAATAAAGGTTTGGTGGTAACCTCTGAAATATTTCTTTCTAACAATCCAAGGCTTTAAAGTAGAGTGAGAGTGGAGGATATCAGAATCCCTGGACCCCAATTCTCAAGTTCAAGTAAAAGGGAAGGGAGAACTTGCTAGTAGAAAACCATGTGCTAATCAAGGAGTGAATCTTCAAACATAGTAGCAATAATTGGAACATTCTCCAATGAAAACTAGTCAATGTTACTTTTTATTGTTGTTATTATTAGATAACAATATGTCCCAACATTCCATATTCTCAGGCCCCTCCCAGGCTGAGCATTCTATTTCACCATACCATATTCTAAGGTCTCTTTTAACTCTATCCTTCTGTGTTCCAAATGCAATGTATTTGATTACATGATCATTTGCTGCCCTTATCGCATTCTATAAATAAAATCTATCAAATGTATTACACTTTATTATCACATTTACTGCAGAATACTTAATCCTATTTGTTACGTGTGCAAACTTGTGGTTCAGAGGGCTATCTGCATGAAATTATCCTCAAAAGTAGAGACTGATACCTCAGTCTTCTGCACCTGCATAAGGGGCAGAGTTAGTGGGAACTAGAGAGAAGAGAGATCTTGTCTTCTAGTTTCCAACTCTGAGAGAGAAAACATGCAGTTCCAACCTCTCTTCAGGTCCTTGAAGGGAGACAAAGACTGAAGAAGCTGACTGTAGAAGAGAGGTTAATTTCTATCATGTCCCTATCCCCAGCTTGCTACACTAGAGACTTGAAGGAATTTCCCCTTGGGTGGGATCTCATCCTCTCTCCATTGGTTGAGTTGAGTTATCTTATTTCTATTGGGAACATTGATTCATTCTGTATTGTATAGTATATATTCTCATATGTATACCTTCTCTAATTTATTTTAATATCTATGAGGATAAGTGGGTTTATCGGTTCTTTGCTACTTGTGTTCACTGAGGAACTGGCATTTGGGAAGGGAATCAAGCCTTGGCTATATCAGTTGGAGGCATTCCTTACCCCTTAATGATAGTGGCCAGGGGCACAGCTTGAACCTAGAGACTATTTCTCCTTTATATTAAATAGCAGTATTAAAAAATGGATAGACAGATTTCTAGCTCAGGACCCACCTTTCTCTAGAGAGGGCAGAGTGGCCAGCCCCAGCCTCCTGCTTCCCTTCCTGACAGGAATCAAAGTCTCTGTTGGAAACTTTGGGTAGGGGGAAGAGACTTTAGAGGTATCTCTTCTTGCTGCCCTGAAAGCCACATCTGGACAGACCCATGTGGGCACACATAACCTACACAGGTGTGAAATGATACACCACCACCACACACAAACCCCTTTGCATTATTGTTCTATTTTAGAAGCATGCTCAGAAACCTTTTCAGCTTGTTCTTTTTGAGTGAAGTCAGAATCAGAAGTCAAAGTCACAAAATTCTAGAGCCAGAAATGACAATATGAACATAGAATGTTAGAACATAAACCATAGATTGTTAGAGCTGGAAGTGACCTTAGGACAAAGGACAAAGGTTTTGAAAGAACCTCTGAACAAAGAATGTTAGAGCAGTAAGGACCTTTGAAGTTGTCTATTCCAACTTTTGCTAGATAGGGCAATGGAAGCCAAAGGAGAACAAATGACTTGCCCAAAAACCAAAACAACCCAGTAAGTTCCTAGAATAAATATCTCCAGATTTGTTTTTTTTTATTTTTTCATTACCCGAAATTTGCTGACTCTCAGTCAGAGATAAACTTTTCTGGCCTCTCTGATAAGAATATAACTCATGCCAACCACACATGGCTATGAGGATGTAAACCTCGATGCAGACCCTGCTACCACAACCAACTTTATGTTTGTCAGGGAAGCTGCTTTGGGTGGAGGCTTTAGTGCACAAGAGGACCCACACTCCTCCCCGTGGTCAGGAGAGTTCAGAAGGCTCTTATCTTTCTAGGCTTCCCCAAGAACTGAGAGCCTTACATCATTCCCTACCCCTTCCTTCCTGTGGGAGGAGTGAGTTGGGGTGGACAGGATTAAACAGATGACCAGAGAAGTCATCCATGCATTCTCACTGAGCGTGCCATGGGAGGCAGCATGGTA
Organism: Trichosurus vulpecula; assembly: GCF_011100635.1. Lineage (NCBI taxonomy): Eukaryota > Metazoa > Chordata > Mammalia > Diprotodontia > Phalangeridae > Trichosurus > Trichosurus vulpecula. The sequence continues at coordinate 124,561,263 of NC_050575.1, read as the reverse complement.
TAATGGAGAGAACTTGGGATCAGAGGACCTGGATTCAGATCCTACCTCTGGCATTTAATAATTGTGTGACCTGAATAAATCATATAGCCTCTCCAGGTTTCAGTGTCCTTATCTGTAAGATAGGGATAAAGATACCTATAATGTTCATCTTACAGAGCTATTGTGATTGTCAAATGAGATCATGTGTGTAAAGCATTTTGCTAACTTTAAAGTGCTTTGTAAATGTCAGTTGTTATTATGGTGTATCAGTAGCAGCAGTAGTGGCAGGTAGGTAGTGCAGTAGGTATAGCACTAGACTTGGAGTTAGGAAGACTTGAGATAAAATCCAGGCTCAGATACTTACTATGGGCCAGTCACTTATCTCCATCTGCCTCAGTTTCTTTATCTGTAAAATGGAACTATCAAACAGTACCTACCTCACAAGGTTGCTGGGGGGACAAAATGAGACGATATTTAAACAGTGCTTTGCAAACTGAAAGCACTCTATAAATGCTAGCTACTATTATCATCTTTTTCTCTGATCTGTTTGTGCTCTAAATTGCTTTTCTGCAGCCCCCCAATGTTCCTTAGAATTCTTTTCCTAAATCCCCAGTCCTGTGGCTAGATCACTATAATCTGCCTGTCTAGACCTCTGTTTGCCATCTGCTCCTAGATTTCCTTGAAGTGAACTAGGTCCATCTGAAGCTGACCATCCAGCAGCCTGTGTTCCATGATGTTCAAAGGTTCACTAGTGTACAAAGAGCTGTTCTTGGTAAAGGCCCCTTTCAACACCAAGAAACTTGGTCCAACGGAGACTGAGGCCAGCATTAGAAACTGAACTTAGCCATGAGGTCTAAGTGAAAATGAAGCCTATGTGACTTAAAAAGGCACAAAATGTGACATCATCATCATCACATCTGTGCTTTCATTAGTAGCCCTTCTGCACCACAGCAGACAGTTTCCTGATTGACAATGGTGAAGAAAACTCATTCCCTGGCGGCCAGCCCCCTAACAATGATCCTCTAGGTACCCCGCCCAGCAGCCATGCAGTCTATCTGTAATCCATCCCCATGGCTTTCAGGCTTAGTAGAAATGGTCAGAGTACATGTTCCATTGAGATCCATGGTCACCTCCATGCCAGAAGGAAGGGATTATGATTACTGTTGCTGCTGCTGCTGCTACTAATAATGATGATATTAATAATAATAATAACCTAGTCTTTGTAGGACTTAATGCAAAATTTCCAAAGCACAAAAAGGGCTATATACTTGGAGTCTGAAGATGTAGGTTTAAATGCTGGCTCCATCACTGACTAGCTGTCTCCTTTCTTGGGGTTTCAGCTTTTTCCTCTGTAAATTGAGAATAATAATGCTTGGATTACTTTTCTCATGAGGCTGTGGTGAGAAAAGTGCCTTGTAAATCGGAAAGGGCTATAAAAGTGTGAATTGCTATTGTAACAATTTTTAGAGCTTTTTAATTTTTACAGCATGCTTCCCTCACCCCAGCTTGTGAAGTAAGTAGTAGCATGATTACTTTTCCCACTTACAAGATGAAACTGAAGCTCTGAACTGAAGGGGGAAAATGACTTCAGAAAGTAGCAGCAACTAATAAGTGTCAGAGCTCCAATAATAAAATTCAAACCCACATCTTCTGGCTCCAGATTCAGTGTGGTGCTTTTGCCAGGCTGCCTTATAGCCTTTGACTTCCTCATCATCCTCACTACCTGTATTCATCACAACAGCAACTTTTTTTGCTGGATATCTTAAGCGTTAGAGTTGACAATACATTGGAAATAACTTCTTCAATGTGCCACCTTGTGGGTATGATGTGTAACTGCACTATTTCATTCATCAAATAAATTCGATAATTTTGTGTAACACATACTAGGAGGCGAGCCCTGTGAGAGTGCCCTGTTTTACAGTGGTGTCAAACTCAAATAAAAATGAGACCTGTGGACCTTATATTGACACATTAGCGTTATCAATATTGTATTTTTATTTATTTTCTTAAACATTTCCCAATAACATTTTTATCTGGTGTCCCAGCATTTAGGCGTTTGGGAGGCCATGAGTTAGACATATCTATATAGAACATAGGAGGCAGAGACACAGTTATTGCTTTTGGGACTCTCACAGTATGCGTAGGCAATGGGGGGAGCAGAGAAGAGAATCGAGATACATGAAACAGTCTAATAAAAGAAATTAGGTATGAAATAAGGTACTGTGTGATGAGGAAAGCACTAAAAATCAGAAGCCTTAGTTTGAAGTTATGTGGACTTTAGCAAGTCACTTAAAGAGCTCTGTGCCTCAGTTTCCTTAACCAGTCAAATGGATGAGAGGCAGGATGGTAGATAGAGAGCACATATTGGCTATACGACCTTAGAGGCATGTCAATTAACTTCTCAGAGCCACTAACAGCTCTCTAAGTTACAGAGAAGGTGCCTATCTGCATTGGTAGAAGAAGCTCCTCACCAAGGAATTCTCTATGCCAATAAAATCATAACATTTTTTAAATTGGAATGATAATCCTTGCACTACCTACTTTACAATCTTATTGAAAAAAGGATGTATGAGATCACTATTGTTAAGAACCTAAATGAAGGCTCACAGATCACACCTACTATAGGAAACCCGAAACAGGAGGGATCTCTGTAGGCTTGAGTGGCTCAAAATGACTTTCTGGAGGAATGGGGCCTTGAGTTGGACCCTAAATGATGGGTAGGGTCTGAATAGCCAGAGCAGGGTATATTGGGCCTTTCTACCAAGGAGGACAGCATAACTGACTCATCTTTAGACAAATAAGCCTGGGAGCAACCTTAAGGAGCATGCAGTCCAACCTGATTGTTTTTACAGATGAGAAACTCAAATAAGAGACAGCTCAAAGAAAAGGGACTTGAAGCCTCTACCACTTAGTGAGAATGTGTCTTATAGTAGTGTTCTCACTTCTAAAGGATGTGTGTGGAGAATTATTAAATCTGAGGCAATGAGGCAGAGTGAAAGAACACTGAATTTGGAGTCAGAAGGTCAGAGTTCAAACCTTTATTCTGTCATTTATTACCTGTGTGATTTGGTGGAAAATCACTTTGCTTCCCTGGACCTCTGCCTCTTCATCTGTAAAATGAAATGGTTAGAGCCCTGGGTTCCTTCTAACTCTAAAATCACATGATGTAGATATTAGAAAGGGCTTCCAGAGGTCATCTAGTCTATACTCTTGTCTCTAGGCAATACTTCAGGAGATCTCCTATCATCGTTGTCATCATCATCAGCACCACCACTACCACCATCATCACCACCATCACCACCACCACCACTACCTTAATCATCATCAACAACAAAAAACAGCACCCATTTTGGTTGAGCTTTAAAATAATTATTTTTAAAAGTATTGTCATTTTATTGATTTTTAGTGTATCACCTGAAAACAGAGACTATGAGTAAACAGAAAAAGGGGAAGGGAAGATTGGACACAAAATAACCATCAATTCTAACTGACTAACCATAATAATCATCATTGGGTTATAACACCATTCAATTCTATGGTGCTTTCAGGAAGGATTTTTCTCAAAACAACCCAGCATAGGGCAAAAGGTACTGCAAGTATTATCCCTCATTTTATATATAAGAAAAAATAAGTCTCAACAGAATGAAATGATACCCAGTGTTAAATGTAGTGTCAGAGCCAATACTGGAATAAAGATCTTTTGAGTCTACAGGGTGCTTTGACTACATTTCCTATTATATATCAGGCAGTGAAATGCAGTGGAAGGAGGTAGCTATGCTGTGGTAAAAAGAGCACTGAATTTGCAATCAAATTTGGCTTCAAGTCCAGGCTCTGTCAGTGACCCTTTGTGTGACCTTGGGTAAGTACTTCCCCTTTCCAGGCTTAAGGTTGCTTATCTGTAAAAGAAAGGGCTACATACAGTACTAGCAGTACAATATTGCTTCTTCATGGTAGTGTTGAGAGGTTCTAATGAGAAAACAGCTGGGAAAGTACTTTGGCACTGTCAGGTGAAGGATTGCGGTTATTGGTTACCAAGGGTTAACAAAGCAAGGTCTTGGTTATTGCATTGGAAATGTGGCCCAGCTCTGGGCCAGGCTGGGGAAGGTTTGGGTTTGGGTGGAAATTTGTTTACAAGGCTTGTCCAAAGGAATCAGCTATCAGGGCAAACCCATATCTTTCTCCTCAGTGCCGAAGAGCACTCTGGAATCCATTAGTTAATTCAGACAGAGTAAATTCTCCACTCTACTCCGTGCCAGAGACTATAAAAAGGAATATTGAATTGTTCCTCAGAGAGGCCCTGGCTTCCTCAAACTGGCTATTCAGGGTTTATCCCAGACACAAGCTCAATTCCCAAGCAAGAGGTGGGGCCTCTGCCTTAACAACAGGGGTGAGGAAGAAGAGGAGTTAGAGAGGGAGGGGAAGGGGCAAGTGAGAGGGGGGAAGAGAGAGAAGGGAAAAAAGGCAAGGAAGGTTGGGGAAACAAATGTGTTTGTGATTTGAGCGGTGAGTGAACCAGAGGATTGGTATTTATAAATGTCATCAGCCTGGCTTTGGCTCCAAATCAAAAGGGTAGATTTCAGATAGAGAGTGGTGAGAGGGAGGATTTAGAGTTAGTGAATGAGTAAGGAATAGAGAAGAGTAAATGTAAAACATACATATGCAACTGAAGTACAAAAATCAGGCTATGCCTCTTTGTGAGCCAGTTGATGAGGCAAGAAAGGAGGAAATGTGGTCAATGGAAAGAACAGTAGCAAAAGTAGGAGACCTGTGATCTGCCATTTATTCGCTGTCTGATCTTGGACTAGAACCATCAATAGCTCCCTATGGCCTATAAAATATCAACCCTTCATCTTGGCATTGAAAGCACTTCATAATCTGGACCCATCCTATCTTTCCAGGCTCATTGTTCATACTCCCTCTTATGTATCCTGCATTCAAATCAAACTAACCTACTTGTTATTCCCTAAACTTGGCATTAATCTTCATCCTCTATGCCTTTGTGCATGAATGAATTTCTTCCTCACCTCCACTTCTGAGAATCCCTACATTCAAGGCTCATCCCATGTACCATCTCCCCCAAGAAGTCCTTCATTAGCTCTCCAGTTAGTGTTCTCTTCCTCCTCAAATGATCTTGTGCCTACTTGTCTGTATCCCCCAAATAGAATATAAGTTCTATGACTGAAAGGACTTTTTTGTCTTGTCATTGTATCCCCCCAGTGTCTAGCTTAGAGCCCTGCATGCAGTATGTGGTCAATGAATTCTTATTGGATTGTTCTGGAAAACTTCTTTCCCTCTCAAGACCTGTTGGCTCACTTGTAACATGAGAGAGTTATAGTCAATGACTTCTAAGGTCACTTCTATCTCCAACCAGAAACTCAAAATGGAAAAAAAAAGATACATTCTGCCCTGAAAGAGCTCGTATTAAGCTGGGGAATGGGGGCAGGAGGAAAAGGATAGGGCAGGTATTCAGCTAAATATAATGCCAAGCTGAGTATAATGGGGCAAAGGAGAGATGTTGACAAAGTGCTTTAGGAAAATTTGAGAAGGGAAAGAGCATTTTTGGCGGGGGTGGGGGGGTGGGGCTCAAGGAAGATGGCCCAGAGCTGAGCCCCACAGGAAGAGAGTCTGAAAAGCTAAGATGAAGAAGGACTGCATTCTAGACTTGGCAATGAGCCTACATGAATGCATGGAGGCAGGAGAAAGTGGGTCAAGCTCACAGGATCATTAACAGAGTCCATTTTGGTGAGATCAGAGAATACATGAAAGGGACTGTTTTACTCCAGTGGTAATAGGGAGCCACTGAAGTTTTTCTTGGGTGAAGGATAAGGGTGGAAGGAAGGCAATGATAATGTCACACTTAGGCCTTAGGAATATTATTTTGTCATCTGCGTGGGGTAAGGATTAGATGCTGGTTTGGAGTTACTGCAATACAGTGATATAGGCAAGAGGTAATGAGTACTTAAATGAGGGTGGTACTTTTTGTGAGTGAAAAGAAAGGGCTAGATTCCCTAATTTTCTCTCTCCCTTTGCCCCATTTTTAATTTATTGCTCTTGCAGCAGTTATCAAATCAACATTACCATCCCTGGACAGCATGCATCAATCAATCGATGATCCCATAATGCTATTCACCACTCCTAACTTCCCAGACCAAAACTCACCTATCTCCCTGGCAAGTATTTCTCTCTATGTATTGTCTTCCCCTATTAGAATGTAACCCCTTTGTACCACCTCCCACCTATCATATTGGCTAACATGACAAAAAGGAAAAATGACAAATGCTGGAGGGGGTGTGGGAAAATAATACTCTAATGCATAGTTGGTGCAACTATGAACTGATTCAACTATTCTGAAAAATCATTTGGAACCATGGCCAAAGTACTGTTACTAGGTCTGTATCCCAAAGAGACCAAGGAAAAGGAAAAGGACTAAAATGTACAAAAATATTTATAACAGCTCCTTTTATGGTGGCAAAGAATTGGAAACTGTGGGGATACCAATCAATTGAGGAATGACCGAACAAGTTGTGGTATACATTTGTGATGGAATATTATTGTGCTGTAAGAAATGAAGAAGAAAATGGTACCAAAAGAAAAAAAAAAACCTGGGAAGACCCATATAGGCTGAAGCAAAGTGAAATGAGATGAACTGGAAGGACAATGTATACAGGAACAGCCATATTGTGATGATAATCAGCTATGAAAGACTTAGCTACTCTAATCAATATAATGATTCCAGACAATTCCAAAAGACTCACGATGAAAAATGCTATCCACCTCCAAAGATAGAACTGATTAACTCTGAGTGTAGATTGAAGCACATTTTTTTCAATTTAGTTTTCTTCCTTGTTTTTGTAACATGGCTAATGTGCAAATATGTTTTGCATGACTTCATATGTATAATGAATATCATATTTCTTGCCTTCTTGATGGATAGAGGAGGGGGGAGAGAGGGATAGAATTTGGAACTAAAAATAAAATTTTTTTAAAAGAATGTAACCTCTTGAATGTAGACTGTTTTAATTTTGTATTTGTATTCTAAACTGTGCACAATATCTTGTGCATAATAAGCACTTAACAAATGCCTTTTATTCCATCCATCCATCCATCTGTCTGCCCACTCATTCATTCATTCATTCATTCATTCAAGAAGTCAGATTTGAGGAATGAGGAGAGGGAAGAATCAAACTTGGAGGTTTCTGGTCCATGTTTTAAGGGTCCTTTCAGCTCAACATTCCAGGTTCTGATTTGTAGTAATCTATTAATAATCTGAGTTATCTTTTACTTCTAACATTTCACTCTACTCAAATTATACAGAATTGGAGGGCCACTAAACACAGTGTCTGAAACACAAAACAACAATATATCAGAGACAGTAAATGGTCGCACAACATGTGATGAATGCCTATATAATAAACTTGCTAAATACCAATTGCTAAATACAATACATTTGATAAAACAGAATGCAACAAGTGTAGCAAATTACAATATAAACCAACGACAGTTTCTGCATGAAAATGGAACAAATAACAAGGGACCGACCTTAAATTAAGGTAAATGTAATTAAACAAGTGGGAAGTGCCTGGGAGTCAGAAGACAGGTTCCAGCTCTCTGTTACTGTTAACTTTCTTTGTGATATTGAACAAAAATCACTTTCTCTTTTCTGGCCCTTAGTTCTTTCACATGTAAAATGGAGAAGTTGTACTCTAAATTCCCTTTGAGCTTGAAAACTATGTAGAATGTGAGTAATTTTAATGGTTTAAGTTACTCTCACTGTTATGAGTACTTGTATTTTAATAGAAGATTGCTGAAGACTGGAAACCCATCCCTTCTCTCCACTTTCACTCTCCCAATCTTCCTTCAAGCTCTCATCATCCTTCGTCTGGACTATTGTAACATTCTCTTAACTTCTCTCCCTGTCTCCAGCATTTGCCCTCATAATGGCAAGCAAAGTGGGACTTTTTGCTGTTTTTTCTTTTGGAGTGCTTCTCAGCACTAAGGCAATCAAGTGCCTTTGATTGAAGCTTGCCTTTGTTTGAATCAAGAGTCTTTGATTGGGTTGAGTCATTGATTGGAAACATTATATATATTCTGAGGTTAGCATTTTGCTTTGGGGCTCATTCATTGGAAAAATGTTCATGTGATTTGGCCAGATGAGACTCTGGGTAGCCATTAAGGAGTCCCCCCCGGCTTTGAAAACCCAAATGTTGGTTCTTCTCTCTCTGGTAATTATGTATGTTTTGTTATGGACAGACAGTTAGAAGCCCTATCTGCTGATTTGTGTTATTTGCTCTGTTTATATAATTTCTGCTTGTAATTTCTGTTTGTGTTTCTCTGAAGTTCAGGGTGCTGACTTTTCCCCCTGAATTAAGTGAATGATATATGTATGTTTAATTAAAGTGAGATTGTAAACCCCTTAAAGTTGCTTTCCTTAGAAAAGTAGACAAAAGAACCTGTGCCAGCAGCCCTCCTGTGTGCTGGTGTTAGCTACAAGCAGTATGGTTCTTACAGACCTCTCTACTCTGTTCTTCATGCAGCTGCTGAAGTGGTCTTCCTAATGTACAGCCTTCATCACATGACTCCTCTGCCCAAAGACAGTCACTGCTCTCCTTTGCCTACAGGATAAAATACAAATGCATATTTATTAAGCACATGCTATGTGCTAGGCACTGTGCTAAGTGCTGAGTATACAAATAAAGACAAACAGTTCCTACCCTCAAGGAGTATATATTCTAATGGGGCAGACAGCATGAAAATAGCTAGGTTTGTACAAGATAGATATAAAGTAGATGGAAAATCATCTCGGAGGAGAAGGTAAAGGAGGAGAAGGAGAACGTAAGGGACCCAGGAAAAGGCCTCCTGCAGAAAGTGGGATTTGAATTGAGTTTTGAAGAAAGCCAGAGAAGAAACTGAGAGGTAGAGGTAAAGGGATGAAATCATTCTAGGCACGAGGGACAAACAGTAATTACACCAGCAAACCTGTATCATAGAGTTTGTGGAGGGAAATAAAGGGCAAGGAGACTGGAATGATAGAAAGAGGCCAGGTTATGAAGCACTTTGAACACCAAACAGAGGAGATTATATCTGATCCTGAAGGTGGTTATTAGAGAACCATGGGAGCTCATTAAGGCAGGGAAGAATATGTTTGGTATGATCATACCTATACTTTTTAAAAAAATCACCCTCCATTCCACTACTAGATATATACCCCAAGGAGGTCATTGATAGAAAAGAAAGGCCTTGTATATATACATATATATGTATACATATATATGCAGATATATAAACTATTTATTGTACTGTGTGTGTGTTACTAAAGAATTAGAAACATAGTAGATGCTCATCAGTTGTGGAATAGCTAAAAAATTGTAGTCTAAATATAATAGAATGTTACTAATGGAATATTACACTGTGAGAAATTATAAACACGATGAATACATGAAACATTGAACAACTTACCTGAAGGGATACAAATCGTAGCAAGCAGAGCCAAGAAAACAATATACACAATGACTAAACAATGTAAATGGAAAGAAAACAACCACAAAATAACCTAAAATACATGTTGCAAAACCACAAAAAGGTCAATATGGCCCCAAAGGAGAGATAGGAGAAGAGACAATACCCCATTCCTTTACAGAGGTGGAACGGTCTATGGATGTAGAACACTGAATGTATTGTCAGATTTTTTTATGTATTGATCATTTTGCTGATTTTTCTGGTCTTTCTTTTAAAGTCATTATTATAGAATATATAAGATGGCTCTGGGGAGGAAGAAAGGGAAGGCATACTAGGGGGAATTTAAGTGTTGTCAAAGTAAAAGTTACCAAGAAAATTTATTTTTTAAAAAAGAAAAAGGACTCTGAAAGCAGAGAACAGGGTAAGAAAAAGACAGGAAGACCTTAACCGGTCTATAGCAGTAGTCCTTGGGTACTCAGTATTCCATGATTGAGTCTTATGTTCTCCCACCTCTGTGAATTTCCAGGCAGTCACTCATGTCTATACAATGGGGGCCCAGCCAGTAGAACTTCATCCTCAGAGCATATGTAGCATTCTCTGTGTTCTGTCAGCCCATGTGGAAGAGGCTGGTTAGTCTGCTTCTAGAAGGGTATAATGGTGTGTAATGGAAGGGCCTTCTCCTATCCCTGCATGCTCACCCTCTCCCCGCCCCCACCCCAATATGGACCATGCACAAACATTCCATCATTGAGATAACCAGGTGGTATAGTGAGAGGACATGAGACTTGGAATCGGAAAGACCCAAGTTATAATCCTGCTTCCAACGCCAACTAGCTGTGTGATCCTAAGCAAGTCACTTAACTTCTCTGTATGTCAGTTCCCTAATCTGTAAAATCAGGATAATAATGGCACCTACCTCACAGGGTTCTTCGGGGGATCAAATGAGTTACCATGTCAGAAGCTCTTTGCAAACCTTAAAGTGTTATATAACTGCTAGTTGTAATGTTGTTATTATTAAGTGGTTCTGATCTTCTAGCCATGTGGTGAAGTGATAAACTATTGATTGTCTGCTGAGTCAGAACCGGGGTGCATTCAAAAGCCTTTAATTGGTCAAAGCAAAATAGAGAAGACAGTTTATTCTTCTTAGCCAGTACAGGTGGGAGAGACAGTGCTGTAAGCCTTTGGTTGTGAGAGGCCTTTGACCAGGGGTGGAGAACTTGTAGCCTTGAGGCCACATGTGGCCTTCTAGGTTCTTGGGTGCAGCCTGAGTCCAAGTTTTACATAACAAATCCTTTTATTAAGGGGATTTGTTCTGTGAAGTTTGGATTCAATCAAAAGGCCACACTTGAGGACCTAGAGGGCCATATGTGGCCATGAGGCCACATGTTCCCCACCCCTTCCTTGGACCTTACCATCTGGTGTCAACATGTAGCTCACAAATATAATTTTCTGTTTCTTGCTTCTTTGCATTTGGTTTTTTTCCTACTCTTTAGCGGAGTACTGGAGACAGTAACAACCTTGTGAGCTTTGAAAGGTCAGAATCATGAACCACCAAAGTTCTGGGAGCTAAAGTCCATACTAAGATTTGGCAGAAGCCAGATGGTGAGGAGCAAAATCCCAAGTGACAAGCTTGACTCAGCCAGTGGTAACAGAGGGAAGGAGGACTCAGCATTTGAAATTTAATATGGGCTGAAAGCTTTACAGAAACTGCATTCAGTCTGAACCTACCTCCCCCAAGAACTGAGGTGGAATAGGAGACAATCTGGCTTCTGGTTAATCCTGACATGAACTACAGCTCTTCAACCTCCAGTGACTCAACATCTTGACTTTTTGTAGGGTTGTAACTGTCTCCAGTACTCCTTCACATAAAATTAGGGAAGAATACACACCAAAAGGCAAAGAATAGAGTCATGTATTTATGGACCACATATTGGCTCTAGATGAGGAGAGCCCAAGGCCTTCCCCACTCGGCATTGTCTTGTTCATCTGAATAATAGTCAGGCAGGAAGAACAGTCCTCTAGTTAGTTCTTCCTTTGACTTTGCCTATTTAATTTCTTTTGAATGCACCCCAGTTCTTGCTCAGCAGCCAATCAATAACTCATCTCTTCATCATGTGTTTAGTATACTAGAACTAGTTACAGAATGTCAGTGCTTGCTCTAAATTATGGAATGGGACTCTTCCATTATAGGTCACCAGGACTTTCCAGAAGCAGGCTCTCCAACCTCTTTTTCCTCTTTAACATTTTAATTTATTCTGAACTGAACAAATACCAAATAAAATGGGCATTTTCTAAATCATTATTTATTTAATATTTTTGGTTTTCAGCATTGATTTTCACAAGAGTTTGAATTACAAATTTTCTCCCCATTTCTACCCTCCCCCCCACTCCAAGATGGCATATATTCTGATTGCCCCATTCCCCAGTAAGACCTCTGTCACCCCACTCCCCCCACCCCCTTTTCCCTTACTTTCTTGTAGGGCAATATAGATTTCTATGCCCCATTGCCTGTATATCTTATTTCCTAGTTGCATGCAAAAACTTTTTTTGAACATCTTCTTTTAAAACTTTCAGTTCCAAATTCTCTCCCCTCTTCCATCCCCACACACCCTCCCTAAGAAGGCAAAACCCTTCCACCATACTTATGTTGTGAAAGACTAACTATATTTTGCTCCTTCCTATCCTATCACCCTTTATCCAATTTTCTCCCTTGACCCTGTCCCTTTTCAAAAGTTTGCTTTTGATTCCCTCTTCCCCCATCTGCCTTCCCTTCTATTGTCCCCCCTTTTTTATCTCCTTCCTCCTTCTTTCCTGTGGGCTAAGATGCCCAATTGAGTATGTATGTTATTCCCTCCTCAGGTCAAATCCAATGAGAGCAAGATTCACTCATCACCCCTCACCTGCCCCCTCTTCCCTTCCTACAGAACTGCTTTTTCTTGCCACTTTTATGTGAGATAATTTACCCCATTCTATCTCTCCCTTTCTCCCTCTCTCAGTATATTCCTCTCTCATCCCTTAATTTGATTTTATGTTTTTAGATATCATCCCTTCATATTCAACTCACCCTGTGCCCTCTGTCTACACACACATACACACACACACACACACACACACACACACACACACACACATATATATATATATATATATATATATATATATATATCTAGGCTCTGTTTTTGATCATGGCTTTCAGGTAGTCCAATCATTTTTAAATTCTCTCTCCTGGATCTATTTTCCAGGTTAGTGGTTTTTCCAATGAGATATTTCACAATGTCTTCCATTTTTTTCATTCCTTTGGTTCTGTTTTATAATATCTTGATTTCTCATCAAGTCACTGACTTCCACTTGCTCCAGTCTAATTTTTAAGGTGGTATTTTCTTCAGTGGTCTTTTGGACCTCCTTTTCCATTTGTCTAATTCTGCCTTTCCAGGCATTCTTCTCCTCATTGGCTTTTTGGAGGTCTTTTGCCATTTGACTTAGTCTGTTTTTAAGGTGATATTTTCTTCAGTATTTTTTTGGGTCTCCTTTAGCAAGTCATTGACTTGTTTTTCATGGTTTTCTTGTATCACTTTCATTTCTCTTCCCAATTTTTCCTCTACTTCTCTAACTTGCTTTTCCAAATCCTTTTTGAGCTCTTCCATGGCCTGAGACCTGTTCATGTTTTTCTTGGAGGCTTTTGATGTAGTCTCTTTGACTTTGTTGACTTCTTCTGGCTGTATGTTTTGGTCTTCTTTGTCACCCATGAAAGATTCCAAAGTCTGAGTCTGAATCTCAATCTGTTTTCACTGCCTGGCCATGCTCCCAGCAAACTACTTGACCCTTGAGTTTTTCATTGGGGTATGACTGTTTGTAGAGAGTACTTTGTCCCAAGCTTGAGGGGATGCGCTGTTGCATCCCCTCAAAATGCATATCTTGTTCTGCATTTTGAATCTATCACCTCTCTCTCATGAGGTGGGTAGCATACTTCACCATCATCAGTCCTCTATGATGAAATAGCTTTCAGAGCTATTTCTACACAGCAAGCTCTGCCACACCAGTGCTCTTCCACCCCCAAGAACAGCCAACCCGGACCTGACTCAGATCTTAAGCAGGCTCTGCACTCTTGCTCTGATCCACCATTTAATTCCTCCCACCAGGTGGGCCTGGGGCCAGAAGCAACTGTAGCTGTAGTTCTGTAGCTGCACCACCTCCGCTGCCTGCAGGGAGGTGGCTGAATCTCAAACTCCTTTCACTCTGTCCCTTGCAGTTCTTCCCACTAACCTTTTCTGTTGTCTTTGGTGTTTGTGGGTTGAGAAGTCTGGTAACTACCACAGCTCACTGATTCAGGGTGCTAGGTCCCGTTCCTCCCAGCTCCTGGTCTGGTTGGTCTTGGCACTGCCCACGCTAGGCTCTGCTCCTCTCAGCTCCCAGCTCCGTGAGTGATAGACTTTACCCAGTTACCATCTAGGCTGTCCTGGGCTGGAGCCCTGCTTCCCTCTGCTATTTCGTGGGTTCTGAAGTTCTAGAATTTGTTCAGAGCCATTTTTTATCTGTGTTTGGAGGGGTCCTGGCAGAGAGCCCTAGGCAAGTCCCTGCTTTCCAGCCACCATCTTGGCTCCACCCCAAAAAACCTAAAATGGGCATTTTCATATATATATATATATATGCTTGAATAGAAAAGGAGGATCATATATGAAACTTCTGATCTCTGTCATGTACAGCTTGCTTTTCTTTTAAAGTAGGTGATAACTTTAACTTGTAGCTTGTCCTACTTGTCTGTACTTCTTTCTGCCTTCATTCTCACATTTATAAGAAAATATTTGAATAGCATTTTCTCTTTCCTATTTCTTTTTTTCTGTCCTATACCTATCATTCCTCATCCTCCCCAACACCGCCACCTCCAACCTTAAGGAAAAGAAAAGGGAAAAGAAAGCCCTTTTAACAAATATGTACATATTCAATTAAAACAAATTCCCACATTGGCTATGGTCAAGAAAATGCATATCTTGTTCTGCGTTTTGAATCTATCACCTCTCTCTCATGAGGTGGGTAGCATACTTCACCATCATCAGTCCTCTAGAATTGTAGTCGATCATTGAATTGACTAAAGATCTCAAGCCTCTCAAAGTTGTTTTTCTTTATGATGTTATTGTTGTTGTATAAATTGTCCTCTTGGTTCTGCATACTTCACTCTGCATTAGTTCATACAGATCTTCCCAGGTTTCTCTAAAATTGTCCATTTGACATTTCTTATAGCACAACAATATTCCATTACATTCATATACCATAATTTGTTTAACCATTCCCCTACTACATGGACACAGTTTAGTGGCCAGTTCTTTGCTACTACAAAAAGAGCTACCATAAATAATTTTATACAAATGGGTCCTTTTCCTCTTTTTTTGATCTCTTCGGGCCTAGTGTTGGTATTGTTTGGTCTAATGATATGTGTAGTTGAGTAACTTTGACAGCATAATTCTAAACTGCTTTCTAAAATGATTGGACCAGTTTACAGCTCTAGCAATAGTGCATGTGTGTGTCCCAGCATCTTTCACATGGAATGGCTGTGGGTAGAGAATACTGCTCCTGCTCTGAGTATGGAGCTCCAATTCCAGGTCTCTATTACACCTGGAAAGAATTCCAGTATATTGTAAAAAGAGCAGTACATTTAGAATTAAAGGATCTGGGTTTGAATAGTGCTACTCACTTCCTCTGTTACCTTGGGCAAGTCTCTCAGTCTCAGTTTCTTCAATTGTAAAATGAAGGGTATAGACTCAATGATTTCTAAAGTCCATTTGGTCAACAGAGCCTTGCCCAGTAATAACCCAGTAATTCCTGCCTTCTCTCAACCTCGGCCCCCAAGCCTTTCCATTAGCTCATAGCATTCTCCCTATTCAATGGCATCACATGGAATAGTGTGCTTGGGAAGACCCCATGACCCAGTCCAAGTGGCACAGAAAGAGGACACTTCAATGCAGCAGATGGCTCCCTGGAGAGTTTATGGATGACCTTTACGGTGCTAATGCCGAGTGCTAAGTGCCAGGAGAAAACCTTAGAGACCTATTTATAGGGAATAGTATCTCAAGTGGAATAGGGGAGAGAGTACTAGCTCTCAGTCAATGGGTGTGACTTTTGGTTCCTCTTCTTACTAATTATGTGACCTTTCTCAAGTCATTTTTCCTTTCTTGGCCTCAGTTTCTCCATCCGTAAAATGACAGAGCTGTATTCGATGAGCTCTAAGGTCCCTTGCAGCTGGAAATTCTTCAAGTTCATGATTTCCTACAGCATAGGGCACATCTAGCTTCTTACCCTTACCCACTGCCCTTAGGCCTTTAAGAGACTGGCTCAGAATAGGAGGTAGGAGAATGAGTTTCCTGGTGTTAAAAACAAATGGCTAATATTCCCGAAAAGTCCAGTGCTTTGTCTGGAGCCTGCCAGGAAGGCTTCAGCAGCTGACCCAGCCTATTCTTTTGGAAAGAAAGGCAGGAAGTTTCCATAGGAGCCACTATAACAACATTTCACTCCCCTTAGAAACTGCTGTGCTGTATTTTAAATCTCTCCAGTGGACCAGCCCCCTACCATGGCAAATGTGTATCCTCACTGCATGTTCAGATGTGTGTTTGTTTTCATGCATATGTGAAGATGCGTTGTATGCATGCAAGCATGCCTATTTATGCTGTGCTGTTTGCATGTGCATATGGGTGGGTACATAGTGTGAATTTGCACACAGGTGTGTGCACATCTACACATGCACATGCAAGGGCTGTCATGTGGTAGAAAGATTAGACTTGTTCTTCTTGTTCTCAGAAGGCAGAAAAAGAAACATCAGGAAGAAGTTGTAGGGCGGCAACTTATGACTCCATGTAAAAAAAACTTTCTAATAATTAGAGCAAAGGAAAACTTTGTAATAATTAGAACTAGTGAACATTAGAATGAGCTATCTAGGGAAATGATAGGTTCCCCACTACCAAAGATCTTCAAGAGGATACTGAAGGACAACATCCCTTGTCCAAGATATTGTAAAGGTATGAGTGGGACTAGATGACATCTGAGGTCCCTTTGTGCTCTGAGATTCTGTGAAATGTCTGACATGCTGTATTGCATTTATGCCTCTTTGTGTGTTTATGAGCACAAGATACAGTACCTACTTCTCTGAAGCAATCTGAAAAACATGAGTTAAGACATGCCCCTCAAAGCTTAATTTAAATGACAGCTTCTCCAGGAAACCATTCCTGAGCTCTCCCAAATGGAAGTGATCTTTGCTTTCTTGAACCTCACATTTTCTATCTTGGGTAATTTTATTACATCCTTATCATTGTTCTATTTTGTATGAAAAATAGCTGAGATATTTGAACTTGACCTAGAGAGACAGGAAAGACATTAAAAAGTGGGCTTGAGGTGAGGGGCCATTTTAGGTGTAGGGAATAATGTGAGTAAAGGCAGAGCCATGGAACCCACTGTCTCCAGAGGCAGCCCTCTCTATTTTTGGATAGCCCTGATTGTTAGGAACATTTTCCTCGTATCAAATAAATTTCATCTTTCTTCAACTTCTACCCATTTCTTCTAATTATGTTCTCTGGATCCAAGCAAAACAAATTTAATCCTCTTCTTAGTAACTGCTGTTGAAACACTTGAAGACAGCTATCATGTCCCCACTAAGTCTTAATTTCACCATGCTAAGGAACCCAGTGCCTTCAAAATACTTTCATATAATATATCCTGAAACCTTCAACAATCTGAGTGGCTTCCTCTGCCCACTGTTTTTCAGTTCATCAATGTCCTTCTTAAAATAAGGGATCCACAACTGGAGACAGTACTCCAAATGTGGGTTAACTCACCACCCTACTAAGTTAATGACTTAATCAACAAGCATTTCTTAAACACCTCGTGAGCTAGCTGCTGGGGATATAAAGACAAAAAATAAATACTCCTTGTGCAACCTCAATTTATTCAACATTATTTATTTAATAAAATGATTATTATTCACCATATATAGTTTAAATTTTATATCATATTAAGCATCAAATCAAAGAATATAGATAATAAATCATGGTTTTAAAATTTATTTTAAATTTTTAAAATTAATTGAATTGTATTGTGTAATTATAATTTAATGTTATACTAGATATAAAAACAAATATTTTATTTAATAACATGTGGGGCTCAGAGATAATTCATTAATTAATGTGAGATGTTACAATTTTGTGATTAATGGGAAAGTATCAGAGTATACCCATTGATTACTTTAAAACCTGGGATGAGCATGGATGAGGAAAATGAGCTAGAGTAGATTGTTAAGGCATAAATCCTGTCAAAATAGGGAATTAGCCTTGTCTTGCATGGAAATCTAAGAAAAAAATCAGTGAGTTATTTTTCTAGCCCAGGTTCCACAGGAAGATAGAACAAGAGGTTCATGGACACTGAGAAGAGAGAGCTAGGAATGGCTATGAGGAACATTCTACGTAGAGAAAGGATGTATACCATGTGCAAGAAAGTGTCCCAGACCCAGCACAAAAGGACGTGATCTTATGAAGAGTACAGGAATACATGCCAACTATCAGGTCTGTCTCCCACTATATTTAGTTCTAGGTCACAGATCTAGGGTAGATTGAGGAAAGGACTAAGTCTGAGGGGCACATTCTAGGGTAAAGAGTGGTTGTGGGCCCAAGACTGTATACCAAGAAACAAATAAGTTCAAAAACAAGCAGAAGCTGTGCTGACCCCAAGAATTGCACAGTTCTACCTTCTAGCCCAATATGAAGCCCTCAGTAAAGAAGCCAAGAATCCTATGACAAAGGGGAACCTGCTGTTCTGTTACTCTGAACCAGTTGGGCTTACCAGCTGGCTAATTGTGACTGAGTCCATCAGCAATCTGCTTGAATTTCAAATAAGGAAAGCTTATGGGTATTTTGCTCAAACCCAAACCTAGGTCAGGAACTTGGAGAACTCAGACCAAGGGAGTAGGCATCACCCCTTGTCCTAAATCAGACAACTTCAGAGGCACTGGAAACTTGCAGGTCCCTAACTTGAGCTATCCCTGAGATCCTGGAATAACACAACGCTCAATACCCCCCAAAAAGTGGCAACAGAACCAACCCAAACCTTCCCTTCAGAAGTGCACATAGTGGGTCCTATAATCAAGTCCAAAGTCAAGAAATACTCTAGAAGAATGAGATAATAATAATCTCACTATAGAAAGTTATGGTGACAGACATGCTCAAGATACAAACTTAGAAGAGAATGATTCCAAAACATTTACAAGCAAAGCTTCAGAGAAAATATAGCTTAGGCATAGATTCAACTGCAAAACCTGGAAGATTGGAAGCAATTTTTTAAAAAGACATTTAAAAATATTTTTATCTGTAAAATGGGGCATGAGATGAAAATATTGGAAAAGAAATGAGAGCTATGGAAGAAAGAATTGAAAAGGGAATTAATTAATTGGCACAAGAGGTACAAAACTTTGCCTAATCAACAACTCCCTAAAAATCAGAATAGACCAAATAGAAGCCAATGGCTCCATAAGCAATGGAAACTACATTTTTAAAGCCAAGGAGAGCAAAAACAGAAAGAAAACCATAGACTAATTTCCTTAATGAATATCAATATAAAATTTTTTAAATAAAATACTAGTAAGGAGATTGTAGCAATATATCACAAAGATGACTATGACCATGTAGGATTTATACCAGAAATTCCAAACAGGTTCAGTATTAGGAAAACTATCAGCATAATTGACCATGTCAATAACAATAACACCAAAAATCATATGATTATATCAATAGATGCAACAATTAAAAAGCCTTTGACAAAATACAACACCCATTCCTATTAAAAACACTAGAAAGCATAGGAATTCAGGGGTGGAGACAAAATGGCGGCTGGAAACCAGGGGCTGGCCTAAAGCTCTCCCACAGGACCTTCCAAACACCTATAAAAATGGCTCTGAACAAATTCTAGAACTGCAGAACCCACAAAATAGCAGAGAGAAGCAGGGCTCCAGCCCAGGAAAGCCTGGATGGTCACTGTGTAAGGTCTATTGCAACATGCTGGGAGGGGAGCAGAGCAGAGCCCAGCATGGGCTGCGCCTGGACCAACCAGACCAGGAGCCAGGTGGAACAGGACCTAGCACCCTGAATCAGTGAGCTGTGGCAGTCACCAGACTTCTTAACCCACAAACACCAAAGACAACAGAGAAGGTTAGTGGGAAAAAACCTGTGGGGACAAAGTGAAAGGAGTTCGTGGTTCAGCCACTTCCCCAGGGGCAGCAAAGGTGGTGCAGCTACAGAAGTACAGCTGCAGTTGCTTCTGGCCCCAGGCCCACCTGGTAGGAGGAATTAAATGGTGGATCAGAGCAAGAGTGCAGAGCCTGCTTAAGATCTGAGTCAGGTCCGGGTTGGCAGTTCTTGGGGGAGAAGGAGCACTGGTGTGGCAGAGCTTGCTGTCTAGAAAAAGCTCTGAAAACAA
Organism: Trichosurus vulpecula; assembly: GCF_011100635.1. Lineage (NCBI taxonomy): Eukaryota > Metazoa > Chordata > Mammalia > Diprotodontia > Phalangeridae > Trichosurus > Trichosurus vulpecula. Next base: position 124,541,379 of record NC_050575.1, on the reverse strand, counting down.
CAGCACATCCCCTCAAGCTTGGGACAAAGTACCCTTAACTCTACAAGCAGTCATACCCCGACAAAAAACTCAAGGGTCAAATAGTTGTCTGGGAACATGGCTAGGCAGCGAAAACAGACTCAGATTCAGACTCAGACTTTGGAATCTTTCTTTGGTGAATAAGAAGACCAAAACATACAGCCAGAAGAAGTCAACAAAGTCAAAGAGACTACATCAAAAGCCTCCAAGAAAAACATGAACTATTCTCAGGCCATAGAAGAGCAAAAAAGGGATTTGGAAAAGCAAGTAAGAGAAGTAGAGGAAAAATTGGGAAGAGAAATAAGAATGATGCGAGAAAACCATGAAAAACAAGTCAATGACTTGCTAAAGGAGACCCAAAAAAATACTGAAGAAAATAACACCTTAAAAATAGACTAAGTCAAATGGCAAAAGAGCTCCAAAAAGCCAATGAGAAGAAGAATGCCTGGAAAGGCAGAATTAGACAAATGGAAAAGGAGGTCCAAAAGACCACTAAAGAAAATACCACCTTAAAAATTAGACTGGAGCAAGTAGAACCTAGTGACTTTATGAGAAACCAAGATATTATAAAACAGAACCAAAGGAGTGAAAAAGTGGAAGACAATGTGAAATATCTCATTGGAAAAACCACTGACCTGGAAAATAGATCCAGGAGAGAGAATTTAAAAGTGATTGGACTACCTGAAAGCCATGATCAAAAAAAGATCATCTTTCAAGAAATTATCAAGGAGAACTGCCCTGATATTCTAGAGCCAGAGGGTAAAATACAAATTGAAAGAATCCACTGATCACTTCCTGAAAAAGATCCCAAAAAGAAAACTCCTAGGAATATTGTTGCCAAATTCCAGAGCTCCCAGATCAAGGAGAAAATACTGCAAGTAGCTGGAAAGAAACAATTTGAGTATTGTGGAAACACAGTCAGAATAACACAAGATCTAGCAGCTTCTACATTAAGGGATCGAAGGGCTTGGAATATGATATTCCAGAGGTCAATGGAGTAAGGATTAAAACCAAGAATAACCTACCCAGCAAAACTGAGTATCATACTCCAAGGCAAAATATGGATTTTCAATAAAATAGAGGACTTTCAAGCTTTCTCAGTGAAAAGACCAGAGCTGAATAGAAAATTTGACTTTCAAACACAAGAATCAAGAGAAACATGAAAAGGTAAACAATAAAGAGAAATCATAAGGGACTTACTAAAGTTGAACTGTTTTGTTCACATTCCTGCATGGAAAAATGATGTGTATAATTCGCGAGACCTCAGTATTAGGGCAGCTGAAGGAAATATACATACATACATACATACATACATATATATGTATATATGCATATACATACATATATACACAAATATATAAACAGAGGGCACAGAGTGAGTTGAATATGAAGGGATGATATCTAAAAAAGTAAAATCAAATTCAGGGATAAGAGAGGAATACATTGAGAGAGGGAGAAAGGGAGAGATAGAATGGGGTAAATTATCTCACATAAAAGTGGCAAGAAAAAGCAGTTCTGTAGGAAGGGAAGAGGGGGCAGGTGAGGGGGAATGAGTGAATCTTGCTCTCATTGGATTTGATCTGAGGAGGGAATAGCACACACATTCAATTAGGTATCTTACTCCACAGGAAAGTAAGGGGAAGGGATAAAAAAAGGGGGGACAATAGAAGGGAGGGCAGATAGGGGGAGGAGGTAATTAAAAGCAAACACTTTCAAAAAAGGACAAGGTCAAGGAAGAAAACTGAACAAAGGGGGATAGGATAAGAAGGAGCAAAATATAGTTAGTCTTTCACAACATGAGTATTGTGGGAGGGTTTCACATAATGATACACATGTGGCCTATGTTAAATTGCTTGCCTTCTTAGGGAGGGTGTGTGGGGAGGGAAGAGGGGAGAGAATTTGGAACTCAAAGTTTTAAAAGCAGATTTTCAAAAAAAAAAGTTTTTGCATGCAACTAGGAAATAAGATATACAGGCAATGGGGCATAGAAATCTATGTTGCCCTACAAGAAAGTAAGGGAATAGGGGTGGGGGTGGGGGGAGTGGGGTGACAGAAGAGAGGCCTCACTGGGGAATGATGCAATCAGATTATATGCCATCTTAGAGTGGGGGGAGGGTATAAATGGGGAGAAAATTTGTAATTCAAACTCTTGTAAAAATCAATGCTGAAAACTAAAAGTATTAAAGAAAGAAAGAAAGAAAGCATAGGAATCAATGGAACCTTTCTCAAAATGATAAGTAGTGTCTATCTAAAATCAAGACCAAGCATTGTCTGTAACAGGGATAAACTTGAAGCCTTTCTAATAAGATCAGGAGTGAAGCAAGGATGTCTATTATCACCACTATTATTCAATATTGTATTAAAAATTCTAGCTACAGCAATAAGACAAGAAAAAGAAATTGAAGGAATAAAAATAGGCAATGAAGAAACAAAACTATCCCTCTTTGCAGATGATATGATGCTATATTTAAAGAACCCCAGGGAATCAACTAAAACACTAGTTGAAACAATTTCAGCAAAGTTGCAGGATATAAAATAAACCTATATAAATCATCAGCATTTCTATATATTACCAACAAATTCCAGCTGGATGAGATAGAAAGAGAAATTCCATTTAAAATAATTACAGATAATATAAAATACTTAGGAGTCTACCTGCCAAGACAGACCCAGGGATCATAGTAACACAATTACAAAACATTTCTCACACAAATAAAGACATACCTAAACAATCAGAGAAAAAGTAGTTGCTCAAGGGTAGGCCAAACCAATATAATAAAAACTACAATTCTACCTAAATTAACTTATTTATTCAGTGCCCTACCAATCAAACTACTAAAGAATAATTTTATAGAGCTAGAAAAAACAGGGACAAAATTCATCTGAAAGAGAAAAAAGTTAAGAATATCAGGAGAATCAATGGGAAAAAAATATTAAGAAAGGCAGCAGGCAGTTCCAGATTTCAAACTATACTACAAAGTGGTAATCAACAAAACAATCTGGTACTGGTTAGGAAAATTGTGGTTGATCAGTGGAATAGATTATGTATACAATACACAGTAGTAAATAACCATAGCAATCTAATGTTTGATAAACCCCAAGATCTAAGATTTGAGGGGTAAGAACTCAACATTTGACAAAAAGCTCCTGGGAAAACTGGAAATTAGTTTTATATACACTAGGCATAGAGCAATATTTCATACCACATATCAAAACAAAGGCAAAATGGATAAATGACTTAGGACATAAAGGGTTATATCATAAGTAAATTAGGGGAGCATGGGAAAATGTCAGAAAATATCAGATCTATAGATAAGGGAAGAGTGTTTGACTGAACAAGAGACAGAAGAGATCACAGGAAGTAAAATAGATCATTTTGATTACATGAAACTAAAAAGCTTTTGCACAAAGCTAATGTAGTGAAAATTAGAAGGAAAACAGGAAAGTGTGGAAAAATATGCAACAAGTTTTTTTGATAAAGGTCTTATTTCTCAAATATATAGGGAATTTATAAATTTATAATTTATAACAATTTATAAAAATAGTCATTCCCCAGTTGACAAATGTTCAGAGCATATTAACAGGCAGTTTTCAGAAGAAGAAACCAAAGCTACCACTAGTCACATTAAAAAATGCTCTAAATCACTACTGATTAGAGAAATGAAAATTAAAACAACTCTGATATACCACTTCACACCTATCTGATTGGCTAACATGACAGAAAAGGAAAATGACAAATGCTATAGGGGATGCAGAAAAATTGGGACACTAACACACTGTTGGTAGTTTTGAATTGGTCCAACCATTCTGGAGAACAATTTGGAACCATACCAAATGGTTATAAAACTGTGCATACCCTTTGACCCAGCAATACCACTACTAGGTTTGTATCCCAGAACAATCAAAGAAAAGGGAAAAGGACCTACTGGTACAAACATATTTATCACAGCTCTTTTTGGTCTGGCAAAGCACTGGAAATTAATGGGATGCCCATCAATTGGGGAATGGCAGGACAAATTGTGGTATATGATTGTGATGGAACACTATTGTGCTATAAGAAATGATGAGTGGAGTGGTTTCAGAAAGCCCTATAAAGACTTCTTTGAACTCAAGCAAAGTGAAGTGAGCAGAACCAGTAAAACATTGTACATAGTAGCAGCAATATTGTAATGATGATCAACTGTGAAAGACTTAGCTACTTTGATCATGACAACGATCCAAAACAATTCCAATGGACTCATGATGAAAAATGCTATCTGCCTGCAGAGAGAGAACTGGTGAACTCCGAATGCAGATTAAAGCACACTTTTAAACTTTATTTTTATTACTTCAATTTGGGGAGGGGTGGTTCACAACATGGTTTTGCATGACCTCACATGTATAATCAAAATCAAAGTGCCTGCCTTCTCAGCAAGGGGAAAGACAAGGGAGGGAGGGAGAGAATTTGGAACTCAAAAGTTTTTTAAAATGATTGTTAATTTTTTTACATGTAATGGGGAAATGTTAAAATAAATAATTTTTAAAAGTCTAAAGACTGAAAAAAAGAAAATATTAAGGTATCTTAAAGTAACTACAACTGACTTAGCAAACAAACTGAGAAAAATATTTAAGAATCATTGAACTACCTGAAAGTTGCCACCCCAAAAATGAGTTTATATATCATTTTTCAAGAAATCATGAAAGAAAACTTTCCAGATCTCTTAGAACCAGAAGGTAAATTGGAAATAGGAAGAATACGTCAGTCACCTCCTAAATGAAACCCTCAAATGAAAACTCCCAGGAGCATTATAGCCAAAATCTAGAGACTCCAGCTCAGTGAAAATAAAGCTGCAAGCAGCCAGAAAGAAGCAATCCAAGGAAACGTAATCAAAATCACACATGATTTAGCAGTCATCACTAAAAAGAAGTGAATAGTTTGGAATACAATACTCCAGAAGGCAAAAGATGTGGTCTTATAACCAAGAATAACTTGCCCAGCAAAAGTGAATGTTTTCTCACAGGGGAAGAATGTACCTTATATGAAAAAGAAGACTTCCCAGCATTCCTGGTGCAAAGAGCAGTGCTTTTTTTGTTTTTTAAACTAGAACCTTTGGAGTGCAAATGCAGCAGGCAAGAGAAACATACAAAGCTAAACATGAGTGAACAATCATAAGAAATTAAATTAGGATAAACTGTTTACATGCCAACTTGGGGACATGATCTGCATCCCCTCAAAACCCCTTCAGCAGGGGTCACAGAGGAAGCCTAGTTAGACAGTGGTCCGGCTATGCCTTAATGATCTAAAAAGAATACTGGAAAGAAAGAGGAAGGGAGTTACAATGGAAAGAGAAGAGAATGGATGGACAGGAGAAATTATCTCATGTAGTTGGGGTACACAGATAGGAGTCTATACAAACAAGGAGGAAGAGTGGAGGGACTGGATGATATTTGTACCTCTTTCTCGTGTGAACTAGCCAAAGAAGGGAAAGATACACACACACACACACACACACACACACAAAGAGGTGGGTACAGAAATATATTTCATTTAACAGGAAAAGAGAAGAGGGGAAATAAGAAGAAGAGTAGATTAAAGGAGGAATTAGTTCTAAGCAAAATAAACTACAATTCAGGATTTTCAAATATATTTGTATCAGTTCTTTTTGCAGTAAAGAATTAGACAAGGACTGGGTGCCAATCCATTGGTGAATGGTTGAGCAAATTATTTTATATAAGTGTGATGGATTATTAATTTGCCCTTTAAAATGATAAAGAAGATGATTTTAAAGAAACCTGAGAGGATTCATATGAACTAATACAGAATGAGAACAATTTATACAAAGACAACAAGATTGTAAAGACAAACAACTTTTAAAATTTTTTATTAAGTTTTTATTGTATTTTCAGATCCAAATTCTCTTTCTCCCACTTCCCTCCCCTCCACTGAGAAAGGAAGAAAACCCTGATACAACATACAGTCAAGCAAAACAAATTCCTACATTTTCATGAAAGGCAAAAAATTATAAGACTAAGAAACTCTGATCAATGAAACAGCGACCAACTCTGAATCCAGAGGACTTGTGATGAAACATGCTACCTACCTCCTGAAAGAGAAATGAAGGACCCAGTGCAGACCAAGACTTTTTTTTGGAAGACATGGTTAATTCAGGAATTCATTTTGCCTGAATATACATGTTTGTAACAGGGATTTTGTTTTTCTTTCTTTCTCAGTTGCAGAGGAGGGGAGAAGTGGCAAGGAGAGAAAGCAGATTTTTGCTGACTGAAAAAATAAAATGTAATTTAAATTAAAAAAAAACAACTTCAAAGGTGCAGAATAAGAAGCTGTGGCTAGATAGTGATTTGTTTGAAAAGAAGCTGGGGTTTGGAAGGACTACAAGCACAATATTAGAAAGCAGTGTGTAGAGGCATCCAGAGAAATACAACCTGAGGTTGCAATAGAAGAGACAATGTATCCAGAACTAGAAAGACAAAGTTCTCACTGTGCTCTGCCCTGGTCAAAGCACCCCTGAAATATGGTATTTAGTTTTGGGCACCATGTGGAAAGTGGTGTCCAGAGAAAGGTTACCAGAATAGTGAAGGGCCATGAGAACCTGCCATATGAGGGTTGGTTGAAAGAATTGGGAATACTGAGCCTGGCGAAATGAGGGCTTGGTGGGACATCATAGCCTTCTTCAAATATCCAAAGAGCTAGTGCATGGAAGCAGCATCAGACCCATTCTATTTGTTCCCAAAAGGAAGAACCAGGAGTAACCAATGGAAGTTGCAGAGAAGTACATTTACAGTCAATGGAGCGAATAACTTCCTAAGAATTAGAACTATCCAAAAGTGGAATAAAATGTCTTGAGAGGTAGTGTGTTCTTCCTTGCTAGAGTTCTTCAGTCAAAGTTTGGGTAACAACTTGATGAGCATGTTTTAAAGGGGATCAATATTTAGGTATGGGCAATGATACGCTAGTAAATTTTTAACAGATGACTGGGAGGAAGAGTAAGAAATGTCCTCAGGAATCACATTTAAGTTTAATATGCATTAACATTTTCTCTATCACTTTAAGTCTAGACAATCCCAAAACAATAAATCAAGCCTTAGGTGTAAATGCTCATATTGAAAATTTAGCAATAGACTGTCATGCCCTTTAGAGTTGGCTCTAACACACTCTTGGATATTGGTTAGACAAGGCAGCCTCTAAGGACCCTTCCAATTCTGAGATTCATTGTCTAATGTACCTTGAGCAGCAGGCCAATTCTGCTTTTGAATCACCTCTTTTCTCAATACAATTTCTTTCTTTTCCTTCCTTCCTTCTTTCTTTCCTTCCTTCCTCCCTCCGTTCTTCTTCTTCTTCTTCTTCTTCTTCTTCTTCTTCTTCTTCTTCTTCTTCTTCTTCTTCTTCTTCTTCTTCTTCTTCTTCTTCTTCTTCTTCTTCTTCTTCCTCCTCCTCCTCCTCCTCCTCCTCCTCCCCTTCCATTTCCCCTTCTCGTTATTATTCTCCTCCTCCTCTTTCTCCTTCTTCTCCACCTCCTCCACCTTCTCCTCCTCATCCTTCTCCTCCTCCTCATCTTCCTCATCCTCCTCCTCATCTTCCTCCTCCTCCTCCTCCTTCTTCTCCTTCTTCTCCTTCTTTTTCTTCTTCTTCTATCCCTTGTTGTTGGTAATGGCATTCATCACCATCCTTACCATATTCTGAGTTTTAGAACTTCTGACACTGCACTTACAAGACTGATCCATACTTTTTGTATTCATACTGTTGTCTGCCCTTGTATTCATCTTTTGTGTATGTCTTTAAAAAATCTACATTGAATCAATCAGTTTCTTGTGCATCCAAATCAGCCCCTTTAGACAACTTCTCTTTTTCCTTCTGTAACCAGAATGGCCTTTGTTTTCTTTGAATGACTCAGCTTACCCCATTGAGCCTCTGGATGCTGTGGCTTGCTCTTCCGGGGCAGGAATCCCAGAGAGCATGCCAGGAAGCAACTTCCTGTGTGATGAGTCATGGGGCTGACTGAGGGGAGGTGTTAACGTCTACCCTAGGGGGAGGGGCCAACTCAAGAATCAATCGGCCCTGGTCATTCAGGCGGCACTTGATGATGTCAAAAACCCTATAAGAGGGGAGAGGACAGCTTGAAGAGCTCTCTTTCTTTTTCCGGTTTGTGTGGGAAGCAGCGGCAAGCAAGCGTGACTCTGGGCCAGCCCTTGCTCTCGGGCTGAGCCCAGATGTTGGTAACTATGAATTGTATTGGGTCTGTCTGTTGATACTCGTAACTTGTTTGTACTTTGGTTTTGAGGTTGGGGGTGCTGGTTTGTTTTCCCCCGAACTAAATGAATGTTTTGAACCTCAGGGTGCTGGCTTTTTTCCCCTGAAGTATGTGAATCTGTATTTGGTATATCTCTTGATGCTTGTCTGTATGCTCCCCTGAACTAACTGAATGCTAACTGAATGCTGGCCTTTTCCCCTGAACTAAACGAATGTTGTCTGTATGCTAACTGAATGTTGGATTAAAGTAAGCTGGTCAACCCCTTCACCGTGCTTTCCTTGTTTAAGCAGATAAAAAGAACCTGTGCTTTCCCGGCAGCCCCCTGGGTCCCGGCAGCCCCCCTGGGTCCCGGCAGCAGGGGAGGGATCTTATGCCCCCATCGAAGCTGCTAGCTGGGTTGTTAAAACACCTTCTCATCAGAATAATTTCTTTTTTATCTGCAGAATTTCATTCTTTTTTGAATATCTTATGTTATTTTATTTCAATAAGCCTGTTTATTATCCTACTCCTAGCAACATAGCTCATTTTCAGCAATTTCCTATTCTTTTTTTATTTACATGCTATTTTTAACATCTTTATTTATTTATTTTTAGTTTTTGACATTCACTTCTGTAAGATTTTGAGTTCTACATTTTCTCCCCCTCCCTCCACTCCCCCCACCCCAAGAGAACATTCAATCTGATATAGGCTATACATGTACAATCATATTAAACCTATCTCCACATTAGTCATGTTGTAAAGAAGAATTAGAACCAAAGGGGAAAACCATGAGAAAGAAGAAATTTTTTTAAAAGAGAGAGAGAAAATATTATTCTTTGGTCTGCATTCAGACTCCACAATTATTTCTCTGGATGTGGATAGCATTTTCCATCATGAGTCTTTTGGAATTGTCTTACATCCTTGTATTGATGAGAAGAGTTAAGTCTATCGAAGTTGGTCATTGCACAATGTTGCTGTTACTCTGTACGTGTTCTCCTGGTTCTTCTCACTTCATTCCGTATCAGTTCATGTAAGTCTTTCCAGGTTTTTCTGAAGTCCACCTGTTCATCATTTCTTATGGAACAATAGCACTGCATTAAATTCATATACCACAATTTCTTCAGCCATTTCCCAATAGATGGGCATCCCCTCAATTTCCAGTTCTTGGCCACTGCAAAAAGATCTGCTATAAATATTTTTGTACATGTAGGTCCTTTCTCCCATTTGTATGATCTGTTTGGGATACAGACCAAGAAGTGGTATTGCTGGGTGAAAGGATATGCATGGTGTCAGAATTTTATTCTTTTTTAAAAAATATTTTATTATTTATTTAATATTTTTAGTTCTCAGCATTGATTTCCACAAGATTTTGAATTACAAATTTTCTCCCCATTTCTACCCTCCCACCCACTCCAAGATGGCATATATTCTGATTGCCCAGTTCCCCAGTCAGACCTCCCTTCTGTCACCCCACTCCCCCCCCCATCTCCTTTTCCCTTACTTTCTTGTAAGACAGCATAGATTTCTGTGCCCCATTGCCTGTATATCTTATTTCCCAGTTGCATGCAAAAACAACTTTTTTTGAACATCTGCTTTTAAAACTTTGAGTTCCAAATTCTCTCCTCTCTTCCCTCCCCACCCACCCTCCCTAAGAAGGCAAGCAATTCAACATAGGCCACACAGGTACCATTATGCAAAACCCTTTCATAAAACTTGTGTTGTGAAAGACTAGCTGTATTTTGATCCCTCCTATCCTGTCACACTTTATTCAATTTTCTCCCTTGACCCTTTCCCTTTTCAAAAGTGTTTGCTTTTGATTACCTCCTCCCCCATCTGCACTCCCTTCTGTTGTCTCCCCCTTTTTATGCCCTTCCTCCTTCTTTCCTGTGGGGTAAGATACCCAATTGAGTGTGTATGTTATTCCCTCCTCAGGTCAAATCTGATGAGAGCAAGATTCACTCATTCCCCCTCACCTGCTCCCTCTTCCTTTCCTGCAGAACTGCTTTTTCTTGCCACTTTTATGTGAGATAATTTACCCCATTTTATCTCTCCCTTTCTCCCTCTCTCAATATATTCCTTTCTTATCCCTTAATTTGATTTTACCTTTTTTAGATATCATCCCTTCATATTCAACTCACCCTGTGCCTTCTGTATATATATATATATATATATATATATATATATATATATATATATATATATATATATATATATATACATGTATGTGTGTATGTACATGTATATGTACGTGTATATTCCCTTCAGCTACCCTAATACTGAGGTCTCATGAATTACACATATCATCTTTCCATTTAGGAATGTAAACACAGTCATTCAACTTTAGTAAGTCCCTTATGATTTCCCTTTCTTGTTTACCTTTTCATGCTTCTCTTGATTCTTGTGTTTGAAAGTCAAATTTTCTATTCAGCTCTGGTCTTTTCACTGAGAAAGCTTGAAAGTCCTCTATTTTATTGAAAATCCATATTTTACCTTGGAGCATCATACTCAGTTTTGCTAGGTAGGTGATTCTTGGTTTTAATCCTAACTCCATTGACCTCTGGAATATCATATTCCAAGCCCTTTGATTCCTTAATGTGGAAGCTGCTAGATCTTGTGTTATCCTGATGATGTTTCCACAATACTCAAATTGTTTCTTTCCAGCTACTTGCAGTATTTTCTCCTTGATCTGGGAGCTCTGGAATTTGGCAACAATATTCCTAGGAGTTTTCTTTTTGGGATCTTTTTCAGGAAGTGATCAGTGGATTCTTTCAATTTGTATTTTACCCTCTGGCTCTAGAATATCAGGGCAGTTCTCCTTGATAATTTCTTGAAAGATGATATCTAGGCTCTTTTTCTGATCATGGCTTTCAGGTAATCCAATAATTTTTAAATTATCTCTCCTGGATCTATTTTCCAGGTCAGTGGTTTTTCCAATGAGACATTTCACATTGTTTTCCATTTTTCATTCCTTTGGTTCTGTTTTATAATATCTTGATTTCTCATAAAATCACTAGCTTCCACTTGCTTCAATCTAATTTGTAACTTAGTATTTTCTTCAGTGGACTTTTGGACCTCCTTTTCCATTTGGGTAATTCTGCCTTTCAAGGCATTCTTCTCCTCATTGGCTTTTTGGAGGTCTTTTGCCATTTGACTTAGTCTATTTTTTAAGGTGTTATTTTCTTCAGTATTTTCTGGGTCCCCTTTAGCAAGTCATTGACTTGTTTTACATGATTTTTTTTGCATCACTCTCATTTCTCTTCCTAATTTTTCCTCTACCTTTCTAACTTGCTTTTCCAAATCCTTTTTGAGCTGTTCCATGACCTGAGACCAATTTATATTTTTCTTGGAGGCTTTTGATGTAGGCTCTTTGACTTTGTTGACTTCTTCTGGCTGTATGTTTTGGTCTTCTTTTTCACCAAAGAAAGATTCCAAAGTCTGAGTCTGAATCTGAGACCATTTTCACTGCCTGTTCATGTTCCCAGCCAACTACTTGACCCTTGAGCTTTTTTGGAGTATGACTGCTTGTAGAGTAGAGAGTACTTTGTTCCAAGCTTGAGGGGCTATGCTGCTGTTTTCAGAGCCACTTCTACACAGCAAGTTCTGCCACACCAGTGCTCCTTCTCTCCCAAGAACCACCAGCCAGGATTGCAGCCCCGATCAGGCAGGGCAAAGCAGGCTTTGTTCATACTCTAATCCACAGCTTAATTCCTCCCAACAGGCAGGCCTGGGGCCAGAAACAACTGCAGCTGTAGCTCTGGAAGCAGCCACAGAGCTGCACCACCTCCACTGCCCCTGGGGCAGTGGCTGACTATGAACTCCTTTCACTCTATCTCAGAAGTTTTTCCCACTAACTTTCTCTGTTGTCTTTGGTGTTTGTGGGTTGAGAAGTCTGGTAACTTCCGTAGCTCAATGATTCAGGGCCCTACAGTCTGTTCTGCCCAGCTTCTAGTCTGGTTGGTCCTGGTGTGGCCCACACTGGGCTCTGCTCTGCTCCCCTCCCAGCATGTTGCGATAGACCCTTCCCAGCGACCATCCAGGCTGTCCTGGGCTGGAGACCCGTTTCCCTCTGCTATTTAGTGGGTTCTGCAGCTCTAGAATTTGTTCAGAGCCATTTTTATAGGTGTTTGGAGGGACCTGGGGGAGAGCTTAAGCAAGTCCCTGCTTTCCAGCTGCCATCTTGGCTCTGCCCCACCAAGAATTTCATTCTTAAAAGCTTCCTATTGTATCATTGACTTCTCATAGAATTTTAGATCATGAAATCCAACTTTCATTTTTCTGAATCCTATGAAATCTGATCTCTCAAAATCTAGGCTCCATGGCTGACTATGCCTGGTTTTGTTCTCCTCTGTCATGAATTCTAAGACAAAATGGCTGCTTCCCCCTAACAGTTCCCATTATTTCTACTTTAGCAACAAGTTCCTCCTTATTGGTCAGAATAGAGACCAAATGGCAGTCAACAAACATTTATTAAGCACTTACTATATGCCAGGTACTGTACTAAGCACTAGGGATGTTAAAAAAAAAAAAGGCAAAAATCATTAAGGCAAATCAAGAATTTATCAGCTGCTCTGCTTTCGGCAAAGAGAGAACTTTATCCAATGTCTGAATGTTTGAAGTTCTCACTCATTTCTCTAATAGGCTTCTCTGTCAGGTTTGTGACTTGTTTCCTGAATTCCTCCACCATTTCTTTCTTCTATGTAACTATGTAGCATTGTTATCAGAGTACATCATTTCTGTTTCTCCCTTAGTTGTCCTTCACATGCCTATTGCATATACTCAGTACTACAACCATACTGGCCTATTTGCTGTCCCGAATACAGAACATTCCTTCTCTCTTTTTCATGCCTTTGCACAGGCTCTCCCCCATGCCTGGAATGTTCTCAAATCTCACCTCTTAATAATCACTAACATTCACAGAGCACATTAAGATTTGCAAAACATTTTACAAATATTATTCCATTTTATCATCACAATAACCTTGGGAGGCTTTATACAAGAAGAAACTGAGGCTGAAAGGTTAAATGACTTGCTCAGGATCATGAAGCTAGTCAGTGTCTGATTTAGGATCAGAACTCAGGTCTTCCTGACTCCAAGTCCAGTACCCTACTCATTGTATTACCCGAACCTTAAGGACTCTTCATGTGTTATGGAAGAGTTAGAGCTGAGCCCTGCCCTCCTCGGACTTCCACACTCAGGGCCTGCTGAGAGAAACTCAGGGCTCTGAGATATAGGTGGAGCCAGGAGGAGGGGTCTCGCCTTTGTTGCCTCCGTAGCAATTCCAGGTCTTTGCCCGGATCTGCTTGACCACATGGCACTTCTGGCTCTCTGTCTGGGCTTGCCAGAGCACATGGAACTTCCAATTCTTGTCTGGACTGCCTGACCACAGGGAGCTTCAGGTTAGCGAGGGAAGAGAAGGGGAGGAGAGTAGGCAGAACCAGGGCAGCCCTAATGCCTATGTAGACAAAGATATAAAAATGCTGCTTGCTGAAACAATAAACAGAGTTACTCACCACCTTCGGCTCCTGCCCCATTCATTGTCCCCGAGATCAGGCCCTTTGTTAGGCAAAGGCCTGGGTGTGAGGGGATAACAGACCCCCACAAGTTGGTTTTGGGGCAGCGGACCTCAACATTCATGGTTCAGCTAATATGCCACCTCACTCAAGAGGCCTTTCCCAGTTTCTTCAGTTCTTAGTGCCCTTGCTGCAAATCACTTTATTTTCTATATATTTGTAGATATTTACCTGTGAATATATCCCTCAGGTTGAATGTAAGCTTTTATATTGACTTCATATTGATATTAATTTTATTTTATATTATAATTATATTTATTTATGTATTGTATATAGATATAATATCCCTTTCATATTTGTATCCCCAGAACTTAGTACAGTGACTCACACATAGTAGGTGCTTATAAATGCTTTAATTTATTGACTGAAATCTTCTCCCCACTCTGGTTCCCAGATTCCCTCACAGGAGTACATCTTCTCAATATGCAATATTATTCTGCTCTCTCCTCCCATGTAAAAAAAGAATCTATCCTGTTCCTTTTGAATAATGCGTCCCCTTTGATGAGAGCAACGTTATAAGTCATGGGCTTCATCCTTCTAAGACTTAGTGATATTATGAAGAAAAAGAAAAAATTTGAGAGGGAGAAGTGAGGACTGGCTACATTACAAGCTCTTTTTTCAAACACCATGAAGGCCTCAGGAAGATTAGGTCACTTATTTGGGCCAGCAACTACACAGAATGACTAGTGCCCCCAGGGGCTTGTCGGATCTCATCCTCAGTACCAGTTCCATTGTCTTACCTCAAGATGGGAGTGAAGGATACAGTACACAATCCAAAAATACCTGGCACATGCATTTGACTCCCTGTTGGGCCAGGTATCTGATACTTTGGTCCTAGAAGGGGCTCAGCAGTCAAAAAGCCTGGTATCTGGGTAATTGGTGGTTACAGAGAACTAGACTATGTTGCAAGTAGAGCAGGCTGTGCTTCTACATATCACAATAGATGTTAGGGTAAAGAGGCTTCCAAACCCAGTTCTTGATCTTGGGATCTGGGGCTAGGGCCTCCTACCTCCACTGGTCAAGTGATAGCAGTTCAATTATTCCATCATAGTGGATAGATTGCTGGGCCCAGTGTCAGAAAGACCTGAGTTCAAATTCAACCTCAGGCACTTATTTGTTTCGTGATCCTGGGCGAGTCACTTGACCTCTGTCACCTCAGTTTCCTCAAATGTAAAATGGGGATAATAATAGCACCTACCTCCCCAGGTTAATGTAAGGATCAAATGAGATAATGTTTATAAAGTGCTCAGCACAGTGCCAGGCATAGAGTAGGTGTTAGTAAATATTTGTTTCCTTCCTACTTATCCATACCAATTGTCTAAGACCATGGAACTGGTTTCTGAAAAATGACCACAATTCCCTGCAACATTTGGAAAATAAACGTATAAACTGTCATCAGTCCAATACTCAAGCCTTTCAAGTTTAAAAAGACCTTTCTCTGTCAAACTGTGTTTCTTCCCTTAAGAAACAGCTCACTAAATTCCATGGAATCTTAGTCATGTGATCTTGTCATAAGAAAAGTATTGTTCCTATAGGAACGGAAAATTTTGCTTAGCTATTGCATATAAGGTCTTACTCTTTTCTTAGAATCAATATAGGCAATAGAACAATGAATAATAAACAATCTAATATGCAGCTGCCTGCTCAGTGCTTCTCTTAGATTTAAGTAGTTTCTGGATAGTACATGCTGTTTACCACTCCAAATCTAAGAGTTCTAGAAAATGTATAGTTCAGTTTGTTAATGTCCCACCCCATCTCCCCCCAGCCTTCCTGGTATTGAGCAAAAAAGTGTGGATAATCCAATAAAGTTTGCAATCAATGTTTGACTCACATATCTGTACTGGCAATCAAGATGGGCTTTTAGCACTTATTCGATCAAGTGCCCTTGAAGACTTGGCCTTTGTTTCCTTGATTAAATTATTAAATGATTCCTTGATGACCTCCTTGCCTCAAGGGAAAGCCTAGTTTACATGGGTTTGAGTGACATATTTGTGACATCAGAGGCTTTTAGACCACGTGAGTTTAAGTCGCATTTTTGTGATGCTTTTAGGCCATGTGGGTGAGTCAGGAGACCCTGAACAAGATATATAAACCCAAAGTTTGGTGTTCTCTTAGAGGCTCTCACTCCTGGAGGTGCGGGACTCTAGGCAGCTGCTCTAAGGGCCTCCTGGGCTGAATTCAGATGTTGATGGTTTCTTGGTAACTATGAATTGTATTTGGTCTATTTATAAATGTATGTTTGTAATTTGTTTATATTTGCTCTGAAGTTCAGGGTCCTGGTTTTTTCCCCTGAACTAAGTGAATGATATTTGTATGTTGGATTGAAATAAGATTGTTAATCCCTTAACGCTACTTTCCTTAGTAAAGCAGATCAAAAGAACCTGTGCTTGCAGCGTTCTTGTTGTTGGTCTTATGTTGGTTTTTCACCCCCTCAGCAGCTGCTAGCCAAATTGTTACAACAACATCCAATAGGACCAGGCTTTAACAGAATCATACTTGGAAAGAGGGGCCACTTATAGCAGAAAAGGTGGACTCAGGATATAGCAAGAACTTGTATTTCTTAAGGCCAGGTACTTTTTTTGTCAAAGAATTCTGTTTCCCACTATGGCTAGTTTTTCTGGTGTGGACTCAGAGGTGTATAGGCAAGAATAAAGCCTACACAGAAAGAAACTCTTTCTTTTCTGATTGGTATCTTGACTCCTCTGCCTCCCTCTCTCTGACCTAGGACCCTCTAGTCCCTGGCACCTCTCTTCTTCTTCTTCTAGATAATGGCACTTATATTTACCTGCTTTTTGTTGTTATTTAGTCATTTTCAGTCATGTCCAACTCTTTGTGGCCCCATATGGGGTTTTCTTGGCAAAGATACTGGAGTGGTTTGCCATTTCCTTCTCCAGCTCATTTTATGGTTGAGGAAACTGAGGTACACCCAGTTAATTGACTTGCCCAGGGCCACCCAGCTAAGAAGTGTCTGAGACCAGATTTGAACTCATGATAATGAGTTTCCCCGACATCAGGTGAGGCACTCTATGCACTGTGCAACCTTGCTGTTGCTACTTATGTGCGCATCTCTTTTATTCCACTTTTCAAACAAGTAGCCAAAGCAAGGCAGGGAAAGGTAGGAGTTAGACTGAGGGCGATGGGATTATACAGTAAATCGTCCCCATTTTGCAGATAGTTAAATTGAAGCAAAGATGGGGAAACTGAGGCCAAAAGAGAGGAAGTGATTTGGACAAGGTCACACATGGAGCGAGCTGCAGAGCCCTGAAAGAACTAAGGAATTCCAGTCCCTTTGATGGGTGGCAGGGGTAGAGGAATGTTTTCCCCACTCTACTCTGATGTGACATGACCATCTTGGTTTAAGCTTGGCCCACAGGATCCTCTGTGGGCCTTCTCCCATAGGTCTTCAAGCTTGGATGGCTATGAATGATTACAAGGGCCTTGGGGCTGCTGCTGCTCTTCCTAGTTCAGTCTTGTCTTACAAAA
Source organism: Trichosurus vulpecula (assembly GCF_011100635.1). NCBI lineage: Eukaryota > Metazoa > Chordata > Mammalia > Diprotodontia > Phalangeridae > Trichosurus > Trichosurus vulpecula. The sequence continues at coordinate 124,524,080 of NC_050575.1, read as the reverse complement.
CTCTAATACTCCCTCTTGTGGTCAAAGAAGAGAAAGGAAGAGGGGAGGTAAGGGTAGGAAGATTGAATAGAGGAAGGGAAAAGGAGAAAGGGGAAGAGATGAAAAGGGAAAGGGAGGAAAGGGATAAGGAGAGGCAGGAGAAAAGGACCTCTGAGCACAATTGGGCATTCGGTGCTAAAAGAGATCACTACTACCTCTCACACACTGCCCAAGGAAAGACCTCTAAAAGGAAAGCTTAGGAGATGCCTGTGATGCCCTGTTCGTGGAATTCTAGGATGGTGGGGCAAGAAGGTACCTTAGAATGTAGAATGTAAGAACATACAACATTCTAAATGCTGTCACTGAAATGGACCTCAGAAATAGTCTAGCCAAACCCCAGTCAACTTTCACAAATGAGGAAAAAAGCTTACAGAGAAGTGATTAGCTTGAGTTCACACAATGAAGTTATTGGTGAGGGTGCTGATTGTGTCTGCACAGCCTCTAGTCTCTGGGAGCCCCAAAGTAAGAAGTGTCATAAACGTGGAATCATTGGATCACATACTATATGTGTCATATACATAGAATCATAATTGAAAAGACCTTGAAGATCATCTGGTCCAATCCCTTCATTTTATACATGAGGAAATCGTGGCCTCTACCTAGTGGTGATGTGACACTGAAGGGCACAGGAGTACGATGCAAATCCAGGAATTGAATCCAAATCCTCAGGCTCAGAGCCAGCATTCTTTTTGACATCCCATGATACCTCTTAATTTACCACATCCTGACTCTGTAGACAACAGGAACTATATAATCATAGAATGATGGCGGTAGAGGTGGTATGGAACCTAAGAACCCAGAATTTTTCACCATAGAATCTCAGAAACTTAGAGGTCACCTACCATCTGATCCTTCCCCAACTCATTATTGCAACTGAGGTAACAAACCTGAGAAGGAACTTGCAGAGGATTGGGCAGTGAGTTAATACAGCTGGGATGAAAGTTTGGTTCTCCTTCATTTTCACATCAAAGTCCTAAAGCCAACTGGAGCTAGAAGCCCTAAGGATTTTATACTTGGCTTCAGCTGCAAAGGGCTCCTAAATCATCTCAAAGTTGCTGAGTTCCTACAGGCAGCCAAAGTAGTTTCACTGAATCAACAAAACATAAACCATCTTCTTCCAAAGACTCCATGGAAACAAACCTTTCAATAGACTTTGTTATCCAGATTGGTTCTCTTCCTGAAGATAACTCTAGTCCACTCAAATCAATGCCGGTCACACTGCCAGCTCAGTCCCTGAGAGCTCAATCTATTTCTGTGTGAAGTTATTTTTGCTACCTGGATGACTCCACCCCAGCCTTAGCTCAGGCCGGCCCCACCCTGCCCTAACCGATCTGGGCTGTCACAGCAAAAAAAAAAAAAAAAAAAAAAAAAAAAAGACCTATAAGATGCTGATGCTATCTACTGAACGAGATAATAATAAATCTGAATGTTTTCTAAAGTTTTAAACAGAGGTCTGTAAATGGGCTCTAGTTGCCAGAATGGTTTATATTTGGCCCATCCCTTCCCAAAAAAGCCCAGAATGGCTTCTTATTATTGATCTCATCAACATCAGCATACCACCATTAACATCCACATCATTATCATCACCATCATTTTATCACTAGGTCACCCTCATACTCCAGCTCTGGAATTCAGTACAGGTTCAGTCAGAGGTATTTGGGACATTTGATCATACAGATCTTGGCCTAAGCAATCAATGCAATCTTCCCTATTCCCAAAACAGAAGACCAGAAATGTTGTTCAGTCACTTCAGTCATATCTGACTCTTCGTGACCCCATTTGGGGTTTTCTTGGCAAAGATACTGGAGTAGGTTGTCATTTCCTTCTCCTGCTCATTTTACAGATGAGCAAACTGAGGCAAACAGAGTTAAATGACTTGCCCAGGGTCACACAGCTTGTATCAGAGGCCAGATTTCAACTCAAGAAAATGAGTCTTCCTGACTCCAGGCCCAACACTTCATCCACTGTGCCACCTATCTGCCCCAAGACTGAACTATAACAGTTAATTAATCCATAATAGGAATGTAACTAAAAGCAAAAAAAAAAAAAATGATGAATAGAACCATTTTCGATCTTCCACACTGTCAGTTGGGCCAAACCGGCCTCTAACCTGTTGATGGTCAGAGCCAAACAGAACAGGCTAAAGACAGAGTCAGGAATCAAACAAAAGTTTCATTTCAAAGTGAGGGAATGACTTGCATGTAAGGACTCATGTGCTGGAGCCCCCTCGCCTAGTGGAGGGACTCACTTTAGTGTGGCTGAACCTTGATTTATGTATGTGGCTAGACAAAGAGTCAAACAGTGTAGTGTAACAACAGTAGTGAGGCATAACAGCAACAGTGAGGCAAGGTTGTCTGGTGACAAAAAGTCTGTTCATAGCAGGGCTTCATATCTAGGCCTGCTGTTGCTTGCCCAAGCTCAGGGACCACCAGTTCCAGAGAGTCAGCGAAAAGGATTGTTGTTATGCCAAGCTCAGGGCACAGTCTGCTTGCTGGGCCTAGCTCTAGAAAACTAGGTGTCTCCTAATATCTTAACAACACACAAATGGAAACAACCCCTTATAAACTCCAAGGGGATTATAATTTAATTGTCCCCTTAATCATTACAAATCCTGCAAACATATTTGACAAAGGGAACTAGAAATCTCTGAATTTACAACCTGGGGCTAAAAAGATTTAAATTCACTGTCATCTACCTCATGAAGGTCTTCAGAAGCCTTTTGGGAGCAGTCTGGAGATCTTCTAAAGCTTCTTTGTGGGGCAGACTAGAGATCTGTGGAAGGAGGTTCAGTAGAAAGAAGGAAACTGGGAATCACAGGACTTGAATCCTGACTCTGCCTCTTATTGACTTTGTGACCTTGAGCTTGTCACTTAAACTCTCTTAGTTTCAGTTTTTTCATCTGTAAACTATGTGTGTGTGTGTGTGTGCGCGCGCGTGCGTGCGTGCACACCTGGTGAAAGAGGGTGGACTACTTCATCTCTAAGGAGGCTTTTAGCTCTAGAACTATGAATCTATAATTTCTTGCATTGGCTCCATGGCCATTCGGATTATGCCTGGAATTTTGGACTGGATTCAGGAACATCATGACAATATTATCGCATGTACTCTTGTTTTGTATCCATGTTCTGAGCACAGTCATGACTTGCTTCTCCATCTTTGTTCACAATTTTTTTTCGGCAGCCCATGTTTTTATATCTCTTGGCACTCAGAAGACTCACCATCAACAAAAGCCCTTACTAGGCAATACCATTGTTCTGTAGACAGATATACAGCCTTCTGGGAAATGAAGTTCAAGGAATTTCTTCTAACAAGAGGTGTTCCCTAGGATCCAGCTATCATAGGAAATGACATTCTGGAATTTTTTCACTTGGTTTCACCCACTAGTATTACAACTTACCATTATAATATGGTCTAACATTCACAAAGTGCTTTTAGATTTGGCAGAAGAAACTTACTTCAATAGCTCAGAGAAGTTTGTCTTTGTTGCACCTCCCACTCTCTTCCCATGAAAGATACCTAGTCCAACTGTATGTAAGAACCCTCCCCACAACAACCATGTCAGGCTGGCATCCAGCCTCCGCTTGAAGATGTTCACTGACTGGGAGCTCCTTCTTAGGCAGCCCATCCTGACAGCTCTGATTGTTAGTCAGTCAGTTAGGCAGTCGATGAGCACTTAAAAGCATGTATTACTTGCCAGGCACTGTACAGACGTTGGGGATACAAAAAAAAAAAGGAAAAAACCTACTACTCTGAAGAGTAGAAAATGTACATTTTAATGGAGGAGATGTCATGAAGATAGCAAGGTATATACAAGATGAAAACACAATAGATGGAAGGTACCTGAAAGGGAACAGAAATGACATCTGGAGGAACTGAGAAAGGTCTCCTATACAAGGCGGGATTTGAAATGAGTCATGGAGGAAGCAAGGGAAACTAAGGTAGAGGTGAGGAGGCACAAGGCATGAGAAATAGCCAACGCAAAGGCATGGAGTCAAGAGATGGATTGACTTGTTCAAGGAATTGAAAGTAGGTCAAGATAGTTGGATTGTAGAGTATGTGGAGAGGGCTAAAGTGTAAGAAAGATGGAAAGGTAGGAAGGGGGCAGGTTATAAAGAGCTATAAATGCCAAACAGAGGACTTTATATTTGATTCTGGGGATTACAGAGAATTATTGTATCTCATTGAGCAGAGGTGTGACATGGTCTGACCTACACTTCAGAAAAATCACATAGGCAGCTGAATGGAGGATGGATAGGAAGGGAACGGGCAGGAGGCAAGGAGATCACTTAGAAGGCCATTACAGTAGAGATGCATAGGAGAGATGTAGCAAAGATATAGTTGAGGAAAATATAAATGAATGGGTCAGATATGTGGGGTGTGTAAGAGAGGAATTGAAGATGACATTGAAGTTGGAAGCCTGGATAACTGGGGAAATCGTGATGCCCTCAACAGCAAAAAAGAATTTCAGAAAAGAGCGGGGTTGGTCTTTACAATGGGTTTGCTGCCAGAACACAAGTGTTGTGAAAAACATTGCTAAACCTTCACAAAATAAGTAAGGAAAAGATTCACACTAGCATTGCAGTTACTGGATACGTAGACTCTGGAAGTTCACCACAGCTGGCCACCTCATCTATAAACAAGGTGGAATTGATAGGTGAACCATTACAAAGTTTGGAAAGGTGGCTGCTGAGGTGGGAAAGGGCTCCTTTAAACATGCCTAGGTTTCAGATAAGCTGAAGGCAGAATATAAACATAGTGTCCCTATTGACATCTCCCTCTGGAAATTTGAGCTCAGTAATTGTTACATGACCATCATTGATGCTCCAGGACACAAAGATCTTATCGAGAACATGATTACAGACACATCTCAGGCTATGTTGTCCTGATTATTGCTGCTGGTGTTGATGAATTTGAGGCCGCTATCTCAAAGAAAGGGCAGACCCATGAACATGCCCTTCTGACTATGACACTAGGTGTGAAATAACTGATTATTGGTGTCAACAAAATGAATTCCACCAAGTTCCCCCTACAGCCAGAAGAGGTATGAGGAAATTGTCAAGGAAGCCAGTACCCATATTAAGAAAACCGGCTACAACCTTGAGACGGTAACTTTTGTACCAATTCCAGGTTGGGATGGTGACAGCGTGCGAGAACCAAGCTTCTTGAGTTAGAAGGTCACTCGTAAGAATGGCAATGCTAATGGAACTACACTATTTGTAGCTTTGGAATGCATCTTGCCACCAATTTGTCCAACCGACAAGCTCCTACATCTACCCCTCCAAGATGTCTACAAGATTGGTGGTATTGGTATGGTACCTGTTGGCTATATGGAAACTGGTGTTCTTAAAGCAGGCATGTTGGTGACCTTTTCCACAGTCAATGTTACAACTAGGGTAAAGTCTGTCGTAAGCTTTGAGTGAAGCTCTGCCTAGAAAGCTCTGTTGGTTTCAATTTCCAGAATGTGTCTGTCAAAGATGTCTGGAAACAGCTAGCTTTACTGCACAAGTATGTGGGAAATCCTGAACCATCCAGACAAATCAGTGCTGGCTAGGTACCTGTTCTGGATTGTCACACTGCCCACATCACTTGCAAGTTTGCTGAACTGAAGAAAATTGATCATCATTTTGGTAAGAATCTGGAAGATGGCCCTAAATTCCTGGAGTGTGGTGATGCTGCCATCATTGATATGAATCCAGGCAAGCCTATGTGTGTGGAAAGCTTCTCTGATTATCCTGCTCTGGGTTGTGTTGCTGTTTGTGAGATGAGGCAATTGATAGGAAGGCAAGGTCACAAACTCTCTTCAAAAGGACCAGAAAGCTAAATGAATATTCTATACTACACTTGCCACCTCAGTCTTAATTAGCGATGGAAGAACAGTCTCAGAATTATTTGTTTCAATTGACCATTTAAATTTAATAGTAAAAGACTAGTTAATGATTACAATGCATAATAAAAGTTTTAGGAGGAAAGAAATGTTTTTGTGGACCATTTGTTTTGTGGCAGTTTTAAGTTATTAGTTTTTAGAGTCAGTAATTTTTAAATGGGAACAACTTGACCAAAAATTCGTCACAGAATTTTAAGAACATTGAGATAGTTTAATGTGGAAAGTAAGAAAGAACAGAGGAGGGATACTGAGTTGTGTTTTGAACATGCTGAGTATGAGATACCTATAGCACATCCAGTTCAAGATGTCAAAGAGGCAGCTAGAGATAAATATCTATAACCCAGGAGAAAAATTAAAGATAGGTAGGTAGATAGACGGATAGATAGATAGATAGATAGATAGATAACATTTATTAAGTACTTACTATGTGCCAGGGATTATAGATTTGAGAATTATCTGTATAGAAATATAATTAAACCTATAACAGCTGATGAGATCACCAGACAAGACAGTATAAAGGAGAAAAAAAAGAAGGCCCAAAAAACTCTTCCCTGTCTTGAGTTAAAATCTGTCCCCTTGCAAGTTCTAACTATAGTTTTGCCTTCTAGAGCCAAGGAGAAAAAGTTTAATTCCTCTGCATTTCACATGATGACTTTTTAGATATGTAGTACCCAGTTCTCTAACATACCCCCTAGTGAAAACTTCCAGACCCAAAGTAAACAAAGGGAAATTATTTGTCTCAATCAATATCCCATGAACACCCATTTCCACTGAATCTCCCCAATCGGTCCAGAATAAATCACTTGAAATCATAGGAAAGCTAAGAATATTTAGTTAAAAGAATGAAAAGTAAACAAGGAGTTAAATCATGCAGTAAGAACTTTAACCATGCATTTCTTGTAGCTACCTGTTCCAATTCTCCAGACACTGCAGGCTGTAGGCCCATCGTGTATCTCTAACATAACAGGAGAGGGAAATAGGCTACTTTTTTCATGCTTGGTTCTATTGAAGAATTTGGTGTATTCCAGCAGCTCCATTGGATCATGCTCTCTCTCTCTCTTATTTTCATATATTCCCTAGGCTGGGTTCTCAGCATGGCACTGCAGGCTAGCAGATGGAAAAGGGGCCAGAGACTTGCCAACTGGACAAATACTAAATCCTCAGTATCTGGAAGGCATGGCTTATCATAATGAGACCTGCAAAGCATCGTAGAGAGCTTTGGAGTTTCCTCTCAAGAATTTGAGAGTAAAACCTCCTATTTTTGCTTCTAACTAGGAATGCTAATACCAGCATGATACCTCCCCCTACTGAATCAGCTTGGATACACTAACACTAGAATGGTTCAGATATAGCTGAGAGGAAATCTTCCCTCTTTTTTCTATTTGCCCTTCTCTCTATGACTCTGTCACCTGTAGTCTTGGGGACCTGATCTCATTCCACCATGGGATTCCCATTTTCCTTTCAAATGGAGCATGCTGAAAGTTCCATATCCAATCAGAGTGCCTGTGGAGGCAATGTCACCACCTGCTGAGCAGACATATAGGCTTCTGGGGGATGTAGTTCTAAGACAACTTGTGAGGAAGAGATGACTTACCCAACCTTACAGATCTATGAAGACAGCTCTCATAGTAATTCCCTTTTCCTCTTTTTTGCCACTTCTGTGTCCTGATCCCAAATGATCTTGCTCAAAGTCAACTGTCAGAGTTGTGGATAAAATAGCAAAATGGACGAGAGCTATCATTTCATTAGTATTGGGAATCCTTAAGTGGGAAAAATTCCTGAACTAATGAATCAAATGAGATGATAAATTTCAAACCTTAAGAGAACTATTTATAAATGCTAGCTTTGCTATGTTGGCATGCTTTCTGAAACTCACGTTGTCTTTGCTTCAAGGCCAACTCTCTGTTCCCTACACTACACTACCTTTCCAGCCTTCCAGAACTGCAGAAGACTTAAACTCATGTATTAACTAAGAATAGTAAAATAGTCTACGTAATAGAAAGAGCATAGGACCTGGACTCAGATTTGGGTATGAATCAAGGTTTTGCTATTTACTACCTAAGAATAGAAAAGGAGTACAACAAAACTATATATTATCACCTTATTTATTTAACTTACATGTAGAGTATATGCTGCAGAATGCCAAACTGGATGAATCAAAAGTCAGAATGAAGGTTGCCAGGAGAAATGTCAACAATTTCAGACATGCAGATGATACCTCTCTGATGGAAGAAAGTGAAGAAGAATTAAGAGGCTTCTTGATGAGGGTGAAAGAGGAGAGTGGAAAAGCTGCCTTAAAGTTTAATATAAAAAAAAAACTAAAATATCGGCAACTGGTCCCATCATCACTTCCTGGCAAATACAGAGAAAAGAAACGGAAGCAGTGTCAGATTTTAAATTCTTAGGCTCAAAGATCATTGCAGATGGCAACTGCAGCCATGAAATTAAAAGACATTTGCTCCTTGGAAAGAAAGCTATGGCAAATCTGGACAGCATACTGAAAAACAAAGGCATCACTTTGCTGACAAAGGTCTGTATGGTCAAAGCTATGGGTTTTCCAGTAGCAATGTGTGTCTGTGAGAGTTTAACTATAAGGAAAGCTGAGTACTGCAGAATTGACACCTATGAATTGTGGTGCTGGAGACTTTTGAGAGTCACTTGGACAGCAAAGAGATCAAATCAGTCAATACCTAAAGAAACTAATTTGGGCAATTCACTGGAAGGTCAAATACTGAAGCTTAAGTAGAGAAGGAGAAAACAAGACTCATTGGAAAAGACCCTGATGTTGGGAAAGATTGAAGGAAAAGGAAAAGGAGATGACAGAGGATGAAATGGACAGAGAGTATCATGGAAGCAATCAACATGAACTTGGACAGACTTTGGGAGACAGTGAAAGACAGAAGGGCCTGGTGTGCTATGGGGTCATGAAGAGTCAGACACAACTGAATGACTGGACAATAACAACTTATGTAACCATGGGTCAATTGCAACCTCCCTAGTCCTTCTCTATGAAATGTTTGGGTTGGAGTGGATGACTTTTAAGTTCTTTTCCAGTTTTAAATACTATAATATGTTTTGATCTTTGAACCCCTGTCCATGCTGACATTCACAGAGGGTCCCTTCAGAAACACAAAGAAATAAAGTGTTTCATTCATCAGGGGAATGGCTAAACAAATTTGATACATGAATGCGATGGAATACTTTTGCTATCGTTCAGTCATCCAGTTGTGTCCGACTCTTCATGACCCCACGGATGATAGCACATCAGTCGCTTCTATCTTTCACTATCTCCCAAAGTCTGTCCAAGTTCATGTTGATTGCTTCCATGACACTTCCTGTCCATTTCATCCTCTGTCATCCCCTTTTCCTTTTGTCTTCAATCTTTCCCAACATCACGGTCTTTTCCAATGAGACCTGTCTTCTCATTATATGGCCAAAGTATTTAAGCTTCGGTGTCAGTATTGGACCTTTCAATGGAAAGTCTGAATTAATTTCCTTAAGTATTCACTGATTTGACCTCCTTGCTGTCCAAGGAACTCTCAAAAGTCTCCTCTACCACCACAGTTCAAAGGTGTCAATTCTACAGGGCTTAGCTTTCCTTATAGTTCAACTCTCATAGCCATATGTTGCTACTGGAAAAGCCATAGCTTTGACTATACAGAACTCTGTGAGCAAGGCGATGTCTCTGTTTTTCAGTATGCTGTCCAGATTTGCCACAGCTTTCCTTCCAACGAGCAAGTGTCTTTTAATTTCATGGCTGCAGTCGCCATCTGCAGTGGTCTTTGAGCCCAAGAATCTAAACTCTGACACTGCCTCCATTTCTTCTCCCTGTATTTGCCAGGAAGTGATGAGAACAACTGCCAAGATCTTAGTGTTTTTGATGTTAAGCTTCAAGCCAAGTTTTCCACTCTGCTCTTTCACCCTCATCAAGGGGCTTCTTAATTCTTCACTTTCTGCTATCAGAGTGGTATCATATATATATATATATATATATATATATATATATATATATATATATATATATATATATATATATCTGAGATTGCTGATATTTCTCCCAGCAACCTTCATTCTAGCTTTTGATTCATCCAGCCTGGCATTTCATGTGATGTACAGGCTTTCTTGGGGAAGATATTGGAGTCATTTGCCATTTCTTTCTCCAGACCATTTTACAGATGAGGAAACTAAAGCAAACAGGGTTAAGTGACTTGCCCAGGGTCATACAGGTAATAATTATCTGAGATTGGATTTTAACTCAAGTCTTCCAGGCTCTCGCCCTAGCATTCTATCCATTGTACCATTTACCTGCACTTGATGGTTTTATGAATGTGAAGAATTCAGAGAAGCATGGTAGAACTTATATGAACTGATGGCACAGTAAAGTGAGCAAATCCAGGAAAACAATACACATGATTGCTACAATAATGTAAATAGAAAGACCACCACCAACAGCAAAAATAAACAATATCATATTCTAAGCTTGAACCTGGGGAAGGGTTGAGAAAATTCACCCACTCCCCTTCTCTGCAAAGGTAGGGGATGGTGGCTGTTTCATATTACAAATACTGCCAGATATCATTGCTGTTTTTGTTGGTTTTGCTGAATCATCTTTATTATAAGAAATGACTCTGGGTAAGTAGAGAGAGAGATTTGGAAATGAAGATAATGTTAAAGCCAAAGACATCAGCAAAAATAAGATTAAAAGAAGGAATAGAGTTAACTGAATTTTCAGCCAGAATTGGGGGGAGAGGAGGGGATAAGGATAGTATGTCTATTTTGGAATGAGGAAGGAGAAAGGACTTTCCCAGGATTTTCCTATCTCAGTACACGTCCTCCTCTTTTCTAGCACATGAAAGACAGTCAGCTCTGAACAACAGTGACCTCTGCTGACCAATAGGAACTATAGATGTCCAGAGGAGAAAGCAGTCTCCTCATGACCTGGTACAGTCAGAAAGAACTTCTTGGAGGAATTTGGACTTGGAGAATATAGAAGACTTAGAACAGGGTCCATAAACTTTTTTTAATATTTAAAGAATTGTATTTCAATATAATAATTAAGAGGCAGTTAGGTAATACAGTGGATAGAGTGCCAGGCCTTGAATAAGGAAGACTCATCTTCCTGAGTTCAAATCCGGCCTCAGATGCTTACTCGCTATATGACCCCAGCCAAATCCAAATCACTCAACTCTGTTTGTCTCAGTTTCCTTGTCTGTAAAACGAGCTGAAGAAGGAAATGAGAAACGACTCAAGCATCTTTGCTAAAAAATAAAAACCGCAAATGAGGTCAAGAAGAAACAGACACAACTGAAAATGACTAAATAGCAGCGGTTTCAATATAATTGATCTCCTTTCTATAGGAGAAGGAAGGAGGAGGAGGAGGGGGAAGAGGAGGAGGAAGAAGAAGCATTTATACAGCACATTAAGTTATGCAAAGTACTTTACAAATATTATCTCACTTGATTCTCATAAAAGCCCTGTGAGGTATAATAATAATAATAATATAATACTAATAATAGCTAACATTTATTTGGCACTTATTATGTGCCAGGCACTCTGCTAAACACTTTACAGTTTTTATCTTATTTGATACTCAGAACAACCTTGGGAGGTAGGTGTTATTACTATTCTCATTTTACGGTTGAGAAAACTGAAACAAACAGAAGTTAAGTGACTTGCCCAGGGTGACACAGCTAATAGGTGTCTGAAGACAAGTCTTCCTGACTCCAGGCTCAGCACTCTGTCCACTGCTCCATTTAACTGCCTGTATATTTTATTTTTTGCATTTAAAAGCACTGTTCTGATAAGGGGTCCTTAGGTTTCACCAAACTGACAAAGGAGTCCATGACACAAAAAAGGTTAAGAACTCCTGAGTTAGAGGATGGAAACTCAGACGTGGGAATCGGAAGGAACACAGACATGTGTTTGTACAGAGGTCGAGCGAAAAGAATACTGAATCTGGAGCCAGAAGACATGGATCTGAATCCTAACTTTGCTGCAGGGGACCTGTGAGACTTCTAACCTCTTTGATTGTCATTTTCTCATCTATAAAATCAGGCAGGGAGAGAATGGGGTTCGATTAGATTAGAGTATCTATAAGAGATCTTCCAGGTGGAAAATCCCATGACTCAGCCTGCACCAGTAGAGCTGGGAGGAACCTCAGACATGCAGAAGTATCATATCAAGGACTGAAGTCCAGGCCTTTTGACTTCAAATCCAAAATTCTTTCATTCACATTGTTTGTCCTGAAAGGTGAGGGGATGTGCCTGTCCCAGCAAAGAGAGCATATCGTCTCTACTCTTCTCACTCCCAGAGGTTCCCTGTCCCAATTACATCTCCCAGCAAGCCCGAAGGAGCTCAGGGCAGCACCACTCAGCTCTAGCCAAAAAAACAGGGAAGGAGTGTGTGTGTGTGTGTGTGTGTGTGTGTGTATCCAGAGCTCCTTGAGAGGTTTTATGGTTAGACAACCAAGGGGGGGCGGGGGGGGGGCAGGTGACAGATACAGTCTTCAGTCCTGATGCTGCCTGTTTATCTGCCTCTTCCTATGTTTTCAGACACACCCACCATTATCTTTCTAGCCCCCAGAGCCTTAGTTATAATACTTCAATACTTTAAGGACCCATAATTTCATCGCTGAGAAAGTTCTTCCAATGAACCAGAGAAGCAGAGTAGCACAATGGAAAGAGCATTATGGGCTATGGACTCAGAGGAACTGCATTCGAATTCTGCCTCTGCCAGAAATTACCTGTGCAAACTTGGGCAAATCAGAGCCTCAGTTTCTTTCTTTTTTTTAATTCAATTTTATTTTATTTTTACGTCTGTATTCTTTTCCTTCCCACCTCTACCTCCCATTGAAAAAGCTTTTTTCCTTTGAAACCTATTACAAATATATATAGCCAAGAAAAACAAATCCCTGCATTGGAAAAGTCATACAAATATGTATTTGTATGTGTTTTGTGTGTGTTCAGCTACGTAAAGACAAACAATTTTGAAAGACTTAAGAATTTTTATTAACTCAATTACCAACCACCATTGTATATATTTATATGTGTAATATCCATATACACACATATATATGCACATATTTACATGCAAGTATGCCTCTGTCTGTACTCTGAGCCTATTACCTCTCTATCCGGGGGTGGGAAGCATGTTTAATTATGAATCCTTTGGAACAGCAAATGGTCATTGTGTTGATCAAAATTCTTACTTCTTTCAAAAGTGTTTGTCTTTACAATATCATTGTTATTGTATAAATTGTTCTCCTGGTTCTGTACGCTTCACTTTGTATCAGTCTGAAACCATCTCCTTCATGATTTCTTACAGCACAATAATATTCCATCACATTCCTATGCTACAGTCATTCCCTAATCGATGGACACACCCACAGTTTCAAATTCTTTGCTACCACAAAAAGAGCTGCTACAAATATTTTTGTGTAAACATGTATTTTTCCTCTGTCTTTAATTTCAAGTATAGACCCAGTAGAGGTATCTCTGGGCCAAAGCATATACATAATTTAATAGCTTTCTGGGAATTGTTCCAAATTGCTTTCTAGAATAACTGGACCAGTTCACAGTTCCATCAACAGTGCACTAATGTACCTGTTTTCCCACAACTCCTCCAACATTTGTCATTTTCTGTTTTGGTCCACTTTTAGGTCTTAATTTTTTCCCTTTTTTTTTGAGGGGAGAAAGCAAAGCAATTGGGGTTAAGTGACTTGCCCAAGGTCACACAGCTAGCAAGTGTGTCAAGTGTCTGAGACTGGATTTGAACTTAGGTCTGCCTGAATCCAGGGCCAGTGCTCTACTCACTGTGCCACCTAGCTGTCCCCTTAATTTTTTTTTCTATAACATGAGGGGGCTGGATTTAGATGGCCTCTGAAGCCCCATTCAGTTCTAGACCTATCTTTGCCCCCAAGTCTTCCCCTCTTCCACATTTTCTTATAACTATATAGGGCACCACCATTCTCCCAGTCACCAACACTCATAACCTGTATGTCATCCTCAACTCCCTCTCTTTCACCTCCTACATCCAATTTATCACCAACTCTTATTTATTCTACCTTCTTAGCACCTCTCATATATGCTCCCTTCTCCACTTTCACACTGCCACCACCCTGGTCCAGGCCCTGATCATTCCATGCCTGGACTATTCTAATATTCTTCTGGTTTGTTTCCCTGCCTCAAGACTCCCCACTACACTCCCTCCTCCATTCAGCTGTCAAATTGATCTTCCCTCCTATTCGATAAACTCCAGTGGCTTCCTGTCATAATTTCCAGGATCTAATAAAATCCTGTTTGGCATTCAAAACCCTTAATAACCTGGCCCCTTCTTACCTCTCTATCTTCTTACACATCATGCACCCTGAAGTACTCCGAGATACAATGATACTGGCTTCCTTATTGTTCCTTGTACAAGACATTTATCTCTCAGTTTGGGGCATTTTTACAGGCTCTCTGCCTGCCAGACTTGAAATTCTTCCTTTCCTCATCTCCCTCTCCTGACCTCCCTGGCTTCAAGTGCCACCTGAAATCTGACTTTCTATAGGAAATCTTTTTTAATACCTCTTTTTAAATTTATTTTTCATTTTTAATTTATGGAAATAAACAAACATTTTAGTAACATAGTATAATAAAAAGATGATTGCATATGAAACTGCAAATCTATTGTGTTTGCTATTCCTTCTCCATGTTGATCATTTCCCACTTATCTTGAAGATAATTTATTTCTAGATGCATGTTGTCTCCCCCATTAGACTATGAGCTCCTTGAAGGCAGGGATCATCTTTTCCCTTTATTTGTACCCCCATATCTTAGCACAGTACCTAGAATGTAGTAGGTGCTTAATAAATGCTTGTTGACTAACTGAGACATTCTGTGGCAGGGGTTTTCTCATAATTCCTTAAAAATGTGTCCACTGGAATGTGTACAGAACTGAACGAGAGTTATTTGTATTTAGATTATTTGGGGGAATGGAAAGTGCCCTGGTTGGGATGCCAGGAGATCTGGAGTCAAGTTAAGCCTTGGCTTTGCCTTTAACTTCTGTTTGTATAGATAATATCCCTGTTCAGCAACCTGCAAGACATTCTACAGAATAAAACCATAGAACTTCAGAACTGGCAATGACCTTAGAACACAGAAATTTGGAGCATAGGATGTTGTACATGGAAGGGGTTTCAGAGATTAAATCTCTCTTTTTATAGATGAGGAGCCCAAGGCCCAGAGAGGGCCCAGAGAACTTCAGAAAGTCAGCTGCAGAGTAGGGACTAGACTCCAGATCTCCAGACACCCAGTCCAGGGCTGTTTAAGCCATACTATACTGTCTCAGATAACTCCTTAATTTCTGTTAAGGGCACCGCCATCCTTCCAGTCACCCAGGCTTGCAGACACAGAGTCATCCATGACTCTTCACCAACATCCCCATGTCCGATTACTTGCTAAGTCTCATCTGCCTCCCCAGTGCCATTTGCACCTGTCCCCTTCCCTCCACTTACTCAGCTACCACCCAGTTTAGGGGCTCATCTCCTCTTGCCAAGACTACCACAATAGCCTCATAATGAGCCTCTCTGCCTCCAGTCCTTCACTTCCCTAATTCAGCCTTCATACAAATGCCAAATTGATATTCCTAAGGCACAGCTCTGACCATGTCATTCCCCTTCACAAGAAACTCTAGCGACTCTCTCTTACCTCTAGGATGAAATATAAACTCCTCATGGCATGTGGTCCTTTACAACCTGACTCCATTCTGCCTTTCAAGAGTCACTGCACGAAACTCGCCTTCATGTACACAGTGTTCCAACGCAACTGGCTAATTTGCTGCCTGTCATACATAACATCCTGTTTTCCACCTCCACACTTTTGCACAGACTTTAGCCCTTGCCTGTGATGCACTCCCTCATTGCCATGTCCTTAGCTTCCTTCACTACAAATCAAATGCTGCCTCCTATACAAAGCCTTTTCTGATCCTCCCAGTTTTTAGTGCCCTTCCTTTACAAGGAAATTACTTTGTGTATATTTTTATTTATTTTGCCTGTGTATCTGTTGTTTCCTTTCACAGAATGTAAGCTCCTTGAAGACAGGGATTCTTTCTTTTCATCTTTCTTTCCTTCTTTCCTTCCTTCCTTCCTTCCCTCCATCCCTCCCTCCCTTCCTTCCTTCCTTTTTTCCTTCCTTCCTTCTTTCCTTTCTTTCTTTCTTTCTTTCTTTCTTCCTTTCTTTCTTTCTTCCTTTCTTTCTTTTCTCCTTCTTCTTCTTCTTCTTGTTCTTCTTGTTCTTCTTCTTCTGCTGCTTCTCCTCCTCCTCCTCCTCCTCCTCTCCCTCCTCCTTCTCCTCTTCCTCTTTGTATTCTCAGAGCCTACTCTAGAGACTGGCACTCAGTGGATGTTTAATAAATACTTAAGAAGGAAGAAAGGAAAAAAGGAAGGAAGGAAGCCCTTTGAATGCTAAGAGAAGGCAAGGAAAGGTAGTGGAATGAACACTGTATTTTGAGTCTGAAGATGTAGGTCCTAATCTTAACTTTGCTACCTGTCTGACCTTGGACAAGTCATTGCATCTTCCTGAGTCCCCATATTGGAGAAGAAAACCTTTGAGCTCCCTTCCAGGTCTATGTCAATGGTCCTATGATCCTAGACCAAGTCTAAAGTTGCTTTGTATTAGACAGCAGCCCCCCTCCTCTGTGAATATAGATGATTATAATAGGCAGCATTTAAAAAGAGCTTTAAGGTTTGCAAAGTACTTTACAATTATTATTTCATTTTATCCTCAGAACAACCCTGGGAGGTAGGTGCTATTATTACTCTCCATTTTACAAATGAGGAAACTGAGGCAGACAAATCTTAAGTGAATTGCCCAGGATCACATAAGTAGTAAGTGTCTGAGGCAAGATTTGAACACAGGTCTTCATTACTACCACTCCATAGTGCTCTCTCCAATGCTGCCTAGCTGCCTCTTACTATCACTAGTACTACCACTATCACTACCACTACTACTACTGAAGAAGAAGAAGGAGGAGGAGGAGGAGGAGAAGGAGAAGGAGAAGGAGGAGGAGAAGGAGAAGGAGAAGGAGAAGGAGAAGGAGAAGGAGAAGGAGAAGGAGAAGGAGAAGGAGAAGGAGAAGGAGAAGGAGAAGGAGAAGGAGAAGAGTTAATGAAGATTTGACTGTAGGCCACCAAGGAGGAAACTTTAGAATGAACCATGTCTCAGTAATCCAGCCAATGAACATGTTGTAGGACTGCTCCTGTGTCCGCTGTCACCATCCTATCTAAAAACCTTAATAATCACCCTAAATACTCAATTGTCCTGCCAGAGAAAAAAGACTCTGTTACCCCTGCGCACCCTAGAAGCTCAGTACAAGATAATTCAATGCACATAGCACAAGAGAAGGTAACCAGTTCAACTGTCAGTCTGTGAGTCTTAAAAAATCAGTTGAGATTTCTTGAAGGGACTGTGAATTGCTGAATTTTTTTTTCCCGGGGGGAAGGCAGGGCAGTTGGGGTTAAGTGACTTGCCCAAGGTCACACAGCTAGTAAATGTGTCAAGTGTCTGAGGCAAGATTTGAACTCAGGTACTCCTGACTCCTGGGCCAGTGCTCAACTCACTGCGCCACCTAGCTGCCCGAATTGCTGAATTCTTAATGATTCAGAATCGTAATATTCTATAATGTCAGAACTGAATGAACCTTTAGAACATAGAATATAAGAATTGGAAATAACCACAGAATTCAGAATGCAGAATGTTAGAGAACTAACAGAAAGTATATATCCTTTAAGGGGAAGTTAGGTGGCTCAGTGGGTAGAGTGCTGGGCCTGGAATCAGGAATATTCCTCTTCCTGAGTTCAAATGGAAAATGTATGTGGTGGGAATGTTAGGGAGCACCTAGTGGGAGCAGGCATCTTGTTCTAATGAATTGAAACCAGGAAGAACAGCAGGATGTTTTCTGTTTATTCAAAACTGGGGTCTATAGTGAGTCATGTAGGTGGGGCTGAGGAGTAGCTTTCTTTATAACAATGGTATCCTTGATTCAATATTGTCTTCATTGGAAAGGGGCTTAACTTATTTGACTTTCAGAGTTAAGAACTTGGAATGTAGATAAGATATTGCTTTCTCTGTAGGGAAGGAGCTAAAGAACAACCTTAGAACTGTGAGAAGAAAATGCGACTTGAACAATAGGATCTGACCTGTTTAGCAGTTGTATTCTAGATTTCAAAATCCAGGCCTTGTCCAGATTTTCTCTTGAATTTGTCCTCTTTTCCCTTGGGTTAAGAAGGAAAGCAGAGTGCTCTCACTCTCTCTTTCTCTCTCTCTGTCTCTCTTTTGCTGTCTCTCTGTTTCTCTCTGTCTCTCTCTCTGTTCTGTCTGTTCTGGAAGACAGAGCAATAAGGAACATAGGTGTTAGAGTTCTCTGTGGGCATAGGGGTATGGGAGGCTATTTCAGAAAGCAGAGAAGCAACCAACAATCCTATTCTTTCTTTTTTTTCCTCTATTCTTTTCTCTTTGTTAGAAGTTGGAAAGTTAGGACTTTGTATTGGCATAGGCCCAATTAAGTCCAGGAAATGGTAATCCATTGCCATTTTTTTTCTAGGAGTAAGAGTGTGACACATTTTTAGGATTATTGTTAAGAGTTTTGTTCTCATTATATAGGAGTCATTTTTGATAGGTTTCTACCTCTCTGAGAGACAATGTGACATGGGAGAGAGAGTGATAGATTTGGAGTCAGAGGACTTAGGTTCACTTCTCAGCTCCTGCTGCCTATGCTTGTGTAACCTTGGAAAAATCTTTTAGCCTCTCTGGGCCTCTTATCTGTAAAAATGAAGGAATTAGATTAAAGGACCTTCTAAGTCCCTTCCATGTGTTTACCAATCTTGGTATTTCCACTTATAAAACAAGTACTTGGCAGATATTAACCTATACTGTATTTGAATGTTCATTATTAAGCTTAGAATTTCCCCTGTAAGTCAATGCTTCTGAGGGTTTCCTAGAAATATTTCTCTCTGGCAAACTTAAGACTTTGTTTGGGGTTCAGTTTCTCAGTAATCTATTGATTAAGAGAATCAAGGGGCTCCTTTGTCATTGATAAACAGAAAGCTGCCCCTTCAGATCATGACCCTTGGCAACCACTCTTTCCTGAAAACTATTGTACCACAAGGTAATTTGGTATGATATTGTCAAGGTAGACGCTTATCATTTTATGTTTTTACACATAACAATTTGATCTATTGAACTAGGCAGGTGCAGCTCAAACCATTGGTAAGACTTGTGCTTGTAGCTGACATCTCTGTTGACCCATATCACTTAATCTGCTTCCCTCCCTTGGGACCCATTATGCATTCCATCAGAATGCACTCTAGGAGGTACACCCTGTGCTCGGGTGCAGTCAAGCACAGAGGCCTAGGACCTAGGGCCAAATTTCAAGCCACCAGTGCTGGATAAGAAAGCAGGAGACGTCGTGAATCCCCAGGAAAAGCCCTTCTCTGAGCTTCGCCTTTGAGTCCTCTTCCCTGGGCACTCTTGGTTTTTCATCTCTAGGTTCAAGGACAAGGTCTACTGGCTGCCTGACTGATCATCTGCAGCCCAGATGCCCGGTCATGAAAAATTACTCCCTTCCCTCCTCCAGCAATGAGCAGAGCTTCTCTTTCAGCAGCCTCTTAGGCTAACTGAATCCTTTTCTGGTAAGGAATTAAGGATTCCCTTGGATCAAAGGTTGCTTAGTAATATAGTTTGGAAACAAACAGAAACTATGTTCTGATGATCATATGTTCTAAGGTCCTTTCTAGCTCTAATATCCTATGTTCTAATATTCTGTGGTCTAAGATATCTTCCATTTCTACTATTTTTTCTCTAGTGCCTTATATATAGTAGGTGCTTGATAAATACTTTTTGGATCAGTTAGATTAGATGTTCTTTGTTCTAGAATTTTGTGTCCTAAATACCGTTCTAGTTGCCATTCTTTTCTGTATTGAAAAGTTAGTTTGTTAATTGGCTAATATGGTATTTTTGATAATTCACAGTTTGAATTCTAGGAAGAATGGGCTCTTGGCATCTCTAATATTCCTCGACCCAGCTGCCAAAATGACATTCCAAAAACACAGATGTGACATACTTAGAAAATCTTCTGCGTCTCTCCTTTGCCTCTTCTGTCTAGTATCTAAAGTACTTCATGACTTGGCTCTTACTTACCTTTCCAGTCATATTTCTTATTACTTCCATTCACTTACTCTCCATTCCAGTCAAACTGGTCCTACCAGCTATTTCCCCATACGCAACAAGGTATCTTCGTCCTCTGTACCTTTGCTCCGGTGGTCTCATGGCTTGAATGCACTTGCTCCCTACTTCTGACTTGTAGAGTCTCTAAGCAAGGGCAAGGTGCCACCTTCTACCACAAGAGCTTCCCTAAATTGCCTTAATGTTAGTGCTTCTTTCTTCCCTCTTTAAATTCCTTTGTACATACCTTTCATTCACTTCTCTGTATATACCTGGAGTATCCCCCTCAGAAAGATGTAAGATCCTGGAAAGTAGAAACTTGTCTCATTTTTGTCATTGTGTCCCAGGTACTGGGCATAGTGTCTGGCACTGATTAAGTGCTAATAAACAGATAAATACTGAATTGAATTGAGATAAAATGAATGAAGTACAGTGCATGAAGACTGATAAAAACTCATGTCAAGTCTTGTGAATCTTATCAAGAAGGCTTAAAATAGTAGAGTGAGGAGGAGGAAAAAGGCTAGCCATACCAGATAGATATCCCAAGATAGAAACAATATGTTTCACACAGGAAGGAACAGCAGTCAAGAGGACCAGTAATTCACAGAAGACAACATCCAAAAAGAAACCAGGCAACAAAAGCCATGAGCACGGATTTCTCCCCACAAATAATGTGACTTGGTGTGTGAAATAAACAGGGTAAACAAGATATCCAAAAACAATAAGGCATTATTTGACCTCATAGATATCACTGAGATCTAGTAGGATTTAACTCAGGACCAGAACATGACTATGGAAGGGCTAGCCTTGTTCAAAATGATCAGAATAAAAGAGATGATAAAAGAGCAGTCAGTCAATGAATGTGTGTGTGGGGGGGGGGGTCTGTCTGTCTGTCTGTCTCTGTTAAGCACCTACTATGTGCTTTAAGTGCTGGGAATACAAAGAAAAGCAAAAAAAAGTTCCTGCTTTCAAGGAACTCACAGTCTAATGGGGGAGACAACCAAACTATGTATAATCTCTATATAGGGTCAATTGGAAATAATCACTGGGGGAGGCTCTAGAATTAAGGGGGATCAGGACAGCCTTCTTGGATAAGTCAGGATTTGAGCTGAAACTAAAAGAAGGCAAGGAAGGCAGGATGCAGAGATGAGGAGGGAGAAAATTTCAGGCATGATGGACTGGCAGAGAAATGCCCAGAGTCAGGAAATGCAGTATTTCCTGAAAGAGCCTGGGCCTTAAGTTAATCTAGTTAAGATAGTTAATCCTCCTCTTTGTCTCTTGTGACTTTCAACTTTGTTAAGGCTAAAAGGAACACACCTTTAAAGTATCATTAAGAGAGGCATTACATCTAGAAGTAGGGAAGTTAGAGGTCTGCTATCCTCTATCCTGGGCAGATAGATCACTTAGGAAATACTTTTTAATTTAATATTTTATTTTTTCCCAATTGCATGCAAAAACAATTTTAACTTTTAAAAAAAAATTTGACTTCCAAATTCTCTCCCTCCCCCCACTGATAGGGCAAGTAATTTGACATAGATTATACATGTGCTGTCATGCAAAACACATTTCCATGTTAAGTCATGCTGTGAAAGAAAACACAAACAAAAAGACAAACAAAAAGAAAACGTATCTTTGATCTGCATTCAAGCTGTACCAGTTCTTTCTTTGAAGATGGACAGTACCTTTCATCAGAAATTGTCTTGGATCATTATATTGCTGAGAATAGCTTATCACTTAGGGAATATTGACTTCGTATCTGGATTCCATATTTAAGGACAGTTATAAGCTGAAGTACGTTCAGAATGGGTGGCTAGAATGGGGAGAGGGCTAGAGTTCAGATGATTAAGAGGCTCACTTGAAGGAACTGGAGATGTTTAACCAGAAGAAAAGACTTGAGGAGATATAATTACTGTCCAATATTTTTAGGGCTGTCATGTGTAAGTTAAACACATTATTCTTGGCACTTAGGGGGTAGAAGTCGTGAAGAGACAGATGTGAGCATAATACAAGGAATATTTCCTAGCTGTTAGAGCTGTCCAAGAGTGGGATGGGCTGCCTTGGAAGGCCCTGACTTCTCCTTCAACAAAGATCCTTATCTGAAGAAAAAATGACTACTCATTAAGGATACCAAACAGGGAATTAGGGCATAGATTGTGCTAGATGGTGTCTGAGGTCCCTATCAATCAACTCTGAGATTCTTGGACCCATGCAATTCACTTTCTGTATCTGTAGAATGGAGGAAAGGGGTCGGACCAATAGTCTCTAAGGATTCATAACTCTAAAATACTATGACTTTATTCTAACACTATAATTTTCTAAGTTTCTTTCCAGCTCTCTTTTTATGCTTTATTGTCTAAAATTCTATGTTCTCAGGTCCCTTCTAGCTCTAATATTTTTTTGTCTCTGCTCTACCATTCTGAATGAGGAGAAAGGAAACCACTGTCACCTTAATAAATGTTTATTGACTGACTGATCTACTCCCAAGGTATGGCTTGTTATCTAGAATAGCATCAGACACCTGTCCCAGGGGACAGGGGAAACCAAATTTTCAAGGTTAGAAGAATGTGAGAAAGAACTCAGAAGAGAGTTAGAAGAAACAATGAGCTCAGAGAGGATCTTGCTTAAGGTGCAGGATATAAGGGAAAAAAATGACCTAGAGCATCTGAAAAAGAAAGTCTAGGGCTGGAAAGGGGAGAGGCTATAAAAACTGACCAAAACTGAATCCTGAATTTCTATTGTGTACCTGTTATGACCTCGCTTGGAAATAACCTGCTACTATGTGGCCCTCACTGTAGCCAAATACTTTCTGACACACTCAGAAGGACTAATCTGAGTTTGGGTTTCTAGTGAAATGACTCACTCTAAAAAGGGGGGCAGGAATTTGGGGGAAGTTAAATTCCTGTAGCCAGAGCTAACAGATTCCTAGCAGATTGCCCTTGGGTGGTGGCCACAAAGGATAGAGCCAATTGACTTCAGGACATATCTAGAGAACAAGTTTAACAGATTTTCAGAATCTTATAGAAAACATTCAGGGAGAGAGAATTCAGAGGGAGCTGGGATATATGCGAATGCTCATAGTTAACAAAGATGAAAGGGCAAGATACAAACTGAGGAACTTTTGTACATCAGGAACATCCAGGTCAGATGAGGGAATTAGATTAGATAATGTGCAAGCTCTCTTTGAGAATTCTGTTCTGACATCTCTCCCAGAGCTATCATTCTATGTCTCCTTTTCTAAAATCATGTTTTGTGTTCTTGCATTTATATAATTCTACAGAAATGACTTATTCTGGAAACCTGTCAGTATCTCATGCCCTCACTAAGGGTCCCCAAGTATGCAAGGGCACAACCTGGGATGAATCCAAAGCCTGTTTGCGCTAATTAACGGCTCTAAAGCACTTTACTACAATTTAACTGAAAGTCTCTAACATGGATGCCAGTTCATTATTAAAAATGCATAAGCCACCAATAAGCCATTCAATTAAACTGAAAAGTGCATAGAGAGAAATGCTACATTTCAGAAAGTGATGAGTGAAAAACAAAGGGAGGAGGTGGCACTATCTGATGTGTCTTTACCCTCTTCATTGTGACACAGTGAAAAGCGTACAGACCCTGGAGGCAGAGGATCTAGGCTTGGCCTCTGACATAATATGATCTTGCAAAAGTCACTTCACCCCCATAAACCTCAGTTTCCTCATCTGTGAAATGAGGGGGTTGGACTGGATAGTCTCTGAGGTTATGTCTAACTTTAGATATATGATCAGGAAAAGCATCTTGAGGAAAACAATCATGTCATATACTTTTCCTAAGGCAGCATTTTTTTTTGGTATGGGGGATGGCAGGGCAATTGGGGTTAAGTGACTTGCCCAAGGTCACACAGCTAGTAAGTGTGTCAAGTGTCTGAGGCCAGATTTGAACTGAGGTCCTCCTGACTCCAGGGCCAGAGCTCTACTTACTGCACCACCTAGCTGTCCCGGGATTTTTTTTTTTACTTTTTTTTTTGTTTTATTTTATTTTATTTATTTAATTATTTAGGGCAGTATTTTGATTAAAGGGACCATCCCTTGACTGACTTCTTAAAGAGGTCTATTCACTGAATGGGCATTGTCTGACTCAAAGTGAGAACTTGGAAAGACCTTAGCTTAAAAAGGCCAAGATCTCCTACTGCATCCTGGGCCATCTCCAGTCACCTTGATCTATATCTGGCCACTGGACCGAGATGGCTCTTGAGGAGAAAATGAGGCTGGTGACTTTGCACAGCCCTCCCTCTCTACTATCCAGTTCAATGCAAGTCATGTCATTCTCTCCGTAATGTCACGGTCCTCTTCGAGAACGAAGGACAAATAATACATTGTCAACAATGAGGTATAAGGTAGTGTTCAGGTGGATGTAGAATGAAGTAATGTAAGACTATTGATTTTCTTAGTGACCTATCCCAGAAAACCTGGATTCAAATCCCAATTCTATTACTTACTAACTATATAGCCTTGGACAATTCACTTAAATTCACTGAGCTTCATGTATAACCCTTGAACTTCCTACAGAAGCAGGGCCATACAGTAGCAGGTTATCTCCAAGCCAGGTTATAACAGGCACGTAATAGAAATTAAGGATCCAGTTTTGGGCACAGCTTTTATAGCTGCTCCCCTTTCCTATTGTGATGATCATAAACTTCATGAGACATAGTTTCTGGGTAACTTAATCATATTATTAATAAGGGCAGCAGGTTATTAATAAAAGGGTGGTCATTTGGCTGTCTCTTTTAAATCAAAGACCCCTAACAGCTGTGAGAACACAGGTCCTCTGGACCTGTCAAAGTAAATGCAATGAGGAGGAATACACCCATTAGCCCTTAGAATTTCTTTTACTGTCTGATTAGATCTTGCCCTGGGTCAGTTTTTGAGAAAGAAACCAACCACAGGATGAGGAAGTAGAGAGGGGGAAAAACTTTGGTCATAATACAATAACTAGCTATTAAATATAAGACAGAAATATTCATTTCTCACACTATAGCAGTATTATAAATAGTTATCTTATAAATTACAGTGCTATAGAAGCCAGCACTGGATCACAGAACCAAAGAAGTCCAGGGTCCAACATAGAATGTTACACACAGTAGGTGCTTAATAAATAGTTGAAGGTACCTTAGAGATCATCTAATTCAATCCCCTCATTTTTCATATGAGAAAACAGGTCCGATAAATAGCAGAGTCAGAATTCAAGGTCATGCTGTCTGACTGCATTTTTAAGCACTATATTCTTCCACTAAGCCATACTAGAAAATATACTTTATTTATTCAGCATTTTTCATTAGGATTTTCTCTTGGCTGTCAAATCCCCTTGGTCAACTCAACTCAACAGTCTTTTGTTATATACCTACTATGATTAAGGAATGGGTTCCCTTCATATAGGCAGGTAGATGGCACAGTGAATAGAGCACTGGGCTTCAGACCAGGAAGACTCATCTTCATGAGTTCAAATCTGGCCTCAGACACTTACTAGCTGTATGACCCTGGGCAAGTCACTTAACCCTGTTTGCCTCAGTTTCTTCTTCTGTAAGATGAACTAGAGAAGGAAATGGAAAACCACTCCAATATCTCTGCCAAGAAAAATCCCCAAAAAGGGGTTATGAAGAGCTAGACACAAGTAAAATGACTAACCAATAACAACGAATTCCTTTCATAATGCCCATTCCATCATTTCAATAGGGTTTTGGTCTTTCTGACTTGTCTCTTTGATTGGATGTTATCATTCACAAGTCCTGGTTTAAACAACAGTTTATTGATTTGGCCTCTGTTCCTCTTCTCTTCAATTTCCCTAACTATGCACATTTAGATTTCTAGGACTAGATGTTCTTCCTGGTTGTTAATATGTGACAACAAGCCACTTATTGTTGGAATATGACATTAAAGGTTGAAAGGTTTGAGGCAAGCCCAAGAATGGAGAATAAGCTGGAAGTATGAGCCAGTGGTCAAAATAGATCCGTGAATCAAGAACCAGATAAGCCACCTAGAATACATATGTGTTTGGGGATAGGAGGCAGTATATAGATGCTGAAGGTCAGAACAAGGTCATGGGTCCTAGTAGACTTATCAGGCTTGTCAGCTCAGGTAGTATCAAAGGTCAAGACAGGTAAGACTACTGTCTGGGCATCACGGGGTCAGAACCCAGACAGGGCATCTAAGCATCAAACACCATCAACCAGCAAAACTTAGATCCCGAGTCAAAGAATCACTTTACACATGTACCTTTGGCATGCTTTCTGTAGACGCTGCAGCTAGTGCCAAGCTGGTCAGTACCAAAGTGAGCTGCTCATTGGAGTAGGCTAACCTAGTATGAAGGCACAGACAAATAGTATCCCCTAGCATTCAGCAGGCAGGTATGTGGTTGGGGCAGGTGATTCTGATGATGTCAATCAGAAAACATGCTACCATCACCCCATTCTCTCTTCTGCTATGGAGGCTTATTGCTTCTCCCCTCAATGTCCCACACGAACAATTTTGATAGAGAGTGCCTTGGATCTCTCTGACCTGATCAGTCTAGTCCTAGCCTGGAATCCGATCTCCTTAGGATCTAATCAGCTCTGACCAGCTCTGAGCTCTTCGGGTCCTGCTTAACAGCCTAGAGATAGAAGGATTAGTCGACTTCCATGGCAGCTCCTCCCTTCCAGGAATACATAGATAAGACACAGTTCCCTGCATCCACACTAGAATGGGCAGGCTCTGAGAAAGACCTGTTAAATCATACAATAGAAAAATAGTGAGCAATAGAGTAACTACTTTTACAACATCCCTTCACCACATCCCCCTCTCTCCACTCACACAACAGCCACTGTAGCTCGTGTCTGCTCTATTACAATTGCTTGCTGCTTTGGACTCCCTGCCTCAAGTCTCTCTCCATTTCAGCCTACCCTCCAAGCGGCTGCCAAAGTGATCTTCTTAAAGCACAGGTCACATCACTCAGCTGGGACTCAATAAACTCTAGCGGCTCCCTATTACTTCCATTGCTGTTGTTGTTTTCCTTCATTCTTGAAGAGGACAATGATATCATGGAGGTGATACTATGACATGCGAGTGAACTAGATTTAAGTGAGGGAGGGCTGTGCAAAGTCATCAGCCTCACTTTCTCCTCTGGAGCCATCTGGGTCCAGTGACCAGAGACACATCAGGATTGCTGGAGATGGCCCCAGATGGGGTGGAAGACCTTGGCCTTTTAAAACTAAGGTCTTTAGCAGGTCTCAGTTTGACTGGGGCAATGCCCATTTAGCGATTAAGGCTAGGTAAAAATAAATAAATAAATGATTGGATGAGTGAATGAATGAATATAAATATATAAATAAATAAATGAATGGATAAATAAATAGATGAATGAATGAATAAATGAATGAATAAATGAATAAGAGGCAAAGAATGGCTTTTTAACCTAGTCTAGAAAAAAAAACTGAGAAGGGAAGACCCTATTACTTTCATGATCAAATATAAAATCCTCATCTATCCCCTGTGCATTTTTGAGTTGAGGACGAGCTTTTATATAAGGTTATGTCTGCCTTCCTCTAAGCACCTCTAGGTATACAATTCTAAGAGAACACTCTGGCCACATCCTCATGTTAGATATGATCTGGAAATGAGGAAAAGGATTGAAACCTCTGACAAAGCCATCAAACTTAATTATTTTCCTTGTCAACAGTGAGAAGGTGGTACAGTGGGGAAAGTAATGGATTTTGCAGTTGGGTTCAATTATGGATTCTGTTGCTCACAACTCGTGTAACCTTAGTCAAGTCATTTCTCCACGCTGCTATAAAATGAAAGGGGTCTGGCCCAGATTATTTCTAAGCTCTCTTCCAACCTGAGATAGGCTGGTAAATGTTTAACAACCAGCTCTTACGAGAAAAAAGTAGGTAGAATCCACTTTTAAGTTTAATCTGCATTATCAACATTTTCTTCATCACTTTTGTAAGTCTAGAAAATCAATAATAAAATAAACTAAGCCACAATTTGTACCATTTGTCAATTTCCAAGGTGTTAATTCTTATGCCGAAAATTTAATAATCAACTCTTTCAAGCCGTTGGAGAGGGCTCCAGCACACCACTGCTTCTGGTTCTAAATCGATGATTTGATCTTCAGAGCAAAATAGAAATAGAAAAGAGCCTCCACCAGCCTTCTTTGCCCTTGAGTCACTCCCCAGTTTGGAATTAAGAGTTTTCTGCACATTCTCCACTTTTGCCTCCCTGGGGCCACTCCTAAATCTCCACATACTCCCGTGGGGAGAGGGAGTTCTGCTAAACTGATTAGTCTTTCTGTCTCCACAAAATTACATTATACTTGATGCCAAAGAAGGGACAAGATAAAGAGCCTTTCCTGCAAACTCATAAATGCAATTAACTGTTTCAGCTCCTGCCTAGAATAGTGCAGACCCATTGGTGACCAGAGAATATGATAGAATAAGAGGAAGTTCAAAGATCATTAGAAATGGAAAAAGGTTTAGAATATAGAATATTAGGGTATAGGATATAGTATATTGATGACCAAAACCTCCCATATATATTGTCTTTCCCATTAGAACATCAACTGCTTGAGAGTAGGGACTTTTTTTTTGTTCTATTTTTTATTCCGCGCACATAGTAAGCACTCAATAAGCATGTTATTCATTCATTCTGTTAGAATTACAACAAAGGACCTTGGGAAGCAACATAGCTTAATGAAAAGAGTGTTAAACTTAGATCCAGGAAACCTGGGTTCAAATCCTTTTTTGAATACTTACTAGCTCTGTGACCATTGACAAGTCATTCTCAGAGCCTCAGCTTCTTCATTGGTAAATGTGAATAACAAGATTTACATTACTTACCTCATGAAGTTGTGAGGAAGGTTTTATTGTGAGCTCCTTGAGAGCAGGAACTGTTTTTTGTCTTTCTTTGTATCCCCAGCACTTAGCATAGTGCCTGGCACATAGTAGGTGCTTAATACATTCTAGCTCCATGACTGACAATGCTACCTAAATTGTTAGAATAGAATGTTAGCACCAGAAAGGACCCTAGAGCATAGAATAAGTGCCAAAACCATAGCCAAGCTTAGAGAACATTTAGCATCACCCCCATATTTCCTGGATGAGGAAACTGAGACCCAAATTGGTGAAGTAGCTTACCCAAGCTCATGAAAAGAATTACTGGCCATTTCCTATTTCTCAGTACAGGGCTCCTCTTCTCCCTCATTGATTTTATATAGATATAGATATAGATACAGATATAGATATAGATACCGATATAGATATAGATGATATAGATATAGATACAGATATATTTAGCTTTCAACATTCATTTTTCTAACATTTTGAGTTCTAAACTTTCCCTCTTCCCTTGCCTCCCCCTCCCCAAGACAGCATGATATAGACTGATATAGACTATACATGTTCAATCATATTAAGCATATTTCCACATTAGTCATGCTGTGAAAGAAGAATCAGAACAAAAGGGAAAAACCTCGAGAAAGAAAAGATACGAAAAAGAGAGAAAATAGTATGCTTCAGTCTGCATTCAGACTCCATAGCTCTTTCTCTGGATGTGGAAAGCATTTTCCATTATAAGTCTTTTGGAGTTGTCTTAGATCATTGCATTGCTGAGAAGAGCTAAGTCTATCAAAGTTGGTCTACCTCATTGATTCTTTAAGAGGTTCTCATAGACCACAGTTCTAGGCTCAGCACAGGGCTGGACACCTAGCAGTTGCTCAATAAATCCTTGTGGAATTCCATCAGAAATGACATTCAAGGGAAGAGGAGAAAGGTCACCTTTTGGGAGCAGATGGATGGACTTGGATTTATGAGAAATCAGGATTAGTTCTATGATTTCATTGGTAAAAGGAGCTCTCAAAGAAAACCCCTCTTACAAATGCAGGTCAAGACCTCCGTAATTTAAAGAGATTAAGTGACTTGCCCAGGGTCAAAGAGTATATGTCAGAGATAGGACTAAAACCCAGGTTTTCCTGGTTCTGATACTAGCTCTCTGGGGGGGTATGGGGTACTCAGGGAGGACTGGCATCTCTGTTATAAGGGCTTGCCAAGCCTTTTCTCAGGCTGCTCATCCACCTTTGGTGTGACCTATCACCAAACTCTCTCTCACCTGTGGCTCCAAGAAGCTATAGCATGCACAAAGGTCACATTCCAGTAAAACCATTCCACAGATGGTTGAGGGTAACCAACAAGTCTAAAACCATCGGTGAATTAGGGGGATGTCTACACCAGCAGAATGGGTAGATGAGAACAGTTTGTTTCAGTGGCCATGAAGGTGGCTAAAGCAGGTGCTGTGGAGCACTCAGAGCTTGGTCAGGCATCAAAGAAGCCAAGGTCATTCACTGCATCCCAGGCTTATTGCCACTTGTCTTACCTCTTGCCATTGTATTTAGATGACCCTAGAAGAGAGAATGAGGCTGAAGGCTTCATGCAACTCTAAGGTACTTAAATCTAATTCATGAGCAAGTCAAAACATCACCTGTGATGTCACTGGTCTTCTTCAAAAGTGAACGGTAACCACTAGCTCTCTATCCACTCCACCGGGCAGCCTGAAGGAGGTAGGGAGGGGAAGAAGACAAGGCCATCTGGAGCCCTCAGTTCAAATCTTGCCTTTAGTGAGGGCTGTTGGGACAGGAACAATTGGCCAGAGTAATTCTGAGTTCTGATTACTCATGTTGTCTGGTAGAGATACAGGCCATCTTCCTATCTTCTTGGCCATAGGAAGCTTATGAGAGCTTTATTTTATTTATTTATCTATCTATTTATTTATTATTTGAGTTGGTATACTACCAGGAAGTGAACTGGATAGGTGTTATGGTATTTGCAAAAGAAAACTCATTTATAAGTCCCAGCTCCCAGCTCTTTAACTGTATGGCCATAGCCAAATCTCTTTCCTTCTGAATTATTTTGTGATTCACCCCAACCTCCCCCTATCTGGCCAGTGGAAGAGTTGAAATAGGAAAGCCCACTAATGTTAGTTTCTTTTGGACTATATTAAAAGAATTTTAAAGCTGGAAGAGACCCCAAAGGTCATCTAGTCAATCCCCTGTTGATGTGGGTGTTCAGTTGTGTCCAACTCTTTGTGACCCCATTTAGGGTTTTCTTGACAAAGAGACTGGAGTGGTTTGTCATTTCCTTCTCCAACTCGTTTTGTAGATGAGGAAACTGAGGCATAACAGGGTTAAGTTACTTGCCCAAGATCCCACAGCTAGAAAGTGTCTGAAGCTGGATTTGAACTCAGGTCCTCTTAACTCCAAGCCCAGCATGCTATCCATTGTACCACCTAGCTGCCAGGCAAACCCCTCCTTCAAGCAAGAATCTCTCTATGGCATCCCTGAGAGGGGCTTGTTGAAAACATTCAAAATTAGGGAATTCATTACCTCCTAAAGCAGGACCTCAAGACATTTTTAAGTGTTAAGTTCTTCCCTAAACTGAGACTAAAGCAGCTGCCTCTCTGTACCTTCCACCCATTGTTCCCAGGCCAGTCTTGCTTCCCACCTTCTCCCGTTGCAAACCTGATTGAGGTATATAGTCACTGACGCACTGTCCCCTTAGCCTTGTTCACTGTTTAGCCTCCCTCAGCTGACTATTCTGGAGTGTCCAGGGCTTTGGTACAGAAGGCAGTTCTCTTCCTGTGCCGGCTGGCTGGAAGCCCAGTACAATGATTCCCTCACACTCAGTGCCTGGTTTCTCACACACACAAAAATCCCTCCCCTCCCCCAGCTAAATTGCAAAATGATGAGACAATGAAAACTTCAGGCCAATTTTCCAACAGGCCTGCCAGCAACCCACCCCCAGCATCTGCACGCACATCTGCATACGGTGCAGCAGCTGATCCCGGCTAACATGACTAGAGGAGGTATCTTGTTGTACTGGAAAGACTCATGGTCTGTTAGGAGCAAGGGTGTGTTGGTAAACATTTAACAACTGGTTTTCAGGGAGGAAAATGTAAATTTAATCTGCCTAATTAATGTTTTCTCCACCGTTTTCTTAAAGCTAAACAGTCAACAAAACGACAGACCTTGATTTGTAGTATTTACCCTTTTCTGAGGCCTAAATGCTCATGGTGAAAATTTAACAATCAGGCAGCTGGTATCAACTGGGACCGGGAAATTTCTGGTTAACAAGTTTGGTTCCACATGTTGTGTGACCTTGGGAGTTATACTGGATGATCTTTAGTGCAGCGTCAATGTTCTATATTAGTGCTAACATTCCATGTTCTAAGGGTCCTTCTCTAATGTTCTAGCTTCTAAGGTTCTTTCTTAGAATGTTCGAGTGTTCTAACGTTGTAAGGCCTAGGTCCTTTCCACATCGAACATTTTATATTCTCAGGTCCCTTTTAGTTTTATTCTCTGCGCTATAAAATTCTATTTCCTGAGTTTTCTAGCTCTGAATTCTATGTTGTTATGCTATGATAATGAAATGTAAAGTGATGAAGAGAATATTCTATGATAAAATGTAAAATGTAGATAATGATACTGTTACCACCTACCTCAAGGCATTGCTGTTAGAATTAGATGAGCTAGTTCAGGTCAAGTATTTTGAACAGTTATAGCAGCAGACATTCACCTATGTGCTTTTAAAGTTACAGAGAACTATATGGACATTGTTTTATATACTGCTAACAGTAACTGAGTTACGTAACAGGGATTTTTTCTGCCATTTTACAGATAAGGACACTGAGGTTTAGAGAAAAGGGACTTCCCTAATATAATCAGTAAACAAATGACTGAAGTTGGAGTCAAATCCTGGTCTCTATTACTCTTTGTATTATGCCAAAGACGATGTTATTAAAGAAAAGGATGATTTATATTTAACTCAGAAAATAGAGAAGGAAATTGTGTTACTTCTTGTTAATTGGCTCTAAACTGATGGTTTTTTCCTGTGGATCCCAGTGACCCCAGAGAAACAGAACAGTTTCTCCACTCCTGCCACACCCATTTTGGTCATGCACCCTCATCCCCCGTGCTAATGTGTATCTATCTGGTCTTCACCAAATAAAAAGCAAAAGGGGAATGCATTTCCACAACCAGTACCAGTTACATTGTTAGTTAGTCTTCTTAGGCCAGGATAAATGTTATTATCTGTTTTCCTCCCAATTCCCTTGGGAGACCACGGAACATTCTCGCCCTTTAAGCCATCAGCAACAGCAAAATCAGCAGATGTTCCCATTGACTGAGTGCCCACTGAGGCAGAAGCTCAGGCCAAGTGCAAAGGAGGCAGCCTTGGCCCTCTGACTCTGACATTCTTATAGAAACAAGACAAATATCTGGCCTGGCGACATTTGGCAAGTCATTTTCCCACTCAAGGTGGATGCTCTCTGAAATCTCTTAAAAGTTCTAACAGTCCATATTCTAATATTCCATACAGTCCCTCCCAGCATTAACATTTTAAGGTATACTCTACCAATATATTAAAACCTTGAGACAATATGGGGGAGGGGAGGGGGAGAGGAGAGAAGGATAGTCCCCTCCAAATATTTGAAGGGCTTTCAAGTGTGAAAGACATTAATCTGCTTCGGCCCCAGAGGGTGGTAATGGGAGCTATCAGTAGTAGGTGCTGAGAGGCAGCATTAGGCTCCATTTAAGGAAAAAATGGCTTTAACAATTAAAGGTATTCAGAAGAAGAATGAGATGCCTTTGGAAGTTGGGGCTTACTCTAGTTGAAAGAGTTCTAGTGAAGGCAAGTTAGTCACTTGCTGGGGACATTGCTGAAAGAATAACCTATATTAGCGGTCTGAGGCATCTTCTAAATCTGATTCTTTGATTGTGAAAGGGCCAGGGTCTCCCAATGCATCCTGGGCCATCTCCAGTTGTCCAGACCCAGATGGCTCTGGAGGAGAAAGTGAGGCTGGTGACCTTGCACAGTGCCCCACCCCCCCAATCAAAGTCAACTGCAATTCATGTCATCATTTCCCTGATGTCATGGTTCTCTTAAAGGATGAAGGACAAACACAACCTGTGAATAGGCTCTCCCTCTCTCTCTCAGTCTCTCTCTCTCTCTCTCTCTCTCTCTCTCTCTCTCTCTCTCTCTCTCTCTCTCTCTCTCTCTCGCCCCCCCCTTTCCTTCTCCCTCTCCTTTTCCCTTTCCCTCTCCTTCCTCCATTTCAGTGGCTGAAGGCTGCCTCCTTAACTTTGGGTTTACTGGCTAGATTTCTTTCTCAAAAACCAGGCCTTAAACCCATTTCACTTGGGAACTCATAGATTGGACAATAGGTCCCTGCCCTCGGAGCACAGAGTGAATGCAAATTCTAAATCGTAACTGTTTCTCTTTTGGCCAGGAATGCTGAGGGTCTTCCCCTCCCAGTTTGATTTATTTTTTTTTTTGAGTTTTGATTAAAGGGGCCATCACTTGATTAACTTCTTAGGGAGGCCTATTCACTGAATGGGCATTACCTCACTCAAAGTGAGAACCTGAAAAGCCCTTAGCCTGAATGCATCCCAATGCACCCAATGCATCCTGGGCCATCTCCAGTCCTCCTGATGAATATCAGGCCACTGGATCCAAATGGCTCTGGAGGAGAAAGTGAGGCAGGCAACCTTGCACAGCCCTCCCTCACTCAAATCAAAGTCAACTGCACTTCATGTCATCATTTCCCTGATGTCATGGTCCTCTTGGAGAACAAAGGACAAACACAACTTAGTTTCCTTTGAACTCTAGAATGTTATACTGCATGGTCAACATTTTATCTTCTAAGGACCCTTCCAGCTCTAACATTCTATGGTCTGAGTTCTCACATTCTGTATTCTAAGGTCCCTTCAAGCTCTAACATTTTATATTCTAAGACTCCTTCTCAATAACATTCTATGATTATGTAAAATACTGGGTGCAGATTCTAAGGATACACCCTAACTTTCTTCTTTCTTTCTCTTTTTGCCCAGAGGTACATAGGAATTCCCAGATTCCTAGACTGTCAAGGCTAGAAAGTTATTTAGGACTAAGATATCCTCTCTCTCTCAAGTCTCTCACTTTAGGGATGGGAAACTTGAGACCCAGACGGGCAAGTAAATTGTCCCCAGTCACACAGCTAGCAAATGGTTAAGGCAAGGATTAAAACCCAGATCTCGTGACCCTGGGCTTATGTTCTTTTACACTATAGCACTGGAGAAATGTGCTTTTTCTAATCTTAAGCACTGCATATAGAAATTAATGTCAGCTTCCCTTGAATTTTTAGGAGTTGAGAAGCCCAATGTCTCTGGATGCTATTGCCCCTAGATGGATGGAAAGAACTGAGGCATCTTCAAAATAAATGGAATATAGACATGTGAAATGCTAGTTACCATGGAAATGAAGCAGCAACCTCTGGCTTTCTCTTTCCCTTAATAATGCAAATAGCCCACCACAAATTCCCTCCAGCTCTTCTTCAGCTAAAACCCCACCCCTCTCTCTCACTCTCTCTCTCTCTCTCTCTCTCTCTCTCTCTCTCTCTCTCTCTCTCGGGCTACCCCACTACACTCCCACGCCCTCAGACACATGTTTTCCAAGGCCCAAGCTTATTCCAGATGCTAAAGGATATCACAGCCAGCCACTCCTTTCATTTTGCTTAAGGAAAGTTGGGATTGTTAGTTTCCTCAGGGAAAGGGGCAAACCCAGAGGTCAGAGACTACTGAGGTGTAAATGTACAATTCCCCAAAGGCGAGGTTGAATCTGTGTGTAATGACTAAAAATGTGTGTTTGTGTGTCTCCATGCATATATACACGTGTGCCTATGGACATGGTTGCTTGGGTGTGTGTCTGAGTCTAATTAGCTAAAATGCTTCTTACACATCTTCTTTCCCTCATACCAAACATAGGAATCTGTTCTTCATTATAGTAAGACACTCCCAATGCCTTAGGACATGTTCTACATAGATTCTCAGAGCTGGGAGGGACCTCAGAAGTCATTCAGATCAACCCCTACCTGAAACTTAAATTCTCTCCCACACATCTCTAAAGAACAATCATCCACATCTGACTGTAGACCTCCAGTAATGGGGAGTTTACTACCCCTTAAGGAAACCCATTCTTCTTTGGGATGGCTCTGATTGCTCAGAAGGCTACCTCTAAATGAAACTGAAACCACCCTGCCTACAATTTCTACCCATTCTGCCCTTCTGGGACAAAGCAGAATAAGTCTAATCTTTCTTTTATATGGCAGCCTTTCAGTTTGTAAGGCAATAATCATGCCCCCTTAAGCCCTCTCTTCAATAAGGGAAATACGTTCATCTTTCTGTGAATGACATGGTTTCCAGACCCCTCACCATTTTGGCTGACCTGCTTTGGACACAGTCCAGCTTGTCAATGAGTCAATGGGAAGAGCCATGACTAGGGCCCAGATCAAATCAAAGCACTTTAATTCAAAGTAGTTTTCAATTCTAACAAATATACAAGTGCCTACTTCATTAGAGCATTTAAGTTCCTCCTATATGTGAAGTCAATGTGTGAAGCAGGAAGAATACAAAGACAAAGCAAAGAATGATGTCTGCTTTCAAGAAACACATTTACTGGGGGGTAGGGGAAGGGAGGGGGGAGGGGTAAGAGATAAAACATACCCAAATAAATATACTACTTGGTGTGGTTGATTCAGTGCTGGACTTGGAGTCAGGGTTTGAATCCTGCCTCAGATACCAAGTGGCTGCATGGCCTGAGGCAAGTCTTAGCTTCCCTGAGCTTTAGCTTCTTTATCTCTAAAATGGGTATAAGAATAGCATTTACCTCATAGGGTTGTTGTGAGGATCAGATAACATATGTAAAGGGCTTCAAAATCCTTAAAGTGCTACATAAACATTAGCTATTATTAGTAAAAGTATATGCACTATATACATTAAATGCTAAGAACGAGGCAGGGGAGGGGTTGGTTTTCTGCCCAATACTCTTTCCACTACCTCACAGCTGCCTCTCATCTCCCTTGCTCTGGACATCACAGTTCTATTACTGCATTAGCCTTTCTGGCAGCCACATCTGCAAAACTCTCTCAAGGCCTCCGTTTATTATTTAGATTAAAAGAACCAGGCTTCTTAAAGAAATGGATAGAAAAGGAGCACGTGAACCTCTTCTGCATGCATGCTGTTCCTGAGGTTTAATATTTGACTGGGGAACAAAACCATAACCAAAACAAAACAACTACCACACAAACACCCTGATTACCAAACCCTCATGGAAAAATGAAGAAGCTGGCAAGGGGAAATTTTGTAGTTGGGATGATCTAGAGCCAAAGACAAGTACTCTCTGATTTCTCTAGTTTCCAGCACTTGCAAATGTCATTTATTCCAATTACTCTCCTAAAATTGCATCACCTCATTTGATAGAGAAAGTGAAAGAAAGGAACATGTCTGTGGTCAGTTGACAAGAAGTGTAACAGAATCTTTATCTACCTGCTTCCTCCTCTGAACTGAGGATGACTCCAGCTCAAAATTGAGCTCTGTCACAAAATAAGAGAATTCTTTCTCTGAAATATCTTTTGAGCTTGACTCCGCCCTCCACTTTCAAAGCCACTGCCCATGTCCTTACCACCTATCAAATGTCTGCAAACTTCCCCCTAGTGGTTTTCTCTGCACTGCTCTCTCCTGGCTACAATTCCCATCTGACTTCCCTAGCCTGGAGGACTGATGATGAAGCTAGCCACCTTCTGACAGAGTGGTGATGCACTAAATATGCAGAATGAAACATATTTTTGGATATGGACCAACGTGGAAATTTGTGTGACTGTATATCTGTTACAAGAGTTCTACTTTTCTTTTTCAAGGGTGAGGAGAGGGACAAAAAATAAATGCCTCTTGATTTAAAAAATAAAATTTCATTAAAGTGCAATTAAATCTAAAAATAACAAATGCCCAAAAATCTCTTCTGCTCAAGAAACTGCAGTAGCTCCCAATTGCCTAACTTTAATATTTCAAGGATCTGTTATTTCAACCATGTGGGTTGAAATACTTCTCTCTACTGATACAGATTGCAGCCCTTCTGTACTTTAGTAGATGGCTTAATAGGGTACTATGGATGGAAACCATCTATCCCTTCCTGATCAATGCCCTCCACCCTTAGCTGAGGTTTTAAGCCTCAGATGAGAGAAACAGATTCCTTTATGGTGTCCACACTCAAAGCCTTTCCAGATTGGTAGACCTCACCACCATTTGTGCTTCACTAGTGGACTCTTCAAGGGTCCAGTGTCACCTCCATACCGTGATGAGACATGGGGGAGAAAGGGTGAGAGGAACATCAGTTCAACGTAATGATTTTTAAAGTTACTTTTTTTCTAGCACCTCAAAGTCCAATAAGCACCTTTTCCACAAAATCCCAATAAAACAGAGGCATAGACAGTTTTATTTTTGTCTTGATATCATCAGTGCTTAGCATAGGACCTGGCGCATAGCAGGCATCTAATAAATGATGGTTGAATTAGATTGAACACCAGTTCTTAAATAAATGCATCACATTTAGAGCTAGGAGCTACTGTAGGGACCATCCAACCCAATCCCTTCTTTTTTTCCAAGTCAGGAAATCTAGATTCAGAGAAGGAAAATGACTTACCTAAGGTCACACAGCTGACTAGTAAAGCTGGGATTCAAACATAGTTCCTCCTTCTTTTTAAAATTTTATTTTTTTAAATGAATAAGCATTTAGTTTCTTTCCCTTCTACTTCCCTCCACTCCACTAGAAAAAGAAAAGAAAAACAAAACCCTTGTAACAAATATTAATAGTTAATCAAAATAGTTTCCCACATCAGCTATGTCTAAAAACATATGTCTCATTCGTTCCACCTTTCTATCAGGAAGTGGGTAGCATGTTGAAACATCATAGGCCCTCTGGACTCATGGTAGGTCATTTCATTGATCATACTTCTTAAGTCTTTCAAAATAATTTTGCTTTATGACGTTGCTTCTATTATATAAGCTGTTACGGTTCTGCTCACTTTCCTCTGTATCGGGTGACATAAATCTTCCTCAGTTTCTTGGAAACCATTCCTTCTCATGGTACAATAGTCTTCTGTTACATTCATATACTGTAATTTGTTCAGCCATTCTCCAGTTTATGGACCCACCCTTAGTTTCCAGCTCTTTGCCACAGAAAAAAGAGTTGCTATAAATATTTTTGTACATGTGCCCTGGAGTTCAAGTCTGGATTATTTGCATATGACTCTCCTCATTGGTGGAAAAGATGATGGCTCAGTGCTATGTGAGGGACAGTGTTGGTGTGAGAACTTGGAAGGAAGACTTTCTTCCAGCTCTCAGAGAAGACATACACGGTTCTAGACCAGTGATGGGGAATGTGCACACTTGAGGCCACATGTGGCCTTCTAGGTCCTTGGGCAAACCTTACGACTGAGTCCAAGTTTTACAGAAAAAGTCCTTTTATTAAAGGGATTTGTTCTGTGAAGTTTGTATTGAAAGGGCTGAACTTGAGGACCTAGAGGGCCACATGTGGCCTTGAGGTTGCAGGTTCCCCACCCCTGTTCTAGACTCTCTTCTGGGGGAAAAAAAACTGGGAGAGATAGGAAAAAGACCTTGGGAAGTGTCAGACATGTGGAGAAGCCAGGACCTCATCATGCCCATGATCTCCAGATTGCCTCTCTAGAGATTTCAGGGAATTTCCCTTTGGTTGTGACCAGGGATTCTTTCCCAGTGGGGGGGGGGGGGGGGGAGGGAGGGAGGGAGAGAGAGAGAGAGAGAGAGAGAGAGAGAGAGAGAGAGAGAGAGAGAGAGAGAGAGAGAGAGGTGAGGAGAGGTGAGAAGAGGAAAGGTGAGGAGAGGTGAGGAGAGCAGAGGAGAGGACAGGAGAGGACAGAGAGGAGAAGAGAAAATAAAGGGGGAGGGAAACAGAGATAGAGAATCACTAGTCTGGGCTGGGAGCAGAGAAACAGAGACAGAGAATCCCTAGTGTGGGCTGCTGTATCATACTTTTGGCCTTTCCCAGTAAAGGAAAACACACACTTTCTCTCTCCCCCCTCTGTCTCTCTCTCTCTCCCCCCTTTTTTTCTCCCCCCTTCTCTCCCTCTTTCTGTCTCTCTCGGTCTCCCTCTCTCTGTCTCTCTGTCTGTCTGTCTCTTCTCTCCTCTTCCTCTATGTCTCTGTCTCTGTCTCTGTCTCTCTCTCTCTCTATCTCTCTCTGTCTTTCTCTCTCTCTCTCCCCCTGTCTCCCTCTTTCCTCCCTTCTCTCTCTGTCTCTCTCTGTCTCTGTCTCTGTCTCTCTTTCTGTCCCTGTATTCTCTCTGTCTCTCTTTCTGTCCCTGTCTCTCTCTGTCTCTCTGTCTCTGTCTCTGTCTCTGTCTCTCTGTCTCTCTCTGTCTGTCTCTCTGTCTCTGTCTCTCTCTCTGTCTCTCTCTCTCTCTCTCTGTCTCTCTCTCTCTGTCTCTCTCTCCTTCACGGTTCTGTTACCTGTGTGACCGAGGGCAGGTCACTTCCTCTCTCTGGGCCTTTATATTAGGAAGGCAGAATTTATGATTTCAAAGAGAATCTCATATGTGCCTAAAAGGTCTGGAACCGCAGGATATAAGGAATTCTCTAGGCAGAAGGCAGGAGAACTAAAGCATGTATTTACACTCCACAATAACAAGCCCACAAACCAGCATCCCCATTTTGATATTTTCATCAAAAGCTTCCAGGCCCAATAAGTCCGCCTTATAAGGGTAACCAGGAGGCCACAGAGAAGCGAGATGGTATAAGGCAAAATCGTATACATGCTTCCCCTCTACAGTAAGAAGATTACCCACTAGCCTCTAGTCAGCTCTGCTACCGGCAGCTCAGCTTCTGCTGTAGGTGTCTCTGGCTCCAACCGGAAAAGGAAAGGAGGATCTTCAAGCTGTCCTCTCCCCTCTTATAGAGTTTTTGACATCATCAAGCACCGCCTGAACGACCAGGGCCGATTGGTTCTTGACTTGGCCCTTCCCCCTAGCGTAGACCACGTTAACACACTTCCCCTCAGCCAGTCCCACGACTCATCACACAGGAAGGTCTGGTCCTGCCCCGGAAGAGCAAGCCCCAGCGTCCAGGGAAGCTCAACGAGGCAAGCTGAGTCATTCAAAGAAAACAAAGTCCATTCTGGCTACAGCCTTAAATGCCTCATTTGTAAAATGAGCAGTTGGATTACATGGTCTCTAAAGTCTCTTCTAGCACTAAACCAATGAGATGACATGAGGGTTTTAATAGATGACACCTCCCCCCAAAAAAAACACCCAGACCACAAAGCTTTCCTGTCTACATCTGCCTCCATAAAAAAGCTTTTGCCATCCTTCCCTGTGTCCATCTTGATACTAAAGTCACTGAGTATCAAGGTAAATACTGATTTAATTTTGAGCTACTCATTAAACTCTCCTGGGAATATTTTATAGTTTTGAATCATGGAATACCATAGTCTTGGAAGAACAAAAATTTCAGGTGAGCCCAAGGGCAGTGGAAAGGCAGATAGTAGTTATCACTGGCAAACTGCAGTATATTCCCAGGGATGATTTACGGATGACAAGAAAAGAGAAGGCCATTGTCAAGTAATGGTACAAAGAGTTTTCCTCTCAGCAGTGGATGGGAAGCCACAGACATGAAACCCACTATAAGCTACATGCTCCGTGGATTGGTTTTGCTTAAAAGTTCTTCTTTCTGACAAGGATAAGTGCAGCGAGAAGTAGGATTTAAGAGGAAATGACTAGTAGAAAAACAAAAGGTGACAGTAAAACTGTTTTTAAAAAAAAGGTATCAATCATCAATGATAGAAATGACTGGAAGAAGAGATGGGCTGGGAGGCATGTTTTGAGAGTGAGGGATTCTTGAATGGAAAAGGACAGCCTGCTTTTTCAATATCTAGGAAATATGAAAAGAACTAGTGGAAGTCTGTCAGCAGGCTGGGAGGATTTAGGAGCATATGGACATGAATCTTACAGTATGAAAGGGCATTGTTAGGTTATGAGCCATATTAGTAGAGAAAGTATCTCTATTAATGAGCTCACAAATTCATTCATTCATTCATTCACCAAACAGTGAAATGCTGACATAGTCTTAATTTTTAAAAAGTTGTCCCACCTTCGCAAAAGCACTTGTGGTCTCACCATCAGAACACATAAAAACATAAAAAGGGTCAAGAAGTTGCCTTGAAATAGAGGAAGATGCCTGTTGATTATAGGATCATAGCTCTAGAACTAGGACAGACATCAAATATCATCCAGTTCAACTCTTTCATTTTAAAGATGAAGAAACTGAGTGACAGGAAAATTGTGACTGCTCTAAGGTCAAACAGGTAGTAAGAGTCAGGAGGAAGTTTTCAACCTAAGTTTTCTAACTCTTGAACTGTTGCTCTCTCTACTCAATCCCTCTTCCTCCTTCCCTTCCAAGGAGTGGCTGCAACTGGAGGGCAGGGTGTGGACTAAATTATTTCTCTAGGCTTAGGGGATTTGAGGCTGTACTGGAGACCATAAGGAGGAATTTTATGGGGAAGAACTCTACTGAGCCTTAACAAAGGAACCTCTGCTGATAGAAATCCAGAAAAGAAGGTGCT
This sequence comes from Trichosurus vulpecula, assembly GCF_011100635.1. Taxonomy (NCBI): domain Eukaryota; kingdom Metazoa; phylum Chordata; class Mammalia; order Diprotodontia; family Phalangeridae; genus Trichosurus; species Trichosurus vulpecula. The sequence continues at coordinate 124,481,500 of NC_050575.1, read as the reverse complement.
TTGAAGCTACATGAGGTTCTAGACATGATCAAAGGCTCCCTCCCCCGCCTCCCCAATCTGCTTCCTCCTGTTACTGTTTTTTTCAATTCCTTCCAAGCTTGACTCAAATCAGCCAGATGTTCCCATATATTTAAGGGTGAGGTAGAGGCACAGGAGGAGGCAGTAACAAGAGAGACATCTGTCACGTAGTAAGTGGTTTCAGAGTCGGAAGATCCAGATTTAAATCATGACTTTGTTACTTACTACCTGTATAAAGTCATTTCCTGAGCTGTGTCTGTTTCCACATTTGAAGGATGGACAGGTTGGGCTAGAATGATTTCTAAGTTACCTCCTGGCCGTAAGTCTTAAGATGTAGAGATTTAAGAAAAAACGAGTTATCGCACCATCCAGCAGAATGTAGGCTGATCACTGGTGCTATAACCCCCCACCCCCTTCTGAGAAACAAGGCAGTCGCGGCCCAGCCCCCCCACCCCCACCCCCGCCATGAAGCATTGAACAGAGGAGCAGTTCTCCAGATGGGGAATCAGCAGACCCAATTTCTAATCCCAGCCTTAACACGAATTTGCTGTGTGATCTCCTGGGCCCCTCTTTCTGCCTATAATCTGAAATAAATGATCCCTTTTAGATCTAACATTCTATGAGTCAGTGAATCTACTCTCTACCAATGAGAGGAGGGCATCCCTCTCTTGTTACCACAAATGAACAGGAATTAGAATTTGGGGATCCCACAGACTGAAGAGAAAGTTCTATAGGGCAAAGGCCTTTAGAGAAGGATGAACCAATAGCCTAACATTCTAGTGCTAACCCTGCCACCAACTTGGCCAAGGTCACTTAGCCTCTGTTCCTCAATCTAAGAGGCAGAAATGTCCATCAACAGCAAGGATGCTATGGAGAAAGTCACTGTACGCTGAGAAGAATGAGCAACTGAAAGACACCCACTATTTTTTCCTCAGTGAGAAGGAAATTTTCACTTTGTCATTTTTGTAGGAAAGTGACTTTAGATATCACTAATTTTAAAAGCAGATCATCTCTAAGGGGAGTTAGGGAAGTCAAACCACCACTTTTTTTTTTTCCAGAGTGAATTAGGTCAGAAAAACCAGGGGCAGTGGGGAGACGGGGCTTCTACTTTAGTCGCTCAGTCAGTCAAACGATAAGCATTGATTTAGTATCTCCTATCTGTCAGATATTGTGTTAGGTCTGGGGATACCAGGCAAAGATGAAATAGTCTCAGCCTAGCTTGCTATTACTACCCAAGGCTTGAGGTGATGGTAATAGAGGTGGTGGTGGAGAGGAGAGGGTATTTTCTTTTGTCAGTGACCTCAAAACTTGTTCCTAATGTCTTCGTTGCCTACTGAATTATAGAACGTAGAATGTCAGAGCTTTAGGACATAGAACTGGAGCTGGTCGGGAATTTAGAACACTGAATGTTAGGCTATAAAAGATAGAATTTGGGTGTGTGAGGGACCCCTCTCCCCATCCCATTGTACAGATTTGGAAACTGAAATCCAGAAAAGGAAATGACTTACCCAAGGATGACATAAATAGTGATAACACCTGAACTAGAACCCCGGTCTTTAGACATACACTCTAATGCTCTTTTCAGGATATCACAGTCCCCAATCCTACTCCAGCCCTGATCTCAGTCCTGATCAAAACAGAAAATTCTATCCAAGAGCCAGATGTTTCTAAAATGGATATTTGGCATCATATAGATCTGTCCCCATTGAGGGCACCTCTTTTGATAAAACATGAGATTCCTTGCTCTTGGTGAGTCAGACAAGAAACCTTGATTCATTACTCATTTTCACATCTCCTGTTTCTCATGCTGAAAGTGAGGTAGCCTTCTGGTCAAGCACTAGATGGTGATACCACAATGAAAAGTGGACTGCTAGAGAGTCTTCCAGCTCTGAGTGACAGCCATACTAGTCTTGGAATGCCAGTTCTGAATGTTTTATAATTCAACTACCCTCCAAGATTTAATATTCTGTTTTAAAACTATATATGCCAATGTCTTTTCCAACCACTACTTTCCATTCTTAATTATGAGTTCCTTAACAGAACCAAAACTCCTTAAAAAAAATATATGAGTCTATGACAGTATTCCAAAGCTTTTGATTGTTGAAAAGAGAAATTGTATAGATTACAATAGAAAAAGCAAAGAAAGAGGTTGAAAGAAAGAAAAAGAAAAAAAAAGCAAAGACATGAAAATTCACAAAAGACAAGAGAAATGGGCACAAAAGAAATGAGGGAGGAAAAAGAGAAGAGAAACAGAGAGGAGAGAGTATGAGAATGAGAGAAAATAAAGAGAAGAACTTGAAAAGAGGAAAGAAAGAGTTTGAGAGATGGCCAAGGTGTTGATTTGTTTTGCTTTGCTATCCTTAACTGCTCCAAGACAAGTTCCATAAGAGGAGGGGAAGGGAATTGAAGATAGTAATGAGAAAGAAAGAAAGAGAGAGAGAGAGGGAGGAAGGAAGGAAGGAAGAAGCATCAATAAGAGAAAAAAGTCCATGAGAGAGCATAAGAGGATAGGAGAGAGGATAAAGGAAAAGAAAAGAGAACTGGCTTTAATCAAAGTTAGTTTCACCATCTGGACAAGTCTTGTCTGAAATATTTGGTAGGAAGAGCCAAGGTCTGGGAGGGACAGTAATTTGGAAATTAAATTCTATATAATCCATCTTTTTTGCTTTAGGCTAAAGGACTAAGATAGCTATTCTCCTAGTTTCTTTAACTGTAATCTTTTATTTGCATTTGGCCTCATAACCAGCAAGTTCTTTGTATAATGTTTCACTGGATACACATAGCATGTTTCAGAGATTACAGGGAAAGAATTATAAGTCCCATTTTACAGAGGAAAAAACTGAGGTCCAGATAGGCAAATTGAGTTGCTTAAGGTCACTTAGGAATAGAACCCAGTTCTTCTGATTTGTCTGAGTCAAGTAGAAATAATTTTCTTTCTTTTTAAGAAAAATAAAAAAAAACATGGACCAGTTGATGTGAAATTAATCTAACTCCTCTCTACTCCTGCAGAGTGATTTTTCATTTCTAGAAAGCAACCTTTCTTTTTTCCTACTCATTAGAAAGAAAATGCGACCCAAAGATAGTAACCACATTTTCTCCAAATGTTGGAAAAGAGAAATCAAAATGTATTCAATTTCTGATTTATGCATGCATACATAAACCTGTATACTCAAACACTCAATAGACAACACACACAGACACTCACACACAGATGCTAATGTATGCATGTACTCACTAACATATGTTTGCACATGCCTAAATATTACACACACACAAGTACACACAGACACTAGTATACACAGACACTATGCCAGTCCCAGCCAGTAAAGTTCTACATTAGCTACTAGTCCAGTTGAACTCTTAATCAAGGACTGATTTTAAGCCGAGGAAGGAGTCCATATTAGCCATTTAGTTGATTAGGGCTTTTTATTAACAAAGAATGTGTGTATTTTACTCAGTTTCTTCTGGCTCCCAGATTCCTAAATGTACTAGATATCCATCATCATACAACACTTGCTTCTGAATGGAACCAGAAGTCTTCAAAAAAATAGTGGAACATTCAGTCAGTCAGTCGGTCAGTCAACAAGCAGTTATTAAGCACTTGGTACGCACCAGGTCCTGTGCTAAGCATTGAAGATGCGAAGAAAATAAAAAACACAGTCTCCAAAATCAAGGATATATATTCTAATGGAAGAGACAACATGAAAATAACTAGGTATATACTAATTATATACAGAGTAGGGGAAAATAATATTAGAGAAGCAGATACTTTTCTAATGAGAAATTCAAGATGGCACTAGCGCTACATGTCAGGGGGTGACTGGGAAGATGATGATGCCCTTAATGATAATAGGGAAGTTGGGGAGAGGGGAGCATTTGGGGGAAAGATCATAAGTTCTGTTTTGGGCATGTGAGTTTGAGATTCTTATAGAACATCTAATTTAAGATGTCCAAAAGGCAGTTGGTGATTCAAGACTGGAGCTCAGGAGACAGTTCGGTGCTAGATAGAAACACAGAGCATTTGTTAAGCATTTGCAATGCACCATGCAAATTATCTGCAAAGAGATGACATTTGAACCCATGGGAATTAGTGAGCTCTCCTAGTGAGAGAGTATAGCAGAAAAGAGAAGGGAACCAAGGGCAGAGCCTTTGAGGATATCAGCAGATAGTGGCTGTGACAAGGAAGAAGATTCAAAGCAGACTGAAAAGGAGCAATCAGTGAGGTAGGAGGAGAACAAGGAGAAAGCAGTGTCATGAAACCTAGAGAGCAGAGATGTCTAGAAGGAGAAGCTTATCAACAGTGTCAAATGATGAAGAGATTAATGATGAGAATTGAGAAAAGTCCATTAGATCTGGCAACTAGGAGATCATTGGTAACTGTGGTAAAGGGCAGTTTCAATTGAATGATCAGATGAGAAGCCCCACATTGCAGAACATTAAGAAGAGTGTAAGTGAAGTAAATTACCAAAGAAGATTTTTTTCAAGGAGTTTAGTCCAAAAGGGTGAGAGAGATATAGGACAGTAGTTAGTGGAGATGGTCAGATCAACAGATAACCTGGAAAAGAACTAAGAGGTGGAGGGATTGGAGGTCATGGTGAGAACGAAGAACAAGGTTAAAAGATATACAGCATAGGGAAAGATAGAATGATAATATGCTGTGATAAGATAAAGGAATTTTGGAATTTATGGACATGGAAGTGGAACACTTGTGAGTTATGGTAAGATCAGGAGTATGGCCATCTCTGTATCTGAAGTGGGTTAGAGGGGTAGGTCATGGGACTTGAGCAGATTGAGGAACTTGGAATTTAGGCTATTTGAATAAGCATCAGTATGCATTTTGAAGTTTCCTAGGATGAGGGTAGGAATTGAGGTGGAGAAAGAGACCACAAGTCAGGCACAGAACTCGTTGAGGAAGGAAGGTGAATGTTCTGGCGATCAATAGATAAAAGCAATCAGGATCACCATTGGATGATATATGTAAATATATCACAAAGCTCAAAGGAAAAGACATTGCTGAGTGACAGTCATAGATGAAGAGTCCGGAAGTGGAAATAGGGAACAAGGGGTATTCTGATTCCCCCATCATGATCAACAAGGTGAAGTGTAGGAAAGTATAGCTAGGAATAGAGAGGGTGGCAAGGGAAACAGTATTATCAAGAGGGAGCCAGATCTTAATCTGTGCTAGAAGATGGAAAGAATGAAAGATGAAAGGAAGTTTGTTTATAGAGCAGAGGGCACAGCAGAGACTATGGAGAGATCCATAGCAGGACATTAATATGGAGTGTGATTGCAGTGGATGGTTTAAGGGAATGGGCAGTTATAAACAGGTACTGGGCTTTATGTATTGGTAGCTGGGGGTGGAGAATCAGTGACATGAGGAGAGAATAAGGGAGTAGGAGTATGCTAACCATTGAGGAATGAGTCCTAGAAAAGAGGCCATGTTTGGAGAGAGGTCTGTTGAGGGGAGAAGAGTGAGTAAACTGTTCAATTGCCTCCCTCGAGGTCTAACTTCATGACAGGTAGTTGTGTACTGGGAAGCCCTAGGAGGCCTGTGTCACAGGAGGCAGGAGCAGGAGCCTTCACTCAGGGTCTAGACTCCTGGTCAGAAATTAGGAGGTGGCTGTGCAAGGTGGGTCCTTTAGAAGAATACTCTGTGGGCTAAGATAGAAGCTAGGATTTGGGTGGTAAAGACCTGTCCTGGGAGGGCTAGTGTGATTGATGGTCAGGATTCTCAGTGTCAGAGCTCAGTCTAAAGTCTACTGACATTGGGGAATATCCTCTAGATTTAGTTCTGAAATCTTTTTTTTAATTTAAAAATGTTCTATTAAAATTTTCTTTTTCTATTATATATTTAAACATCATCAAACATGAACCTTTTAATAGATGAGGAGGGACAAAAAGGAAGATTGCATGTGAAACTGTAAACTTCTGCCTGGTACATTTTTAAAATGTAAATTAAACTTAACAAAATCATAACAAAATTGCCCTGTCCTCTTTGGAAGTTTTTTATTTTCTTCTATTTTTTAAATGTTTTTTTTTATTCTCTTTTTTATCCTCCTCTATCTCTACTACTCTACCACTATCCACTAAGCTTATCTTCCATCTACTGTAAATTTATAGTGTGTACTTACTACCTTCCCTGTACAAATATAAATTTCTTGAAAGCAGAGATTGTTTTTGCCTTTCTTTGTATCCCTAGTGCTTACACAGGGCCTGAACATGGCGAGCCCTTAAGTTTGCTGATGGACTGATTGACTGATGTTTAATGATTAAGTTTCTGAAGTTATCATTGGTCACTATATTGATCCGAGTTTTAAAGTTTTTCAAAATCGCTTTATTTTGCATTATTGTATATAAACATGTAAATTGTTATTCTGCTTCTGTTCACTCTGCATCACATATAACTCATATGAGTCTTCCCAGCTTTCTTTGAATCTGTCGACATAACAATATTCCATTAAATTCATATACCACAGTTTGTTCAGCCATTCCCCGACTGTTATGTAACTACCTTTCTTCATTTCTTTGCCCTAACCCAAAGTGCCGTTATATGATAATATTTTAAATATAATAATATTTTTGTACAATGCATCTTTTCCTTCTGCCTTTAACCTCTTTGGGCCATATGCTTCAAAGTGGTACTCCTGGCTTAGAGGAAAGGGTATACACTGTGACTTTCTGAATATAGTTCTAAATTGTTTTCCAGATTGGCTATACCACTTCAAGGTTCTATGAAGCATGAATTAGAGGACCAGTCCTCTAAGAGGCCCTTCTAACAATCACTATTTACCTCTTTTGTCATCTTAGCCATTTGGTGGATATGAGGCAAAATCACAGAGAACAGGTTTTTTTTTAAATTTTCGTTTCTCTTATTACTAGAGATTTGAAGCACATTTTAATTTAGTTGTTGATAATCTGCATTTCTCCATTAAATAAGTGTCTTCCTGTTCCAATCATTTGATTATTTATCTATTGAGAACCAGATGTCATTCTTAGGCATTTGTATCAATTTCCTAAATATCTATATCACTTCTATATCAGATTTTTATTTGAAAAATTTGCCACAGAGATTTTTCCTCTGGTTAACTGTTTCCCTTCCAATGCTAATTGCATTGATTTTGCTTGTGCAAAAGGTTTTCAATTTCATGTAATGAAATTTATCCATGTTATTTTCCATGGAGAACCAGTCCTCTTTCAAACACAAGGTAACGTAATGGGCTTGGTGAAGGTGTGGTGTTTTATAGAGTTTCCAGTAGCAGAGGTCAACAAAGTTACAGTGTTGAACCAACCAGTCTTTCTAATTATGGTCTAAAGAATTTTGGTATCATGAGAAAAAAAAGAAAACAAAAAAAAAATAAACAATAACAGGAAAGGGCAAGTCTTGGTTGCGTTTGGGAACCTGAGCAATGTTTTTATTGACCACAGGATTCTTTCTGAAACAAAAGACCATCCTTTTAAATGATATTCTTCCAGTGATGCTGCATGACAATAATGACTCATAGAATACCACAGTCTCTCAAGACTTAAGGTGGAGGGCCATGCCAAGGGCATGTGTGGCATGAACAGGCTGCACTACATTACCGATGAAGAATAGTGCGGGAGAAGCAGCACAATGGTAGAGTGAAGAATGAATAGAAAGGAGATGGGTTGGCCACACAATGAGAGTGAAAGGTCATCATTAGCCAGCCTGTGAGCTTCATTCATATCAATCAACTGTTAAGAAATCTACAGGAAGGCTCTCAACATGTTGAAGGCTTAGATTTTTTTTGAAGGATACAAACAATCATTTCACAGGATAAGAATCATAGAATTTAAGAATTCATAGAGACTGAAATAGCCACTTAGTCTAACCCAAACATGAAAGGAATCCCCATCCTAAATTACCCAACTAGTAGTCATCAAGCCTCTCCTAGAAGACCAATTCTTAGGCAGCCCAATCCATTTTTGGACAGCTTTGATTGTTCAGGAGTTTTTCATGACTCAAGAGAGTAAATTGATATTTTTGCAAATTCCACCTATTGCTCTTAATTCTTTTTGGGGGGTCCAAGTGCACCAAGTCTAATCCGTTTTCCATATGACTGTCCTTCAAATACTTGAACACAGCTATCATGTCCTCCCTAAATCTTCTCCAGGATAAACACCTCTAGATCCTTTAATGGATCCCCATATAATATGGACTCAAGGTCTTTTGCCATCCTGGTTGCCTTCCCCTTGATACGCTCCAGTTTACTGATATCCTCCTTAAACCCTGGTGCCCAGAATTGAACACAATTGTTCACCAGGTGAAGCTTGAAGAAGGAAGAACATAGTGGAATTATGTTGGTCCTTAGTCCTAGAAGCTATGTTTCTCTTAATGCAGCCCAAGATCACATTAGCTGTTTTGGCTGTCACCTAACAACTGTCTTCTATTAAGTTTGTGGTCCACTAAAAAGCTCAGATCTTTTTTTAGAACAACTACTGTCTAAACTATGCCTCCCCCAAGCATAAGACTTTATATTTATCCTCATTAAATTTCATCATATTCATTTGAGCCCAATGCTCTCTTTCCTGTCAGGGTTCTGATCCCTTTGGCTCCTGACTCTGTCATCCACCACATTAGCTATCCCTTTTAGCTTTGAATCATGTACAGAATTGATGATCTTTTCGTTTGTGCCTTTATCCAAGCCATTGATAAAAATGCTAAATAACACAGGGACATATACAGATTCCTAGGGTTCCCCCACTGACACTCTAGCATTCGACAATTGACAGCTATGCTTTTTTTTTAATTTAGTATTTATTTTTCCCAATTACATGTAAAAATAATTTTCAACATTCATTTTAAAAATTGAGTTCCAAATTCTCTCCCTCCCTCTGCACCTTCCCCCCATTGAGAAGGTAAGCAATTTGATATGTTACACTGTACAGTCATGCAAAACATATTTCCATATTAGTTATGCTGTAAAAGAAAATATAGACCAGTATAAAAAACCCAAGAAAAATAAAGAAAGTAAAAAAGTATGCTTTGCTCTATATTCCAACTCCACCAGTGCTTTCTCCGGGGATAGATAGCAATTTTCATCATAAGTCCTTCACAGTTGTCATTGTATTGCTGAGAACAGTTCAGTCATTCATGGTTGATCATCTTACAATATTGCTGTTACTGTACACATTGTTCTCTTGGTTCTACCCACTTCACTTTACATCAGTTCATGGAAGTCTTTCCAGGTTTTTCTGAGAGCATCTAACTCATCATATCTTATACCATAATAGTATTCCATCATTCCATATACTACAACTTGTTCAGCTATTCCCCAATTGATGGGCATCCCCTCAATTTCCAAGTCTTTGCTACCAGAAAAGAAACAGCTATTCTTTTAATGTGACTACTATCCCACCAGTTATTAATTCATCTAATTGTATTATGCTCCATTTTCCTTCTCACCATCTTCTCCAAGAATAGTTTCAGATTGTGAGAAATGTGGTTTTGGGGATCACTGGACTTCCCCAAATTGTGAGAAAATGCAGCTTTGGGGATCACTGGACTTCCTAGGCAGGGCCAAAGTCCTGAGGAAGAACCCTGTGATAATCCCTAGGGAAGGCTGTACAGACCACAGGACTTCCAGAGGAAGACCAAGTGGTAGCCCCCCCCTTAATCTGTGGGGATCACAGGGACTCCTAGGGGTCAGACCCTAAGGAGGACCCAAGTGATGGCCCCTTAGGACGGCAGTAAGATCATAAGGCACCCGAGACAGCGCCAGAAGTCCCAAGTGATGTCCCCTTAAGAAGGCTTGTGCCCAAGACAAGCTTCCGCCATTCATTGCTTTGCTTTGCTTTGTTTAACCTTAAGAAAATCCATGTGATTTGCCCATTCTCACCCAAAGAACTCAGAACTAGAATGGGCAGAGGAAGACATTTTATTATGCTCCTCAAGACAATGGGTGTAGTGCTCACTGGAACACTCACACTGTTACAGCTGCAGGAGCAGGGGTAACCATTCCCTCCACTCCTGCTAGAGTTATGGTTAGTTTACAATCTTTACTTTTCACATAGTTTTCCTAGGTTATACAGTTTATACATGTAGGATAATAAGGATACAGAAGCAAAAGTGAAGTTAATTAGATTTTCCTTGTCTTAGTTTAGGATTAATCTACATTCTTTTACTTTCCCCACTTTCCCTCTTTAACATATGCAAATTGTGCAAATCAGTAGGCCTGGATTCTTGACCTAGACCAGACCCTAGATAAGCTTGAACTGGTTCAAGGGGTTTGGCCTCTCTAATTCCCCTGACTGCCTTCTCAAAAAGCATGTGCATGCATACAAGCCTCTGACCTCTCACTTGATCGACCTTGAGGCCCAGTTTCTGCTAAAGCTGGGGTGGGGGAGGGGTGGAGTACACCTTTAGTTCTGTGGAAACAAAACTCCTCCTCCCATTTCTTACAAGATACTTCGTCAAAAGCTGTTCTAAAATTTAAGCAAAATACATTGAAAGTATTCTCCTCATCTACTAGTCTGGTAATACTCCTGGGGAAAAAGGAAATGAAGTTAATCTGGAATGACCTGTTCTTGATGAAGTTATGGTGACTTTTTGTGTGATAGGACCAATATCTACCAGGGTTCTCCTCTTCACCCCAAACAAGGATTACTTTTCCCTGAAAGGCAACCATTCTCTTCCGGAGAACTGATTGGCCTTGCCTCACTTGATGAAGCTTCCTGATCACTTAAAGGCATACAAAGAGTTGGGACCACTCCAGCCTGGTAGATTTCTGAAGACCACACAACCATTCAAATTCAGCTATCTCCGCCCTACGGATGTGATTCACTTCCATAGAGAGACACAATCGGTAGAGTCTATAGAAGGTAAGTGCTACTATATCCTTGTTGCATCCCCTTGCTTTGTTAGGTCTAAGTAAACCTTTTGTTAACTGCTCAATAGTTCTTAAGTGTCTCTTTTAGATCCCCATATTAAACCTGAATTATCAGGGTGCCTGCACTAGACCCACCCCTAACACTTTTTGTTTATTTGTAACATTCATTTTTGAAATTCTGGAGTTCCAAATTCTCTCCCTTCCTCCCAACTCTTTCCCTTCCATCGAGAAGGCAAACAATACGATATAAATTTTACACGCGTAGTCATGCAAAACATATTTCCATATTAGCCATGTTGGGAGGAAAAGGCCAGAAAAATAAAGAAAGTGAAAAAAGTCTGCTTCAATGTGCACTCAGAGTTGACCAGTTCTCTTTCTGAAGGTGGACAGTATTTTTCTTCATGCCACCCCTAATATCTTGTAATCATCACTTCCCTTTCTTGATTTTTCAAACATTTCATTAATAAACTCAATTTTTTGGGCTAAATTTCAGTCTGGTTCCCTAACTTTTTCTTTGAAAATTGAGACATTTGCCCTTCTCCAGTCTCGTGGTATCTCACCCGCTTTCCTTGATCTTTCAGATATCACTGACAGGGGCTCAATGATGACACTTGCCAGTTCTTTCAGTGTTCAGAAATAAGAGTTCATTTATGCCAGGTGGTTTGAATTTTTCAAGTGCCATCAAATGCTCTCAAAACTTCCTTACTTATCTTGGATATCAATTCCCTGTTAGTGATTTTTGTTCTACTATTTCCAGGGCAAAGTTCATTGTCCTCAACAGAGGAAGTAGGAGCAAATGAGAATTGAGCAGCTCTGTCTTCTCTTTGCTGTCACTTATCATCCTAACATCCATGCCAAGGAAAGGAAAGGCTCCATTCCTTCTGGGATCCTTCTTTTCCTCCCTGCCCCCATTTTGCTCTTGTCAGCTTCTTCCAACAACCTTAATTCATTCAAAGCCTTACTATTCTTCACACTATTTTGACATGATGGCTCCCTGCTCTCTTATTCATCCTCTGTTGTTTGGCCTTTCTTCCATCTACCGTACATGACCCTAAGTTGGTTGATAAATCTATTGTGCATCTATATTGGCTTCTTCAGACAAATCCCATTTTTTTTCCTCATTGGAATTGTTTCTCTTTCAGTTTTTAGAATTTTATTTTTGAGCATCTCCCATCTTGTTGGGTTGACTTCCCCTGACAGTAGTAATTGTTATTGTCATTTAGCTTGTGCAACTCTTCATGACCCCATTTGGGGTTTTTTGGCAAAGATACAGGAATGGTTTGACACTTCCTTTGCTAGCTCATTTTACATATGAGGAAACTGAGACAAAGAGGGTTAAGTGACTTATCCAGGATCATACAGCTGGCAAGTGTCTGAAGCTTGATTTGAGGTCTTCCTGATTCTCAGTCCAGCATTCTATCCACTGGCTGCCTAGCACTTTAAGGTTTGCAAAATTATATGTATATGTATATGTGTATGTGTGTGTGTGTGTATATATATATGTATATATGTGTGTGTATATGTGTGTCTGTATGTATATGTATATACATATATACACACCTATAGATATAGATATACACACATATGCATATATACACGTATGTGTATACACACACACGTTGTGTGTGTATGTATATATCATTTGATCCTCACAACAACCTTGTGAAGGAGGTGCTATTATTATGACTCCATTTTACAGATGCAAAGACTGAGGCTGTGAAAGGTTAAATGACTTGCCCAGGGTCACACAGCTATGAAGTTTCTGATGCAGGATTTGAACTCAGCTCTCACAGTTTCCAAGTCCAGCACTCTATTCAGAATTCCACCTAAGCTGCCTCTAACATCTTAGTTCATAGGATCCTACCTATCTTTCCTCCGAACCCCTTTGAAATCTGATTTCCTAAAATCTAGGATGCATCTTAGATTATGACTGGATATTCTTTTCTCTATCACAAACTCGGCAAAAGTGTTGGTCACTTTCCCTAAACTTCTCATAATCCCTATCTCCTTTTTAGTGAAATCCAGAATAGAATTCTCTCTGTTGGTTCTTCCATCTTCTGAAGGATGAAAGTTTCTCTGGTTCTAACATTCTATGTTTAATGAACATTCTTTAAGTCCTCATCAGCTCTAATCAGTGAAACGAGGGAGATGTACTAGTTGAGAGAGAGCGCAGCAAAGTAGGAAGAACATTGGATTTTCAATCTAGATTCAAATGCTGGCTCCCAAAACAATGCCCATAATAGCTAGCATTTACATAGCATTGCTAAGATTTTCAAAGCGTTTTCTCTACCTTATCTCATTTGATCCCCACAACAACCCTGAGAAGTAAGTGCTATTATTATTCTCATTTTGCAGAGAGGAGGAAACTGACAGGATAAATGACTTTCCTAGGGTCACACAGCTAGTGAGTATCTGAGTCAGTATTTGAACTAAGGTCTTCCTGACTCTAGGTCCAGGACTCTGTCCACCATGCCATTTAGCTGCTTAGTTGTGTGATTTTAGACTAAAGGCAACCTCACTGAACCATGGTTTTCTTACCTTTAAAATGGAGAGAGTAATACCACCTGCTTCACAGAGTTATTGTTAGGAAAGCACTTTGTAGACTTTATAGCCCAATTCAATCCCCACCAGTTCTAAATCATAGGTTTTGAGCTCCTTTCTAGCTCTAACATGCTACTTTCTTCATTCCAGCCCTGCCATTCTGTGTTGAAACACCTCCCTTTGTTAGCTGGGAGACTATCCAGCCACTGCCTGCTGGCTCTGTTGGTTGGCTCTGTATGACTTGTTTAATTGGACTGTACACAACTGTTCACATTCAGCTGTCAAGAAGGATGACTCTGTTTAGAATGGAAAAAAAAAATCCCATCTCCCCTGAGGTATGGCCCTTAGCTGCCTGGAACCACTGTTTTCCATGGAAACTTAATTCGTTCCGCTCATCCAGGTTGTCCAGATAGGCCAAAACAGTATGCAGGCATCCATTTGGATCAAAGTCCTTTCCAAAAACTTGCCCCGAAGACTGCTTGGATTTTTGGTGATGGGGAACCTGGCATCATTCTTGTACCTTGTGAGGCAAACTTCATTCCAAACATCATGCAGGGAGTCAAAAGAGTGCCCCACCTTGACTCCCTTCACTATTGTCTTACCTTGGACAATCAGTTTCTGATGGATAGAGATTTCAGGCATCACACAATCCTGTTACTGCTGCCTGAATGCCTTTCCTAAACTACTACTGAGCTATTTCATTTTTCTCTTGGCAACCCCCAACTTGTCTTTTCATTGAGGCCTACCTGTTTGTTGACATAGTTCATCCTTGTGGAAAGTCCTTATTAAGACAATGCTGACGAGCTGGCTGAGTAAATTTCCGATTATAAGCCCTGGACAATTAACCAGGGAAGGGTGGAATGGGGGTGGGCGATAGAAATGGGGAGGCCTGGGCAGATTTCCCCAAATGACCAAATTAATTAACTGAATGTGACAATCACTGAAGAATTAGAATACACATGATGAGAAGCGAACATATTGCAGACCCAGTTACCTTATGGGGCCAGTACAGAGAAAGGGGAAGGAAATTATCATTTATATAACTTACTATAGGCAAAGCACTATGCTGAGGACTTTACAAATATTTTCTCATTTGATCCTCACAACAGACCTGGAACGTGGGTATTGTTATTATTCCACTTTACAATTGAGGAAATTGAGGAAAACAGAGTGACTGGCTCAGGGTCACACAGCTAGTAAGTGTCTGAGGCCAGACTTCAACTAAGGTCTTCCTGACTCCAGGCCCCGGGCTCTATCCACTGTACCATTTAGCTGACAGTACAGATTGTAAACTCAGTGGATCCACTGTGGAATACAGCTGCCATGAAAGCTAATGCACTATCAGACTGTAAAGGTCTACTCTTCAGGAATAAGGAGGTAATGATACCATAGTAACTTTGCCCTGGGCAGGCCACATCTTAAGTTGTGTGTTTAGCTCTGGGTATCACATTTTAGAAAAAACATTGATAAATGGGAAATTGTCCACCAAAGTACAGCCAAAATAGTGAAGGAACTTGAGAGGCACACTAGATAGACCTGAGTTCAAATCCAGCCCCAGACACATATGAACTCTGTGACCCTAGGCAAGTCATTTAACCTTGTTTGCCTCAGTTTCCTCAAATGTAAAAATGGGAATAATAACAGCACCTACCTCATATAGTTATTATGATAATCAAAGGAGGTAGTATTAGTAAAATTGCTTAGCACAGTGCTTGCCACATAGTAGGCTCTATGTAAATGTTTATTTCTTTCCTTTTCCTCCTTCTTCCCTTCTCTCCTTTCATTCCAAATGAAAAATAGTTAAAGAAACTAGAGATGCTTAACATGGAGGAGATTTAAGGGAACTGTATTGGCTTTCTTCATGTACTTAAAGGACTGTCACATGGAAGAGAAATTAGACTTGTTCTGTTGGCCCCAAAGGGCAGATGTAGGAGCAATGGGTTATATAGAAACACATTTAGATTTGGTGTGAAGAAACACTTCCTAACAATTAGAATTATCTAAATAGAATACGACTGCCTTAAGAAGTAGTGGGCTCCAAAGGGCAATAAAACTGTGCAAACCCTTTGATCCAGCAATAGGTCTATATCCCAAAGAGTTTTTTTTTTTAAAGGAAAAGAATTTATTTGTAGAAAATATTTATAGCAGCTCTTTTAGTAGTGGCTAAGAATTAGAAATTGGGGGATGCCCATCAATTGGGGAGTGACTGAACAAGTTATGGTATATGATTGTAATAGAATATTATTGTGCCATAAGAGATGATATGGGCAGGCTGTAGGCAACCATCCCAAGGAACCACTGCAGCTTCTCACCTCTCACTTCTCCCCAGAACCTCTATCCCTAGGAATTGACTATGCCACATGAAAGCAGGAGCCGGACCTCCTAGGTGGCCCCTCTGGCCAGTCAGGCACTCCAAGTGAGAGCTGTACCAGCACCAGCAGCTCGTCCTCCAGCAGCAGTACCACCATCTGCAGTTGCTCCTCCTACTGCTGCACCCAGGCAGCTGGGTTTGATGTCCCAAATGGCTACCACTGCAAGCAGGAGCTGCAGTAGGCTCAGCTTCATGCCATTACTAGTGGCTTCGGTGGTGGGAGAAATGCTGAGCCTGCAAGGCCTGTTATCACCTCCCAGGAGCCTCAGGGAACCCAGCCAGCGCACCATGAGCAGCAGCAATTCTGTCCCTGCCACTATGAGTTGAAGCAGTTCTTAGAGTGTGCCCAGAACCTGGGAGACCTCAAGCTGTGTGAGGGCTTTGCAAGGTGCTGAAGCAGTGAAGATGTGCAAATGGATTAGCCTCACTGAAACCTTCAAAAGGAGGAAATGCAAAAATCAACTCTGAAGACAAATATAATTTAACATAATCCACAATTAGTAGTGAAATGATAAAGAAAGCTGAGACCATCAGTACTTTGGTTCTTTGTCTATTTGTCACTAACATCCTTTTTTTCCAGAACAACCTTTGAGGGGGCAAAGGATTCCCACTATGGAGATAGCATGGCATAATATAAAATGTTGGGATGAGGCAAATGTTTGTGTGGTCTCTCATTAAAATGAATGACTGTGATGTAAACTCCTAGCAAAAAGAGCATCTTAAGTTATGGCTAGTAATTACAATAAAGTTTATTTCCTCCTGGAAAAAAAAAAGAAATGATATGTAAGATGATTCCAGGAAAAACTAGAAAGAGTTACATGAACTGATACAAAGTAAAGTGAGCAGAACCAGAACATTATACACAGTAACAGTAATATTGTAAAATGGAACTGTGAATGATTTAGGTATTCTCAGCACACAATGATCCAAGACGATCCCGAAGGACTCATGACGAAAAATGCTATCCATCTCCAGAGAAAGAACTGATGTCATCTGCACACAGACCAAAGAATACTATTTTTCATTTTCTTTCTTTTTTTTTTCCTCTGGGTTTTCTTGCACGAAATGACTAATACGGAAATGTTTTACATGATTGCACGTATTTAACCTATATCAGATTTCTTACTGTCTCAGGAAGGGGGAGGGGACAAGAGAGAAAGGGACAGAATTTGGAACTCAAAATTAAAAAAACTCTACAAATATTAAAAATGTTTTTACATGTAATTGGGGGAACAATAAAATATTATTTTTTTTAAAGAAAGAAGTAGTGGGCTGCTCCTCACAGGAGTTCTTCAGGCAGAGTGGATGACCCCTTGCTGGTTATGGTGTAGAGAGGATTCTCATTTAAGTACAGGTTGAAACTAAATGACTTCTGAGATAAATTCTAACTCCAAGAGCCTGAAATTATGCATCATTGATCACAGGTGCCTCTTGCTGAGAGATACCCCCACAAGTCAAAGCACACACAAATATAAACACAGAGATACACAGGAGGAAGTGAGACAAGAGAGGGCACATACACCCTCATATGCCCTCACACATTCATATTAAGATGTATCAATGAATCAGTCCTTTCCAGAACTGCCTGTTTGTTTCCTTAGTCATTCCTCCCTCTCTAACCACTTGGTCTAGGATGATGATGAATTCTTCTACTCCCTTCTCACTTCCTTTCCCCCTCCATCCTGGGGGTTGCTAGCCCATTTTTCTCATTCATTTAAGAAGAATTATGCCTAAAAATGATACGGGTTCCCAAAACCTTCCCCACATCCTTCCCCACACCCCTGGATGTCTAAACAACTTGTATAACTTGAATTAAAACCATTTCACAGAATCTATTGTGAAAAAATAATCATAGCTTGGAACGCAAAGTAAAGTTTGGTCAAAAAGGAGACAAAGTTTAAAGTAGACCAGGTCTGATTCAGGATAGTCTGGTGCTCTAAGCTAGAAGTTAAGATGAAATAAGATACTTGCAGACCATGACAAATAACAAAAAGTGGCTTACTCAGCAATATCAGAGAAAGGCTATTCAGCAAGCATACAGCAGTGATTCAGATGGGCACAGTTTCCCTGCCTTTCTATAGACTATGTTGATCTACCTGAGGGAGGGACTCCTAACTGCACACTTCCTAACTTTTTACTTAGGCCACCAGAAAGCTATGTCTGGGATTAGGGGCTTAGTATCATAGACTAATTAAGGCTCAAGACCAATTCTAATGCTTTCCAAGAGAAGCAAAAAACTAGCTTCATCTGTGGGAGTAGGGGCTTGAACTACTGGCTATAGCACTCACCTACCCCAAAAGGAATGGACTAGACCTCTGAAATTTCCTCTGGTTCTTACATTCTATATTTTATGAATGTTGTATAAGTTCCCATCCACTGAACCACCTAGCTGCTCTGTTACATAGTTTAATATAGATCCATGATAGATACATATACACACATATGCATATATATGTATATATATACATACATACATATGAAATCTAACACGGTAGTAACAAAATTGCATTGTGTCACCTTCTCCAGATTTTTCTTCTCTTAATTTTTAAAAAATGTTTTATTGGAGGCCAAGATGGCGGCTGGAAAGAAGGGACTTGCGTCAGCTCCCCACCACGTCCCTCCAAAAACCTATAAAAAATGGCTCTGAACAAATTCTAGAACTGCAGAAACCACAAAATAGCAGAGGGAAGCAGGGATCCAGCCCTGGACAGCCTGGATGGTCGCTGGATGAGGTCTATTGCGCATGGAGCTGGGAACAGAGGGGAGCAGAGCCCAGCATGGGCACCAGCAGGACCGACCAGACCAGGAGCCAGGCAGAATAGGCCCTAGCGCCCTGAATCAGTGAGCTGTGGCAGTTACCAGACTTCTCAACTCACAAACACCAAAGACAACAGAGAAGGTTAGTGGGAAAAGCTGTGGGGAATGAAAAGAGTTCCCAGTTAGGCCACCACCCTGGGTGCAGCGGGGGTGGTGCAGCTACAGAACTATAGTTGCAGTTGCTTCTGGCTCCAGGCCCACCTGGTAGGAGGAATTAAGTGGCAGATCAGAGCAGGAGTGCAGAGCTTGCTTAAGATCTAAGTCAGGTCCAGGCTGGTGGTTCTTGGGGGAGGAGGAGTGCTGGTGTGGCAGAGCTGGCTGTATAGAAATAGCTCTGAAAACAACAGCGCATCCCCTCAAGCTTGGAACAAAATACTCTTTACTCTACAAGCAGTCATACCCTGCTGAAAAACTCAAGGGTCAAGTAAGTTGGCTGGGCACATGGCCAGGCAGCGAAAACACACTCAGATTCAGTCTCGGACTTTGGAATCTTTCTTTGGTGACAAAGAAGACCAAAACATACAGCCAGAAGAAGTCAACAAAGTCAAAGAGCCTACATCAAAAGCCTCCAAGAAAAACATGAACTGGTCTCAGGCCATGGAAGAGCTCAAAAAAGATTTGGAAAATCAAGTTAGAGAAGTAGAGGAAAAATTGGGAAGAGAAATGAGAATGATGGGAGAAAACCATGAAAAACAAGTCAATGACTTGCTAAAGGAGACCCAAAAAAATGCTGAAAAAAATATTGAAGAAAACAACACCTTAAAAAATAGACTAACTCAAATGGCAAAAGAGCTCCAAAAAGCCAATAAGGAGAAGAATGCCTTGAAAGGCAGAATTAGCCAAATGGAAAAGGAGGTCCAAAAGACCACTGAAGAAAATACCACCTTAAAAATTAGATTGGAGCAAGTGGAAGCCAGTGACTTTATGAGAAATCAAGGTATTATAAAACAGAACCAAAGGAACGAAAAATGGAAGACAATGTGAAATATCTCATTAGAAAAACCACTGACCTGGAAAATAGATCCAGGAGAGAGAATATAAAAATGATTGGACCACCTGAAAGCCATGATCAAAAAAAGAGCCTAGACATCATCTTTCAAGAAATTATCAAGGAGAACTGCCCTGATATTCTAGAGCCAGAGGGTAAAATAGAAATTGAAAGAATCCACATTCCAGAGCTCCCAAATCAAGGAGAAAATACTGCAAGCAGCCAGAAAGAAAAAATTTGAGTATTGTGGAAACACAATCAGAATAACACAAGACCTAGCAGCTTCTACCTTAAGGGATCGAAGGGCTTGGAATACGATATTCCGGAGGTCAATGGAGTTAGGATTAAAACCAAGAATCACCTACCCAGAAAAACTGAGTATCATGCTCCAAGGCAAAATATGAATTTTTAATAAAATAGAGGACTTTCAAGCTTTCTCAGTGAAAAGACCAGAGCTGAATAGAAAATTTGACTTTCAAACACAAGACTCAAGAGAAGCAGGAAAAGACAAACAAGAAAGAGAAATCACAAGGGACTTACCAAAGTTGAACTGTTTTGTTTACATTCCTACATGGAAAGATGATGTGTATGATTCATGAGACCTCAGTATTAGGGTAGCTGAAAGGAATATGCATACAAACACACACACATGTATGTGTGTGTGTGTACATATGTGTGTGTGTGTGTGTGTGTGTGTGTGTGTGTGTGTGTATAGACAGAGGGCCCAGGGTGAGTTGAATATGAAGGGATGATATCTAAAAAAGAAAATCCAATTAAGGGATGAGAGAGGAATATATTGAGAGAGGGAGAAAGGGAGAGATAGAATGGGGTAAATCATCTTGCATAAAAGTGGCAAGAAAAAGCAGTTCTGTAGGAAGGGAAGAGGGGGCAGGTGAGGCAAATGAGTGAATCTTGCTCTCATCAGATTTGACCTGAGGAGGGAATACCATACACATTCAATTGGGTATCTTACCCCACAGGAAAGAGGGAGGAAGAAGATGAAAAGGGGGGGATGATAGAAGGGAGGGCAGATAAGGGGAGCAGGTAATCAAAAGCAAACACTTTTGAAAAGGGACAGGGTCAAGGGAGAAAATTCAATAAAGAGGGATAGGTTAGGAAGGAGCAAAATATAGTTAGTTTTTCACAACATGAGTATTGTGGAAGGGTTTTGCATAAAGATACGCATGTGGCCTATGTTGAATTGCTTGCTTTCTTAGGGAGGGTGGGTGGGGAGGAAAGAGGGGAGAGAATTTGGAACTCAGAGTTTTAAAAACAGATGTTCAAAAACAACAAAAAAAGTTTTTGCGTGCAACTAGGAAATAAGATACACAGGCAATGGGGTGTAGAAATTTATCTTGCCCTACAAGAGAGGAAGGGAAAAGGGGATGGGAGGGGAGTGGGGTGACAGAAGGAAGGGCTGACTGGGGAACAGGGCAACCAGTATATATGCCATCTTGAAGTGGGTGGGAGGGTAGAAATGGGGAGAAAATTTGTAATTCAAACTCTTGTGAAAATCAGTGCTGAAAACTAAATATATTAAATAAATTAAATTAAAAAAGAAAAAAAATGCTTTATTGGTACTTTCTCCCTGTGTCTGTCACTACCCATTAACATTCTTTCCATCCCCCAAAGAGTAACCCTCCCTTGTTATAAATATATATAGTTGAGTAACATAAGTCAACATATTGACCATGCCTGAGAATGCTTTTCTGTTTCTGTTCCTCTAGTCCATCACCTCTCTCTCAGAGAGAGAGAGAGAGAGAGAGAGAGAGAGAGAGAGAGAGTATGTGTACGTTTGGTGGGAGGGAGATTGATCATCAGTCTTGAAATCTTCATTAGTCCTTGTTTTGGTCAGAATTCTGAGGGCTTTCAAAGTTGTTTCTGTTACATTATTATTGTGTTCATTGTGGCATCGTTCTCCTTATTCTGCTTATTTCACTCTCCATCAGTTCACACAAATCTTTCCATATTCCTTTGAATCTGTTGCATTCATCATTTCTTATGGCAAAATATACCACTAAATCCATAATATAGTTTGTTGAGTTATTTTCCAATTGATTGCTAACTCTCTTAGTTTCTAGATCTTCTGTAACTGAAAGTGCTGATACAAACATTCGTATTTTTATTGGTTAATTATATGTTCTAATATTCAATGTTCTGTGATTCTTTTCAACTCCACTATTTCATAATTATATGACCTCCTTATAAGACAGTTTGGTAACGCACCATGGCAGAGCATTTCTTTCCACCAGGGTGACAGCCATAGAAAGTCCCATTGAACTAATATTTTGACACTTTTTAAAGTTGGAAAGAGAAGACTTTTAAAACTTGGTGGAATGCAAGGAGAGTCATCTTATTAATATTACTTGCTTAGGTACAATAAAACCTTATTTTAGGCTACTGAATTCTTGGACTTAAAAATATCGAAGTCGAAAAAACCAAAATATCCCGAATGTATTTTTTTTAAATTGGCTAATCCTCTGGGTTCTTGCCTTTTAAATTTGCTGTGTGTAAATACCAGAAGCAGAATTTAATATCATTAAAAACAAAGGACTTCCAAGTGTTTGACAAAATAAAAAGATAGGGAGATTTTCCCCCTTTAAAAATGATGGTTTTTTCAGTCTTTTCCTGGGTTCAGCAAAGGGTAGGTAACTGGATGGGCTCTTGGGGAACCAGGTCAGTCTAGATTCTTCACTGCTTGTGAATTTCCCTTTCTTTGTATATTGCTAAGGAAAAAAGGGAATAAATTTTCCTATATGATTCAAGAATAAGAAAGTAATTTTTTTCAGGTTTCTGTGAGGGGAAAAGCTGGTACAATGAACACTGACTTTGGATCAGAAGACCTAGGTAGATTTAAATTCTTCCTCTGTTATTTTCCTCTCGTGTCACCTTGGAGCTCACTTCTCTGAGGCAGTTAGACTAAATGATCCTTAAAGTCTCCTCCAGCCAGCACTGAATTCTAGGATCCCCAAATCATCAAATGCTTTTCATCATGTGACTTCCCTCCTCCAGAGTTTTAAACTTCCCCTTTCCTATCCCGTTGAAATTGAAACTCTCTGACATTTATGTGGAAGAGGTGGAAGGGAGAGGATCATCCATTGCTTGTTTTCCCCAAAAGCATGTCCCATTTCTTTTGACTTCTCAATTGTTTTTTTTGGGGAACACCTTCAAAAGAATCACTTTGTATTTATTTCTACATATATTCTGTATTTACTTGTCTGTGAACATAGTGTATCACTAAGGTAGCATATAAGCTCCTTGAGGGAAGGTACTCTCACTTTTGCACTTGTATCCCCAGAGTTTAGGACAGTGTTTGGCATATAGTACATATGTAATAAATTCTTTTTGACCGATGGGTCTATCTCTTGCTGGTCTCTGCCTTCATTCATGTTGTTCTCCCTGGTGTTTAGAGAATATCTGAGCTGTATCTCCAAATATAAAATGTTGGAGCAAAGAGCCTGAAGAGACCTTAGGACATAGATATCAGGATTAAGGCAGCTAAGTGTCCCAGTGGATAGAGTAGTACTGGATCTGCAATCAGGAAGACCTGAGGTCATATTTGGCCTCAGATACTTACTAACTGTGTATCTTGGGGCCAGTCACTTAACCTCTATTTGCCTCAGTTTCCTCAACTGTAAAATGAGGATAATAATAGCACTTACCTCGATGGGTTGTTGTGAGGCTCAAATAAGATAATATTCATAAAGAGCCTGGCACATAGGAAATATTAGCTATTATTATACTTGGGAATTTAGACTACATGACAGAATACTAGAACTGCAAGGAATTTTTGAACACCGAATATTAGAATATCGACTTCTAGAATTGGAAAAGACATTTCAGTTCACAGGATCATAGATTTTGACCTAAAGAGACTTTAACACCTAGTCAACTCTCTTATTTTATTGAGGAAGAAATAGAGACAGGACAGGTAAAGTGCCATAGTCACACATTTAGGAAGAAGCAAAAAAGTATTTGAACCTAGGTGGGCTGACTAACCTTATGCTGATCTCAAATCCAAACAGATCGTTTTAGGAACTAGTCTCTCAGAGCCTCAGTTTCCTCATCTGTAAAGTAAGTAAAGAGACTTAACTAGATAATCAAGTTATCTTGTATCTTCTTTATGCGGGCATTCTGTTTAATATTTTAACAATTTGGGTTTTAAGGTGCTTTCTGTCAGACATTCTGTGGCTTAAAATCCCTTCCAGGTTTAAAATTAAGGCCAAACTCAGCCTAACCTAAGGCATGCAGTGGAAACCAGCATCAGTCCATTACAAAGAAGACAATGTAACTAGCATTTGGTTGATTTCCTCCTTCCGGGGGAAACAAGTGGTAAAATAGATACGCTTTGCCTGTGGTATATGTGCAGCGAACACCATTTATATCTGAATCAGGCACTTGGCAGGACCAGAGCCAAGCTCCACAACTATCTCATGTCCCTCTCCCCATCAAGGGTGGTACTAACCCCTCCTCCAACCCCTGGATTGCCCTGTTGTCTCTCCACATCTGCTGTGGCAGAGAGTTTAGGCAGGGCAGGGTTGCCCTGATGAGTATTTTTTTTTTGCTAGCTTCAGGGTTTTTTCCGCTTGAGTGAATTTTTTTAGGGGGGGGGGGTGTAGTTCGCAGCTGTCTGCCTAGGGTGGGGGCTGGCAAAAGCAGCGAGAAACATTGACGGGGCGGAGAGAGGAGAGTTCTGGGTTCTGGGGGTAGCAGTCCCAAGCGCCCTGCCCGGCATGTGCAGAGGAAGAACAGAAAAACACATTCACTCGAACACACACACATACGCACACACACACCCAGCCAGCCCTATTTGTAAGGGAGGAGGAGATAGCCGGAGTAATGCATAGGCAGGAGAGGAAGCCGTGGCCAGCGCCGAGCGGAGGAGGAGGAGGAGAAGGAGAAGGAGAAGAAGGGGGAGGCGGCAGCAGCCGCTGCCCCTCCAAGGATCTAGTCCACCGACTCTGCTCCCGCACCAGCCTCATGGCTGAAGTTCTGTTCCGGCAGGTGGGTCCTAGCGACCGGCTCGTCCTCCCCTCCTTTCCCTTCCTTTCCCCAAGGCGGCTTCTTTACCAGTTACCCCGCATCTCTCCCCCGCCCCCACCCCAAACCCCGGGTCCCTTCAAGATCTGGGAGGGAGTCCGGAAGGGCACAGGACCCTGCTTTCAGTAATGAGGAGGGTGTCGCGGTCTACAGGAGCTAGGGGCGAGGGGAGGGGGGCGCAGAGTGCAGCCTCGCCCTATCGGGGCAGCGTCCGGAGGCGGGGGGCGGCGAACAAACCTCCAAGGGAGTCGGAAGGACAGTTACGCTTTCCTTTGGCACCGGGAGACCATAGTAAGTCTAGGAGACCGGGAAAGAACACTGGATGCAGGAAAGAGTAGAAATGAGACGAAGGAAAGTGTTGGACATTTATTCTTTCCTCTCTCTCTCTCTCTCTCTCTCCCTCTCTCTCCCTCCCTCTCTCCCCTTCTCTCCTCTCTCTCTTCTCTTCCCCCCTCCCCTCGTTTCACTGAAAACTCAGAGAATGTAAAAACGTTAAGGAAATCTAGAACAGAAAATGCTACAACACAGAACATGTGCTAAAGCTTGAAGGGACCTTGAAACCCACCCTCCCTCCCTCTCTCTCTCTCTCTCTCTCTCTCTCTCTCTCTCTCTCTCTCTCTCTCTCTCTCTCTCTCTCTCTCGCTGTGTGTGTGTGTGTGTGTGTGTGTGTGTGTGTGTAGACATAGACATTCCCTGAGGTCACGCTGCTAATAAGTTAGGATTGGAACCCAAATCTCCCGGCTCCCTGGCCAGTGCTCTTACTTCTGCCGCGCGTCTGGGAAGTTCCAAAAGTTTCACTTTAGTAATTCACAGATCTTGCTCAGCCTCAGCCGAACTTGCCAGAGATCTAAGGGTACAACCTCAGTCTAGCCGTCAAACCCTGTCATCCTCACCTCCTCCCCACAAACTACTATTTTCAGCCTCCCATCCATATGGCGGAAAAATAGAAAAATAAACCGAATACAAAACCCTTGAAGGATGCCTGAGACAAAAAGGGGCAACCCTTCCCCCCTCCGCCAAACAAAACAAGACAAAACAAAACAAAACAAAAAACCTCCTCCTAAAATGAATGGGATGGAATTGAGAAGGGGAGGAGGAGAAAGCCCAGAGGTTGGATTCAGGTTTCCTAAAGGCTTTGCCAGGAAGAGAGTGCAGCCATCAATTCTTTTCCTTCATCTGTTGCCCCACCAAACACAAGCAGCAGCCAAAACCCCAAATTCTAAACATTGCCCATCTTCACCTGAATCCTTCAGATGGTCCTACAGCACTATCTGGATGTTAGCCAAGTACATCTTGAGAGGTCTGAAAAGGGAGCTTCAAATTGCGCTAGGATTTGTAATTGTCAACCCTCCCCATGTCCCCACTCTCCTCCTTACCCAAAAAAGGAACTTTATTTGGCAGCTTCCTCTGAGCTCACAAAATTGCTCATAGATAGTAGATATGAAATAAATACTTGCTGTCTGTCTAATGAATATTGAATGCTGTGCTGTCAGATGAAGTGATTTGTTGGTGGTAATGCTTAATTTAAAAAAAAATGTTACAAGGGAAGGCTCATTAGGGTGCTGCAGGAGCATTTCCTGAAATGACCACGATATGAAAACAAAAGGCATCAATACATCTTTAAACGAATATATTGAATCTCAATGCAACTAGAATAAGGTTCCCTCTTTGCCCAGGATGAATCGTGAACCTCAGTTTCTCCATTTGTAAAGTGACGGTGTTGGACTAGATAAACTCCAAGCTCCATTCCAGAACTAAAATCCTATAAATATATGGGGTGTCATTTTTAATCTTTGTATCTCCAGCACCCAGCACAAATTAAAGACCTTGTACATAGTAGGAGCTTAAAAAATGTCTGCTGAATTTAATGAAATTAATGAAATTTAATGAATTTAATGAAATAAGATATTAGGGAATAGGCTTGGATTTTCCAATTTCTCTCTCTCCCCCATCATCATAGGTGGAATGAATTATATAAAAAATTGCTGTGGAATATAAGAAATTAGTAGGAAGGGTAAAAGGAAACATTTATTTTTTTGGGTGCCAGGCACTGTGCTAAGCACTTCACAAATATCTCTTGATCCTCACAAGAACTTTGGGAGATAGGTACTATTATTATCCCCATGTTACAGTTGTGGAAACTGAGGCAGACAGGGGTTAAGTAACTTGCTTAGGGTAACAGCTAGTAAGTCCTTGAAAAATGTGTACCCTAGACAAAGTCTCAAAGATGCAAGCTCTTACTTTTGAAAATTATACACCAGGTCTATTACTGTCACTCCCCTATCCCCCTTCTCATAATTCCTCCCTCTACTTTGAACCTTCACCTTAACACAAGCACTTCACTTGTCACAAAATAAATTTGCTATGGGCCACAGAGAATAGGATTTTTCTGACATGAAAAATATATGCCTTTATAGAATTAGAATGTTAAGAGTGGAGAGAGACCTTGAGCTAGAAAGGACATGAGAACATAGATTTATTAGAACAGAACACTGAAAATGCAAGGAGGACCTTAGAGATTACCTAGTCCACTAAAAGAAATGGGGATGGGATTGCCACATGAAAGAAAAGGCTGCATGAGTCATCAGAAGTAGGTGACTGTTGTGGAAATCAGGACTGTTGGACTCTTGTCCTGACCCTTCCATTAACTGGCTGTGTGACCTTGGCAAGTCACTTTACCTTCTTAGGACTCAGTTTCCTCATGGAAAATGAGGGGATAGACTTGATCACTAAGTCCATCATGTTTTGGGATATTGTTGATAGAATCTCACAGAGTCAGAAGCTTAGCTTAACCCCATTTCCTGATGACTTTGTGCTCCAAGGGCATCATTAAAAGATAAACAGGCACATTCTTCCTGGACTTAGAACTAGCAAAAACCATTCACCCACTGAGGCATTAAGTGTCTAGATTAGATTAAAGGCCTAGACTCCTTGATTGTAAAGATTGTTAAGCCCTGAAGTACTTAGTGACTGGAGAGACACTTTGATCTCAAGAAGGAAATCTAGAACACAACTTAAAATCTCAAGTTGGGTGAAGAGAAGGGTAGGAGATGCACAGATTATATAAGGAAATTGCATTACAAAAGTTTATTCATTCGTTACATTTTACCTAGAATTCTCTGTATATGTAAAGGACATTTGATTCTAAAAAGGAAATTTTGAAAGAGGCAACAGTGAACTAATAAGATGGTTTTTGTTGGAGAAATCTTGAATATAGAAGCAATTGGCATCACTTTTAGAGACAGCATGGCATAGTGGGGTGAGATCTGAACTGGGCTTGAGGAGACCTGGATTCTAGCTTTGTGATTTTGATTGCTATTTCCCCTCTCTGGACCTCAGAGTTTCTGTTGTCCAGTGGAGATAATAATCTCTGCCTCTACCTCACCAGATTGTGGTGAGGAAGATAATGAGGTGTTGGGTCAGAAGGTACTCAAGAGAGAGCCCTAGCCTTGCAGCAAGGAAGTCTGAGTTCTTGCCATGGCTCTGACCTTTGGTAGTTGCAGGAGCTTGGACAAGATACTTCTCTTTGAAACTTAGCTTCCTCTGTAAAATAAAAAGATTTGACTAAGCGTTCCTTAAGATTCCTCCCAGATCTGAAATTCTTGTTTATATGTTCTAACGTTCAGTGTTCTACAGATCCTTTCGTCGCTAATACTCTATTTTGTAAAGCTCTCTGCTGGCTTTAACTTTTTGTGTTCTAAGGCTCTTTCCATTTCTCACATTCTAAGTTGGAAGGTCCAGCTCCACAATTCTATGTCCTAAGACTCCTAATTCTAACATTCTCTGTTCTAAGACCCCCTCCAGATCTGTTATTCTATGTGCTAAGGTTCTTCCAAGAAGTATGTTCCATGATCTATGTAAGGGAATATTATTATCATGTATTCAGTACCATGGAAATGAGTATTTCTCCAACTTAGCACTAAATAATACTGCCCCTCAAAAAAAGTTTAAAAAAAAAAGAATTAATATCGGTGCAGCTGAATTAAGAAAAGAGCTTGGATTTAAGTACAGTTGAAAAATGCAAAACAAACTAGTCAACCAAACCTTAGAAGAATATCCCTAGGGTTAGGGGAGGATTTGGTACGTAAAACTGTAGTTAACCTCTGGTTTCCCAGACTTATTCTGCCCTTGATCAAAAAACATGTCTGAAGGCCATAACTGAATTGAAGGCAAAAAATACTAAACTGTCACTTATATGGAAGGAGGATGGGGCTTAGTACATGGCTAAGGCCAGCCTTAGGAGTAAGTGACAGATTAGCCCCCTGTCCCAAAAATAACAAACCTAAGTCCTATTGTTAAAGCTTCCTTCCTTTGGATCTTGAAAGCTATCTCATCTTCCAGGGTTTCTTATTAAAATGACTAGGCTCTCCAGAGGAAAGAAAAGCCCCAAAGCCTTTATTAGCTAATATTATATATGCAGTGTGATATAGTAGAAAGAATTCTGAACTTTTAAGTCAAGAGACTTGGCTGCCCCATTTATTAGTTTTGGAAATTCTCAGTTTCCATATCTGTAAGATGGAGATTATAATTCTTGGACTCCCTACCTCACAAGGATGTTGTAAGAAAAATACTTTGTAAGCCTTGAGGCAACATAGAAATGTGAATTATTAGCAGTCATCATAGACTGCTTAGAGCCATATGGGACAGATTGAGAGCTGGAAAAGAGTTGAGAGGTCGTCCAGTATAATCCCCTCATTTTATAGAAGAGAAACCAAGGCCCAGAGAGGTTAGGTGAATTGCCGACGGTTGCATAGCTGGAAGAATCTGAAATGGGATTTCAGCTCATATCTTCCTGACTCCTGACCCAACATTCTACCCATGCTGCCTCTCAATATGAATTGTCAGGCAAGAGAGCATAGAATGTTCTAGTAGCAGGGACCCAAGAACATAGAATGCTAGAACAGAAAACAAAAAATGTTAGAACTACGTGGGAATTTAGAGATGATTTACTTTAACCTTGTTTTATAAAAAAGGAAATTGAAACCTAGAGATAACATGATTTGGGAAAATGCTGGATTTGGAAACAAAGGAGCTTTTCAAATCCCTTCTCTTTTGCTTATTACTACCTATAAAATGGGTTGGGATGATAGAGCAGGATAGATGGTCTTGGAAGTCACTTCTAGATATAAATCTATTGAAGTTACATTTATTATTTAGTGACACCCTCAGAGAGAGTTGCATGATTAGGGCTGTTTGACCCAGCACTAAAGAGATGAATTCATCCAACCATTGTGGAGAGCAATTTGGAACTATGCCCAAAGGGCTATAAAAATGTGCATACCTCTTGACCCAGCAATATTACTTCTAGGTCTGTATCCCAAAGAGATCATAAAAAGGGGAAAGGACCCACATGTACAAAAATATTTATAGCAGCTCTCTTAGTGGTGGCAAAGAATTGGAAATTAATGGGATGTCCATCGATTGGGGAATGGCTGAACAAATTGTGCTATATGGATGTAGTGGAATACTATTGTTCCATAAGAAATGAAGAACAGGTGGACTTCAAAAAAACTTGGAAAGACTTACATGAACTGATGCTGAGTGAAGTGAGCAGAACCAGGAGAACATTGTACACAGTAACAGCAATATTGTGCAATGATCAACTATGATAGACTTAGCTCTTCTCAGCAATACAATGATCCAAGACAATTCCAAAAGACTCATGATGGAAAATGCTATCCACATCCAGGGAAAGAACTGTGGAGTCTGAATGCAGATTGAAACATACTATTTTCACCTTTTTTGTTGTTGTTTTTCTTGTCTGGTGATTTTTCCCTTTTGTTCTGATTCTTTTTTCACAACATGACTAATATGGAAATATATATTTTAAAAAAGGTTGAATTCATGGGTCTGTTTTTTGTAGTCTTTCACCTTACCTTCTTGATTTTAATCTATGGATTCTTGCTTATGGAGTTAGTCTTACCTGTCCTTATCAATAGTTTGCTAACAACCGAAGTATCCTGCCTGAATTCCTCTCTCTGCTGATAATGATAAAGATCTTACAAGATACTGGCTTAATGCCTTAACTTATTACAGTTTACAAAACTGAGTCCAGCCCCATGGGCTCATCTGAGCCTCACAATTTTGTCTGCCTTTGGAGTTTGGTCCTTGTTCAGGAGTCAGGGGGTGCTATGTGAAAATGGAAAGAACATTGGCACTAAAGTCAGTAAGAGCCAAATATACATCAGGTGTTAAATGACAAGGACTGTAAGAATGCAGTTTTCAAAGGGAGAAATCCAAGTTTTCAAAAACCATAAGAAAAAAATACTCCAGACTTCTGGCTAAAAGTCCAACGACCTAGATTTTCATCCTTTGTGTGACATTGGGAAAGTCTTTTAAACTCTCTGGGTCTCAGTTTCCTCCTGTGTAAATTGAAGGGGCTAAACTACATAAACTAAACTAGATCCCTCCTAATGAAATCAACAAGCATCTATTAAGCACCTACTATGCTCCAGGCACTGTACTAGGCACCTAGGATATAAGAAAAGGCAGAATATAATCCCTGCCTTCAAGAAGCTTGAAATCTAATGGAAGAAAGGAAATAAACATTTATTAAATCCCTGGTATGTGCCTGGCATTATGCTAAAGACTTACAAATACTATCTATTTGATCATCACAACTTGGGAAGTAGGTGCTGTCACTATCTCCATTTTACAGATGAGAAAACTAAGGCAGACAGCAGTAAAGTGTCCTAGGGTCATACTAGTAAGAGTCTGGGACCAAATTGAACTCAGATCTTCTTGACTCTATCCACTGAGCAGGTCCTGGTTGTCTGCTTCTGACATGGTGCAGACAACATGAAAACAACTATGTATGAACAACATATATGCAGAGTAAATTGAAGTGAATGACAGAAGGTAAAACACATGATTTAAAAAAAAATTCTAGATCAGAGGGCCTAGGGAATGATTGAGAAGACTAGATTAAGTGGATAAAGAAGGGCGGGATCAGTACAGGAAAGAAGAGGACTGAAAGGGGAAGTGGGAAGATGGTGGAGATAAACTTCAGCTTCTTCCCGATTTTGCTGATGGCCTCAGTTTTAAGCCCAGCCAGGCTTTCTTAAGTGCTTGTACAGTAAATTGTACCTAGTTTTAGAACATTGCTCTGCACATAATGTAAAAACAAAACAGACTTCGCTTCTGAGTTGGGACACCTTGAGGTAGGCTGGAAAGAGAAATGTCAGGTTTTATGATTATTTCAAGATGAAAATGAACACCATTTTCTTTATTCTCATTGGGATACAGCCCTAGAAGTGGTATTGCTGGGTCAAAAGGTATGCATAGTTTTATAGTCCTTTGGGCATAGTTCCAAATTGCTCTCCAGGATGTTTGGGTCAACTATGATTTAGAACTATGCCCAAAGGACTATAAAACAGTGTCTAGCAATACCACTACTAGGTCTGTACCTCAGAGAAATCAAAGAAGAAGGAAAAGAACCTATGTGTACAAAAATATTTATAGTAGTTCTTTTTGTGGTGGTAAAGAATTAGAAATTGAAGAAATACTCATCAATTGGGGAATGGCTGAACAAGTTGTGGTATATGAATGTAATGGAATACTATTGTGCTAGAAGAAATGATGAGCAGGCAGACTTCAGAAAAACCTGAGGAGACTTACATGAAATAAACGGAACCAGGAGAACACTGTGCACAGTAACAGTAATATTGTTCAGAGTGACCGAACTTACTCTCAGCAATACGAAGATCCAAGACACTCCCAGAGAAAGAAATGATGGAGTCTGAATGTATATTGAAGCATAGTTTTTTTTTACTTATTATTCTTGGGGGTTTTTTTAGTCTATATTTTCTTTTGTAACATGGCTAATATGAAAATGTTTTGCAGGATTGCCCATGTGTAATCTATATCAAATTGCTTGCCTTTTCAAGGAGGAGGGAGCAGAAGGAGAAAGATTTAGAACTCAAAAATTTAAAAATGAATGCTTAAAAATTTTGTTTACATATAATTGAGAAACAAACACTACTCAGCAGTTACATTGAAATTTTAGAAAGGGCAGTGACATGTCACCAATTCAGTGCATGAGACCCCTATTTGGGCCTCATTTTTCTTGTTTATAAAATGAAGCAGTGAAAGCAGATGATTTCTAAGGTCCCTTCAGTTCTAACATTCTTAGAAGCTCAAAGCTAGAAGGGACCAAGAAGCTATCTAGTCTAACTTGAAACTAAGATTCTCCTCTTCAACATGTCTGAGAAGCAGCCATCAAGCCTTTACTTAAAGACTTCAGAGAAAACGAACCAGCTAGGGTGGCACAATGGTTAGAGGGCTGAACTTGGAATCAGGAGGACTCACGTTTGAATCCTATCTCAGATATTAGCTATATAGTCTTGGATAAGTCACTTAATCTCTATGTACCTTAGTTTCCTCACATGTAAAATCTGGATAACAGTAGCACCTATCCCATAGGATTGTTAGGAAGATCAAATGAGGTGTGTGTGTGTGTGTGTGTGTGTGTGTATAAATATTCTTTTATATATACATATATATTCTGTCAAACTTAAAGAACTATATAAATTCTATTTATTTTTATAGCCCACTGCCTTTTGTTGCAACCTATTCAGCTTTTTGTTGGCTTTGATACTTAGGAGTATTCTTTGAGATTTCCTCCCTTTGTTCTCTCACTCTACTTAGAACAAATCTAATCCTTGCCTTCGAATACTTGAAGACAGTTATCATATCCCCTTTCTTTTCTCCAGGCTAAATATTCTCAGTTCCTTCAAGGAATCCTATATCATGAGTTCAAGGCCCTTCATCCTCCTGGTTGCTTTCTTCTGGATACTTTCTGGTTTGTCAGTATCCTTCCTAAAATGTGGAATTTAGAACTGAACCTCATACCTTAGCTATGGTCTGGGCAGGACAGAGCACAGTTTAAGTGTATGGGAACATGGAGTTCGCTGTACAAAGTTTTAATCTGCTCCCTGGTCCTTCACACTGCGCCTCTCTTTTTGAGAATGCACTAGCTTTTTTGGCTGCCATATCTCACTGTGATTTCCTCTTCAGCTTGCAGTCCCTGAAAATCCTCATATTTGTTTTCATCTCCTGCATTTTGTACCTGTGGAGTTCTATGCATTCATTCGTTCATTCACTCATTGTTCTTTGTTTGTTTGTTTTTGAACAAAGAAGTAAGACTTTACATTTGCTCCTGTTTAATTTCATTTTGTTAGACTCAGATCAGTGCTCTGGGCTACCAGAATGTTTTTGAATCCTGACTGTCAAGCAGCACACTGGCAATCCATACCTAGCCCTCTCATCTTTGCATCATCTGCACATTTGACAAGCATGCTGTCTATGCCTTTATCCAAGTCATAGATCTAAATGTTCAGCGGCATAGAGCCAAGTGCAGGTCCCTGGGACATTCCACTAGCTCTTAGGATTCTGCATCCTAAAGTCCCTGCTCTAATGCTCGTTGTTTCAACGTTTCTTTCACCTCCTAAAGCTTGATTTTTCAAGTCCCTTTCACTTCCCATATTTTATGAGCTAACTAGGAAGTCTGCCCTGCAGGTGCTTAGGGTAGAGAAAGTCTGTTTGCTTGGGTGAAACTTTAATTGAGGACGCTAAGGGGCAACTGGCTGAAGTGACTATGCCCCTGTTGAAGGCCATGTCACCCAACTGATGTTGAGGCTTGGCAAAAATAGCCACACTTCTCAATCTCTTTCTCATCCCCCAAAATGCAAATCGTTTCTCACACCTGCTTGCCCATCTGTTCAGAGGAGAAACCTTCACTGAATTAGGAGGGACCATCTCGGTGCCCTTCAGTGTTTTGTGATTTCTGGGATTTGACATCAGCAAATATTTTCTTCCTTTTTTTTTTTTTTAAAAATTGGTGTCTTTCATTTTAATTTAATTTCTCAATATGTCCCTCTGCTTCCTTTAACCAGATAACTACACTGATTTAAACAAAAAGGGGAAAAAAAGAAAGTTTTGCTGAAGTGCTTACCCGCAATCTGAATAGTGTATCATTGTTCCACATCATATGGAACTCTATGAAGAAGGCAAGGTAGATTTAGCGAAGATTTTGGAAAGATAGAGGTAGGTTGTTTGGCCTGAGGAGGGAGATGGGGAAAGGGGGGAAGTAGGAAGAATTTTTTAGAAAAAGATTTTAATCTGGGTGGAATTAAAAAAAAAACCCCAGCAACATTTAGAAGAGGAGCAAGTGTGTAGTTAAAATGCCATTCTTCATCTTATGCATGAGATGTCTTCCTCAAAAGGTATCAAGGAAGCAAAATTCTGTCTAGCAAACTCCCTTTCCCCATGCACTCATACTAAATAATTGGACAGATGTTCCTATCCCTAGGATTAAAAGACTGCCATCAGAAATTCAGAATTTCCAAATAAGTTTAATAAAGACATAAAAATGCATTCCCTGATATATGCGTATATACACACATATGTTCACACACATATGCACATACATGTGAAAACACACATTCCCTGATGTATATGTATGTGCATATATGTATATGTTTAATAGGGGTGAGGAACCTATGGCCTCACAAAAGTTTGGATTTAGTCAAAGGACTGCACTTGATGACCTAGCAGGCCACATGTGGCCTCAGGGCCACAGGTTCCCCACCCCTTGCTAGTATATCTATATCTTTTTGGACTGGACCTGTGATTTCATCAGCATAGGTAGCATTATTTAAGAAATTTCCTTTACCAGTTCAGATAACATAGTCTTAGAGAGTTACCTGGGTCATTTGGGAGGTTAAGTGATTTTCTAGGGTTATAGATCTAGCATGTGATAGGTGAGACTTTAACTCATATCTTCATGACTCTAAAAGAGATAGAGAAGGAAATGGCAAACCACTCCGGTATCCTTGCCAGAAAACCCCAAATGGGGTCGCAGTCAGATGGGACGAAAAATGACTTGACAGCAACAAATAATTTGGGGGCAGCTGGGTGGTGCAGTGGATAGAGAGGTGGGGCCTAGAGTCAGGAAGATGTGAATTCAAATATGGCCTCAGATACTTACTAGCTCTGTTACCCTAGGCAAATCACTTAACCCTGTCTGCCTCATTTTCCTCATCTGTAAAATGAACTAGAGAAGGAAATGGCAAACCACTCCACACACACACACACACACGCACGCACGCACGCACGCACGCACGCACACAGAAAACCAACCCCAAATGGGGTCATGAAGAGTCAGACACTACTGAAACAACTGAACAACAATATATACATACATACATATATGTTCATTAGTTCCTTCAGCAAATATTTATAAAGTGCCTATTTTGTGTAAAACACTACGATTATCACTAGAGAATTTTTGTAGGGAGACATGAAGAATTTGCCCCACCAAAGCAGACTGGTAACTATCTGTAATATGTAGGTTTAGAGAGTTGCTTTGGGCATTGAGGGATTAAGTGGCTTGCCTTGGTCACGTAATCGGTATGTGTCAGAGGCAGGATGTACCCAGATCTTTTTGCTGCCAAAACTGGCCCTCTATTCACTAAACCATATTGATACTATGTGTAAATAAAGTAAATACCTTCCTTCCTGTCACTTCTAGTTTATTAAGGTGATAAGACATATAGATATTATAACATACAACGTTAAATGATAAGTCCTTTCAAGAGATGCCAAATGCTACCTCAGGTTGGGCTTGAGTTAGAGGTGGAGAGAAAAGTAATTTCTAACCGGATTTAGGGAAGGCTTTTTGGAGGCGGTGGCATTTGAGCTGGGCTTTAAAGGACCAGCAGAATTCAAGGGGCAAAGAAGGGAAAGGAGGGCCTCCCAGGTACAGGCAATAGAATAATCGGAGCCAAGTACAGAAGCAGAAAAACACAGGTCATGTTTGGAGGACGGAATGTCCTTCTGTTTATCTCGAATATAGATTTTGGAAGCTCTTAAAAGCTAGACAAAGGAATTTGAATTTGGAAGGGAGTAGGGAAACACTGAAGAGTTTTGAAAAGATTTGTCATGATCAGACAAAGAAAAATTTTTAAAAGTTTGGGTGACGGAGGCAGCTAGGTGGCACAATGGATAGAATACAGGCCCTGGAGTTAGGAGGACCTGAGTTCAAATCTGACCTCAGACACTTAACACTTACTGCCTATGTGACCCTGGGCAAGTCACTTAATCCCTATTGTCTCATTCCCCACCCCCCCCAAAAAGTTTGAATGATGTCTTTTTTCACACCACAGATACTCCCCTTTACATTCATGTACTGCATTGATGAGCACCCACTTTGTTTCCAATTCTTTGTTACCACAGAGTGCTGCTATGGGAATTTGCCTGTACTGGGGACCTTTCTTTATATCTTTGACCTTCTTGTGGTTTATACTTATCAGTGGGATCTCTGGGTCCAAGAGCCTGTGCCTTTTAAAAAATTGGCTGATTAATATGTTCTTTTTAGAAATTTTTATTTTGAACTTAATCAACAAACTTAAAGATATAAATAAAAGGGAAGAGGATTATATAGGAAATTGTGAACTTCTTTTGTGTACAGTGGGTTAAAAAAAAGATGTATAAGACATCCCAAAAGTCTTAGTGTAGCTATAGCTTAAAAACTACACTAAGATTTTTTTAGGACACTGTGTGCGTGTGTGTGCACGCGCGCGCGCACATGCACATGCGCATGCGCTTAAATAAAGTTCAATAAGGTAGTAATAAAACATCTGGATGTTTCCATATTTTTTTTAAATGCATAGCTCCAAATTGCTTTCTGGAATGGTTGAACCAATTCACAGCTACACGAACCAAGTATTTACTATGCCTGTTTTACCATAGCCTCTCTAATATTGACTTTTCCTCTTTTGTTATCTTTGGCAATTTGTTGGGTGTGAGGTGAAACAGCTGGATTGTTTGGATTTGTATTCCTCTTATTATTAGCTGTATTATTTCTCTTACTGTTAATAGTATTATTATTTGCATTTCTCTTATTATTAATCTGTGATATGATTAATAGTTTGCAATTGTTCTTTTGAAAACTGTTTGCTCATATTTTTTGATCACTGGTTTATTGGGGGAATTGTTCTTGGTCTTATGTATTTGTGTTAATTCCATGTATGTCTTGGTTATCAAATCCTTATAATTTGATACAAAAACCTTTTTCTCCCTTATTAACTGTTTCCCTTATGTCACCTGCATTGATTTTGTTTGTATAAAAGTTTTTCAATTTCACAGAATTAAAATGACCTAATTTAATTTTGCTAATCTTCATCCCTTGCTTGGTTTAAGAATTCTCTCTCTAGCCATAGTTGAAGAAAGTCCAGTTATATATTTTCCTTACTTTTTTTTAACGACCAGACTTTTCCCTAGATACACACGTACATGTATGTGTGTGTTTGTGTGTGTATCTGTAGGTCCCCTTCCACACAGAACTCTTTTTTGAACAAAGAAAAACAATTAAGCAAAACTAGCCCACATAAACTTAGGACCCCGACTTTGTTAGCATGTACAACATTGAGCATCCATAGGGTAAACCTAGAGTAAGGAGATATGTTTCATTATCTATCCTTTGAGACCAGCATTGGTCACTGCATTTATTTCAGTGTTGCCTTTCATGATTGCTTTCATTTATTCTCACTGTTTACGTGGTTCTTCAGTTTCTAGTTCTAGGAAAGCTTTTTCTTTCAGTGTGTGAAAGATGAACTGGTTCAGTGAGAAGGTAGAGGCAGTTAGGATGGCTTTAATAATGCTAAATGTGAGTAGAAATGTGTGCCCATACTGCGTTGCTGGTGATAAAAAATAGACAGAATTTGCCAACTAATTGGATGTGTGTGAAAAGAGAAATGAAGAGTTAGAGATGGCCTCAACTTTTCAAACAAAGGACATTTTAGTGGCAGCCCATACTGGACTTGGAAGACTAAAGTTAGAATACTGCCACAGCTAGGTAACAGCTGTGTGACCCTGGGCAAGTCACTTAACCTTTCTTAGTCTCAGTTTCCTTGTCTGTAGAATAAGGGTAATAATAAAATCTATGTACCTTTTATGGTTATTATAAGGATCAAAAAATACATGAGCTAGAAAGTGCTTTGCAAACTTTAAAGAACTATATAGATAACTACTGTTTGTGGCCTTCAGCAACTCATTATCTACTCTGGTATTCAGTTCCTCCTCCATAAAGTGAAGGGGATGGGCTAGATGAAGTTCCAGATCTAAATTCATGCATCTATAACATTCCATTTATCTACCTGGAGTAGAGAGTAAATATCCTGAGGGCAGGGTCTGCCTCACTTTTGTATTTGTATCTCTGCTGCCTAGCAAAATGCCTGGCATATGTTGTTCAGTTGTTTCAGTCCTATCTGGCTCTTTGTGACCCCATTTGGGGTTTTCTTGGCAAAGATATTGGAGTGGTTCGCCATTTCCTTCTCCAGCTCATTTTACAGATAAAGAAACTGAGTTAAGTGACCTGGCCTGGGTCGCACAGCTAATAAGCGTCTGAGGCCAGATTTGAACTCAGGAAAATGAGTTTTCCTAACTTTAGGCCTGGTGCTTTATCCACTGCACCACCTAGTTGCCCTACCTGGCATATAGGAGGTGCTTAATAAATGCTTGCTGGTTGATTGACTTGCACGTAATAGGGAAATATGTGTTCCTGGTGATTATTCAAGCTAAGAAGTACCAGAGCATTTCTAGCCTCCCTAAGTTTGTTGCTTGGTAATCTGGAAACTTGTCTCAGAGAAACAGTGCTCTGTTGTCCACAGTGGAGAGGCTCAGCTCACAAAAAGCCTATAGACCCCGAGATGTCTTTGAACTGAATTAAAAACAATTACTGAATACCTCCTATATGTACCATTTGAAGTGCAGGTAGATCCTGTAGAATCACGCCAAGCAAAATGTTGTTTTGTATTTACAGCTTTTATTTATCCCATAATCATACCCTAAAATGACATAGTGAAATGCCAAGGTACTGTTTGACAGGTTGCTGAAACAAGCTCGGCCTAGCCCACTCTTCTGGTTTCAACCCTGAAATTCTGCTGCCCACAAATGTATCTCTCACTTATAAGATTGTTCTTTGGGAAGAAACTGTGTAACATTGTGTTTTTACGGAACAAATTAGCACCCAATGAAGAGCTATGTATGCTTGTATGGTAATAGCAAAGCTAACCACCATATGCAACAAAGTTTTATGAGAAACTGTATCACATCTTGGAAGCCAGGCACCACAACTACAGTGGGATCAGGCAGTGGGAGAGTTGGCTGCCTTTAGTTTGAATGCTGGTGTTGCTACCTGCTACCTCTTAAGTGAGAGGGTTCAACCCAAGTAGTGCTAATTCCTTTCTAGTCTTAAGTGTTATGATCTCTGCTTCTGCTGGGCAGCTAGGTGGTACACAGTGGATAGAGTGCTGGGCCTAAAGTCAGGAAGACTCATCTTCCTGAGTTCAAATATGGCCCCAGACATTTACTAAGTTATGTGATCCTGGGTAAGTCATTTAACTCTGCTTGCCTCAGTTTCCTCATCTGTTAAATGAGCTGGAAAAGGCAAAGCACCTCTAGTATTCTTGCCAAGAAAACCCCAAATGGGGTCATGAAGAATTGGATATGACTGAACAACAACAATCTGTACTCTTCCCCTTTTCTTATCCTTCCTCCAATGCATCTAGAATAATTTATTCCAAGAGCAGAAAGTGAGTAAGAGCTGGGATCATAGGAACTGGAAGGGACCTCAGAGTCCATTTAGGCCAACACCCTTATTCTATACATGGGGAAACTGAGGCCCAAAGAAGTAAAGTGACTTGCCCAATGTTTCCCAAGTAGTAAAGGTAGGATTTGAACCCACCTTCTCTTTCCACTGAGCCATGCTTACTCCAGGTGTCAGGACTAGAACCCAGGGTTTCTGGTTCTGCGTCCAGTGCCCTTTAGCTAACCTTGGCTCTTTGGGGGCAGGGGAGGTATCTGGGGTAGCCAAGATTGCTCAAGAGGAGAACTTCTTATTATTCTGTTAAAGAAGCTCTGCCTTTAATGGAGGCAAATAGTCTGCCACATTTGATGCCCTGTGGCATGGGGCCAGTGAAGAGGAAGGCCTTCTTTCAGCCACTGTACGATGTAAAGTAGGCCGTAGAGCAGAGCTGCCTGAACTGGGGCTGAAAATACCTCCTGCTTTGCTGAAACCACAGTTTGGGTCCAGAGCCCACTCTGAGCAAAACAAGAAAGCCCAGGAAGGGTAGAATAAGGATAACAAAGGGGCTTGCCAAGATGGGCGGGTTTAGAGCTCTTTACTCTCAGAAAGGGCAAATCCATGTTTTTCTTCTCCCTCTTGCTGTGACTGGAGGGAGACATGCATCAGACATCTGCAAGAGGATTATGTACATATATGCATACATATACACATAAACATATATACATATGTGTATATACACTGAATTCTTTAGAACCAAAGGGACTTCAAATCTCATAAACTTACAAAAAATAGCAGCCTTTTTTTATAGCAGTTTAAGGTTTACATTGAGATGTCCCCATGACAAACCTGTGAAGTGGGGCAAGTGTTTTTTATCCCCATTTTTCAGATAGGCAACCTGAAGCTCAGAGAGGTGATGCAATTTGTCCAACATCACACAGCCGGGTTTCAAACCTAGATCTCCTAGCTCCAGGTCCAGCACTTATTTCCCTAACCTCATGCTGTCTCCTAGGAGAAAATGGTGAGGAGGATAGCTACCAGGGCAATGTGATAGATAGTGTTTTCAGGTTTCCAGGCCTTTCCTTACAATGCCCCTATAAAGGAGAAAGTATCAATAGCATTATTCCCATTTTATAGATAGGGAAGGTTCCATAAGACATACAGAATGTCATTGCTCAAAGTGACCTTACAGACCACAGAGTGTTAGAGCATGAAAGCTAAGAACTGGAAGGATTTTAGAGACCTTGGAAAGGGCTTTGTAAACCTTAAAAAAACCCAATATAAATAAGTAATTATTTGTCAGCCCTCTTATACAAAGAAGTCAAGGCGTAGAAGACTTATCCAATTCAAATTTTCATAGTGCTTCAGTGTTACAAAGCATACGTGTT
Source organism: Trichosurus vulpecula (assembly GCF_011100635.1). Classification (NCBI taxonomy): domain Eukaryota; kingdom Metazoa; phylum Chordata; class Mammalia; order Diprotodontia; family Phalangeridae; genus Trichosurus; species Trichosurus vulpecula. The sequence continues at coordinate 124,439,907 of NC_050575.1, read as the reverse complement.
GTCTCATCTGAGCTTCCAAATGCCCTTATGCAATAGTTAATAATAATAATAACTAACATGTTTATAGTGTTCACTGTGCGCCAGGCATGGTGCTAAACACCTTTACAATTATCTTATTTGATCCTCACAACAACCCTGTGAGGTAAGTACTATTATTATCCCTGTTTTATAGATGAGGAAACTGAGGATCAGACAGTTGAAGTGAGTTAGCAACATGACTAGTAAGTTGGAGGGCTTAGTCTTGTACCCAGGTCTCCCGATTCCTATGCCAGTAGTCTTTCCTTCAACCCCACCCTTGCTTCTCTCTCTGAGAAATACTTTAGAGAAAAGCCACTCCACAAGAAAACAAGCCAGTGGGGGGTGGGGCCAAAATGTTGACAATTACCACACAGTTATGACTAATGCTGGCTTGTCTCTGATACCAAAGATCCAGAACAACAACGAATCACATTTATATCATATTTGAAAAGTTGTGAAATACTTTATACAATTCTCCCTTTTGATCTCCACAATACCCTTTGAAGTCAGCAGTATGGATGAAGAAACAGAGAAAGTATGTGACTTGCCCAAGGTCACATAGCTAGAAAGTGGTAAAGCTGAGTTTTGAATATGGATCTCCTGACTCCAAGTTAAGTGCTGTTTCCACTGCCCCAGCATATGCTGTTCACTTTCCTCAAGATGATTATCTCAGGCTGGTATTCTAATGAGTTGACTTTCCTTTTAGAAATGTTGGTGATGATGGTGGAAAGTTGGGGAAAATTTAGAGAGGGTGTGGCAAGTGATCCATTTTCTATTTGCCGAGAAGAACCTACATGCAGCTAATAGTACCTGAGTTCTATCTCTGTTCATTTATTTACCATGTCTGTTCCATACATGTGACTGTTAGACTTCCTTAGAAAGTTTTGCATTAAGCTTGCTACGAACTTGATATGTGACCTTTAGCAGATCAGTTTATCTCTCCTCAGAGATAAGGCTTTTTTACGTCATGTATCCTTTTAGCGGTCTGGTGAAACATACAGACTCCTCAGAATAATATTATTTAATGCATAAAATAAAATGAATAGGATTACAAAGGATACTAATTAAATTTAAATACACTTAGCAAAATACTGAGAGAGAGAAAAAAGCTTATGCTCCCAAAGTTTAGCCCCTGTCTCTGAGACTCAGTTTTATTCACTTGTAAAATGGTAAAAAAAAAAAAAATAGTACTTGCTTTGTCCCTTTCTCACTTCCCCTTTTTAAAAAAAAATTATGGATGCCTTTGGTTTTTATATAAGTCATTTCTGAATAGTCTCCCCTGCCCCCCAAATGTACCCACCCCTTGTAAAAAAGAAAACCATTAAGCAAACAAACTAAAATTGATGCAGGCAACCGCCTATACCTGCAGGTCTTCTGCTTCCGTTGGAAGGCGGGAGGAGATATGTTTGTTTCTTCATCTGTTCTCAGAGTTTAGGTTCCTTCTGGTGTTTTTTTTTTATTTGATGCTTTTTGATGAATTCACATTGTTCTTCTAGTTCTGCTCACTTCATTTTCATGAGTCTTCCCCTATTTCTCTAAATTCTTCATACATACTGTGTTTCAGAATTCAATGATATTCTGTTCATTTGGCTAGTCACCAATTGTCATCTGTATAGTTCTAGGTTTTTGCTCACACACACACACACACACACACACACACACACAAATAAGAAGCTGCTGTGAATATTTTAATACTCAGAAGGCTTTTTTTTTCTGTTTTTTTTTTAATCTCCTTGGGGTATATGTCTAAAAGTGGGAACAGTTTGTGACAAGAAGAAGGGGTCATTCCTCTATAAGCGGTCAAAGAATATAAGTCAGTAATACTCAAAAGAAGAATCACAAACTAACAACAACCATATGAAATTGAACAACATATTTTCTGAAAGGATCCAGGGGTGGGGAACCTGCAACCTCAAGGCCACATGTGGCCTTCTAGGTCCTCAAGTGCGGCCCTTTGACTGAATCCACGTTTGCCTCAATGCCACAGGTGAAGTTTGGATTCAGTCAAAGGCCTGCACTTGAAGACCTAGAGGGCCCAATATGGCCGTCAGGCCACAGGTTCCCCACCCCTGGATTAGACCAATCCTCAGCTCCACCAACAACTATTTTCCCACAGCACCTCCAACATTAACTGTGTCCATCTTCTGCCATCTTTGGCAATTTGCTAGGTGTGAAGTGCAACCTCAGGTTTGGTTTAATTTGCAGTAACCCATCCACAGTCCAATAAGTGGCAGAGCCTTGACTGATGCCCACATCTCCTAATTTCAAGTCCAGCACTCTTTCCACTATATAGCAGTGCTTCCTCTCTGGGGCTCAGTCACTAACTCACTGTGTGATCTTGCGCAGGCCATTCAGTATCTCTCATTCAGTATTATAACATTCAATATTACATTCTATTCAATGTTACAGAATCACAGAATTTTAGATTTGGAAGAAACCTCATTAGCCATATAGTGTAGCAGCTGATGCCTGAAAAAGGATTTCACTCCCATGTACCCAACAGATGTTTATCTGACCTTCTCTTGAAGACCTCCGATGAGGGGAGACCTACTAGTAACCAGAGCAGTCTAGTCCACTTTTGGATAGTAGAACTTCCTTAGGAAGTTTTTCCTGACATCAAGCCTAAATGTGCCTCAACTTCCACTGCCCTTGAAGACCAAAGAGAACATATCTAGTGCCTTTTCTGCATGATAGCCTTTTGTGTAATTGAAGAGAGGTATCATGCCCTTCCCACTCCCAATCAATCAATCAATCAATATTTATTAAGTGCCTACTATGTGCCAGGGGCAGCTAAGCAGCACAGTGGTTAGAGTCCTGGGCTTGGAATCAGAAAGACATATCTTACTGACTTCAAATCCAACCTTAGACACTTAGCTGTGCAACACAGGGCAAGTCACTTAAGCCAGTTTGCCTCAGTTTCCTCATCTGTAAAATGAGCTAGAGAAGGAAATGGCAGACCCTTCCAGGACCTTTGCCAGGAGAACCCCAAATGGGGTCACAAAGAGTCAGACATGACTGAAACAACCCAACAAGAACAACATGTGCCAGGCACTATGCTAAGCACTGGATATGCAAACAGAGGGAAAAGACAGCTTCGTCTTCTCTAGGCTAAACATCTCCGGTTTTCAAGTAGCGTTTATATGGCATAGACTCAAGGTTATTTGCCAGCCTGGTTGCTTTAATTTGGACATTCTCTTGTTCATCAATGTCCTCTCTAAAATGTGACAGCCATTACTGTTACTTGTGCTTTGTTGCAATTTTGCCCGTGATTGTTAATAGTTTGCAGTTCTTCTTTTGAATGACTTGTTTATATCCTTTAGCCATTTGTTGAGGAAAGACCATTCCATCTTCAAATGGGGAAATTAAAATCCAGAGATATTGAATGGTCTACATAAGATCACATAGTAAATTGGTGACTGATCGCCAGATAGGAAGTACTTAAATATAGTGGAAACAGTCCTGGGAGACCTGGAGATGAGTCAAGCCTCTGCCACTTATTAGCTGTATGACCATGGATGAGTCACTGAATTCCTCTGAACTTTCATTTCATACTCTGAGTTTACATGGTCTCTAAGGTTCTTTTTACCTCTGGAATTCTTGCTTCTAATATTTCAAGGGAACATCTTGGTGTAGTGTAAATAAAGTATGATCATTTTCTATTCATAAGCAAAGAGATAGGCAGCTTTGACTGTTGCCCCTTCCCAACTTGTCCTTATATTTATAGGATCTTAGAATTAGCCAGGGCCTTAAAGGTCATCTAACCCAATAATCCTATTTTATAGATGAAGAAACTGAGAGGCCCATGGAGGGAAAGTGACATGCTGAAGGTTGAAGAGGTAACAAGTGGCAGGACCAGGCTTCTAACCCAAGTTTCCAGTGCTTTTTTAAACTTTTTAAATGTTTTATTGTGATTCTTTTCTTTTTAGTACCACTTTCACTTCTTAATGATTCCTTTCTACCCCCCAAAATAGAACTCTCCCTTTTAACAAATAAGTACAGTCAAGCAAAACAAATCAAGACATCAAACATGTCTTAAAATACGTCTCATTCCTCAAATACAGTCCACCATTCTGTCCTGAGATGGGAGGCAAGAGATATGCTTTACATCAGTGTTTTAAAATCACCAGTGCTTTTCCTACCAAGTCCCTCCTAGTTCTTATATTCTGAAACCCTAATCTTCCCAACTCTTCCCTAATACAGTGCCTTTCCTATAAGGGGCTGCTTGCTTTGAAACTGCAGGATGTATGTGTGCATGGATGCATGTAGGTATATGCATAATATAAACATATACATACAGCATGTGTGTATGTATATGGATATATCCATATGTAATACACTCATATACATACTGTATGTATGTATCTATATTATAGGTATGTATGCATGCAAGCGTGTGTCCTGCAAATTCAAAGCAGGCAACGCCTTATAGGAAGGGAACTATGTTACAGAAGAGTCAGGAAGACAAATAAATAAAAAAATGAATAAATAAATAGATGAATTAATAAGTACATAAATATACGTGTATACATGCACATATATGTGTGTATATATTTATGTATTGCCCCCCCTCCCCTAAGGCTATTCGAAGATTATTATTGGGTTTCTTTCACAGAAATTATTCATTCCATGATTCAGATCATCTTATCTATGTGCTAATGAGGGACATACAAGAAGATTTTTGATACACTCTTGAAAGCACTGATTCCTAATGGATAGAGAGCCAGCCCCAATGCCAGGAATACACGGGTTCAAGTCCTACTTCTGACACATTCTGGCTGTGTGACCCTGGGCAAGTCAGAACCTCAGTCTGCCTCAGTTTCCTCATCTGTAAACTGGGGAAAATCATAGCATTTACTTCACAAGGGTTTGTTGTGAGGGTAAAGTGAGATAATGTTTACAAACTTTAAAGTGCTACAGAAATGTTATTATTATTATGAGTCACAGTTCTAGGTGACTCTCTAGTACTGACTATAAGTTGCAGAGATGTGGATCTGCATTGGTAGGGGGAGTTTCATCACCTGGAAGTTTCTTATGCCAATGAACTCAAAGGTCCAGTCCCTATCCATATTGAGGAGTTTATGGACTAGCTAGGGGGAGATAACATATACACATGTATACACACATATATTTCTCTTGTGATGTAGAATTGTATATAAACACACAATGGATGCAGGTGGTTTTGTAGGGAAGGAACAAACAGCTGGTGGAATTGGGGAAAGCACCATATAAAGGGAGGTGTTTGATCCCAGTCTTGACAGTAGTCGTAGTTTCTAAGATGAAGGCGAGGAAGAAGTGCACATGAGGATCATAGATCAAGAGCTAGAAAGGAGCGCGGAGGCCATGCAGTCCAACTACTTCATTTTACAAATAAGTAATTTGAGACTCAGTGAGGTTGAGTGACTTCTGCACAGTCACATAGCTATTAGGCTGGCATTTGAACTTGTGGTTTGTATTCCAGCACTCTTTCTACAGTGTCACTCTGATACTTAAAGGTAGGGGTTTTGATTTTTATCTTGGTATTCTCAGTACTTACCACAAAGGATCATGGATTTAGCTGGAAGCAACCCTAAACGGTCATAGAGTCCAATCCTTCATTTCACTGATCCACAGAGTTTAAGTGACTTGCTTAGAGCCACACAGGTTGTAGGTATCTAAGGCAGGGTTTAAACCTAGGTCTGACTCCTGACTCCAAATTTAGTACTTTATCAGCTACCCTAGCTAAGTGCTTGCTAAATTCAATTGAATCCCTACGCAAACTGATAGGGGAACAATGCCCTTTCTCTCCTCAGCTTACTCCAAAATGTTACATTGTTCTGAAGCAAGTGTATAGGTACAAGGAACAATAAATGTGTGCTGCTTCAAGAATTTTTTTGTGTTACAAACAGTCTGAAAAATACTCAGAGTAAAGACTTTCTCTTCCAACATTTACAGTTTCCTGTTTTTGTGCCAAGCTAGAAATAGCTTTTTGGGTGAAAGGGTGAGGGGTGGGGGTGAGAGGCCTCCTGCATTTAAGCAGTCCCTCATACTGATTCCCTTTATTTCCCATTCCCAAAAGTAGCTTTAGAAAAAGCCTGGAGAGCTTGGCTCTGGCTCCTCCTCCTTTCTGGCATCCCAGCTGCCTGGCTTCTGTCCCATTCCCTGGGGGCCTGGCCCACTTTTAGGCTGTCTACGTAATTCCCAGGTGTTTTGCTTAAGGTGTGGCTCTACTTTCAGGGGGTATCTTCATTTAAATAGGACATTCCTCTTAGAACCTTAGAAAATATGTACATATGTGTGTGTGTGTGTATAACAGATATATATGATGTATAGTCATATATATACAGGGTTATGTATACTGTATATTATCTATATATATACACACACATACATACAGATACATACACATATATACTAGTCCAACTCTTTCATCTTATAACTAGAAAGGGTCCTTACCATCTAGCTCAGGTCCCTCATTTTACAGATGAGGAAAATGAAGATCAGAATAGTTAAAAGACTTGCCTAAGGCCACACGAGCCTGTGACAGAAGCTGTCTGGCATGCTTTCTGCTGTACAAATAATAAAAGAAGTCACAGAGTTACCAGAAAGTTTAAAAGATTATAACCTTGTTATGCCAGATCTTGGTTAAAAAAAATCTTAATTTTTTTCCCGGACAGCCCCATGCTTGATTGTTCTTAGGAATCAGCCCCACTCATCTTCTCGGATCTCCCCTTTATTCTCCTGTTGATGCTCCCAGATTCCCTCATCATCACCATTGCCTTATATGAAGAAACCACATCTTGAAAGGTTTTTGCCTTTCTTTCTTGTGGGTAAGCCTCAGAATAGCAAAACAGGAGATAGTAGCCAATCAAATCATAACATTTTAGAGCAGTAAGAATCACAGACTCACAGGTTTTAGAACTTGAAGAGAGCTAAGAAACCATCCAATCCAGCCTGAAAATACCAAGGTACAAGTGGGTTGAGTCCTGGTGTAGGAGTAAGCTTGGGTTCAAGGCCAACCTTTGTTACTCACTGTTTGACCTTGGACAAATTGTGTTACCTTCCTAGGCCCACAAATTCTTCAACTGTAACGTGAGGGGGTCGGACCAGATGACTTTGAGGGTCTCTGCCATCTCTAAATCTCTTGTTCTTGTGTTAAATGATCTAGAAAATGAAAGGATGGAGTTTCATTAGTTGACACATAAGGTTCCTTTCACTTCCGTTATTATTCTGACTCTGTATCACAGAACCAGAAGGAATGTCACAATGATAGGACAGAATGACAGAATTGGAAGGGACCTTAGAATAGAGGAGTGTTTCTTAAACTTTTTGATCTCTGGAAACTTTTACTCTTAAAAAATTATTGCGAGTCTTCCCCTTCCCCCTAAAAGCTTTTGTTTATGTGAGCTGTATCTATCAATATTTACTGTATTTGAAATGAAAATATTTCAATATTGTTATGAAAATAGTTTTGACTTCACAGACCACATTTTGAGAAGCACTGAAATAGAGTTATCAGAACTGAAAAGGACCTTAATGATGATTAATACAACCCTCTCATCTAACAGGTGAGCAAGCTACACCCTGCAGATCGAACCTGAAGCAGAGTCATAGGCAGCAGCATAAGACTCTATAACTCACATCTCCAGGCTCCCAGGCCAGCTGTTTCCTATAACACCTTTGCTTGAAGTGAGATTAATTTACATCTCAGGGAAGTTCTAAACCAGATTCTTGGGAGAACAGCTGGGTTGGGTCTTGGGACACATGCAGGAATTTTTTACTAATGGAACCCTAGAAACAATTAGAAGGTACATAGAAGTGTAAATAATGGGATAGTGTGGGATTTCCAACTGAGTTTTGAGGGCCCTGAAACGGAGCCATATCCCCAAATGACTCCATGAGGTTTTAACTCTGGTTGGGATAGACCTCAGGCCAACTAGCATGTTCCTGAGGGAGCAGTATCTGCAATCCATCTCTGTTTCATACCCTGTTCCAACTTGCTTTCTTGCCTTATTCTTGTGATTCAGGACATTAACTATAATCTCTGAAGCCCTGTTTGGTTTGTTTCATAGTTACCATAGACACTACCTGAGAAATGAGACGTGACAGCACTCTGGGTGCTCTCTGTGGAATGCTTTCACTATAGATTTTGTAGAAACCCTGAGCCATCAGGGGCCTTAGAACATAGACAGAACATACAACATAGGGTCATAGATTTTGAGGTGGAACAGACATCTAGACCAATCCCCTCATTTTACAGGTAAGGAAACTGAGTCACACAGGTAGCATGTGACCAGGCTGAGTGTTGAACTAAGGTCATCTAACATCAAAACCAGCTTTCTTTTCACTGGACCTGCAACCTCCATTGAACGTTATAGCTGGAAGGAACTTAGGGCTGGGAGAAACTTGAGAACATGGAATGTTAGAGCTCAAAGGACTCTTAGGACACAATAATAATCATTTCCATCTGAGTAGTGCTTTAAAGTTTGCTAAATATTTCACGTCTCTCATCTTGCTTGATCCTAACAGCTTCCATATTGTTAAACCCATTTTACAGGTGAAGAAAACTGAAGCTTCTTTGAACAGCTACTTCTACTTGGTTATATGGCTAGCGAGTAGAAAATGGGGGCTCAAACACAAATATTCTGACTCTGAGCCACATGCATTTAATTCACACTGCCCAGCCTCTCTTGCATAGAATATCAGAGCTTGATGAGAACCTCAGACATAGAACATTAGGAGAAAGGACAGAGAGTGTCCAAGCATATATCTTAAAGTTTATCTAGTCCAATCTTACTCATTATACAAATGGAAAAACTGAGGCCTAGAGTAAATGAGCCCCAGGGTCACAGAGAGTTAGCAGGGAAACCAGCTGGGATAAGAAGAGCCCAAGTCTTCTGACTTCTAAGCAAGAGGCCGCATTTAAAAATTTTCCTCATTTCAGAAAGTTCCTCTTCTTTGCACTTTAGCTGAGATCGGACTTTGTTTCTCCTTTAGGCCAGTGGTGCAGCTGTACTGGCTGACAATCTGCTGGCACCTACTTTTTTTGTGCTGAATGAGTAGCTAAGTTTAGTGCAGCTACTTTATTTCCAAGTTATAACCCTGCCAGGAATCTTTGGGCTCTGGGTTGCCTTTATTTTATTCTTTTTTTTATTGATGGCTTCTGTTTTTATATCACCTTTATTTCTGAACATATCTCATCCCCCTCTCCTATTCATCCAGCCATTCATTATAACAAAGACTAAAACAAGAAGGGCAGGGAGGGGGCATTTCAGCAAAATGGATACACAATGTTCATTACCCAGGGTCTCTCACCTCTGCAAAGAAGGGAGGGAGGTGAACTTTCTTATCTCATCTTCCAAGAGCCAAGTTCAGTCATTACAGTTATACAGTGTTTAGGTTTTCTGGTTATTATTCTTGCCATTCAAGTGGTTTGTAATCATTACAATTGGTGTAGTCAATATCATATACAGTAATCCCTGGTTCTGCTTAGGTCAGTCTGCATTGGTTCATATCTAGGCTACCTCTAAGTTAGTAAAATCGAAAGAAAAAGGAAAAGCCAGACCTTTCTGTTATAATTATAGCTTCAAAGTATTATAGCTTTAGAACTGGAAAGAGCTTAGATTTGATCTATTTTCAATCTTCTCCCTTTAATGGAAGAAAAAACCGAAATGCTTACTGACAGACTGACTAACTGGCCCAGAGAGGGGAAGTACCTTCTAGTAGAACTTAAGATCCCAGATGGCTGTGGGGCTCCTTTCATTTTCATATTTGTATTCTCAGGTTCTGGCACTTAGTGCTTAATACATGCACATTAAATTGAATTGTCCAAGATTTCACAGATATAAAATGGGTGTCATAATGTCTGTTATTGCCCACCTTACAGGTTTGTTCTAAGGAAAGTGTTTTGTCAACCTTAAAGCACTTTAGAAATGTTTGTGATTATCATTGTGACGATTCTCATCAAAAGTTATGAATAAAACCAGGCAATCTGACCTCAGGGTTCAGGGCTCTGGGAAGAGTACCTGACAGTAAATGTTATAGAAAATCTGTAGGAAGGATGGTGGACTATAGGCTGGGGTCAGTTAGGGAATTCTTCAAGAAGGAGGTGATTTATTCCTACCTGGGTCTCAAGGATGGAAAGAACTTGTGTGGACACAGAGGAGGAAGGACATGATGAATGAGAAAGAGAATGGCATATTCAGAAAATTATGAGAACACAAAGTATAGCTGGAACAGAATGGAGATTCCTAGATCAGCTGGAAAGTGAGTTGGAACCAGATTGCAGAGTTGTGTCCTACAGGGAGGTAGGAAGCCATTGGAGGCTATAGGGTAAGGCTTTTTAGATGTGCTGGCTTTGAGCCCACTAAATTATATCAAGTATCAAGTGTTTTTTTTCCTCCACTGAAATGGGTCATATTTTTACCCTATAAAGTAAGTAATTCAAGTATTATTATGCCCATTTTACAGATGAGGAAATAGAGACACAGAAAGGTCAAATAAATAGCTTGCCTCTGGTCACAGCCAGTAAGTGTCAGAGCCACTACTCACAGTTTTTTTTTTTTTTTGAGTTCAAGACCGTTGAGCGATCTTTTCCCAACACTAAATTTAGTATCGTTTGTCCTTGTTTTGATTTTAAGTAATTGGTATCCCTAAACAGGATGTATCTCAAACCTTTCTAAGCACCCTGACATACAGGCTTATTCAATAAACAGGAATTTACAGTTTAGTAGAGGAGACAGGACACACAAAATATACATGAAACCGCCTGAACAAACACTTGGACATGGAGTGGGTCCATAGCTGTATGTCAGTGCTGAAGGAATCCAAGGAAAGGGGAAAGAGGAGGGAGAGGGATCATGGACAGCTATTTCCCTGTCCTTGCTTTAGCATTAAATCCCTGCATTACTTTGGGGAAATGATTTCCCCTCTGGGCCTCAGTTTCCACGTTTATAAAATGAACATTCCTTCCTAGTTCTAAATTTGTGGTCTGTGTTCCAACATTTGAGCTCTTTCATTCTGTGATTCTCTGGTGCTAGAAATTTTCTGTCATCATGTGTGAAAGACTTCCCTGTGAAGTTTGATCTGCTGTGCTGTGGTGAGGTCAATGCCAAACAGACTCTGAACTTAGTATTTGCTCCACCGCAAAGGTGGAGAGGCGTGCTGGATAAAGTCTGAGAAGGACAATGGTCTGTGGTGAGAGTCAGAACCTTCAGATTCTCCCCCTGACAGAGGTTTGGGCAACTCCAGCCATTTCCCAGTGCTAGGGCTCAGCGACTGTTTTTGGCTCCTGCTTGGGGTCTTCTTCTTAGTGGGGCATGGAGGATGTGCTTTGCAGGAAGGTTGAGGAAGACTGTCCAGAGGCCACAGCCAGAAGCCCAAAACACAATAATAAGTAAATTTTTTTTAAGCTCCTACTATGTGCCAGGCACTTTGTAACCAGTGAAGGATGGAAAAAGAAGCAAAAGACCGTCTTGCCCTCAAGGAACTCACAATCTAGTCGGGGAGGAGCAGTGGATAGAGCACGGGCCCTGGCTAGTCAGTCAGGAGGACCTGAGTTCGAAGCAAGCCTCAATTACTAGCTGTGTGATCCTAGGCAAGTTACTTAACTGGATAAATTAATTGAATAACTAGGAAATAATTAATAATAGGAAGGCACTGAAATCTAGAGGAGCTGGGAAAGGCTTCCTATGGAAGACTGGATTTTAGTTGGTTCTAAGAAGTCCTTTGCCTTCATAAAGGCTAGAGATCACCCTCTGACAGAATCATAGGATTTAGAACTAGAAGAGGCCTCAGAGTTAGTTCAGTCCCTTCCTTTTGTAGCCTAGGAACCTGGAGTTCCAGAAATGGGAACTGAAGCCATACAGGTAGTAAGGAGATCTCTCCACTCAGTGTTCTAGCTATCACATCTTACTCCTTTCATAAGCGTACTTTTTTTTGTTAAATTTTTATTTTGGTTTTGAACTTAAACACTAAAAAAGGAGCATTTTCAGCCTTCTTTTTTTGGTATCACCATTAACAACCTCCTCTCCTTCCCTTCCCCAATTAATTGAAAGGATGAAAATTAAATGCATATGTGTGTGTATACATGTATGTGTGTATATGTATATATATATATATATAGATAGATAGATAGATAGATAGATAGAAAGAGACACACACATATGTGTATGTGTGTATTTTTATATAACTACTGTATAATCACATGCATCTCCAGGCATGGGCCACTTTCCTCCTGAGAAACCCAAAATGAAGCTTTATGTTCATTGGCCTAGAAAGGACCCAAAATGGAGCTGCCTAAGACAAGATGGCCAGTACTAAGAGATAAGAGGCTCAGGAAGTTCTCAGCACCAGAGACATCTGGCCTGGGACTCCAGAGTGCCTAGAAAATCATATGAGAACACTGCTTTTTCTCATAGGAATTTTCCCCCTGGCTTTTTCTCTCTTATTCCAGAATAGGAAGCAGGTGGAAAGAGGAAGAAGGGGAAGAAGAGCTATACCTGTGGGGAGAATAGGGGGTTGGGGGAGCGTGAACTCAGTTATCTTACTGGCCCAAAATTTCTTTTAGCTGGGATAAGTAGCCAGACCTTTGGGAGCTTGATTTTGTTTTAATTGTTAAAATGAGAATAATACTTTAATTATTTCATAAGATGTTTGTGAGGATCAAGTGATAATATGTATAATTTTTTTTTATAATTACAATGTAGAAAATAGAAAAAAAAATTAGCTGTCATCATTAGGGATGGAGATTGGACTTGTTATTTCTTTGTAGGGAGCTCACAGTGACGAACTTCTGCCATTATAAATCCACTCTTTCCCTGTAACTTACAGTCTTTGACTAGGGATTCTTTTAACCTTTTTTTTGTGTGTGTGGCATGGACTCTCTTTTGAAGTCTGGTGAAACCTATGGACCCCTTCTCAGAATGTTTTTATTTTTTTAAAATAAATTTATTTTTTATTTTTAGTTTACAACACTCAGTTTCACAAGTTTAGGGGTTCCAAATTTTCTCTCCTTCCCTCCCCTCCCCTCTCCCCCACCCCAAGAAGGCATGTAATCCAATGTAGGTTTCACATATACCTTCACCAGAATAATGTTTTTAAATACATATAATAAAATATTTAGGATTGCAAAGAAAATCAGTTATATTGAAATAAAGATGTAGGATTTTTCCCATATAAATTCACCCATGTGCATGAGCGCATGTGTGTATGCACACACACACACACACACACACACACACACACCCCTCTGAAATCTATCCATGGACCATGAACCCCAGGTTAAATATTTCTATCTTAGAGAGTTGCCTAGAACATTGGGAGGTTAATTAATTTTCCCAGGGTTATTCAACTAGTGTGTGTCACAGGTGGGACATAAATCCAGCTTTTCATGAATCTAAGACCAGTCTTCTATGCCAACTGGTCCCTCAAGCTGCCATAATTATCATCATAATTATTATATGATAGCATATAAGCTCCTTGCAGGCAGGGATCTTTTCACTTTTGCCTTCATATCATCAATGAATACCATGTAGGAGGTATTTAATAAATGCTTGTTGATTGATGTGCCAGACTGGCTATAATTAAATAGTTACGTGATAAACATTGCCTCCATGCCACTAAAAGGTAAAAGTAAAATCTAAGACAAAATTGACACATTATTTTATTTTTTCCAACTTGCACGTAAAAACAATTTTTAACATTTGTTTTTTAAAATTTTGAGTTCTAAATTCTCTCCCTCCCTCTTTCCCCTCCCCCCTGCTTGAGATGGTAAGCAATTTGATATAGGTTATACATGTGCAGTCATGCAAAACATTTCCATATTAGTCATGTTGTGAAAGAAAACACAGACCAAAAAAAAAAAAACCATGGAAAAAATAAAGTGAAAAATAGTGTGCTTTAATCTGCATTCAGATTCCATTAGTTCTTTCTCTGGAGGTGGATAGCATTTTTCATCGGGAGTCCTTTGGAATTGTCTTGGATCATTATATTGCTGAGAATAGCTAATTCATTCAGTTTATCATCATATAATATTGCTGTTACTGTATATACTCTTCTCCTAGTTCTGCTTCTTTCACTTTGCATCAGCTCATATAAATCTTTCCAGGTTTTTCTGAGAGCACCTAGCTCATCATTTCTTATAGCACAATATTATTCCATTACAATCACATACAACAACTTTTCAACTATTCCCCAATTGATGAACATCCCCCCAATTTCCAATTCTTTGCCACTACAAAAAGAGCTGCCATAAATATTTTTGTACAAATAGGTCTTTTCCCCTTTTTTATCTCTTTGGGATACAGACATAATAACGGTATTGCTGGGTCAAAAGGTGCACACAAAACTGGCATATTTCGATGAAACTCATTGAAAAATATGAGTTATTGCAGAGATGAATTAAAGCCATCTCAGTTTGGATAAAAAGTGAGTGTTCAGAGAGGATTGCTGCCATGGTTCCTTTGGGTACTTCCAAGTGTAGTGCAAGATCCTTTCAGCTTATAGTTTCTTCTGGTCCTATGCCAGTCTTTTCCATGGTAATAGTACGCTTATTTGTGTGAGGGTTGAAGAGATCAATACAATTTGAGAATAGATTGCACCTGCTTTTATAGTGAAAAAGTTCTACTTCTGACAGGAATTCTTTACAGGAAGGCTCCATGGTTTTTGAAGCTTTATGAATGCCAGTTGACCAGGTTGTGTGTGCCTGAGGTGGCAACCAGTATTTTCTGAGTGCTAATTTTCCAGAATAAACAAGTCTAGCTCGGGACAATATTTTCCATACTTGTGATTGGTTACTGGTGCTCAGTGACTCAGATGTGGATACCTAAGATGTGGAGAAACCCGGGATTCCTATAATTAACCCAAGGATGAAGTACAGGTTCATGGCTTTGGGAGTTGACAGTTTTAGCTGATTTTAGCTGGGCAGCTTGCTCTTCTTGGATATTAATAAATGGTCATTCCTGGGAATGTGTTTGACCTGAGCTACTGTTATCTTTGGTGGTAGTGATGGGAAAGGACAGCAAACTTTCCAATAAAACCTAGAAGAAAAGGAAAAAAAATCCTTGTTGAACTTTGGACAAGCAAATTTTCAAGGTTCTTTAAAAGTGGCTATGCCTCAAAGGCAATGATGAATTCAACATGGAAACAAAAAGGATCATAATAAAGCATACTTAATACAAAAATTTCTTCTTAGGAAAGGAATCTTTCAAAATGGGGGGGAGGGGAAGGTATAATTATAATTACAGTAGAAAATAAGTAATAATAAAAATAACCTTAATAATCAAAAAGGCCTGATCCATCACTTAGCCTCCCTAGTACAGGTAGAAATTCATAAGTTGTCCCTCAAAGAGAGTTCATCAGAATAGTTAAAGTAAGGCACTGGCTAATGGAAAAGAAGGCTACCCCAGACAGGTCCTCTTGCCTGAACTATGAAATTGCTTCCTAATTCATCTCTCTGCTTCATGCCTCCCCTTTCTCCAATTCATCCTCCATGTGCATGCCAAAAGAATCTTACTAAGATACAGGTCTGGTCATGTCACTGCCCTGCTCAGAAATATCTAGTGGCTCCCTATTGCCTCCAGGCTCTACAACAAATTCCTCCACCTGGCACACCTCGATCTGACTCCAATCTATGTTTCCAGACTGATTTCATCTTGTGCTCTTTCTCATATTCCACATTCCAGTCAAAGTGACCTACATATGAGAGATCAGTATTCCATTTATTGTGACTGTTAAAATGAATTAATTTACTTATTTGTTCATTCAGCAAGGATTTGTTAAGCATTTAACTCTGTGTAAGATGGAATGTGTGATAGAATCTGGGGGCAAAGTAAAAATGAAAAATAGACTCTAACCCCATGGAACTTGAATTCTATTGGAATGATTTTAATATTGGAAAGGACATTAGAACATAAAAATGTTAGAATTGCTGAGATCATCAGTGTCAACCATGTCATAAGGGACTCAAGGCAAAATGGTACAGTAGGACCCTTCTCTGCCAAACTAAGATGCATTCAAAACAGTGCCCTCCCATCTTTAGATTGGACAATCTGAAGCCTGATTTTTTTTTCTCTGAATCGGGTGATGAAGGGCATTGTTAACAAAAAACTTTAAATGTTGAGGTCTTGTTTCCTTGACTGGAATGACAGGATTTCCTCTCCTAGCATAATGGAGATCACACCAGACTAAACCTCCAAGGAACCAAAATCTGGTAGTTGCTGGCATTGTACAATTCATTTAATGTCTTTTTCAGTGAGAGTTTAGGGGAGTTTTAGGACTCCAGATATGGGATTAATCAAATAATTGAAAAAAGAGGTAGGAGGCCCATTAGGACATAGACTATTATGGAACATAGACAGTATGGAGCATAGAACGTCAAAACAGAAAAGGACACGAGAGATTATCCAACCTGTCCAACCCTGTCATCACAGAGAAGGAAATTAAGACAGAAAGTACTGTTGTAACATGTCCAAGAGCATACAAGTGGTTAGTGGCAGAACCAAGTCTAGAACCCTGGTCTCATTTCTCCCAGCCCAGTGTTTCTTGCCCTACAATAGAATTCATGACCAATAAGAAGGGAAAAAATTAAAAAACAAAAAAAACAACACGGTAGTACTTACAGTAATTCTCCCACTGATTTTTGGCATTATTCTTTCTAAAAGGTCAGAGCAAGAACTGAATGAAATTAAATATAAAGCCTGAGATAATCATAATCATTCCATTACAGTATTCTGCCTGCTGCCATCTATTTCACCTGTTTCAAGTTTTCTTCTTATCACGTTGGGAGGTAGGAGAGTCCATGAACATAGCCTATGCCCACAAAAATAGATAAAGTGTGTATTTGTTTGTTTTTGTATCCCTAGCACAGTGCCTGGTATATAATTATTGCTTAATAAAGTCTTCTTTTTCTCTCTTCTTTCCTTCCCCCCTCCCTCCTTTCTTCCTTTACCTCTTCCTCCCTCCCTCACTTCCTTCTTTCTTTCCTTCCTTCCTTCTTTCCTCCCTCCCTTCTTTCCTTCCTCCCTCCCTTCTTTCTTTCCTTCAGTTATCTTTTACCTCCCTTTCTTCCTTCCTTCCCATACCTGCCTTCAGTGGTAATCCAAATTAGTCTAAACTAGATCATATAACTATATTGTATATCTATCTTTCTCTGTGTCCCATACCTGATTCTAGTGGTAATAGTAATTGCCAGCATTTATATAAGCCTTAAAAGCTGCACAACTGATCTCATTTGATCTTCATAGAAACCTGTGAGATCAGAATTATTGTTCTTTTATGGAAGAGGAAATTTAGACTGAGAGGTTCAACACTTTGCCCAGGGTTATAAAGTAGGATTTGAACTCATCTCTTCCTGATGCCAACTTGAGTGCTCTAAAGCGTTCTACTATGAGCTGCCTCTGACAATTCAGAGACATCAGATTAGTCTTTACATCTGTCTTCCCTCTGGTCAAAACCTTCAATAACTCTGTTGTCTATAGGATTTGTCAGTACAGCATTCCAGGACTACCTAGTTTTCTTGACTCTCAACCCAGTATTCTGTCTTCTTCCTAACACTGCCTTGTGAAACCATAATCACTTTGAAGACTTTAATAATAATCGCTTCTATTTCTGCAGAATTTACTTTCCTCACGATACCCTTATAAGGTTGTTAGTCACCACATTATTCCCGTATTACAGAGGAGGAAGCCACAGCTTGGTGACTTGTCTAGCCTGACCCAGCTAGTACTGGAGATGAGTTCAAGATTCCTTCTAATACATGGGACTATCTCTCTTTTGAAAAAGAAATCTGAAGGGAGGGCAGACTTGGGAAAGGGGCAATCAGAATATATGCCATTTGGAGTGGTGGGAGGAGGGTAGAAATGGGGAGAAAATTTGTAACTCAAAATCTTGTGGAAATCAATGTTGAAAACTAAAAATATTAAATAATAAAAATATATTAAAAGAAAAAAAAGAAAAAGAAATGTCACTTAGGAACCACAATAAAATAATGCCAAAAAAGCAAAAGAGCAGAAAGAGAGCTAGAGTTCAGTTTTCTAATTTGCCTTGGGTGGGAGACAAAGATTGTAGGGTCATAGGCTTTAGTGTTTGAAAGGACCTCACAACCTAGAATGTTCTGATAGAGTTAGAAAAGACTTAAACACTGGGGATACAGGATACTAGAGAGAGAAGGAGACTTAGACACCATCCATCTAGTCTAGCATCTCACCAAATGTATAATAGGTTTCATAGGAATCAGAGATAGAGGAGACCTTGGCAATCACAGTCCAACACTTTTAGAGAAGAAGAAACTGAGTCCCAGAAGTGGGGGGAGTGATTTAAGGTTAGACAAAATACCATTTGGTTTCATTCCAACCTAGCTCAGTTTGTTCGTTTTTGAGGCAATGGGGTTAAGTGACTTGCCCAGGGTCACATAGCTAGTAAGTGTCAAGCTGGATTTGAATTCAGGTCTTCTTGAATGCAAGCCCAGTGCTCTATTCACTGTGCTACCTAGCTGTATTTCCTAAGAGTAACAACCATTCTTAAAAACCACAGAATTAAAAACACAACAAAAGAGACCAATGAAATGTATATAGCATGGAATCCATCACTCAATTTATATAGAACTAACTAAAAATGGGAAAATCTGCTTAATCTGGTTTCATCCAGTCAATTCAGACATTGATTGAGTCTAGTTCATCAGAAGCCCAAATGCACGAGCATTGGACCTGTGATTTTATTGGAATGGGGGAACTCCCAGATGAGGGAACTTCCTCTCCCAATGCTCATTGGATTCTTCTCTGTAACTTAGCATTTTAAAGAGTTTCCTAGAGTGCTGAAAAGTTAAGTGACATTGTTGGGGGAGGGGGAGGGGCACTACCCACATGTGGCAGAGGTCACGCTTTCTGGTTTTGAGGCTGGCTCTATCCACCATGACATTCACAAAATGAAACCATGCCAATTATTGCTCATCATATATGTGCTTGGCATATAGTAAATGTTTAATAAATGCTTAAAGATGGATTGACTGGGTAACCCCTAAGGCTCTTCCCTGCATAAGCAGGTTGTAGCCAAGCCCCAGAAAATTCTCTCCTTTGGAAGAAGAGTAGAAAATGAAAGAAATCCTGGCTCCAACTAACAATGGGACTCTACATGCTTGTTTATACCACACAGCAGGGGAAGTGGGCATTTCTTTAGGGACTTTGGTGTTGACGTTGCAGGCAGATACTAATTCGAGATAACAGTTAAATTCATTGCATATCAGCTGAAGCAAAGCTCTAAATTAAAAAAGAAGCAGGAAGAGAATGGGACCAAACCCATTAAGGGAAACAAATACACTCCTGTTACTTTATGTCTAAGTCATGGTTTTGGTTTTGATTTTCTTTTTTTTTTTTTAATTTTTAATCCTCTCAGTAGCTCTCAGGTAGGTAGCACAAATAATAATAGTCATAGCTCTAGAATATTAATCTAGAATTAGTCTATAATATTAGAACATTTGAAGTTCTTAAGGTGCACTGTGTTCTGACATTCTAGGCATTCGAGCAGCTAGGTTGTGCAGTGGATAATGTGCTAGACCTGGAGTCAGGAAGACCCAAGTTCAAATTTCGCCTCTGATATTTACTAGCTGTATGACCCTGGGCAAGTTCCTTAACCTCTGTTTGCCTCGGTTTCCTCAACTCTAAAATGGGGGTAAATCAGTGTACTACCTCACAGGTTTGTTGTGGGGATCAAGTGAGATATTTTAAAGTGCTTAGCACAGTGACTGGCCCATAGCAGTTACTTCTTCCCTTCCCATTCTATATTCTAAGATGTTTTCTAGCCACAGCTCCCTAGGTTCAGATGGCTTGAAAAGCAACAGCCCCAACAACAAAAGTACATTAAGACACTTTAACTTTAAAATATTGGGAGTCTTTTGAATTCTAGGACCTTTTAAGGCCCCCTTCAGATCTAGGATGTTTTCTTTGATCACTGTACTATCAAATCTGCAAATCTCCCAGTACCCCTGGAGAGCTGATTGTAAGCTGCATACATACAGAAATGAAGGAAACCCACAAGCAGTTCCAGTAAATGCTTTCAATATGCATAGGCTCTAGCTATTCAGCTATTTCCTTTACATTTTGTTGACTTGAAAAATAAAAATGAGTCTGGTCAGGAACCAAGCTAGAAATAGTGCTAAAGGGTCAGTACTTCCCTTTGGCACACGGATACTCCCCTTAGCAGAACCCACTGGGAAGCTTCCCCACATCCACCGCAGCACACATTTGAGGCAGTCCAATGGAAGGAACAAGAAAGAGGATCATGGGGTTTAGTGTTCCTAAGGATATTAAGAGGTCATTTAGATCAACTCTTAACTTTAACAATGAGCAAATTGAGATCACCAGAGAGGGGAAGTGATTTACCCAGTGGCAGCTAGCAAAATGGGATTCATATCTCAGTTTCCCATACAAAATAGAGTTTTTCCTCCATCACACATTACCCCTGAGTGTCTCATGCTTCGCCACTATCAGGTAATGTTTAAGCAAGACAGGAGAAATAAAGAGAAGCCAGACACCCAGCAAGGGTGAGGGAAGGAATTGTGATTACGTAAGAATGTCTTTTCCTGACAAATGTGAGAAGAGAGGATAAATTTTATCCTGCTAGATGTATCCCCCGTCTTGCTCAGAATTATCCCTTTATAATGTGGGGGCCTGAAGTTTGGAAGAGAGGAGAGGAGGGAAATGAACATTCTCCCAGAGCTTGACTCGCACCAACTCTGATAATAGATAAAATTTCACATACTGCTTTATAAACAAGAACAAGATGTGACAGACCTATTGGCTCCTGCCTCTTTGCCACCTCCTGCCCAGAATGCTTTTTCTCCTCCAGGACTTTGCAAGTCCTCCATAAAGTCCCATTTGTATTAGCCTCCCTAGCCAACCTCTGTTATTCCAGTAAAGTTCATAGGAATATTAGAGCTGGGAGGTACCTTGGAGATCCTTTAGTCCAAACCCCTACCCTCACCTCAAACCCCAATCCCCGTTGTACAGATGAGAAAACTGATGTCTAGAAAATGGAGAAGGCCAACTTTTATAGGGAAAAAGGGTACTGGACTTCCTGAGTCTGGGTTTGAAGCCTGCCTCCGTTTCTTATTACCTGTGTGATCCTGGACAGATCATTTTAGTTCTGTGGGTCCTAATTTTTTCATCTGTAAAATAAAGGCATAGAACAAGATGCTCTCTGAAGTTTCTTCTAGCTCTGAGTACCACAGTCCTGTGAATTACCCAGGGTCCCAAGTGGCAGAACCAGGACCCAAACTCAGTTTTTTGTTTGTTTTTCTGATTTCTAGTTCCAGGTTTTTCCTGCCACACAAGGCTGCCTGATTGGGGGAAGGGTGGGACACTTTCGTTTTATTTTGGACCATAAGACTTAGATTTGGAAGAGAATTTAGGGATCATCCGTGCCAGCCTCCTCATTGTATGAAGGAAACTGAGGCACGAGGTTCCAGGCAGGGCTAATAAAGGGATAACAGAGGTAAGATTTGGACCCAGGAAATCAAATGTATTTCTTCTGCCAGCTAAGCTGCCTATTCAGACGCCTGGAAGAAGTTCAGAGACTCCTCTTATCTTAACACTCAAAAGCATCTTTAAAAAAAATCTATTAAAAATGTTCATTTCTCCTTTTGAAGGAGAACTGAAACCTTCAGAAAGGCCAAGAGTAAGAACCACAACCCCTGGTGAGGTAGTTACCTTCTTTCTCCTCTGCCTGCATTGCTGCAGAGCTCTGTGCAGTAATGGCCGTGGAAATGCTGAAATCGGTAGTTTGGAGACACAGATTCAGATGCCAGGTTGTGTGACCCTGGGCAAGTCATTTAGTCTCTCTGAACTTTGGTTTCTTTATCAGTAAAATGGAGATGATAACACTTACACTTGTTTTACTGACTTTCTTGTTGAGGAGGGTGTTTTTATAAACATTAATCCTTCACAGGACAGGCTGTTATGGTTATGACTTCATTTTAGCCTGCCTGGTCATTTCTGAGGCTTTGTAGGCGGGTTCCCCCCACCTCTGTTAGAGGCTTTGGGGCAGACAAAGCACGTGAGCCCCCGTGGGGGTGTAGGAGGAGGGGCTTTCCGTTGGAGCCTCGGCTTTGGCTTCCTTTTTGTTTCTGTACCTGAATTAGCACCCTCATT
This sequence comes from Trichosurus vulpecula, assembly GCF_011100635.1. NCBI lineage: Eukaryota > Metazoa > Chordata > Mammalia > Diprotodontia > Phalangeridae > Trichosurus > Trichosurus vulpecula. The sequence continues at coordinate 124,417,771 of NC_050575.1, read as the reverse complement.
TCCTCTTCAAGCAAGAAAGCCCCAGGCCCAGACTCACATATCTCCTCTGGGGAGGACTCGGGAAGGTTATTCTGCCGTGCTGGCTGGACCACACAGATGTGGCCCATCCTTGGCTTCCCTTGCTTGCACATGGAAAAGAAAACAAGCCTGCTTTGGAGCTGTACCTCTGACAGAGTTTCTCCAAGAGTCTGGACAAATTTTGGACTTGATGGGTATTCTGGACGAGGATAGTAAGACAGCTTCGTTGTCCCCTCTCTGCCATTTGGACTTACTCCAGTCTGGAGGAAGGCTTGAGGAAAGACTAGGGTAGGTGAGTGTTGGCCTGGCACGGAGGCCCTTGGCTCTCTGGTTCTCAGGTTCTCACTGTTCTACTTGTTTCAAGATTGGATGAGTTATTCCTCCTCCCTTTCCCTCTCTGCCCCTATTTTCCTCCAAATTCACCTTTTTTTAACCCTTTGACCCGACTGGGAGTTAGGAGGAGAGATGGACTTTGCTGTCCCTGAGCCCTATTGGGTTTTGCCTGGGGAAGAGGAATAGCAATTTCACCCAAAGAAAGCCATAAACTGTTGGAGCTGAGAGGGGCCTTAGAACATAGAATGTTGGAGCTGGGGAGACCCTTAGAACATGGAATGCTGGAGTGGGAAGGGGCCCTAGAAGTTAGAATGCTGGAGTGGGGAGGGGCCCTAGAATCTAGAATGTTGGAGCTGGGAGGGCCTTTAGAACTTAGAATACTGGAGTGGGAAAAGGCCTTACAACATAGAATGTTGGAGCTGGGAAGGCACTTAGAACATAGAATGCTGGAGTGGGGAGGAGCCCTAGAACTTAGAATGCTGGAGTGGGGAGGGGCCCCCTAGAACATAGAATATTGGAGTTGGGAGGTCCTTTAGAACTTAGAATACTGGAGAGGGAAGGGGCCTTACAACATAGAATGTTAGAACTGGGAGGGCGCTTAGAACAAAGAGCAGAAAGGGTCCTTATATCAGGAAGGGCCATGGAAATCAGCCAATCAAACTCTCATATAGAGGGAAACTGTAACCCAAAGAGGAAAGGGATTTTCCATAGTTTTCTTAACCTGTTGCACCCTCCTCCCTTCTCCTCTCTATCATTTTAGTTGCTGGACCTGCTTAGTGATTTGAATGTAGAGAAACTTCAGAAAACAAACAGTATGAAAGTTAAATGAGAATTGCAATGAAATCTTATCTCCCCAACCAGATTGTGAGCTGCCTGAAGAGGGGGAGCCTGCCATCTACCTTTTGGGGGGCTGGGGGAGGGAGTGGGCAGATCTGGCATAGGACAACAGGATACAGAGTAGGTCCTCAGTAAATTAGCAGTTGGTTGATTGAAAGAGGAAGCTTAAACTGCACAAAAAGAAGCTGTGTGTGTCAGTGGCTCTTTTGTTTGAGGCAGCCAGATAGGACCGTCACTAGAAAATCACCACGGTCCCAGAAGCATAACCAGGAAAGAAAGCTGTCAAAATTAGAGAGGTCATTCCTTGGTACACTTGGCCTGATCACTAGGTCATAGCTAGAGGCCATTTTCTGAAGCTGGGTTATACAGCTGAAGAGAGCTGTGGAAAATTTAGAGGATGACTAAAGGTAATTAAAGTCCTGAAAAAATTACATAGACTAAAGAAAACAAGTCTGAAGTCTTTTTCCAGTGGAAGCTCTTACCCAAAGGATGACAATCAGCAGCCGGCATTGCTTGGCTTTTACTGACAAGCTAAGCTAGGCAGTAGCAAGTATGGAGAGGCAATGGGGCTTAATGACAAGATCACTGGAACTGGAGTTGAGAGCTGGTTACCAACGGTGGTTGGGAGTGGGGAAAAGAATATTTACCTTCCTTTTCCCCTGATACTAGTGGGAAGGGAGCATTTGAAAGTGTTGTGGAAATGGCAACCATGGTTATTTGAGACGGTGCGGGGTGGAGAACCTGCTGCCTTGAGGCCGTATGTGGCCTTCTAGGTCCTTGAGTGCAGCCTTTTGACTGAGTCCAGTTTTACTGAACAAATCCTTTTATTAAAGGAATTTCTTCTGTGAAGTTTGGATTCAGTCCAAGGGCCAAATTTGCAGACATAGAGGGTCACGCCCCTGGAGCTCTGTGCAAATGGTTGCCTTAGATGGGATGGTCAGACCCTAGGAGCCAAGATCCATTTATGTTAGGTAGCACCTAGGCCTGCTGAGTGGGATCATCTGAGTAGGTGGGAGGAACCTATGTGGGTGAAGGTTCCGAGACCTAGTAGTATATAAGAGTGGGATCTTTACCTTTATTAGTCTTGGACAAATGTGTGGTCAAGCCTAGAGATACCTTCTCAGAATGATTTTAAATGAATAATATAGATTAGATTCCAGAGGAAACAATTATATTAAAATATAGTTATCAAAATACTTTAAAAATCAAGTTAATGAATCCCTATTTAAAAGCCTTTGCTATAAAGGGCATGGTTACAGAAGCAAGTACCGTTGTCTTCTCCTTTTTCATCTGGAAAACAAATCAACGACTAGACCTCAATGAAGAGGAAGTGATAGAAGAAATCTGAGCAAAGAAATAGGAAGTGGCAGGAAACCCCTGCATAAACAAATTCCCTTCACCTAAATCCTGGTGTCTCCAGAGCCTCCTAGATGTGCTTTCCCTGTAAAAACCTTGAAGGCTGGAATTACTCTTCTCTTTTTAAAGGTAATAATGGACGCTGAAACGTCTTCCTAAGGCACTGAGGGCAGTTTGCACAGGTATAGACAGACAGGGCGGTGTGGTGAAAAAATCACTGGATTTGGCATCAGATGATCTGGGTTGGAGTCCAGATTCTTCTACTTATTACCCGAAAAGCTTGAGGGAAAGTCACTTGAAGTCTTTGGGCCCAAATGAGCTTCTAAGGTTCTTTCTAGCTTTAAATCCTATAATTAGGGAGCCAAATAGGAGAGCAGAAAAGCCAGGAAGAGTAAGGGATTCAGACTCTTGCTGATCTTACTGTGGGTGGAACAGACTCAGCAGGAAAGAAGTAACTTGCAGGGTTAACTTCCTGGTGTGGTGGGCAGCTTTTAACAGAGGTTTAGCAGGTTTGGGGAGAGGGAGGGGAAGAGCCTTCAACTCCACAGACTGGCTTCCAGCAAAGACCTCTGGAGAGTGAGGGAAGATGCATGACATTTTGTTGGGGAGACTTTGGAAATCCTAGTCCCATGGGAAAGCTTTAAAAGTCCTTTAGGATGGTCTGACTTGGCAGGAACAGAGGTAGTAGGTATAATATGGGATGGCTTAGCACCTCTGGGATTCTATGATTAAGCCTAGAAAACAAATAAGAAAATATTTACTGTTAAGTAGAGACATAAGAAAATGTTTTATATTTTAATATGTATGTGTAATATGATTTACATTCTGTTGCCCCATCTTGATGGATGTGGAAGGTACTCTAGGTTCTTAAAGGTTATTTCAACAGGTGTCAAGTCTAGCAGGTTCTAACCAGCTGGCAAGGCCAAGCAATCAAATGAGAAGCTTTTATTAAGGTCATGCTAGGCCAAGTGAATACAAGGACAAAATTTAAACTGACTCTGTCCTCTGGGTACTTGGGTTCTGTCTTTGGAGACAAGATTTACACATTACATATCAGTGTATATAGAACAGAAATTAAGTCAGTGGAAGGGGTGGCACTAACCCTGAGTGTGGAGATCTTCATTGATAGAGGGCTATTAAGTGATAGATTTCTTTGGCTACAGCGGCTCATGAAGGTTCTCTACTAAGGTGAGGTAGGGCTGTGACATACCTTGATGGAGCCAGCACCCACATCCATTGTAGGATCCTAGATTTAGACCTGCAGGGGAACTTAGAGCATTTTACAGATCAGCAACTGAAGCCCAGAAAGGTTAATTAAGTCACTTGTTCAGGGTCATGCTAGGAGTGAGTGGCAAAGTTGGGTTTCAAACCCAGTTCTTGGATTCCAATTCTAACCCCATATCCACTGTATCATGCTGTGCCTCACCTTAAAGTATAGTCAATAAACATGTTTTAAGCATCTTCTATGTGCTAGGGATACATACAAATATGAAAAATACAACTCTCATGGAGCCTGCACTCTAAAGGGGGAAGACAAAAGAAAGATGAAAAAGGGCGGGAGAGGTAACCGGTGAGTTTAGAGGCATGATGAGGAAGTCAAAGTAGTCCAAAACAAGTCCTGCCAGAGAAACTTAATAAAAAAAAAACAGTCCTAAATGAGTACATGAGTGGAATGGTTAAAAATTTAAGAGGTATCTGAGGATATATACCATTATCTCTTCCACATCAAGGGGTTTAGGGGTATAGCACCCCTGTGATCTGGAAAATCCATGTAAAATTTTTTGCCCCTCCCTTTGTACCAGAGAAGTCTGACTTTTTTTCTTTTTCTTTTATGGGGTGTTTACAGTATTAAAAGATAAAATATGTTTATATTATATAGTGTATATATTTTATGCATTTCTGAGTTTCTAAACTTTTTCTATGTCATCTGCTGTTCTTCACATACTGTCAGCAGTTTCTACAAAACTCCCCTAAAATTCCCATTTAATTTCTTATGTAGATCTCTGATATATTGAAACCAAGATGGGGAAAATCGAGATGTGGAAGGGATAACTGTAACTGAATAAGATAGAGATAGAGAATTTTTTTTTAGAACCTTTCTTTCTCTCTCCCTCTATATGTGTGTGTATACATATTTGACATTTGAATATTATTTGAAATTTGATACAAGTATATTATATATGTATGTGTGTATGTGGGTGTGTACATACAAACCATTTATGAAATGCTCAATCCAAATGATTCAGTCATCCTTCTTATCTCAGACAGAGCTTTCCCAATGAGTTGCATATTTGAGCAGAGAGCACTGAACTGGGCCTGGTTTTGAGGCTCATTTTCTCACTTTTTCTCCTCAGCTAAGCTGGTTCAAATTTATATACAGCTTTAAGCCATACACACACATGGTAGAGGGAGAGAAAGAGAGATCAAGTATCCTTACAACATATTTTAAAAATACATGGAATGTTAGAACTGCAAGGAACCTTGGAATACAGGATGCCAGAGCTAGAAGGGATCTCAGAACATAGGATGCTAGTGCTGGAAGTGACCTTAAAACATAGTGTTAGAGAGAGTTCATCTGGTTTAACTCCTTTGTTAAATTGGCAAAACCAAGACCCAGAAGATGAAGTCACTTAATTAAGGTTATACAGGGAGCTAGTGACAGCTGAGACTTGAGCTTCAGTCTGGTGGCCCAGGCCAGTCACTAAGCTCCTCTTCTGCCACATTTCCTTGGGAATTGAATCAGAATTCCTCCTGAGCTAATGGGAGGTTTTTCATTTTGACCCCTGAAGTATAAAAGCGTTCTTGGGAGTGGAACGTGAGTTTTACCGTTCTGCCAGATGGTAGGAGCACCTATTGCTTCGTGAAGGGATGGAAAAAAATAAAAGACACGGATTTCCCTGCTTCTTCTGACTGGACGCATTAAGCCCAGTGTGGCTGAGCACCTAGAAAAGAGATCAGTCAGTGCCGGGCCCTGTCTGGGGCATTTCTGAGCATTGCACAAATGTTTGATCCAAATGATTCGATCACCCTCCTTATCTCAGACAGAACTCTCCTAATAAGCTGAAACGTAGGTGAGTAGAGGAGCACTGAACTGGGCCTGGATTTGAGACTCATTTCTACTTGGCAACTAACCCAGCGGCCTTAGGCCAGTAACGTAATGATGACTGTAATGGTTCAAATTTATATTAAGTTTTAAGACTTGCTTAAAAAGGGTTTTATATGTACTGTCTCTTGATCCTCCCAAGAAGTGATGCTCACTTCTGAGTTATACCTTCATTGAGTTAGGGAGCATGTTATTACTCTCATTTTACATTTATTAGTGCTAATTGCTCTCTAATTATTTACTTTTATTTGTACTAATTACTTATTAGTACTAATAATTTATGTTTGTATACTGCTCGATGTACATTTAATTTATCCCTCACAATGACTCTACAGCTATTATAATCCCCATTTTACAGAGGAGAAAACTAAGTCTCAGAAAAGTTAAATGATTTGTTCAGGTTCACACTGTTAATAACTATCAGAATCGGGATTTGTGCCCAAACCTGATGCTCCTGCTATCCAGCTTTTTGGCATGGTACCATATTGCCTCTCGGTATCTTACTGAAAAAGTAGTCAGAAGAATTAATAGAGAGAGGCAAATACTTGTCCTGCAGTGCCAAAGAATGAGTCCGCAAGAAAGCATTTATTTCCCAAGCATTTCCCATTTCTTTTCATCTGGATACCTGGGTCGATATAAGCCAGATGGAGAATGCCGGAGCCAGGTACCAGATCTCTATCCCTCGTCTTCCAGTTGTTGCTTAAATTCCCTTCACCAGGCAAGCAGCTGTGCCTTGGACATTGTATTTTCCATGGAAAGCGGAGCTCAAGCTGGGCAAGGTTTCACCAGGTTCTCGACACTTTTGTGGGTTTTGTTTGTAAATAAATACCTCTGCTTTCTGGACAAGGTAAAAAATGGCTGGGAAATGTGCCCTTCTCATGGGCCTTGACTTAACAGCAGCTAGGATTTAAATACTTTTGTCAGCAAGAATTCTGACAGAAAAAGTATCTGTGAGTAAACTCCTTCAAGATTTAAAGCTGGAAGAGATCATAGGGACCATGTAGCCTAAACTGCTCATTTTACAGACGAGGAAACTGAGGTCAGACAGGATGGAGTTGCCTGTTCAGGCAATGTGTCTTATTTATTCTAATGTGTGCGCCAGTGCTAGTAAATTAGATGTTGTGTAGTGTGCACCTCATTGCCCCAACACTAGTAAATTAGATGTCATATAGTAGGTGCCTTATATATAATAGGCACCTTATTGCTCCAACACTAGTAAATTAGATGTCACATGGTGGGCACCTTATGTGTAGTAGGCACCTTATTGCTCCAACACCAGTAAATTAGATGTCATATAGTAGGTACCTCATTTGTAGTAGGTGCCTTACTGCCCCAAAACTAGTAAATTAGATGTCACACAGTAGGCATCTAATTTATCAAATGAATTGAATGGGATGGTTTTATCCTCTGAAAGGTCATGTAATCCCCTTCAGAAAAGTAAAGCTTTTCTCAGTGGAGATGATTTAGGTATCATCCTGTATGAAGAGAGGCAGATGTACTAAATGGTCTTCTGAAGTCCTTTCAAGCTTAGGTTTATGAAGGTGGGCAATCATAGGAACCTATGATATTAAATCATATGATTTAAAGCTTGGCAGGCTTTTAGAGATCATCTGACAGTTACTTGTGCATGCAAACCCTTCATTTTACAGATGAGGAAACGGAGGTTTAAGATATGAAGATTTGGTCTCTGCTTTAAAAAAAAAATCCTTTGTGTATGAAGGTTTTAGAGAAAACCATTTAAGTAGACTGCCCAAAGAGAAAATCCCTTGGTTTCTCCCTTGTTGCTTCTCTAGTTTTTTTCTTTTTAATTTTTTCAAATTTTCCGTTAAGCGGCAGCAGCAGCAGCAGCAGCTAGCAGAAGTATTTGTACTTTTCAGCTAAGAGGTGGCTGGCTGTTTTTGAGTTTTCAGAGCTCTGCGTGTGAGGGTGTGGGAGGGGGCAGGCAGACTTATTTGGTGGTGCCTGGTGGGTGGGAGGCTCTTGTCCCCGGTGCAGGGCACTGCCACAGACATGGCCTTTGGGCCTGGGGTGGAGTTTTGGTCACCAGAGCCAGCATGGTCACAGTCCAAGAGTGAGATATTATGGGCTTTTGCATTTGGCTCTGAATCAATGATCCCAGTAAACAACCTATTTCCTGATGTTCTAAGGAAAAACATTCTCTGAAGCCTAGAGATCAGTCTTCTGTCTAACCCCATGCCACTGGTGGTAATATTTAGTCTCCAGCAGGAGGCCTGAAGCCTGGCAACTTCCTTTAAATCCAGTTCCTCCTGATTCAGCAGAGCTGGCCCCAGTAGAACTTTTCTTTTCTCCCCATTTATACTTGGGGAAGGGAGGAAATGTAAGGCATGTGAAATACCGACAGGGAACTAGGCGAGTCACTGAATAACAGTACTAGCTAGTACTTACATCATCCCTTAAGGTTTGTACTTGTCCTACCTTATTTCATTTAATCCTCACAATAACCCCTGTGAATTATGATTCCCATTATATAGGTGAAGAAATTGAAGTTGTGAGAGGTTAAGTGGCTTCCCCAGGGTCACAAGACTAGGTAGCGTGTATATCTCTCTGGGCCTCGGTCTCCTCATTTGCATAAGGAGAGGGTGAGACTTCTAAACTCCCTTCCAACTCTAAATCTCTGATCCTATGAGCTGATGACATGATTTACTTCTGCATTTACGGACACATTCCTGTGACAGTTTTTGTAAATTAAGAGGAATTTCCTGTATGAACCTACCTGGGACAAAAAAAAAAAAAAAGCTTTGGTCCTTCCTATCCCAAGATCTGTTCATCATGAGAAGAGACAAAGTTCTTTCTTTCTTTCTATTGGACCAACAGTATGAAAGTTGGCTGTTGACTTTTGAACTTTCCAAGTATGTTTCTACTCCACACTAGTCCATCAATAGTATTCCTCATTTCTGTGCATCCCACTGCCCTACCCCCTTCCCCAGGAGTGGACATTAACTTCATTCTGCTTCCAGTGTAGGGTTCAATGGTATCGGGAGGTAGACTCTAGAAAACACAACATAAGAAAGGCAATGTTGTATAGTGGAAAGAAATGGATTTCAGGAGCCCAGAGACCCAGGTTCAAAGTTCAGATCTGCTACTTTCTCCCTTTGTGACCTCCAGCAAGAACTTTTCAGTCTCCATTTTCTCTTCTAAAGTGTGGGGGTTGACCTAGATGTTCTTTAATATTCTTTCCATCTCTAAAGCTGATTGTTTTCTGTTGCTCAGTCTTAGCTCTGCCACTTAACTATGTGACTGTAGGTAAGCCATGTCACCTTTGAGCCTCAGTTTTTTCTGTAAGATAAGAGAGTTGGACTAGAGTATCTCTGTAAAGCTCATACTGGCTCTGAAAATCTATGATTTACTGGAAGAAGGGAGAGTTAGCAATGTCATTACCCAGCATAGAGCATCAGAGTCCCCCCATCTACAGCATCTCAGTGCAAACCACTGAAATAGTTACCCTTGTAACCACACTTGTATTGTATGCTGGAAATCATAACCATGATCTCTCGGCTCTATGCAGTAAGGACAACTGCTGTGTGTGTGTGTGTGTGTGTGTGTGTGTGTGTGTGTGTGTGTGTTTAAAAATCACCATTAAGAAATATATGATAGGAAGTTAATACATGATAATGTAAAATAATCAGGTCATTAAATATCATTGCCTATGATTATATATTAAATATGCGATGAATTGGTTATTAATTATAATACATTAAGGTACTGTTTTGGTCTTGTGCCTTTAAATCTGAATTCTCTATGATGAAAACAGACTGTCCTTTCCCCATAGCAACCCTGTGAAGTAGGTGGGGCAGAAATGAGTCTCTCTATTTGACAAATCAGGAAGCTGAGGAGACCAAGTGGTTAAATTACTGGCTACCAAGTGATGGAACCAGGACTGAAACCCAAAACTTTGGCCTCATTTTACAATATGCATTGTACCTTATCCTGTGGCTTCTGCTAGTTTCTTCGGCCTTTTTTCATACTTCAAGAGCTGTATGGTTTCCTTGTCATGGGTCTTCCTTTCACTGATATATGTGGTAACTCCTCCATGTTCTCTTGACACAATTATTATTCGTGTTTTTCTTAATAACAGAAACAACAACAAAAACAAACTCATAGAGAACCTTTTCAAGGTGCTGGAGATCCACCTGGGATTTTTGGAACCTTTGAGGTGTATCAGTGCTCAGACTATTACCCCTTTCACTAGATGACTGATTTATCTCCTGCTTCTGACATTTCCTGCCCAAGTGACATTGGACAAGGCACACCACCTCTTTGACCTTAATTTCCTCATCTGTAAAATGAAGGGATTGGGCTAGATAGCTTCTGAGGTCACTTCCAGCTCTAAAACCGTGATCCTATGATCCTTTTCAAGGCTTTCATGTCTTTAATAATTTATCTGCCTAAATTCTTCATTGATGCCTCAGAATCACTGAATTTGAGAGTTGGGAGAGAACACAGGAGCCATCTGGTCCGACTGTGAATGAAAAATATACGATAACATAACTGACGCATGTCATAGAAGGGATGCTGTTATACCAGCAGAGTATAAATTTGGTTTGTCAGGTCTCACCAACTTGGTAAGATCTGGAAACAAAGGCATATCTAGTACTAGCCTAAGGACCAGTAGAGCTAAGTATGAAGAAGCGTGTCTCTGGAAGCTTGGCCATAGCTCAACCTTGAAATACTAAACAGGCATAATGTGGTTGGGATGACTGAGGGAACATTTTTGTTTATCTATATTATCCGTAGGAAATGAGACCTAAGCTTAGATCTTACACATTATTTGAATGACCCTTGTCCAGGAGCTATTGTGGATAGTGCCCGTCGGAGTTGTGGGTAGAGTACTGACCCTGGAATCAGGAAGACCCAAGTTCAAATATGGCCTCAGCCACTTGTTACCTGTGTAACTCTGGGCAAGACACTTAAGCTCTGCTGCTTCCCTTTCTCCATCTATAAAATGGGGTTAATAATAACACACACCTCCCAGGGTTGTGGTGATGATATTTGTAAAGTTTTTTAATGCACTACATATGACATGTAATACATAATTTATTATTAATGCTCACGTGAAGAATATGTTATAGTCTAAAAAATTTGTGATTTGCCTGATTCTTTTTATAGTTTGAATCTTATTTTTTTTATTTCTTTAAAGTAAAATATCAAGATGAAATTAATTTGTCTGGCCAATAACTTAAACATGAACAGTATGAGGTTAGGAAAGTCTTCTTAAAGAAGACTGCACAGTACCATGGATTTCTTTTAAGCAGTTTGTATCATACTTCAGTGGATTCATGATTTCATTGATGACAATACATATTCCATTGGCATAGCTCATCTATCTGTGCTTTTCCATCTTGCATGATTCTTGTTCGTGTTGTTCTATATCTTCAGCATTGGATTGATCCAGTCTTGGCAGTCTTCCCTTTGCCCCTTTCTCTTGCTCATTCATATTCTCTTGCTCTCTCTCCTTCCCTCTTTCTCTTTCCTCCCTTCTTTCCCTTTCCTCTCTTCTCCACCTCTCCTCCCTTTTCCCTCCCTTCCTTCCTTCCTTCTTTCCCTTTCTGGATAGCAGTGTTGTCTATCCACTGTCCCTTGTTCATAATTACATGGCTAGTCCAACTCCTTTTCAGATTATTTATTTCCACAGTGATTTCTCTGACATTACTTGTACGTAATAGGTCATGGTGTGAAATGGGTTGCCTACTTTTGCTCTCCATGCATACTTTCGGCGTCTCTTGCTACTTCAGTTTTTTGAAGATTGTGGCATTCCAAGATTTTCAACTGCATAGCTTTGTAGGATGAATATGTGTTTAAAAAATATGAGTTTTTGCATTTGTGAAAGGCTTGGGATGTTTAAAAGCACTGTATATTAGCCCAAATGCAAGCCATCTTTTTCTTCTGATTCAGTTGTCCCTCTGCTGGGTCTATTCCAGATATATGAACTGATATAGTAAATGAGTCTACTTGCCATACAAATGCATACCAAAATCTGGACAATAAGTATTTTTGATCCATTTAATTCTTTCTCTTCTTAAACCTCCCTGTTTTAAGTAAGTACATATCTTACTAAGGAGTCTCTGAAATGTTCTGGCGCTTGTTGCATGAGCCTCTACAGGACCTTATCACTTATATCAGGAGTTCTCAAACTTTTTTGTGTGTCATGGACCCCTCTTTTCAGAATAATTTTAAATGCACAAAATAAAATACGTAGGATTATTTCAAAGAAAACCAAAGATTATTGAAAATAAAGGTGTAATTTCCACACCACCCCCCTCCCCATCCAAGTTGATGGACACTGTGAAATGTATCCAAAGACTCCTTCTGGGTTCAAGGTTAAGAAACCTTGCTCTATAGAGAATAATCCCTCTTCCATTTAGGTTCTGGGTAAGCCATTCCCCATGGTTACCTCACTTATGGTAAGAATTGCATTTCCATGATTTATGCTTTGCTTGACAGTCATCGGAGGGTCATTGAATGGAATTTTATCTCTAGGGTTGCATTTATCCAGGAATATTGTATGGTGTTTGTTTATGCATGACAATCTCCTCATCAAGGAGAAACTTTAAGGTAGTGTTTTTACTCTACACACTCAAGTTCATTTTAATGGCAGTGGGGTCTTGCTTTCTCTTCATTGTTCAGTCAGATGTGTCTGCTATAGAAAAACTCTTCTGAAAACCTGTGAGGTAGGATGGATTGAGTAAAGGACATGAAGTAAGAAAAATCTAAGTTCAAATCTTGCCTCTTTTAGTTACCACTCTGGGGAAGTCCCTTAATCCCTCTGAGCCTCAGTTTCCTCATCTGAAAAATTGTGATCATAATAGCACCTACTTCATAGTGTTCAAAGTGCTTTGCAACTAAGAAACATTATGTGGATATCAGCTATCATTATTATCACATGCATTTTTTTAAAAAGAAAATGGTGAGTATTTAGATTATTCTGTCGAAGATTTTATAAAAATGAGAATATTAATGAGTAGTTATTGATATTCTCATGGTTGCTTTTGTGTGCACATTGTATTTCTTTTCAAGCAAAATAATTTACTTTATTGACTATGTTCACCCTGCTATAGGGCCTTTAAGACTATTTTAAATTTAATATTTTATTTTTCCCCTATTACATGTAAAAACAATTTTTTAACATTCAATTTTAAAACTTTGAGTTCCAAATTCTCTCCCTTCCTCCCTCCCCTCATTGAGAAGGCAAGCAATTCGATATAGGTTTTACATGTGTAGTCACACAAAATATATTTCTGTATTAGTCATGTTGTAAAAGAAAACATAGACTAAAAAAAAAAACCTCAAGAAAAATAAAGAAAGTAAAAAAGTATGCTTCAATCTGTATTCAGACACCATTAGTTCTTTCCCTGGGGATGGATAACATTTTTCATCATAAGTCCTTCAGAGTTGTCTTGGATCACGGGGTATTACTGAGAATAGCTAAGTCATTCACAGCTCTTCATCTTACGATATTGCTCTTACTTTCCACGCAATGCATTTCACTTTGTATCAGCTCATGTAAGTCTTTCCAGGTTATTCTGAGAGCATCCTTCTCGTCATTTCTTATAGCACAATTACATCCCATCACAGTCACATGGTACAGTTTGTTCAGTCATTCCACAGTTGTTGGGCGTCCCTTCAATTTCCAATTCTTTGCCACTAGAAAAGAGCTTTTTGTTTTTTATCTCTTTTTAGATATAGACCTAGTAGTAGTATTACTAGGTCAAAGAGTTTATGATTTTATAGTCCTTTGGGCATAGTCCCAAATTGCTCTCGAGAATGGTTGAATCAGTTCACAGCTCCACCAACAGTGCATTAATGTCTCATTTTTCTCATATCCCTTCCAACATTGTTCTTTTTTCTTTTCTGTCCTATTAGCCAATCTAATAGGTATGAGGTAGTACCTCAGAATTGTTTTAATTTGCATTTCTTCAGTCAATAGTTACTTAGAGCATTTTTTCACATGGCTATAGATAGCTTTGGTTACTTCATCTGAACACTGTTCATATTTTTTGACCATTTATCAATTGAGGAATGGCTCTTATTTTTATAAATTCAACTCAGTTCTCTATATGTTTGAGAAATGAGGCCTTTATCAGAGAAACTTGCTTCAAAGTTTTTTTCAGTTACTACTGCTAACTGTATTTCCCTCCATCCTATTTCCCCCACTCAGTTTATTCTATCTTCTCTCTCCTTTCATCCTATCTCTTCTCAAAAGTGTTTTTGCTTCTGACTCCCCCTCCCCCAGCCTGTCTTCCTTTCTATCACCCCCTCCCCATACCCACCCACCCCCCCCACCACACACCTTTTTCTTATCCCTGCTACTTTCCTGTAGGGTAAGATGGACTTATAACCAATGGAGTGTGTATGTTATTTCATCTTTGAGCCAGTTCTAATGAGAGTAAGGTTCACTCACTTCCCCCACCACCACCTCCCACATCCTCCCCTCCAATGTAAAAGATTTTTCTTGCTTCTTTTGTATGAGATAATTTGCCCCATTCTGCTTTTCCTTTTCCCTTTCTCTTAGGTGGTGATTGGTGGATTCTTTCAATTTCCATTTTACCCTCTGGTTCTTGAAGATCAGGGCAGTTTTTCTTCATAATTTCTTGAAAGATTTTGTCCAGGCTTTTTTTTTTTTTGATCATTGCTTTCAGGTAGTTCAATAATTCTTAAATTATCTCTCCTGAATTCATTTTTCCAGGTCAGTTGTTTTTCCAATGAGAAATTTCAAATTTTCTTTTTTTTTCTTCTCTTCATTTTATTTTATTATATCTTGATGTCTCATGGAATCATTAGCTTCCACTTGCCTTGTTTTTATTTTTAAAGAATTATTTTTTTTCAGTGAGCTTTTGTACCTCCTTTTCCATTTGGCCAATTCTAATTTTTAAGAAGTTATTTTCTTCAGTGAATTTTTGTATATCTTTTCCCATTTTCTTTATTTTTTTTAAACCAAGCAATTAACTCTTTTTTCATAATTCTCTTGCATTACCCTTGTTTCTTTTCCCAATTTTTCCTCTACTTCTCTAATTTGCTTTTTAAAATCCTTTTTAAGTTCTTTTTGGGCCTGAGACCAAATTACATTTTTCTTTGAGGCTTCACATGTAGCTATTTTAACACTGTTGTTCTCATCTAAGTTTGAGCCTTGATCCTCTCCAGCACCATAGTAACTTTCTATAGTGAAGCTCCTTCTTTGTTTTTTGCTCATTTTTTTCTGACTATTTTGTGATAATATTTTTATGTGAGAGTTGGGCTTTGCTCCTGCACTGTCCCAAGCTTCTTGTGCTGGAGCTTAGGGCCTTGCTGCTTGCTTTTACCAGAAGGGACACTTTCCTGTTGGCCTGCCTTGGGTATGAGGTTTTGCTGCTGGCCTTGGGACCTTGCTGCTAGGTTGTTATGGAGGCAGAGCCTTTCTGTTGCCTGGCCCTGGGAGAGGGATCTCACTGTTACTTGGCCCCAGGGGTGTGTGGTCTCTCTGCTGACCAGCAATGGGGGTGAGGCCTAACTGGTGGCCTGTGTTGGAGGTGGGGCTCCTGTGGTGGGGCCTTGCTGTACTGCATAGACCACTTGCTTGTCTCCAGGGCTGTTGGCTTGCAGGAGGCCAGGGCCTTGCTGATGGATTGCGCAGAGGCTTGGAGCCTAGTTGCAGACCCTCTGGCTGCTGCAGCTCCCCTCCCACCCCAGTGAGACAAACCTTTCCTGCTGAGTTCCTAAGCTACTTCCCTACTCCTAAATCAGTTTTGAGGAAGCTTTCAAGTTGCTTGGAGGGGAATTTGGGAGGGAATCTGGAAGTGCCTACCTCACTCTGCCATCTTGGCACAGGAATTGTCTGCTTCCCCTCTTGGAGGCATTGACAATTCATTTAACTTATAGTTTAGGTGGTGGCATTGTAATGGTCTCTGTCTTTTTATCCTTGCACTGCTGTTGGCATGTAAACTATTGTTAGAATGTAAGCTCCTTTGGGGCAGGAACTTTTTTCTCTTTTTGCTGTATCCCCAGAGCTTAGCTCATGAGCACTGTAAGAAAAGAAGACAAAGAGTCTCATGAAATGATGTTTCTTGTTGCTTTTGGTTGGGCCCACAGGGAAACTAAATCTGCCCTCTCCTCTAGGGCCTGGAAAAGAAGTTGGTTTGCGTGGTTATGTTGAACAAGACTAGTGAGCGGTAGAGCTGAGACTAGAACCCCCATCACCTGCCTCCCAGCTCTTTCTAGTACACCATTATGTGATTATCCCGAGTAGATTTCCACTTCCTAGAATCACCAGTTAGTTGTTCTGTTTAGAGAATAGGCTGAGGAGATTGAAAGCAAGAGTTTTGAATTCTTTGGTGTAGTTGCTCTAATCCATTGCTGGTGTCCTTACCTATTCACCCCAGGAAAAAGAATAGAGTTGGCATTATTTGTGCTTTTGTTGTAGTGTTTTTGTAGTCACTGTGTGAATGAGCTATGGTTTCTGTGAGTATCTTAGTTTTTCCTCCATTTCACTTAGTTGTGAATTCTAGCAGGTCGCTACCCTTTTCAACTCAATAGGTATTTATAAAGCATTTATCCCATATGGAAGGTCCTGTTAGGCCCTAGGAGAACCCGAGTAGAAAGGTGAGTGCTGTGGTGGATAGAGTGTTAGATTGGGAGTCGGGAAAACTTGGGTCAAAGTCTAATTCTGACACTTAGTGAACGACTATGGGCAAATCATTTAATCTGAGTCTCCCTTTTCTCATCTGTGAAGTAAGGATAATAGTATCTTACAGATTTGTTGTGAGGCTCGTGTGAAGTACTTTGCATACCTTTCATGCTATATTAATGCCCTTTGTTATTATTAATCTTATGGTTTATAGTAGAAAAAAGATATACCCAATTTATAACATAAAATAGAGGCAGGTAGGTGGCACAATGGGTCAAGAGCTAGACCTGGAGACAGGAATACCTGAGTTCAAATCCGGCCTCGGATATCAGCTATGTGATCCTGGATAAGTCACTTAACTTCTGTCTGTCTTGTTCTCCTCATTTATAAAATGAAGATAATATCACCTACTTCCCCAGGGATTTTTGTGAGGATAAAATTACTTTGCAAAGTTTAAAATGCTACAGAAATGCTATTTCATAACAACAATTAGAAGCCCATAAAAAGATGCAAATAAAATGCTATGAGGGATTTTCATGGGAACAAGTGCTGTCTTTGTAGAGTTGGCAAAAGCTTCGTAGAGGAGTTAGTTTCAGAGTCTTGGAGGATGAATAGGATTGTAACAAGTATTGGGGGGAAGTGTTTCAGGGAAAGAGAAAGGAGAGGGGGATCCTTTGGGGAACTGTGAAACAGCCAGGTTTAGTTGAGAGAGCATTGGATTCAGAGTTAAAGGACCTGGGTTCATACCTCAGCTCTGTTTCTTATCACCTTTGTGATATGAGATGATTCTCTTACCTTCTATGGGTTTATCACTAGTAAAATCGGACTACAAGACTTCTAAAGTTTCTTCCTTGGTCTAAATCTTATGATCCTTTGGCTTGAGCAGAATTACACATTTCCAAGTGTTTTTCTGCCAACTAGACAAGATGATCAACAGGCTATCAGCTGTCAGAACTGAGGCAATCTTGAAAATTGTGAAAGGTCCCCGCTCCAAGTTGGCTGCCAAGTACCTAATTGTCTTCCAGGAAAAAATGGGAATGTGTTTCTTAAGATATGTTCTCTGCCAAGACTCTGAAGAGCCAGTGATATATGTTGTCTCTGAGGCTTGGAATACAGAAGTGGAGAACTCACAGATTCAACCAACACCATTCTGAAATGCTTTGCTATCGGAAACAAGATTGAATCTTTCAGGAAATATTCTCAGTTTTAAGCCTCAAACAAAAACAGCCTTTAGGTTCAGCAAAAACCGGTATAGCAAGCATTTTGTCATGACAGTCAGAAAAAAAGTTTATTTTAAATGTTGCCTTTCAAATATCAGCTTTTTAAAACAATTTTTAAACAAATGTTCAGTTTGGCTGAGAAGTATCACGTCAATCTGATCCTGTCTCTCCTCGACGAAAATTTCAAGTGTCTCCAGCGTGTGGGGCCTTGGCTTAGTTTTCTTTTTCCTACTGCTCGTTTCTAAGAATAAATGTTCTCATACAACTTGATAAGAGATACAATTTCAATTCAGCCACTTTGAATTCACTACTGTGTGTAAAATCCTGTGCCAATCTAGTGGCCAAATTGCAAATAACTGATAAACGGAGAGAGAAGCACTTTGGTATAATTAATAGAGGGCTGGTGGCAAAGGCAAGGAAACCTTCGTTCATACCCAGCCCTGGGCAACTCTCGAAGACTGTAAGCTGCAGAGAAGGGGCCAATATGCTTTAGTATAGGGAGTTCTTCTCTAGCTATTCCCTACACTGAAGAAATCACAGTTCTAATAAAAAATAAGCAACAATAAGGTTAAAGGTGGAGACAAAGTTCTGGGAGAAAGTGGAGAGAGAAGAGATGGCTTTCACCAGGCATTGTTGGCTTCATGGAGGAGGTGGTGTAAGGATTAGATCTTGATGGAAGAGAGAGCCTCCAATAGATGAAGTTAGGATGAAAGTTCATTCCAGGCAAGCAGAGGGGTGTGAGCAAAGGCCCAGAGATAGGAGAAAGAAAGCTAGATGAAAACCAGATTTTCAGTAGAAGACAATGAGGTTACCAAGATCTTGGTGTAAACTGCTTAGCACAGTGCCTGGCATATAACAGGGGGTTTAATAAATGACTATGAATTTTTATGGATTGGTTGGAAATGCCACATTTTTCAGACTCCAGCAGTACTGGATTATAGGATCATATTTTCAGAGATAAAAGGCACCTTTGAGATACAATTGATCAGCTCCTTCATTTCATAGATTAGGAAGTTGAGGCTGAGAGAGGTTAAGAGATTTTCCCAAGGTTACACAGCTAGAAGTATCTGAGGTGGGATTTGAATCCGTCTTCCTGACTTCCCTTCCCCCCCACTTCCACTGTTCTTCATTTTTACTTGTCTTGCATTGTCTTGTATTTATCATAGTTTCCTTTGCACTCTCCCATTCCAGAACAGATCATTCTGTGTTTTGTGAGTTTATGAGAGAGAGAGAGAGAGAGAGAGAGAGAGGTGGGGGGAGCTGTTTTGTTTTTTCTCCTTGGCAGTAGGACTTGATATTTTAAACTTTGGAAGCACTAAAAGATGAATAGAATGTGGTTTTTGTAAGTTTACCTCATTTGACAGTTCTTTTGTACAGTTCCCAAAGTAGCCTGAAAGAGGTCATGATCAAATCTCAAGTCGGCTTTCTCATCTAATGAAGTGCCAAGACCTTGCCCTGCAGGAGTCACATTTGAATAGATAGTAAAAGTTATTACAAAATTGGTTCCAGACAAAGGTAACAAGAAGTCTAGGCTTTCTCTAAGATACTGAGGGAGACACTAGATATCACTAATTAAGTGAATAGGGGTTAAGTCTAGCACCCTGTCTACCATATTCGGAGGTGATAGTCAACAAGCATTTATTTAGACAACTATGTGTCAGGCACAGTGCTTAGCATTAGTAATACAAAAAAAAGGACAAAAGACAGTCCCCTCTCCCTGAGGAGCTCACTGTCTGATGAGGGGGAGAGACAACGAGCAAACAACTGTGTGCATTAAGGAGAATCAGGAAAGGCTTCTTGTAGAAGATGGGATTTTAGTTGGAACTTGAAGGAATGGGGGCCAGCCAGTGAAAATACCCAGATGGAGTGTCTTTTTCAAGCAGCAGCACAGAGACCAATATAACTAGATAGCAGAATACATGGGAGTGAGTAAGGTGTAAAAACTGCAAAGTAGGAGGGGACCAAGTTAGGAAAGGCTTTGAATGCCAAACCACATTTTCTATTTGATTTGGGAAGTGATAGAAAGCCACTGGAGCTTACTGAAGGGCACAGCCCATAGGGAGCATCATGATTCTGTCTCTCATTGACATAATGCTTTCCAGTTTATAAAATGTTTTGAAGCCATTGTCTCATTTCTTCCCCACTACAGTCGTATGGTGCATTAATATTGTCACGTCCATTTTATAGAAGAGAAGCAAAGGATCTTGCCTCAAATTCCTATAGCTAGGAGGTGACCAAAAGTTGGAATTTGAACCCAGAATTTCCAAAAGTCCAGAGCTCTTTCAACTACTGTACACCTCAGTACAGAAGGGAAAAAAAAGAGCAAATCACTCAAAAGAACAAAATCACTTCTTGAAAACTTTGAATCTGATGGGAAAACAACTCCTCTTCCTGCACCCCCAACTCCCCAATATGGGCAGGGCAGGACCCTACTATACTGTATAAAGACGGTATCTCACATATTTCTTCCTTTTGACATACACATTTATGTTTGTATACTCCATTAGTATCAGCTGTGTATGGCCTGGATTACAGTAAGCATTTGTGTGCCCTCAGTCCAAGGAGCACTTAAGAATGAAAAATGTAAGAATTTCCAAGTCATTTTATCCTCCCAAAGTTCCCATAATGTTGATGCATTATCAGTAGAACTTGGTGCTTTAATTTCCTTTTTAGGAGAAGTGATAAATTACACTAAGTAATCCATTCTTTTTTTTCCCCTTCAATCTTTGTTGGGGGTAGGAGGAGACTAAGTCTCCGAATCTCACCTAGGGTGAAGTACAGTAGCCCCCACTCATGGACCAGTCCCAATACTGACTGGCACAGAAGTTTATCTGTTCCACTTTCTTGACTTAGGCTGGTTCACCCCATCATAAGTCTTCTGGTGGCCCTTCACACTCACAGCCCCTGCCATGTTTGTGCCGATATAGTACTTTAGTCCTACTGCAGCTGAGAACTCCTGAACTCAAGCAATCCACCAGCCTGAGCCTCTCCCAGAAGCAGGGATTACGGGTGTGGGCCACCATGCCTGGCAGGGCTGCCTTTCAATAGAGATCTTCATTCACTTATCCTCCTTATAATTCTGTTTCCTACAGGGCTCAGTCTCATACCTTTGGCCTCATTATTACCATACATTAGGCACTGAGAAGTTGGCCCAGACATGGCAGACATTGAATTAGCAGTCTCTAAAATCCTTCCCAACTCTTCAATATTTTGTTACATACAATCTGTGATTTATGTTAACATCATAAACGTTATACTAATATAATAAAATTTGTTCAATCGTGTCCAACTCTTTGTGACCCCATTTGGGGTTTTCTTGACAGTGATACTAGAGTGGTTTGCCATTTCCTTCTCCAGCTCATTTTACAGATGAATCAACTAAGGCAAACAGGGTTAAAGGACTTGCCTGGGATCACACCAGTAGTAAGTGAGGCCAGATTTGAACTTTGGAGGCTGGGTCTCACTGACTCCAGGTCTAGCACTCTATCCACTAGGCACCTACCTGCCCCATATAGTAAAATTATAAGAGCTTAATAAATGAGCTCAATCTGTCAGTATATTAACAGGAGTTCTCAGCGGTCTTGTACTTATGCTTATCATTTGTCTAGCACCTCCGGCTCCCAAGCATTACCATTTACATGTCCCCTAGTCATCTCCAATTCTGAGTCCTCCAAACCAGCTTCATCTCTTGCTTCCCTATTTCTGTGCTATCATATTATTTCCTATTCAGAGGGGCTGGCTGGAGACCTTTTACATGTATACATTTTTTAATTTGACATTTATTCCTTTCTCCCTTCCACACAGACAGTGCGGTGGAAAGAAGACAGGATTTCGGATTGTATAACCTTGGTTTAAATCCTGGCCCTTTACTTCCTACCTGTCTGACTTTGGGCAGTCATTTAACCTTAGTTGGATTGGGTGATTTTTGAGATGCCTCCCAGCTCTAAAACTATGCTCCTGTAATCCCACTCTTTCCAAATGCACAACCAGTGGGAGTTTGAGACCTGAGAACTAGCCTCATTGGACTTTTAGGTTAATTTCCTGTGACTCTCTTGCATGTTAGACTGTTAATTTCTAACCTGGTCATCTTGCTCCTCCCCAACATATCTTATGCTTTCCTCTCCCTGTGTCATTTTTAATTGATCCCTCTGTGTAGAATGGCTTTCCTTAGTCTACTCCTCCTTCCCAGTATGACAGTCAAAAAATCCTAAGACGATAACAACAGATGGTCATTTTACTGTCTTCTATTCTTCCCTGGTCATAACATTTTAAGAAAGAAATTAACAAACACCTAGGTGGTGTAGTGGTTAGAGCTTTGGGCTGGGAGTCATGAAGACCTGGGTTAGCCTTAGATACTTAATGGCTGTGTGACCCTGGGCAAATCAGTTAACCTCAATTTCTTTCCCTGTAAGTGGGGATAATAACAGCAGTACCTGTTACTACAAAGATCAAATGAGATAATATTTGTAAAAAGTTTTTAGGACACTACCTAGCACATGGTAGGTACTCTATAAATGTTTATTTTTTTTTCTTCTCTCCTGCATCCCTAAACTGCCATACAATGAGGGTACCGGAGACCATAACCTAGGACCTCTTAAGGAAACTGATGACATTCAGCCTGGAAATTAGACTTAAGGGTTTATGACAGCTATCTTCAAGTATTTGAAGGGCTGTGATGTGAAAGAGGAATCCAACTAGTTGTACTTGGCTCTAGAAGGTAGAAGAACAAACAATGGGAAAAAAAGTTAAAAGCAAAAGCCTTGATCTTCATGTTAAAAAAGAGGT
Source organism: Trichosurus vulpecula (assembly GCF_011100635.1). Lineage (NCBI taxonomy): Eukaryota > Metazoa > Chordata > Mammalia > Diprotodontia > Phalangeridae > Trichosurus > Trichosurus vulpecula. Next base: position 124,395,501 of record NC_050575.1, on the reverse strand, counting down.
TTGTAATGATTAAAATTGTGCCCAAGTAAATAGGTTCCCTGAGGTAATGGAACTTCCATCCTTGGAGGTCTTCAAGCAGAGGCTGAATTAAAACTTGCTGTGGAAATTATGGGTGGTTGGCATACGTTGGACTAGTTAACTTTAGAAGTTTCTTGTAACTCTAAAATTGTGTGATTCGAGGTTAGCTCAAATGCTATCTCCATAATGAAGCCTTATTTTACTCCCTGTACCTGAGTATGATTTCTCCTTTGGAGAGAACTGGATTCAGTTACCAAAAAATATAGACATAATGGACTCATGATCAGGAATGAAATGCACTCCATAAGGGCAGACAAAATATTTACCTAAAGTCTTGTCCATAGGATTAGGAGTTTTTCAAACAGAAAAGAGAGAGGAAGGAAGAAAATTGTTCAAGAGTATCTTCCAAGTTAGATACATGTGCCATAGAAGATAGCAGGTATAATACAGAAAAAAAGAATATGGTAGAGAGGGTCAATAATTAATGAGAAGAGAGCCTGCAGTTCAGCCCATGACCCAAGATGCCTATCCTCAAATGCACAACATATGAGCAATAAGCAGGATGAACTAGAGTTCCTGATGCAAGGAGGCAGATTTCATTAAGGCTTAGTGAGACGAAGTTCATGGCTGGAAAAGGACTCTAAAGGATAAACCTTATTCAGAAAAGAACTGAGATCCAACAATATGTTGTTTACAAGAAACACATTTGAAACAGAGAAATGCACACAGAGTAAAAATAAGGAGCTAGAGCAGAATCTGTTATGCTTCAGCCGAAGTAAAAAAAAAAGGCATGGGTAGCAACCATAATCTCAGGCAAAGCAAAGGCAAAAATAGATCTAATTAAAAGAGATAAGTAAGGAAATTACATTTTGCTAAAGGATACCATAGCATAGAAAATGAAGTAAAATCAATACTAAACATGCATCAAATGGTATAGAATCAAAAGATTAAAGGAAATGTTAAATGAGTTACAGGAAGAAACAGTAAAATTATACTAGTGGAGGACTTCAACTCTCCCCTCAGAATGATATAAATCAAAAGAAAGAAGTTAAGGAGATGAATAAAATTTTAGAAAAGTTGGATATGATGGACCTCTGGAGAATATTGAATGGGAATAGAAGGGAGCATACCTTTTACTCAGCTCTATATGGCACTTCCACAAAAATTTACCATGTATTAGGGCATGAAGTTAAATTCAATAAAGGACCAAGGCAACACAGATTAAAAATTAATTGGAAACTGAATAATTTAATGCTAAAGAATGAATGGGTCAAAAAAACCCATAGAAACAATAATTTCCTTAAAGAGAATGACAGCAGTGAGATAACGTAACAAAATTTATGGGATGAAGTGAAATCAGTACTTGGGGAAGAAAATTTTTATCTCTAAGCACATCAGTAAAACAGAGAACAGATCAATGAATTGAGCATGCAACTAAAAGAACTAGAAAAAGAGTAAATTAAAAATCCTGAATTAAACAGCAAATTGGAAATCCTGAAAATTAAAGATTAAAGTTTTGAACTAATAAATAAAAGGAGCAAGTTTTATTAAAAAAATAATAAAATAGATAAACCATTGGCTAATTTGGTTTTAAAAAAGAAAGAACAGCAAGTTACCATTATCAAAAATGAAAAGGGTAAATTCACCACCAGTGAAGAGGAAATTATATGCCAATAAATCAAACAACCTAAGTGAAATGGATGAATGTCTACAAAAATATAAATTGCTCAGATTAATAGAAAAGGAAATAGAATATTTCAATAATCCAATCTTAGAAAAAGAAATTGAATAAGCCATCAATGAGCTCCCTAAGAAAAAAATCGCCAGGACCAAGTGGATTCACAAGTGAATTCAACCAAACATTTAAAGAACAATCATTTCCAATATTACATAAACTATTTGGGAAAATAAGCAAGGAAGGATTCCTACCAAATTCTTTTTACATCATAATTACAGTGTTAATACAAAACCAAGAAAAGCAAAAACAGAGAAAGAAAACTAAACCAATTTCCCTAATGAATGTTAATGCAAAATTTTTAAATAAAATATTAGATCAATATATCACAAAGATTATATACTATGACCTGGTGAGATTTATACCAGGAATGCAGGGCTGGTTCCATATTAGGAAAACTATCAGCATAACTGACCATATCAATAACAAAACCAACAGAAATCATATAATTATCTCAATAAATGCAGAAAAAGCTTTTGACAAAATACAACATTCATTCCTATTTTTTTAAAAAAAAACCATTTGAAAACATAGGGATGAATGGAATTTTCCTTAAAATGATAGTATCTATCTAAAACCATCAGCAAGCATTATTTGTAATAGGAATAAGGTAGAAGCCTTCCCAGTAAGATCAGGGGTGAACTAAGGATGTTCAATATCACCACTTTTGTTCAATATTATACTAGAAATGCTAGCTATAGCAATAGAAGAAAAAGAAATTGAAGAAATTAGAATAGGAAATGAGGAAACAAAACTATCACTCTTTGCAGATGATTTAATGGTATCCTTATGAGAATCCTAGAGAATCAACTAAAACACTTGTTTAAATAATGAACTTCAGCAAAGTTGCAAGATATAAAATAAACCCACATAAATCATCAGTATTTCTATATATTACCAACAAAGTCCAGCAGGAAGAGATAGAGATATTTAAAATAACTATAGACAGTATAAAGTACTTGGGAGTTTTCCTGCTGAGACAAACCCAGAAACTATTTGAACACAATTACAAAACACTTTTCACACAAATAAAGTCAGATCTAAACAATTGTAGAAATAATAATTCCTCATGGTTAGGATGAGCCAATATAATAAAAATGGCATTTCTATCTAAATTAATCTACTTATTTGGTGCCATACCAATGAAACTATTAAAGAATTATTCTATAGAACTGGAAAAAATAGTAACAAAATTCATCTAGAAGAACAAAAGGTCAAAAATATCAAGGGAATCAATGAAAAATGTGAAGGAAGGTGGTCTAGCAGCACCAGTCTCAAACTTTATTACAAAGTAGTAATCATGGCAAAGAAACATGGTGGTGGATCATTGGAGTAGATTAGGAACACAATACACAGTAGGAAATGACCATAGTAATCTAATGTTTGATAAATGCAAAGATCCAAGCTTTACAGGGAAGAATTCACTATTTGACAAAAATTTCTGGGAAAACTGTAAAGCAGTTTGGCAGAAATTAGGTATAGACCAATATCTCACACCACATACCAAGATAACATCAAAATAGATACATGATTTAAAAATAGTGATACAAGCAGATTAGGGGAGCAGTGAATACTTTACCTGTCAGATCTGTAGATAAGGGAAGAATTTATGATCAAACAAAAGAAAGAAAACATTACAGCATACAAAATGGATAATTTTAATAAATTAAAGGGTTTTTTGCACAAACAAAACCAATGCAGCCAAGATGAGAAGGAAAGCAGGAAACGGAAAAATTTTGCAGCAAGTTTCTCTGATAAAGGCCTCAAATATATAGAGAATTTATTCAAATTTCTCAAATTATCTCAAATATACAGAGAACTTATTCAAATTTATAAGAATATGAGTTCCCCAGTTCACAAATGGTCAAACAATATGAACAGATAATTTTCAGAAGAAGAAATCAAATCCATCTATAGTCATATTGAGAAATGCTCTGGATCATCATTGATTAGAAAAATGCAAATTAAAACAACTCTAAGGTATCACCTCACACCTCTCAGATTGACTAATATGGCATAAAAAGAAATGATAAATGTTGAAGGGGATGTGGGAAAACTGGGACGTTAATGTACTCTTTGTGAAGTTGTAAAGTGATCCAGCTATTCTGGAGAGCAATTTGGAACTCTGCCCAAAGGGCTAGACCCAGAAATACCTCTACTGGGTCTGTATCCCAAAGAAATCAAAGAAAAGTCAAAATGTCATGTATGTACAAAAGTATTTATAGCAGCTTTTTTTGTGATGGCAATGAATTGGAAGTTAAAAGGATGCCTATCAATTGGGAAATTACTGAACAAGTTGTGACATATGATTGTGATGGAATACTCTTGTGCTATAAGAAATGAAGAGCAGGATGATTTCAGAAAAACCTGGCAAGACTGACATGAACTCATGCAAAGTGAAGTGAGCAGATCCAGGGGATCATTGTACACAGTAACAGCAATATTGTGTGGTGACTTAGCTATTTTCAGCCATACAATGATCCAAGCCTATTCTGAAGGACGTATGATAAAAAATGCTATCCACCTCCAGAGAAAGAACTGATGGAGTCTAAATGCAAATTGAAGCATATTTTTAAATTTTTTTCTTTCTTTTTACTTTTTTTCCTTTCCTTTTTTTTGTTCTGTGTTCTCTTTTGCAATACAGCTAATATGGACATATGTTTTGCATGACTGCACATGCATAATCTATATTAAGGTGCTTGTCTTCTTGAGAGAAAAAGGAGAGAATTTCGGAACTCAAATTTTAATGTTAAAATTATTTTTAAATGTAATTGAGAAAAAATAAAATAAAAATGGCTTAATATTGTACAGCAGCAGCGTCAAACTCAAATACAAACCGGGGGCCACTAAATTATCAATATGGATCCCTGTAGCCTTATATTGACTTAGGTAACCACATAAACATTATCTGTTTCATTTTATTTTTTATTTATTTTTGTTGAATATTTCCCAATCACATTTTTTTCTGGTTTGAATTGTGGGCTGGGCCATGTGTTTGACATCTCTTTGTACAGTATATTCTGAAGTAGATTCACATAACAGGGATCTTATTAAACCCACAGAGAAAAAGCATGGTAGAGAATATTTAAGGGAGGATCGATGGAAAGAGACAGAGAAGTTGATATTCACTGTGCCATAGACCACTTTTGAGAGAAGAAATGAAACAACTAGTATGGAAAATAACAATAAAAATAGGCTTTAGGTAATGCTTTAGGGTTTGCAAATTACTCTATATGTTATCTCATTTGATCCTCACAACTTGGTGAGGTTAGTGCCAAATCTCCATTTTACAGATGAGGAAACAGAGTAAATTCTGTAGTGACTTGCCCAGGGTCGCACAGCTATTAAGTGGCTGCAGCAAGGTTTGAACACAAGTCTTCCTGACTCCAGATCTAGTGCTCTCTCCACTCCACCACCCAAATTGGATGGCAAGCTTGGTATTGAAGCACGACTTAGTGATATAGGACTACAAATGTCTAGAAATCTGCTGGCACAGTCTCTTGGTCAAAAGCAAAACAGCTGAAATGTTCTTACCTTGCCTTGAGAATTTTATTCTTCTGATGGTGGACAAAACTATGGAGAGTTGCTGTGGTGGACCTTACTTTGTTCCCCCAAAAAGGAGCTAGCTGCTGAAATAGAAATGAAGGGAATCATGGAGAGAAGTCAACATTCCATTCATAATTCATGGTAGAGAAGGTGAGGAAAGCTGGGGATAGTCTAACTGATGCCATAGAATATAGGAGAGTAGATTTAAAGGAATCTTCAGGGGAAAAATAGACAGGACCCCATGATCTCAAGTTTTACAGGAAAAGTTGGAAAGATGTCAAAAATGAAATTCTAAATACATAAGTAGAAATGATTCTGATGAGAATGAAAAAGGGATGTTGCTGAAACAGACTGATGTGAACACACAGAGATGGAGACATCTCAAATTTTACAACTCGTAGAAGATGGGAGCAAGGACAAGTGATGATTATGGACACATACAGAAAAAGAGTCTAGCCCTGTAAAAATAGCATTAGGTACCTAAAGCTCAGAATGAACTTAGACTGGGAAAGAACGTGAATGACAACAAAACAAACAAAAAGGCTTCTTTATAGCTTGGCTGGGGCAACAGTTACTCAAGAAATATATATTAAGTGCCTTCTATGTGCCAGGCACTGTGCTAAGTGCTAGGGATACAAAGAAAGGCAAAAGACCATTCTCTCAAGGAGCTCACAGTTTAATTGAGGAACTCACAGTATGAATGTAAGATCAAAAATGGAATAGAACCAGTGCTCAGGGAGAGCTGATGGGAAAATAATGATTGTATTTCCGTTGGGGTTTTTCCTCTAGCCAAAGATTCTGATCCTTGGACTGATAAAAATAGTTTACAGAGAATCGAAGCCCAAAGTGAGAGAGCAGATGGTGAGAATGCATGGCTGTGCTCAGTACATTCAAGTTACCAAGCCCAGAGAAACTCTTTGGCAGCATACAGTGTTTAGCTCCAGGCATCAAATTTTAGGAAGGATGTTGAAAATTTGGGAATCATCTAAAGAAAGGGACTAGGATAGAGGCCAGACCAGAGGTTCATCAGTTGAAGAAACTAAAGAAATTTAGCCTGATGAAGAGAAGACTTGAGAGGAGCATGCATGATAGCTCTCTTTGATACTTAAAGGGCCTTCCTGGAAGAGGGATTTATATTGTTCTGCTTGGCTCCCAGAGGCAGAATTAGGGACTATGAAGGGAGGGTGAGGAGAGGGGGTGTTAGGAGTGGGGGGGTGGAATATTAAGGCGAATTTAAGATTGATGGAATATGCTTCCTAAGTCACAGGGAATAGGGATCTATTAAAAAAGGGCATCAAGAAAGGGTACATGCTTCCTCCATGGTACCTCTCATACCACTCTGGGAAGTCTACATCTTAAAAATATTGCAGAAGAGCTGCTTATGCAGGTCTAGTTTGGACTAGATGAACCCTGAGGACCCTTTCTGCTCTGAAATTCTGTGAACTTTCTTTAAGACCATTGTAATTTACTCCTTGATGACTCTTCCCTCTACTGAATGGTGTATAACTAAGAATAATGGCAAGCATTTACATAGTGCTTTACATTGGCGAAGCACTTAACTAATATTACTTCATTTTATCCTTACAACCACTCTGAGAGGTACATGCTGAGGCAGGCGGTGGTTAAGGGACTAGCCCAGGGTCACACATATAATGTGTCCAGGACTGGATTTGAACTCAGGCATTCCTGACTCCAGGTCCAGTGGGTTATCCACTGTCTGTATTCAGTTCCACAAATCTTTACTCGGTGTCTACTATCAGAAAGGCTGTATGCTAGACACTTATGGGATACAAAGAAGGCACAACCTTTGGTTTTTTTCCCCATGATGCACACCTTTGAACTCTCTGAATTATCAGGCAACCTTTGAATTGTAGATTAATGCATTAATGCTTCATTTGTGCCGAGAGATAGACATACCAGGTTTTAGTCTGGTCCGTTAAATGATCTGTAATTTCTTCTTTTTTCCTTCCCTCCCAGGAGAGAATAATGATCTCCAAAGGAAAAATCATTCTATTTCTGCTGATTTTATTAACTGCGCTGGTGGTGCTCTGGGGATATAATAACAGGTAACTCTGAATCATCAGTAGATGCAACTGGTGCTTTTGCCCTTCTGTGGTTTCTCTGCTGAAAAAGAAAATGAGAATGGGCAGCAACATGTGATCAATAAGTAATTCTATTTTTCCCCTTCTCCAGCCCTACCTTTGTCTTTGCACTTGGATCAAGCTTGGTGCCTTTTCTATTTCAGACACAGTGTGGTGTAGTGGCTGAAGTACAACATTACATATTGGAAGATAAGGTCACATCCAGATCTTACCACTTACTAGTTTGGTGACCTTGGACAAGTCATTTATCCTCCTTGAGCATCCCTTCTGTCATCTGCAAAATAATGGCAATCTCAGATGATCTTTAGATTATAAGATTTCATACCGGAAAGGGAGCTTAGAGTTACTCTAATCTATCCCCTTTATTTTACAGATAAAGAAATTGAAACCCAGATAGGTTAGGTCATTTGCCCAAGGTCTCATTTAGTCCAATCCAACAAGCATTTATTCATTGCCTACTGTATGGAAGGCATGGTCTGTGCTGGAATAAAAAAACCAAAACAACAAAAAAATAGTCTCTGCCCTCCCCTCAAAAAACTTAAATTCTATTACTAGTACTACTACTACTACCACACTACTATTACTACTCCACTACCATGGCTACTAAGGCTACTGCTGCTGCTGCTACTACTACTACTACTACTTCAGTAACTCACATTTCCATAGCTCTTTAAAATTTATTGAATATTCTTCAAACAACCCTATGGAGCATAAGGATTATTATCCCCATTTTAAAGATGGGAATACTGAGGAAGCAGAGCCCATATTCAAACCTGGGTCCTTTGGCTCCAAATCTCACAGGGTATAAAGAAGAAAGCATTTGATAAAATATATCGCCTTAGCTAACATAGTTCTTACTTAATTGATTGCTATAAACTTACTATCTTGTTTTTGTACCTGAGCAATTCTGGTTGGGTCTAGAAACAATGAGGTCTAATTGAAACACCACCCTTTCTTATATGTAAGGTCAGTAACTGAAAAGAAACAAGAAAATTAATCCACTGTGTCGTTTACAAGCCTAAGATGTTTGCAAAGAGGAGTGGCCAGACCTGCTGACTTTCATTGCAAACTAACCTGGACTCCTAATCTCTTATCAGCCATTAATCTGTCTCTGGTTGACCCCTGAGATTCTTGCTGGGAAGTATCTGTTATTGTTGCTACCTGGAAGATAATCATTCTGTGTTTGACAATAAAGTTACCTCTTCCTTCTGGAGGTTTTAGCAGAAGAGATTCCAGTCAAGTAGAAAGAACTACTTGTACATGCCACTAAAAATTATATATATGTAGGCAAGATTATATCACAACATACAGAGGTTGGCAGGTGTGACTGTATAACTACTCTTAGTTACCTTTGCAGGATTGCAAAGAAATAAGGGAAATGTCATGGGATAGGAGAGAACAAATGTTGTCTTGTTCTGCAAAAACAGGAAAGAAGAAAGTAGATTTTACAAGTTATAGTTGAGTGAGTTTGATATCAAACTTGGGAAAAATTCTAGGACAAATTATACAGATGGTTTGTGAGTGCTTAGAATGCAAAACTGATGGTCACAGCTAGCCAGCACAAACTCACTTAGAATAGCTCATGCTAGAATAACCTCATTTCCTTTTTTTCTTAAAGGACTAATTAATTAGTATATCAAAGGGGTGCTGGTAGATAAAATGCATATGGATTTCAGGCAGGCATTTGACAATATCCCTCAACATCCTTATGGACCGTATGCAGAGGTGTGGGCTAGATCATGGAATAGTTGGACACATTCAAAACTGGATGAGTAATTGTACTCAGAGAATGATAATGTATTAGAGTAAGCCTGGAGGGACACCTCTAAGAGCATGCCAGAGCCCTGGGGCCTGAGACATGTAAAACATTTTAACCTATGACTTGGATGAAATGAGATTGTGGATGTAACTATAAAATGCTATATAAATGTAAAGCATTTTTATTAGTAATGATATGCCATTATTATGTTAATATCATAGATATCGAATTTGGTTAACAGTGAGAGGAAGCTTAGGAATGATAGCTGACTTCCCCCCTCTTAGCTGAGGACTTCACCTCTTATATCACTGAAAAAACTGAACCAGTTCATGGAGAGTTCTTCCTCTTTCCTCCTTCTCCTATCATTCAAACATCACTATTTTCTCCTCTTTTGCCCTTCCTCGTAGGGCAAAAATTCCTCAACATACAACTCTAAGCCTTGCCCTTCCTGTTTTCTCCAACAAACTGTTCCCTCCAACATTGTCTCTGTCTCTTTCTCCCCCCGTACCCCAAGTTCTGTCCTAGGCCCCCCTCTCTTCTTTTATACCATCTGCCTTGGCGGTGTCATCAGCTCCCATGAGTTCCATTTTCTTTTCTATACATATGATTCCCAAATCTACACATGCAGCCTTAGTCTCTATCTTGAACTCTGCTCTCTCATCACCCGCTGCCTTTTAGGTATTTCAAACTATGTACTATAGGCATTTAAAAATCAACATAGCAAGTCCAAAACAACTTATTTCAATCTTTCCCTCCAAATACTCCCCCTTTCCCAATATTCCTTTTATTGGCAAGGCTGCCACTGTCCTCTTAGTCATCCAAGTCTCCAAAATCAGTGTCAGCCTTGAGTCCTCAGTTGCATTCAGCCCACATTTCCACTCTATTGTCAATTCTTGTCTTCTCCATCTTCACATCTTTCACATATGCCTCCTTCTTTCCACTCAGACAGATGCCACCCTGGTGCAGTCTCTCATCACCTCATACCTGGACTTTCCTAGTAGCCTGCTAGTTGGTCTCCCTGCCTCAGTTCTTCCCACTTAAATCCTTCTTATACTTAACCACCAAAGTGATTTTCCTGACGTGCTGCTCTGTGCACATCAGCCTACCTCTCTTTACTTAATAAACTCCATTAGTTTCTAATTACTTCAGAATCAAATATAAGGTTTAATATGAGACTAGCTAGAAAGCTATTATAATATTTTTAGGCAAAAAGTGACAGAGGCTTGACCAAGTTGTAGGAATGAGCGTATAGGTTTGCATCTCCAATAGCTTGCTGCTGTTTTTTCCCCAAGAACTTCTGACATGGCTTCCTTGTCTTGTTCCATCACTGTCTTATATCCCCATCTCAGTCAAAAGCTGAAAGAAAGTAATTCAATCTGTGACTAGATGATTAGATATGATAGACTTAAAGGCCTCTACTTGGGTTTGTATCATTAGCTGAGCAAGTTATCAGGAAGGGTTGACTGGACAGCAGTTTATGTGAAGAGGATCTAAGAATTTTAGTGGGCCTTGAGTTTAATGCGAATCTGTTAGCAATATGGCAGCCCAAAAGGCAAATGTAATTTTCCCCTCCATTAAGAAGTGGAATGACCAGGAAAAGGGGTGCAAGAGCCTCAGTTTGTTTTTCCTGAGTTATGTCTATAGCAGGGCTTCTTAAACTTTTTCCACTCAGGACCCCTTTTACAATTCCACAGCATTGGTTGGCATTGTATGGTATGAGGGCATGTATGGTGCAAACTGCCCATGCTTTGTTTTCAGAACCAAGGCCGCAGTGAAATTTGGTGATGCGACATAGGCAAGCTCTGCCAGAAACACCTCGGATTCATTACACGTTTGATTTTGAATTAATTTTTGGTTGCTGTGCAATTCAGAAACCTTTTACTGTTGCCAAATTTTTCATGACCACATATGGGGTAGCAACCCACAGTTTAAGAAGGGCTGATCTATAGTATGGTGTCTAGTACTAAGCACTACATTTTATGAAAGACATTGACAACCTACACTACCTCCAGAGGAGGACATGATGGATTGACATGCCACGCAAGCATTGGGAAGGAATTGGAAACATGTAACTTAGAAGAGAGAAGACTTATAAAGAATATTTTCATGTATTTCAAGAGCTGTCCTCAGGAAGAGGGATTAGACTCATTCTTCTTGTTCTCAGAGAGCAGAACCAGGAGTGGAACAATGATACAAGTTGGAGAGGGAAAGATTTAGCTTTGATATAAGGAAAACCTTTCTCAGTGGAGTTGGTTGAGTTGAGGTAGAATGATGACTTGTTGAGGGTATTATGGAGAGGATTCCTTTTCCTAGTATCAGTTGAACAAGGTTATCTCTGATATACCTTCCAAGTCTGAGATTTTGGGATTCTATACCATACTGCTGGGCATTTACATTTACTATTTTTTCCTCTTCCCAGAAACATAGAACTGATAAAATGGGGAAAGAGATGTCCCCATGCACATTGTTTTCTTTATTTTTAGTATCACTGCTTGCCTAATAAGATATAACCGATGATTTGTGTAGGGTTTTAAGATAACAAACATTGGTCCCTTTGAACACAATGATAATAAAGTCCCTGGAATTTATTGAGCAGTGAAATGATATGGGTAGGTCTATGCTTTAAACAAATCATTTTGGCAACTGTCTTGTGGGTGGATTGATAAGAGGAGAGACTCAAGGTTGGCAGGTAAATGAGAAGGCTAAAACTGCAGTTGCATAGGTGAGAAGTGATGAGGGCTTGAACTAGGATAGTGGCAGTCTGAGTGAAAAGAAAGGGATAGATGCCAGGATTTAGCAACTGATAGGCCATGGAGGGTGAGGAGAGTAAGAAGTCAAGCATGATTCCAAAGGTGCCAACCTGGAGGGAAGTTTATAAGAAGGTGTAGGTTTTTTGGGGGTGGGGAACAGGCACAGATAATGTAAAGAGATCTAAAAATCTGTGAAAATCCATACATGTCTGCCTATCATGTGGATTTTTATGGAACGATTGTCTTTAATTTGCATAAAGAACCTTCTGGAGGCATTAGTTGTTCTGGGAGATATAGAGTTGAATGTGCTGGGAGTGCAGAGGCAAGGAGAAAATTGATACCTGCACAGCTGCTATTGAAGATATTGAATTGCAGCTAGACTATAAATCACCACCACCACCACCAACCCCCATCAAGGTAGCCAGTCTGGCCCAGAGGGGACTACTGGGAACTTTGACTGTAGAGGGTAAGGGCTGAGTGAGTGAGTGTTAGGGAAACTATGATAGGTATGGTTGTATGGCAGATAAGCTCCACAATTGGTTACTGCAGAGAAGGGGAGAATGTGACCGGTCTTCTTACCCTTTGGTTGAACACAAAGTCATTAAGGTCAGATCACATTCCCTTCTTTGGAGATTTCTAGTTTAAAGTCACACCCTGTTTAGTGGCCCACTTGAGACTAAAACCTGTGACCTGAGTGGCAGTCACATACTTTTCTCCTCATACTCAGAGATCTTTACTAAGAGAACCCATTCTCACCATATTTTCTCTTCAAAATTTTCAAAACAAGCTACTGCATAATGAAGCAGATTGGGGCATAGGAGATTGGATACTCTTTAGAACCCTTTCTTCCTGAAATTTCCCTTAAGTATGTTCTCTACTAAAGTATGACTGGTGCCCAAAGTCAACTAGAGGTTGGTTTGAACAGAAGCCATTTGGCTTCAATTGGAACTGTACAATTGGGGAGTCATGCTATTGGGCATGTGTCTCCTTGGCTTTATCTCAGAAGATGGTGGGATCTTTGGGGGACAACTAAGTAATAGCACCCAGGCAGTCCAGGCCAAGATCTTAATTGTAATCATTACAAAGGACTGTTTTCCAAGATTAATACACTGTTTTCTTTTTGTTTACAGCACAGAAGGATCTCTCTTGTTTATATACCCTTATCGGTAAGTTCCTTTGTTTTACAAGTGTCCTGTGTGGAAGCCAACTTTGGTAGAAGGACAGTGGGGTGATAGTGATGACTCCATCATGTTGACACCATCACGTTGGGTGAACTGGAGAAAGAGAGAAAAAAAATGAGTATTGTGAGAAGAACATTGGATAGGGAGATAGAAAAACAAGGTTAGAGTCTTGCCCCTGGTCCTCATTTCCTGTCACACAGAGCAAATTAATTAAACTCTTTGGGTTTTAGTTTTTCAATTGTAAAATGAACGGGCTTGCCACAGAGGGTAACATGAGTAGAGACAGCCAGAGAGCATCTGGATATGTAATCCTGCCAGGTAGATGGGTGAAGGCTTGTTAGGAACCAGGACGTCCTGTGAGTGATGAGGAGAGTGGCAGGGTTTCAGAAAGCAGTGTGCCCCTAGAAGAATGGCTTAGTATCTGCTATGAAAGGGCCACAGCTTAGTCACTCTCCAGATTTGGCATTCATCCATGCATGGGAATTGCAAAAGGAGTATGAGGTACATCTTTCGGCACCTGCCACATAAAGACTGTATCAATATTTCCTGGTCCTGCTGCCTTTCCTTTAAATAACCTCACAGAATGGTTGTGAGGCTCAAGTGAAATAACCTCTTTAAGATCACCACAAATCACCAAGTGCTAAATAAAACTTTGCTGTCGTTTCTCACTCTCTGATACATGCCCTGGTGTCCAATTCTCAGCGAAGTAATGTTTCTGTTCATTGTTGCTTACCATCTTGTCAATCTTCCATCTCTCACTCCCATTGCTCAGTCTTGAAAATTCCATTGGGACACAGAGAAAGTACAGCCTGTCTTGGAATCAGAAGGTCTGTACTTAATACCTCAGCCCTCTAATGGGTGATCTTTCTGGAGTGGTTATATTAACCTTCTGAGCTTCAATTTCCTATGAAATTAGTTCTGAAATATTTTGAGTACTTTCCTCCCTAGAGTTGAAGAGATTCCTTGTTTAAGAGTAAAATACTCTATAGATGTGAACCAATCATCATTATGGAAATAACTCCCCAATTTTTTATTATAACTGCTAATAAAATATGTATCTATTGAGAAATTCTAGGCATTTATTATATTAATTTTACTCTTAAGTATGAGAGGAGAGACAAAGACAATCCAGACATGGTTCTTGCTCTTGGGCAATTTTTATCTGGTAAATATAACCTGTACTTGTTCCTGTGGTCAGTGTCAAATCTAGGATTTCAAGGAACCTAGAGACAAAGACTCACCCTCGGTTGATCTAACTATGAAGTCTATTGATAGCTTATGAACCACTGGTAGACATATTTAAGACCATTTCGTTGTTACCCCAAGATCCCAATCTTTGGCTGGCTCTGGGAATTTAAGTTGTATAGATAACTCCTTCCAGCAAATCAGTCCTACCCAGATCTAACCTGACCTTAGATGTCCTGTGGCTAAAAGCCTAAAAGAAACTAGGTATTATACGAGGTACAATGCTGGTATTATTTTGAAGTAGGGGCAGCTATGTGGTACAGTGGATGTGGTGCCGGGCCTGGAGTTAGGAAGATCTGAGTACAAATCCAGCCTCACACACTAGCTGTATGACCCTGGGCAAGTCACTTCACCCTGTTCGCCTCGATTTCCTCATCTGTAAAATGAGCTGGAGAAGGAAATGGCAAACCACTCCAGTATCTTTGCCAAGAAAACCCCAAATGGGGTCACAAAGAGTCTGACACAACAGAAATGACTGAACAACAACAGATTGAAATAAATTAAAGGACTAGAGAACTTTAAAAAATTAGTTGTACCATGGTAGGCAAATTTCAACCACCTTTAGATGAACCAGTCAAAGGTAAATCAAGTAAAGATAAATGTGAGTTGTTAACAATTCCTTTGAAGTCATGGATGTTCATCATTCACTCTAGTTGTCTTTGGCTATGTGAGTGGTCTTCATAGTGGGTGTGTACATTCCAGTAAGTGGTCAAGATGATCTGTGAGTATGCAAGAAAAAAATAAAGATCTTCCTGCCCCCAGAGTGGCTGGTTTCTGTCCAGGTCTGCTCTAACAGGGTTGGAGTGGCAGCAAGGAGACAGATCATAGGTTTCTTTTTCTCCTTCTTCATCTTCCAAGGCCTAGGTGGCAGTGGCAGTGACAGAAGAGACAGAAACAGTCTTGTGTGAGTGGTGGTAGGTATGAGTAGTGGAGGCAGGAGGGGTATGGTCAAGGATGCTGGTGAGGGTGGGGGTGCAGCCCCAAAGTCAAGGAGGGCTATCAGGTAACAATGCATTGTGCTCTTAGGGTAACAAAGGAAGCAGAAATTCCTGGGTTCTGGGCCCAGCACATAGATAGAAGCTGACACAATGATACAGAAACCTATGAAAACAATGAAGTTGTCTCTAACTGGCGTTGCTATTAAGATCAGGAAAGAAGTAGAAAATGAAGGTGGAAAATCACAGAGCAGGGGACAGACATCAGTATTAACTTAAGCTTAACTCTGCAGGTGACTCTTCCTTAAGACTTCATTTTGCTGAGGACAAAAATTGTAGTCAAATGAAGCTTCAGCTCCTAAACAGACCTCAGCCCTCTATGGGACTATGAGTCCCTGGCCCAAGCCCTTCAACAATGATCTGTAACATGCCAGCTAAATATGGCTTCTGCAGTAGTCCAGGCTACATAGCTCCTGAAAGCTCCTGGAGATGAAACTGAAGAAAATGAAAGAAACAGGGAGCTGGGTATGCAGATGAGCTGCTCCTTGGGGACTAGTTTCCAGTGTGAGTCCTGATTCCCACTTATCCAGTACCCAGAGGAAAAGATGGACTCAGGCCATGTTCTGCAGAGGCTCTTCAGAAAATTGTTCCCCCATGGCAGCCAGCTGTAGACCATTTGGATGAAGGACTAGCTCTGTGGCTAAATTTAGATGCTGCAATAAAAGAGGAAGATAAACATCTCTCTAAAGGCTCAGACAACTTAGGACTCGGAATCCAAGAAAGACAGAAGATGTATCCCAAGAAGAAAATATTCCTTAAAAAAAATTGCTATGTGACTGAAGAAAAGGACTTAGAATCGGGATAGTCACCAAGTATACCCAAGGTGTATTTGAAGAAAATTTGGCGGCTGACTGGACATCATGATTTCCTAAAGGAAACACAAAGGCCTGAAGAATTGTAGTTGCCTTGCTGCTTGTGAGTGGGTTAAATGGGGAAGACGCAAACTAAGGCAATACTTCAGGAAAAGCTATTTATAAATGTCACGGGCACACCCAAATTAGTGTCCCAGCAGAGTAACTGAAGCATGTCAACTTCTACTTCAGACAAAGTTCACACAATTAAAGAGGTGTGTTCTAATCAAGTATTTCTTCCAGCCTAGAATTCTAATAACCTGACTTGCTTCACCAAATGAAAGGTTGACCCACACGTTCTGTACTCCCCACTTGTCATTAGTAAGATCCAAATGATACTTGGGCCCCATTGTCCAATTACTGCAAATCAGGCCCCATTGTTAAAGAATTATGATAAGAGCAAGGTATGAATGTACCTATACTTACTTGAAAAAAATTATATATGCTAGGAAAAGTGAAAAAGTTTTAAAATCCAGCTTTACTTATATTTAACAACCTGATACCCTTACTTTTGGTCAGATGGTTACATACCCCATATGGTATCTTGAGTGAACAGTGAGGATTCCATAAATTGGAAGGATTGTAACTGTAGTATACCCATTCATTCATTGTCAGCACATCAGTTATGTTGCTGCATCAAAAAAAAATATTAAACCAAGATTTTAAAAAACAATGAAGCATATTTAATCAGATTATTCTCACCAAAAATCTTTTTAACAATAATATTTTCAAGGAGAGCAGATGGTTACCCTGACATTAGTAAATGAACTAGCATCTAAAATATTGTTTATCACATCTTTATCCCATTTAAAAAAATGATATTTTTGTATATATTTTGCAAAATGATGTTAGCACAGTAGTGCATGTACATAATTTATATAGAAATGCATATATATTGAGGAGTTGTGATCAAAATACTGATAGGAATTCAAAAAATTTAGTGCATACTGATACCATTATTCTCTTTCTCCTGGGTGAGGGACATAGTCTAAACCAGCCTATAACAATGTAGAACAGGAAAAGGGGTGGGGTCGGGAGTAGGGGAGAGAAGGTTGTAGGTAGATAGCAGCTCCAGTCATCTTGAAGCAGAAGGAGATTTAGAGTTGTCATCGAAGGAAGCTGTGTCGATCTTGGCCATCCTGCTTATGATCTCCATGATTTTCAAAAAGTTCCTTCCCTCTCCTGGGGCCACCGTTTCTTCGCATGTAAAAAGAGGAGCTTGAATTAGACAGTCTCTGAGGACCCCTTCTAGTTCTGAAGTCTGATGAGCCCACTTAAAATGGAAACCCCAGAAACCTTTGATCTCTCTTCCCCCCACTGAGCATGTGTTGTCCCAGCCTGTACTATAGGAATAGTAAAAACAAAATTTCATTGTTGTCATACTGCTGCTGCTGCTGCTTGTTTTTTTTCTTTAGGAAAAAAAATGCCAAACTCTAAAAAAACAACCCATTTATGCTGTTTCTCCAACATAGTCATTTCTGGCTGCAATCACCTCCGTCCCTATGATAAAAACTTGCTTGTGATAAAGGAAAACAGTCAAGGCAAAACTGAGACAGTGACACCATGTCTGATAGTGCAGATACAACCTTCTGCTTTCCTGCTCTGCATCTGATGCAAGGACACAGGTTCCTGCTGTTGGTTCTTATTGGGCACGTGAATAAAGAGCCTTCTCCAGGACTGGGAGGTCTGAGATTTCAGCCGAGTGCACACAATCATTATAACCTCCTTGTGGTTGTTCAGTTATTTCATTTGTGTCTGCTCTTTGTGACCCCGTTTGGGATTTTCTTGGCAAAGATACTGGAGTGGTTTGTCATTTCCTTCTCCAGCTCGTTTTACAGATGAGGAAATTGAGGCAAACAGTGAAGTGACTTGCCCAGGGTCACACAGCTAGTAAGTTTCTGAGCCCAGATTTGAACTCAGGCATTCCTTACTCCAAACCCAGCCCTCTATCCACTACTTTCTTCTTTCTTTCCAAAACATTTTCTCAATTCAATATGCCAGCAGGATGAGCTCCCATTCAGTCTCTGCCTCAGGAAAACACTTTATAAACCTGAAAAGACTAGAAAAATAGCCTATCATTATCGTTTTTCAGTATAACAAAGTCTCTGTGAGGCAGGCAGGGCAAGCATTTATTTCTGTTTTATGGATAAGGAAATTGAGACAAAGATCTGGTCTAATTCTTTGCTGTTATGATTTGGTCCAGAACTGGGCCTAAAACCCAGGTTTCCTGACTCCCTAGCGCAAAGCTAGTGTCTTTCAAAGTCACACATACCCAGTTCAAGTAGTGTGGGAAGGGTGGGTCTGGCATGACGGTGCCAGCCTTCATATTGGGGAGAGTTTATATCCTCTTTCCTCACAGCTGCTCTCTCAGAGGACCAGGCCTCCGGGTCAGTAAGAACTACAGTGCTAGCAGGTTCTCAGTGTGGTTTCCTCACTGTAGCTGAGAGGCCAGTCAGTTACTCCACATCCTCATTTAGCAAGCTGATGTGCAAACCATGTTCTGTCCCCACCCTTGCTCTCTGCTTCATGGTGGACCTCATTCTCTTGGTATATAGACCAAACAGGACTGTACACTAAGCAGAGGCAGAGCCACCATAACTGACAAGTATGAGGAACCTTTTTTTTAACCTGTTAACTCTGCTGAGTTTGATTCTGGTTAACTTGATGGCATTGTAGGAAAGAGGACTTGGGTTGAAATCCTAGTTGTGCTTCATTGTGACCTTGGGCAAGTCAGTACTTTTGAGTTTCTTTTACTGAAGCCTCATTTTTTGCACCTCAGCCATTTTCTGATAACATCCCCACCACTGAACTCTTCTTGTAAGAAATTAAAAGAGTTAACCAAAGTTAGCTGGTTGGCCTTACTTCATCCTGACAATGTATGCTATATTCTGCACCTGTGGTACTCCACTCTTTACCAAGAGAATGAAAACCTGTTTCATCATCTATTCTCTGAGACTGAAGTTGAGCCTTTGAACAAATCGTTTTACCTCCATCAGCCTCAGTTTACTTATCTTTAAATGAAGGGGTTGGACTAGAAATAACTGACATAGATTTTGTGCTTGATGTACTCCTTCTTATTTGATATGTATAAAAGTCCTGAAGTAGGCAGTCTTTAAGCGTTCCTATTCACATTTTGCTCATGAGAAAATTGAAGACTCAGAAAGGTTGAGATTTACTCGTGGTAACACAGCTAGTTAATTCCAAGGCAGGATGTGATATAAAAGGCTCCTCGCACTTGTAAATCCAAAGAGTTTGTGTATTAAAATCTGACTTCCTCAAATGGATACCATTTTACTGAATGGGGTAAAAATCTGGACCTTTCTTGTGACTTAGAGGCATAGGATTTTGACATTTAGAGCCAGCAAAGGTATGCAGAGATCCTTCCGAGTCTAACCTCATTTTACAGTTGAGGAAGCTGAGGCCCAGAAAAGTGAAGTGGCTTGCCTAAGGTCACACAGCTAGTAAGTAACACAGCTAGGATTCAAATCCAGTCCTTACTTTACTGCGCCTTCATGGCATGAGCTTATTTGAAGAATCTCTGTCCTGGCCAGTTTTTGTTTTTCCATTTATTGGAAACTCTCTTTTGGTCAGCATTGCCACAAGGCCTTTCCCCACCCTCACTATAACTTGTTAGTCCTTTCCCGTCCTGATGTACTTTGTATACAGTTTGTTTACTGTAGTTACTTGTTTATAATCTGCTGATTTTCCCTCAGTAGGATGAAAGATCTTTGTGGGCAAGGCAGGTTAGCACCCTACCTGGTCCATAATAGATGCTTAGTTAATCCTTGTGGATGCTGAGTGACTTTCCAAGTTAATAATCTCTTCTCTTCCTGCAGATCCAAAGAGAACATTAATAGCAATGCCAATGTTCAGAAGAGATGGTGGCTGTCCAACTGGTTTAACAACAGGTGAGGACAGCTGTGACAGGTGAGGTGTTTTGTTCCATGAGCTTATGATTCCCAGATCCCACATGCTTAAGTGGTCATCAGTTGAGTTTTTGAATAGTCCCCTTTTCCTTGCCTGCCAAAGCATGCCTGGGAATCTTGTCTTGGTGACAGGAAATTATGACACTTCAGCTTTCATCAGTCCACTTCTATTTCAGAATGTATCATCCACCCTTTATAGGAACAGCCTACATTGTGGCTTCAACTCACTCCACTGTGTGAAAGTTACAAGGAAACAGATTTACTCTCATTCAGACAAGGGACTTGCTATTACTCAGAATTGACCAATAATGAGCTGCCCCTGAGGGTAGTGAGCTCCCTGTCACTGGATATGCTCAGAGAGAATATAGATAGCTATCTATGATGCAAGTTCTGTATGAGATTCCTTCATTGAATCGAAGTCTGGATTGAGCAGTGTCTGAGGTCAATTTCCAACTCTGATTCTACAGGTTTAGTCTTATCAAGGACTATGCAGTTCAGAGAACTCACTGGAGTGCTCAGATAGGAGAACATGACAGCACCAGTCAATAAACGTTTTAACCATAGTGACTGCCTCATTTAATGGGTGCTCTGAAGCAGAGGCAGCCTGATAATAGTGTGGCTTTCAAAGTCAGGATCACCTGGGTTCTGGGGATTGCCTCAGGTTGGGTGACTGGTGAAACACTGTATGCTCTCAGTCAACTCTAAGACATTAAGTTGCAAAATGGTTACTGACTTGCCTTTCATAGGGACTTCCCTCACTTACAGCGAGGAAATCAATAAAAACTTTTGGCCAAAGGAAGAGAGGAAGGAAAGAAGGGATGGAGGGACACAGTAGGTTTATCCCAAGCCTTTTATTCAAAGATAAGTCTCCAGAATGGAGTTCAGGGGCAGAACACCTACATAAGCTGCTTTTGTTCACCTCTATCTAACAGGTCTTTGATTTAACATGCATTTAATCGTTTTGAATTATATCCAGTGTCTCCAGACTCATTGTCTTTTTCTCTCTGTTTGCACCCAGGAGCCAGAATTATCATATTGAAGAACCCCAGCTCTCAGATTGGTTTAATCCCAGGTAAGAGACAAACTTCTGCTCTCCAGAAACCCAATACTTGACAATGGCTTAAAGATGTGAGGTCAAAGGTGCTCTGTGTCCAGCTGTCAGTAGCCTGGGGAAGATTCGACGTGGAGAGGAAGGGAGCAACTCTTTGTTTCTAAGCATAAACACTGGGTTAGAAACCCAAACCCTGGAGGTTTTAAGCTCAGTGCTTGAAAGACAGGTGACAATTCCTAAGTTGAGTAGGCAGTCATGGAATGTCAGAACTTGAGTGTTTAACTACTCCAGCCCACTTGTGTTATAGGTACCCAAAGCAGAGAGTGAGCTTATTCCAGGTCATATAGCAGCCCTTCATAGAAGCCTTCAAGTGGAGTCTGAATGACCACTTGTCAAGAGACACTGTAGAAATGATTCTTGCTCATGTTCAATTAGGAGTCTATCATCTGAGTTCTTGCCTGACTCTCAGATTTAGTGTCTCTGTGTATCAATAACAGTATTAAAATCCAGGACTAGACTTCCAGGTCTGAATTCTATTCCAGGGCTCTTTCTGTGGTCTCAGCCTCAATGACTTTCAGATTCCCTTCTAAGACTCCATGATTCTATAACTTGGTGAAGATTAGGCACAGGGTGTCATGGAGTGGTAGAAAGAATAGTGGATTTGGATTCAGAAAACCTGGGTTCAATTCCTACTGATTCCTTCCTCTTCTTTAAAATGAATGAGTATGAACTAGACATCCTCTACAATCTATTTCAACTCTAAATCAGTGCAGAAGTTGGCACATTCAGCCCTACCACTTATATTCCTGTTAAATTGAAGAATTCATGGGAATCATTGTCTCAGTGAAATGTAGGTATCGATGTCTTTCTTTACCCACCATATAGCTTGGGTGGCACCAAAAGCAAAGCAAAGCTGATGTTTGTCAATGGCAGGCCTAGCCTGAGTTGTGGGTAAGGGAGAAGGTAAAAAGAGAGTGGGCAGAGAGGAAAGAGGGAATAATATACAGAGAGTACAGTGCCACCAGTAACTTCTTCAGTCACCCAAACCTCTGCCCTATGAGCTATTCCCCCAGCAATGGCAAGATCACAATCTATAAGATTTCTTTGTAGTTGGGCCTAAGTTTGGAACCCCAAATCAAATTTAGTGATGTTAGCTGGAAGGAGACTTAGAAGTCTAATACCCTTATTTTCTAAATAAGGAACAAATTCAGAGAGCTGGAGTGACATACCCAGTTATCAACAAGTAATCTGGGTTTTGAACCCAGATCTTTCGACTCCAAGTCCAACACTCTTTCTACTCCATGGGTCCACATAAGCACAGTAACTGGCATTGCTAATATTCGCTACTGTTTTAATCAAAGAAAGTTTGATCTATTTACTTCTCCCCTTCAAACAGAAAACGCCCTGATGTTCTGACACTGACAGATTGGCTTGCTCCAGTCATATGGGAGGGGACTTACCATAGAAAGATCCTGGAAGACTATTATACCAAGCAAAAGATCACAGTGGGCTTAACAGTATTTGCTGTTGGAAGGTAGGTACCACGGGTGACCCTTCTTCATGTCCACCTTTTCATATGAAAAATTATGATGGTCTCTCAAAAGAGAAGTGATGGGTTCAGGGTGCAAAATGAGATATATTTTTTTTGTATATGGCCAACATGGGATTTGTACTTCTTCCAGGTTTTCATTTTTGTTTTATTTTTCGTTTGTAATTTCCAATCATGGTAACTTGTCCATTGAGGAAAATGAGTAACAAAACAGAAAGATCATTAGATAGGGTTTTGAGATTTGGGTCAGCTCTACCACTAATTCTGTGTAACCCGAGTGGATCGCGTTCCCATCTTTGAGGGGACTGGACTATATGCTTTTAAAAGTCCCTTGCAGGTCTAATGCCCTATTATTCCAAAGACCCTCCTTGTAGGCTACTTGGGAAAATGTCATCCAAAGAAAACTGCAGCTCATGGCCCATCAACACATTTCTATCTTCTGTTTCTCCTCCCAGAAATCTCCCCAAGAGGCCTTCCTCTAGCTCCCTTGATTCTCTGTCATCTCTCATCTTTACAACATTTGACCCTCCTCCTTTCCTCGTCCTACATCTCATTGATTGCTCTGCTTGTGAGAATCTGTCATTGTTAATATGCTGCAGCCTATTCTCATTCACCATGTAGCTCTCCATTGCTCTTTTTTCATTGCTTGGAGATTGTGATACTTCCATAATTTTCAGTCAGATCCGTAGCACCACTGGAAGAACACTGGTGTTAAAAAGATGGATTTTAGCAGCAGGGAAGGAACTTGAGACGGTTAAAAACATCACGCAATTTCTCACAGGCTGTTTTGTCTTCCCTTCTCTTGTTCAATCCTGGGCCCAACTTAGTACATCTGCTGTGTCTGTCTAGGATGTAACTACTGATGGACCAGCTCCATAGGCTAGCAATCAAATTGTCAAATGCTGGACAACAGGTATTCGTTATCCACTTAACTTTCCCTGTATGGAACAAACAGGACAAACTCTAAAGTGATTACAGTTCTAATTTGGGAGTCTCTGCATCGTCCTGGGGCTTGATGTAATCAATTCATGGTTATCCACAAATAGAAGCATCTGGAGAACCTCACCATCCAAAAAAAGGCTACTTTTCATTTTGATGATACGCTGGACATCATCCATGACAGTGACTAGCAGCTTATATTTCCCTCTTTTATGTCTTGCATGATAACTGATATCACAGGAGCATCAATGTCATTTCAAGGTCATCCTTATGACAGTGGCTAACAGCTTGGAGCATATATGTCCCTGCTTCATCCCTTGAATGGTATTTAAAAATCACAAGAGCATCAAATTTATTTCTGCTATTGCATACATCAAGGATATTATACAATCTGAACATAGGGATAGGAGATATTTTGTTAGATGAGAACACTTGAGGCTACAGTTTAGCTTGCAGAGTCAGGATGGCCCAGTAGAAACCAGGAAAAACACCAGGTTTGGAGTCAGAGGACCTGAATTCCAGTTCTGCCGTTTCCTAGCAGTATGTCCTTGGGCATTTCACTGAAGATCTTGGCTTTCATTTTATTTACTGTAAATTAATTAAATTGGACTAGATAACATCTAAGATTCCTTCCACCTCTGTCCTTTATTGCCACCTATTATCAAATGCTTTCTTATAGTTAACAGACATAATTATAATTTCCAGTGGTGCCAATTCAAATATATGTGGCCAATTTATGGGATTCATTATTTGCAGTAATCAAGACCTGGCTGTCTAGTAGAATTTGTGAAAACCTGCCTTTTCCCTTTTCATATTCGAATCGAGGATAGCCTCAATATATATGTAAATTAATCCCCCAAAGATCTTGTAGAAATAAGAAAGTAGGCCTGTCGGCTGATAGTTATTGATATTCTCACCGCTGCCTTTTTTGTAGTAATAGCATCTGTGATTTCAAAAATAACTTGCTGTCTTCTCATCTTTCTAAAATCCTGAGAAATGACCATTTAAGTGACCTCAAAATCATGTTGCCACCAGCAGTGGACTTCTTCTATTTATAGTCAGTCTGGTCTTGATTTTCTTCCAAGTTTTGTTTTCGTTGGTGCCGTTTTTACTTTCTCGTTCCGAACGTTAAGGACTATGAAGTTAATAAGAGTCCAAATTATGTGGTTCAGACTCAGTCACTGGGACTGTATACTCACATTCTTGCATGGTAGAACCTGCCAGAGCCTGTGTTCTTTTGGCATAGCCTTTGGAAACTCAGCATCATCTCTGCACCACAATGAGGCAGTGGAATAGAACTTTTTGTGTACATCTGAGGACAGAATCCAAAGTTCTTGGGGAGAATCAATTACTACACATTTATTAAGCATTTGCTGAGTGCCAGACACTATGCTAAGCACTAGGGATCCAAAGAAAAAAGTAAAAATGGTCCCTTCCCTCAAGGAGCTTACAATCTAATGGGGGCAACAGCATGTGCATTAATAGGTGCATGCAAAATATATACAGAGGAAATGAAAAATAACCTTAGAGTCAGGGGCACCAGCAACTGGGATGGTGGGGGAAAGGCAGTGACCAGGAAAGGCCTCCCACAGAAGGTAGTATTAGAATGAATCTTGGATGAAATCAGAATTTCTAAGAGGTAGAAGTGAGAAAGGGAGAACTTTCCAGGCACAGCCAGTACAAAGGCCTAGAGATTAAAGGTGAATGAAGCACAGTGTAAAAGGAACAGTAAATAGGCCCGAATGGATAGACCATAGAGTGTGTAAAATATAGTAATGGTAAAAGACTAGGAAGAGTTCAGGTTGTGAATGCCAGAAAAAAATTTTTAAAAAAATAATAATTTATTCCCCCCCCAATTATATGTAAATTTAAATATCATTGGGTATTTTTTTAAGTTTTGGATTCCAAATTCTATCCCTCCCTTCCTCTTCTCCCTCCCTAAAATGGTAAGCAATCTGATATAGGTTATACATGTGTAATCATGTAAAATGTTTCCATATTAGTCATTTTGTGCAAGAAAACTCAAGAAAGAGAAAGAAAAGTGGCATCATTTCTTTCTCTATAGGCAGATAGCATTTTTCATCATGAATCTTTTGGAATTGTCTTGGATCATTGTATTACTGAGAATAGCTAAGTCATTCACAGTTGTTCATTGTACAATATTCCTGTTTGTAAAATGTTCCTTTGGCTCTGCTCACTTCACTTTGTATCAGTTCATGTAAGTTTTTCCAGGTTTCTCTGAAATCATTCTACTTGCCATTTCTTAGAGCACAATAATATTGCATTACATTCATATACTACAACTTGTTCAGTCATTCCCCAACTGATGAACATCCCCTCAATTTCCAATTCTTCGTCACCACAAAAAGAGCTGCTACAAATATTTTTGTAAAAATAGGTTCTTTTTTCTAAATCTCTTAGGGATACAAACCTAGTAGCAATATTGCTGGATCAAAGGGTATGGATAATTTTCCAGCCTTTTGGGCATCAAAGAAGTTAATTTTTTAAAATTCAATTTTATTATATTTTTAGATCCAAATTCTCTCCCTTCTATCTCCCTTACTATTTCTTCTCTTGAGAAAGCAAAGAAGACAAAATTTATTACAAACATGTAGAATCAAGCAAAACAATTGACCACATTAACTATGTTTTTAAAAAAATAAAAAACAACCCATAAGCCTCAATACGTACTCTGAATTCATCTCCTCTCTATCAGGGGATGGGTAGCATGTTTCATGAATCCTCTGGAACTGTGGTCGATCATTGTGTTAAGTCTTCAAAGTTATTTGTCTTCACTTTCAAAATTATTTTAGAAGTTCTTCTCCTAGTTCTATTTACTCCTGGTTCTACTCAGTTCACTTCGCATCAGCTCATACCAGTCTTTCCAAGTTTTTCTGAAACTATCTCTTTCATCATTTCTTACAGCACAATAGATTTAGGCCTAGGAAAGGATATTGAGAAGAAAAAATCAGATAGGACAATGAAGAGAGATTATCCAGAAGGAGATAGTCTATCATGTCAGTGCTGCCAAGAGGTCAAGAAGGATGAGAATTAAGAAAGGCCATTAGATTTAGCAATAAAGAGATCACTGATAACTGGAGAATGAAAAGTACCCCATCATATTTGTATACCATAATTTGTTCAGCCATTCCCCAATTGATGGGCACTCCCTCAGTTTCCAGCTCTTTGGAATTTAAATCTCAAAATTTAAGTCTTAACTTAAACTTAAATTAAATCCAAAAGTTTAAATCCAATTCACTTGCATGTCATAGCATCACCTCCCTTATGTCATGGTCCTCTGTGAGAATGAAGGGCAAAGAACACAAAAATAGCTGCTGTAAATGGTTTGTATTTATGAATCCTTTTCCTTTTTGTTTTATCTCTTCAGACAAATAGAGTTTATATTTGATCCAGGAGGTAACAGGGGGACATCGGAGTTTATCAAGTAGGAGAATGCTATGATCCGGTTTGTGCTTTAGGAAAACACTTTGACAGCACTGTGAAGGATGGATGGGAATGAGACCTGAAGCAGCAAGACCAATTAAGAGGCTATTACTGTAATTGTGCACATGACAGGTGATGAAGACCTGAATGAGGGTAGTGGATGTATAAATGGAGAGGAAGATATACGAGAGATGTTGTAAAGAAAGAAATGACAAGATTTAACAACTGATTGAGTATGTGGTATGTGAGGATTTGAGGATGACACTGAGTTAGCTAGCCTAGATGACTGGGAAGATGATAGTTCCCTTAACCATTATAATTGTAAGAAAGTTTGGAAGAGGTTTGAGAACAAAGGTAATGGACTCTGTTTTGGACCTAGGGGATATCCAGTTTGAAATGTCTAATAGACAGCTGGTGATACAGGACTGGAGTGGATCTGGGAATCATCTGTATAGAGATATTAATTGGATCTGTGGGAACTGATGAGATCATGCAAGAACTTCAAAAGGAGACAGAAGAGAAGAAGACTTAGGACCTAATTTTGGGAGGCACTTAAATTTAGTGGGCATGAACTAGATTTTCTAGGAAAGAGACTGGGAACAAAGAATGAGACAGAGGACAATCAAGAGAAATTGTGCAGAAAGAGATTGTCAACTAAGTATTGACTACATGTTGCTAAGGTTGAGAAGGGTGAGAATTGAGAAAAGACCATTAGATTCAGCAATTAAGAGATCCCTGGTGACTTTGGACAATGAAGCTTCAGTTCATTGACGAGGTTCGAAGCCATATTGCAGAGAGCTTAGGGGAGGGTTAGTGGTGAAGGAGAAGCACCAAATGTCTATGGCTTTTTAAAGGAATTTTAACTGAGAAGGGAAAGAGAGGTATACGAAGTTATTGATAGGGTCTAGTGAGGGTTTTTATTTGTTTGTTTTTAGGCGATGGAGATTTGATGTGTATAGACATCCAGGAAGGAGCTAGTAGATAAGCAGAGAATGAAGATTAGAGGGGGTAGGGATGGTGGGGAAGGGAAGAGGCTGCCTCCCTCATGGATGAGACTAGAGGGCATGGAATCTTAGGCAGGGCAACTTAGGTAGGCAAACATAGATAGAGGGCAGCTTCCTTAGCCCAGACCAGAATGAGAGAGAACGATGATGTCTGCAGGATATGAGATAAATAGGAGAGAAGGAAGGAGGGAATTCTTAGTAAATGGTCTCAGGTTTTGTTGTTTTGGTTTGGTTTTTTGTAAAGCTTATGGCTAGGTCCTCAGCTGAAACAGTGGGGGAAGGGCACGCCAAGGAAGGCTTTCAGAGGGAAGAGAATCAGTCATGGACAGGCTGATAAAAGTAACTCCTTGCTTCAAGGAAGGCCCAGTTGAAATTAGATAAAAATTTGCTGTGGACTCAATCATCAGTTTTTGTAACTTCTTCAAGCTTTGTTCAGCTACACAGAAGCAGGATACTGGGCAGATGGTAGAAATAATCCAAAGTGGAGCTATAATTTTGGCTCCATTTTAGGCTACAGATTACTCATTTAGTTAAACTTTAGCCTCATTTTGCATCAACACATGAGTAGGAGCTGAGGCAGATGAGGGAAGTAATCCAGGAAAGAGTCAATTTTGACCCCATCATAGACCACAGATAAGTCACTTAGCCTTATGAGACTTAAGTGTCTTTTGCATAACTAGGGTAAACCACACTATTCTAATAATAGAGATGAAAAATTTCTGGAAATTATGAAGCCAAAATTTTTTTTAAAATACCACATCTTTCCCCTGCCATGGGGAATTTTGTCTAATGTGTCTTATTTTCTGAATTATCTCTATCAGAAGTTTTCGCATCAGTCTTTTTTTTAAGCTCCTTTGTGAATTTCTGAGGCTCCAGGTTTGTTCATGTTGAGACAAATTTCTCCGTTCTTTTATGTGTGTATTTCAGAATGTTTTAGTAGTAAGAACCTTCAATTTAGAGTCATAGTATCTGAGTTCAGGTTTCAACTCTGATGTTTACCAGCAGTGTGACCATGATCAGTCAAGTCATTTAATTGCTCTAAGCCTTAATTTCTTCATCTGTGAAATGAAAGGGGTTGGATAAAATCTGAGGTCCCTTTCAGCTCTAAATCTTGTGTTCTTTGAATTGGATGACCCCTTAGCAGTGGGCTGTTCTGACATCTACCACCTGGTAGATTTTTTTTTAATCAATATAGTTCCCATATTGTGGAATATGTAGGAATTTGAATGAACTAGGCAAGAAGGAAGAAAAATTGAAAGCCATGTTATAAAAAGGCCTCAGGGGCATCATTCCAGGGTAAGGAGCTGCCCCAGGCCCCAGGTGGGTATTCAGAATGAGGAGCAAGTTCAGAAATAAGTAGTGTTGGTGTGGCTCATATCCCAGGAGCAAAGCAGGATTTCAGTTCCCTTTTCTAGCACAGTCTGAAGCTTTCACAAGAATAACCCAGGCAGTAATCCCAGACCAAAGGTGATCCTGCAGTTCTGTCAGTCTGAACCAGAGGGCATCCCAATTGTCTGGTAGGGGCTGAACCCAGCAGCAGTCTACTATTACTCAGACCCAACTAATTAGGTCTGGGACCTAGGTCAGGAACTTGCAGAGCTCAGATCATGGGGCAGTAATCAGACTTTACCCTGGGTACCACTGAATGCTTGCAGGTCCCTAGCTATAGGATGGCAACCTGGAGTAATACAAAACAAAGATCAGTCCAGACCTTCCCTCCAGAAATGGGCAACACTTAGCCTTAACTCAAGTCCAAAGTGAAGAATTAGACTAGAAGAAGGAGATTGAATGAGTAATGAAAAAGCTATTACGATGACAGCGATGCTCAAGATACAAACTCAGAACAAGAAAATGACTCCACAACCTCTATAAGTAAATTTTCAAAGTAAAACAGCTGGGGCCCATGTTTAGCTAGCATTCCTGGAAGAGATGAAGCAAGAGACTGGGTTTTTTTAGGAGTTAAAATGCTTTTATCAATGTAAGAGCACTAAAGGAAAAAATTGGAAAAGAAATATGAGCTATGGAAGAAAGAATTGGAAAGGGAATCAACATCTTGGCACAAGGGGTACAAAACTTGTCCAAGCAACAAAGTCCTTAGAAATTAGTATGAAAGAAATAGAAGCCAATGACTCCATGAGATAACAAAAAATATTAAAACAAATTTTGAAAAATGGGGGAAAAAGTAGAAGAAAATATAAAGTGCTTCACAGCAAAAACTACTGATCTGAGAAACAGATTGAGAAGGAAGAATTTAAGAATCATGTTGTAACCAAAAAAAGAAGCTTAAACATCATATTTCAAGAAATCTTAAAAGAAAACTCCCAGATCTCTTAGACCCAGAGGACAAAGTAGAAATAGAAAGAATCCATTGGTCACCTCCTAAAAAAGAAACCTCAAAAATAAAACCTCCCAGGAACATCATTCTCAAAATCCAGAGCTTCCAGGCCAGAGAAGAAATAGTGCAAGCAGCTGTAAAGAAAGAGTTCAAGTACTGAGGAGCCACAGTCAGGATCACACATGATTTAATAGCCATCTCAATAGGAGTGGAGAGATTAGAGTATGTTTCCAGAAGGCAAAGGATATAAGCTTACATCCGAGAATAACATCCAGCAAAACTGAGTATAACGCTACTAAGGGGTTGAGGGCAGGAATGGTGGGGGAGAAAATGGATCTTTAATGAAATAAAGGACTTTGAAGCATTCCCAATTAAAAGACCAGAGCCACGTAGAAGCTTGGAAATGCAAACCCAAGAGTTAAGAGAAAGACAAAAAGGTAAGCATAAATAAACAAGCATAAGGAACTAAGCAAGGACAAACTGCTTACATTCATATATAGGAAGATGATACATGTGTCACCATTGAACCCTGTCATTATGTGGGGTCATATAAGGAATCTATTTATACAAGGTCTAAGAGTAGTTCTGTTATATCTTGATGATCTTAAGAAAAGATGGAAAGAGAGGAGACTAAGAGAGCACTGAGGAGAGAAAAGTTAAGGAAAATTATCTCATGATCAGAGTGTGCAATTAGACATCTATACAAAGAAAGAGGAGAGGGTAGGGGGAGCAGCTTACACTTGAACCTCACTTTCATCTCAACTGGTCAAAAACAAGAAGGATACACACAAACACATGCACAGTTGGGTACAGAAATATATTTCATTCAACAGGGAAGTAAGAGGGAAAGTTGCAAAAGGGAATCAGAGAGAGGATGGATTAAAGGAAAGATTAGTCCTAAACAAAACAAACTCTAAGGATGTATAAAAATATTTACAGCTCTTTTTAAGGTTTCAAAGAATGGGAATCTGAGGGGGTGCCCACATATTAAGGAATGGCTGGACAAATTCTGGTATATAAATATGATGGGATACTGTTATTTTGTAAGATCAACACAATGAAGGCAATGGTTTCAGAAAATCTTGGGAAGACTTGTGTAAACTGATGCAGGGTGAAGTAAACAGAATCAGGAGAACATTTTAAACAACAACAACAATGTGATAAAGACAAACAACTTTGGAAGAATTAGGGATTCTTATCAGTATAATGACCAACCAAGATTCCAGAGAACTAGTGATAAAACATGCTGCCTACCTCCTGACAGAAAGCAGAAGGACAGGGAGTGTAGAATGACATACATACATACATGCATACATGTGTGTCTATGTGTGTAGATATATATATATACACATATATATGTATATATATACACATATATATATATATGTATGTTTTGAGATATGGCCAATGGAGACATTTGTTTGGATGTTTATACGTGTTCATAGCAGAATCTTGTTTTCTTTGTTATCATCTCGGGGTGGGGATGGCAGGTTGGAAAAGAAAGGAAAATGCAATTTTTATTATTGAAAAAATAGAATAGTTTTTCAAAAAGTGCCTCCAAACATTATGTCCTAATTATACTATATCTTTTAAAATCCATTGGCGGTGGGATCGTGAGTTGCCCTTGACTTTTGGTCATATAAACTGAATGACAGTGCATTTCTTCCTATTTATTTGTAAAGCCTTTCATTTTGCTTTGTCTGGTACTTATAGATTAGAAACACGTTTAGATTCTTAAAAACAGTGGATTTTACTGGGTCCTTTAGCACCTAAGTCATGCCTGACAAGTATAGCATCTGAATCAGAGCTAAGAAATCTTCAGAAAGTAAACACAGTTGAACTCAGAAGAAATGATTAAAGACAGGCAGCTGTGGTCTAGTGGGGTTGAAGTTGAGGTTTAGGTTTGAATTTTGGCTGTGGGACCACGAACCCAAGCCATGACCTTTCTAAGCCTTAGCTTCTTCCTCTGCAAAAAAAAAAGGCATAATAATAATATTTGTCCTTGCTACTTCAGACAGCTGTGGTGAAGACACTCCTTAGTAACACTCTCCATAAATGTAAGCTGTTGTTATTCCTTTAAGATCATCAACAATATTTCTGGAAGTGCTTGATTTTTACCAAGCCCCCAGAGGACGTTATCTCTCTGACTTCAGAGTTCGTTCTTGAATTCTTTTCTTCTCTTTGCTCCTTTCTTGAGGACAACAGGAATGAACACTTCTCACATTTTATAACTTAGGATCTTAGAATTTGAAGGTGGAAGGGATCTTGGAGAAGACCTAGTTTAAGTTCTTTCTTTATGAGGAAACTGAGGCCCAGAGATGGGAAGTTATTTGCCTAAGATCACACAGGTAATAAGCAGAGCTGATATTTGGACTCAGATTCTTTAACTCAAAATTCAGTGTTCTTGTGTCACACCTCAGTTCCTCTTCTTTTGGCTCTGCTGTACATCTTTTGGAGGGGACTTGGCTCCATTCATTTGGGGGAGTGTTAAAGTTCTGAAACTAAGAAAAAAAGCCCAAAGATTTGTTGGCATCCCCTCCCATCTCTCAAATATCCTGTCTTAATTATTTTCCATCCCCAAGACTTCATACCTCTACACACACACCCACAAATGCACGCACACACACACACATACACACACACACACACACACACACACATACACACACGCACACACCTCAGAAAGGCAAGCCATGCTGTGTTTTTTTTAATATAGTCATACCTCACATAATGCAATCTCTAACAAAAGTCATTATTACAGAATCCCAACATCACTTGATGAAATCCTTCTGTAATATCATTTTGTTAGTTGACTGCTAAAGATTCAAGTTGGGTGGTTGATGATGAGTGTCAGTCTGCTTACTATCACGTTGTTAATAATAGCAATAATTCATTTCCTTATCTGTAAAATGATCTGGAGAAGGAAATGGCGAGCCACGCTAATATTTTTGCCAAGAAAACCCCAAATGGGGTCACTGAGAGTTGGACACGACTGAAATGACTCAACGACAAAAGTAGGCCTATAAGTTTTACAGATCATTTTCTTCACCATCTTGTGAAGAAGGAAGTATGTGTGTCATCACCTTCATTTTGTTGGTGAGAAAACTGAAGCTCCCTGAGTTCAGAATGACTTTATCAGGGGCGTACAGACTATTAGTGGGTGTTCTGGGAATCAAAGCCCACCCTGTGGCCATTGTTCCTATGAACGCATTGTTTGCTGTCACATTTTCCTCAACTTTTTTGGGGGGGAGGGAACCTATGAACAACATTGGGAGGGTTCCCTGGAAACACTTCACAACCCTAACTATTGTGCTGAGGTTCTTAATTTGCAAAGGCCAGATGCCACACTGATTTGGACACTGAGCCATGTCATTGTCTCTTGTAACTTTAGGTCCCCTAGGATTTAAACAATGGAGAAGACCATGGTACAGCTGAAATTAAATTTGGAGTCAGAGGTCCTGGATTTGGATTCCAGCTTCATTCATTCATCCAACCAGCATTAGTGTTTGCTATGTGCCAGGGACTTCCAGATGCTGGGCATACGAAGATAAAAATGAAGTAATCCCTATCTTTGAGGAGCTTGCATTTAGTTGAGGGAAGCAGAATGACACGATCATAGAAAAGTAAATGCAAAATTTACATACAAAGTAATTTGTGAGGGTACAGTCAGGGGTGCAGAGATTACATGATGGAACCCAGATAGTTGGTCAAGTTAAGCCAAGCCTTGAAGGAAACAAGGGTTTTACGAACAAGACCTGAGGACTTTTATGGGTTGATTTGCCAGCTCAAACACATTCTCCTTTGGCATGAATGAGGATAAGTCTGTGCTACTGCAGTTTGAAGAAACAGTACATAGCAGGACATGGTGCCAAGACAAGGGTGAAGGGTTCAGTGCATCTTTCTTCAGTGAATCTACTGCTTCTGTGGTTATTCATATTACCAAGGTGGGGCACATTTTTTGGACCGCTTTCAAATAGTCATAGGTCTTTAGAGATGGAGGGAAAATTAGGTACAGAGATTTTCCTGTGTTTACTGAACATAGCTCTTGGCTTTCTCTGTGTCTACTCATCCATGTTTTAGTCTGAAGTTCACATTGTCTGATTCCTGGAAGGAATCCTAAGGTTTCCACATGGTCTCTTTTATAAATAGGAGTGCATCTAGTCCTGGCTCTTCATATGGGTAAATTGAGGCCCAGAGGGATGAAATAACTTGCCCATGGTCATGTAGCAAGTGAATACGAAAGCTCAGAGTAGACCCTAGCTAGCATCAATGGTAGAATTTAGAGCTATAAAACAGTCATATCATCATTAGGTCATAGGATTTAAGGCCAAGTGGAACCTCAGAGAACCTGTAGTCCAAACTTCTTTTATAGATGAGGAAATTGAAATCCAGAGAAGTCAAGTGAGTCTCCTGAGGTCACACAGGCAATAAGTAGCAGACTTGTGCTAGATCTCTGAGAAATTCTCTTCCTGGCATTGAAATTGTATAAATTTATGTTTCTCCTTTTGAAGGGAATGTGACTTTTACCAATCAAAATGGTTACTGGCTAATTGACTAACTCCCTTTGGTAGCCTACGTATATCAGCTTGGCTCTGGTTTGGGATTCAAGAGGCCATGGTTTTAATCAAGATTCAAGTTGAACAAACTTAGTTAAATGGACTCTATAGGTAAATTAAGTCAGATTAAAGATTAAACTACATTTAATCAGCATAGGCCATCTTGGGTCTTAGCTGTCCCATGCAACTGTCTGATACTTGAAAACATTTTCTCTTAGAAATTTTTGAATATTGCAAAAAAAAAAAAGAAATCTTTGAATAGGCCTCATTCCCAAGGCATTTGTGGAATGATGTTTCTCTTAAATTTGATTTTCATGTAGTGACACACCCAGTTCCAACATTATGGAGATAGTCTTATACTTGTATTTTTGTCATTGTTCTTTGTAGGCCCATTTGAAAGCCAATAATGTGTATATATTTATCTTAGTTCTTAAAGAAAACATTCTAATCTTGTTGCATTTTCTAAGTGGTTAACTCCATTAAAATTTGAGACTTACATTTTTGTCACATCACATCTTTTTTCCTAATTTGTCTTATCCTCCCTTTGAATATACATTATCTTTAAATCATCCAGAAAGAATGAGAAAATTTATGGACCAAATTTTACACATCAATATATAATTATTAGTGGCCAAAATTTCAGAATAGAAAAAATAAACCAAGTTCTTTCATACTTGCATCCTATTATGGAAACTCTGAGATGTTTAGTATGACATCAGGATTCATCATACATGCAAACTTTTACAGTTTGCCTGCCCTTGTTATAGAACTTTGCTGTGAAAGGAAGCAGGGACATAGTTATAGCAGTAGCAAGACCCCTTCAAGAACACAGACTAACCTCATACAAGCATCCTTAACTTTGTTTGATTCCAGGTAAGAGTCATTCCTAGTCTTTATTTTGGAACAGTCCATCATAAAGCAATGCTCCACATTATTCACTGGGTATCATAGCCAATTTCAGAATTAACCAGGTAGGAAATTTTTCTTTTTAAGAAAGAAATAGCTCAATGGAGAAACTGACTCAAGAAGATCCTACCATTACATTTGTAAGGCTAAACTCTTAGCATTCTTAGGCACACCTGTAGCAATTCTCAGACCTCAGACCTCACAAGCAGCACTTGGCATTTTCCTTAAGTGGTGAATTATTGGCTTAATGAAAATTATTGGCTCAATGAAAAAAGGCAAGTTATACATGATAAATATTTGTGCATTTGCCTACAGTCCTCTTTTTTGATACAACTTAGTATATGGAAATGTTCTCTCTTCTTGGTGCTCATTAAATTCAGAATAAAAAATGAAATGAAAAGGCCAAACTAGATGGTTTCTTTAGCTTCTTTTAGCTTTGTTGTTCTATATTCTAAAGATGCTTCCCCTGATATTTTTTCTATGACCTGTGGTTTAAAATAGGGGACAGATTCATAGAGAATTGCAGAATCTTGAGTTGGAAGGGACATTTCAGGACGACTAGAATCTCTTCTGTAACATTGCCAGCAAACGGTCATCCAGGCTGGATGTGTACATCTCCACCAACTTCTAAATCAATCCTCAGATTAGAACAGGCCTGTACAGCCTGTAGCCTGTGATGTCCACTCATTGCTCTCAGTTCTGCCCTCTGCAAAGCAAATCTCAATTCCTCTTCCTTGGGACAGTCTTCAAATGTAACTGTCATGTCTGTTCCTACTGCTCTCAAGTCTTTTCCTCTCTAAGTTAAAAATCCCTGTTGCTTCATTTGACTCTAATGAACCAAACTTGGGACCCTTTTCCATCCTGACCACCATCCACTAAAAACCCTTAAGATTTTCAGTGTCTTCCCTAAAATGTGGTGCCCAGAATGGAACATGACGTTCCAGATGTGGTCTAATTTGGGCAGAGCAAAACAGGATAATGGCTTGCTTGGTTCTGAGCATTGTGCATGTCTTCATACAGTCCAAGATGGCATTAGCATTCATTTATTACCGTATCAAAATATTGTCTCATTCCACTAAGATCCCAGATCTTATTTTTTAATTACAAAATTTTATTTTTGCTGATAGTTATTTTTATTTTTTAAAAAGTCAAGTGAACATATAAAACAAAGGGAACATTTTTTACTTAAGCCCCTAGACTTAAGAACAACAAACTAATAGGATGTTCCCTTCTAGACATGACTAAAAAAATTCTCCCACCTTTGGTCATTTTCTTTCTTTTTAATTAAAAACTTATATGATTATAGTCAATTTGTATTTAGTTCTGATGCTGCTGATTTCTTCTGCATCGTCTTGTAAAAATCTTGATATATTTCCCCACGTAGTTCATATTTTTCATTTTCATAGCAGCATAATATTCTGTTGCATTAATATAATTCATTTAGCTCAGAAGCTACGTAGAGTTGTGGGTACAGAGCAAGCCTCAGACTCAGGAGAGCCTGCATACAAGTCCTGCCTTTGAAACAGACTATGTAACATGCTCAAGTTCTCTTAACCTCTCAATGCCTCTAGACAACTTTCTAAATCTATAAATTGTTGAGCAGTGTTGGTCATTAACACTGGTTGGTGGTTTCTTCACCAGGACTTCCCTACACCAGTAAATCATAGGTTTAGTGCCCACCCT
Organism: Trichosurus vulpecula; assembly: GCF_011100635.1. Taxonomy (NCBI): domain Eukaryota; kingdom Metazoa; phylum Chordata; class Mammalia; order Diprotodontia; family Phalangeridae; genus Trichosurus; species Trichosurus vulpecula. The sequence goes on along the minus strand of NC_050575.1, from coordinate 124,357,926 downwards.
CAGCCCCACTCAAAAAAAATTATCTAGCCATTCTCCAATTGTTGAATATGTGTGTAGTTTCTGATTTTTTGATAATATAAATAAAGCAACTATGGGTATTTTCATATAGATAGATACTTTTTTTCTTATGAATTTTTGAGAGATCAAGTCCTAATAATGAATTTCCTAATTTAAAGGTACTATCCTTTTTTGGACTCATTACATATTACAATGTTGCTTTCTGAAATATTTCCTTCAGTCTGCAGAGCAACCAACAATGAATGAGTACCTGTTTCCCCACAGCCCTGCCAACATTGAATTTTTTGTTGTTGTTGCTGTTATTGTAGTTCTAATGGTCACAAGTGGTATCATAAGGTTGTCTTCTGATTATTCAGGAGTTTGAGCATCTTTTCATGTGATTAAGAGCTTATTTTTCCGTTTAGTATATTCTTGATTTGTGTCCTTTTGCTTTATTGGGCAGTATTTCTGTCAGTTTCTATTGGCAGTGGTATACAGAAATGCAAATGATTTCGTGGGTTTATGTTGTATCTTTAGACTTCACTGAAGTCATGTTAATTTTTTTTTGTTGACTATCTTAGGTTTTCTTGTCTTCTACAAATAGAGATAATTTAAATTTTATACCTTTGGTTTCTTTTTCATGCATTGTTAGTTTTGTTAAGGATAATAATACCTGCATTATCAACCATATAGATCTGTTTCAAAGATCAAATGAGATCATGTAGGTAATATGTTTTACGAATTTTAAAGTATTATATGTCCATTATCAATATTAATAAGTAAGAATGGTGAGGATGGATCCTCTTTTTTAACATATCTCTTTAATTGGCCTGCTTTTGATATTTGTTATATATTGTATATAATATTAGCTTGTGGCTTCAAATACAGGGTCTCCCAAGTCTTAGTTTGGCTTTGAGCTTTAACAGCTTTTTATAGCTTTTAATGGCTTAAAACTTCACTAAGACTTTTGAGACACCCTATGTCTATATTTTGTATTATTAAATGGAAAAGTCCTTCTAATCCTGTATTTTCAAATGTTTACAACATAAATGCCTGCTATATTTTAAGGGCTTTATCTGTATATAAAGATATGATCAGATAGTCTTTAATTTTCCTCTTGTTGACCGTATTTATATATTATTTCTCTGAACATTTTTTCGTTATGATGGATTATTTTTTAATGAATGGTTGTATTTTATTGGCGAATTTTGTTTGCCTTAATGATACTGGTCTAGAGTTTTCTTTCTTGACTTTGTGTGTGTTTGGTTTAGATTTTCACATTATATTTGCCTTACAGAAGATGGTAGAGAGCCTACTATCTTTTTCTATGCTTTGAAACTATATACTCCAATGTAGTGGGTAGAATTCATCTATGAATACCTTTGGGCCCTAGTTTTTTTTGTGGGTCATCTCCTTTAATGGTTTGCCTGATTTCTCCATCTGAGATTGCTTAATTTAGGTTGTTCAATTCTTACTAATTTTTGCATTTTGTGCCTTTCTTTGTCCTGCTTCTCGTACTTACTAGTTGTGGATCCCTGTATATGTTTCCAGCAACTTATGACTTGAGTCACCTATTATGTGCTAGGTGCTGTGCTGGACACTGGGATAGAAAGAACAGCAAACAATCCCTGTTTCCAGGAGCTCACAATCTAATAAGAGTAACAGCATGCAAACAATGATGTGCCAGCAAGATACGTACAAAATAAATTGGAAGTAAACTCAGAGGGGAAGGCTCCAGCATTAAGAAGGATTGTTGTAGGATTGACTTCTTGCCTTAAAATCATAGGATCTAGAGTTAGATCTGGAAGAGACCTTTGAGGCCATCTAGTCTAACTCCTTCATTTTTTTTTTGAGGGGGGAAGGCAGGGCAATCGGGGTTAAGTGACTTGCCCAAGGTCACACAGCTAGTACATGTGTCAAGTGTCTGAGGCCGGATTTGAACTCAGGTCCTCCTGACTCCAAGGCAGGTGCTCTACTCACTGTGCCACCTAGCTGCCCCTACTCCTTCATTTTTCATAGGAGAAAACTGAGGCCTGAGAGATTATGACTTGTCAAGAGTCACATAAGTCGAACACAGGTAGAATTTGAATTTAAGTCCTCAAATTCCAAATCCAATATTATTTTTACTGGACCATGCTTCCTCTACTTGCCTACAAAACATAAAGAACAGGGAACATACAGAACACTGTGAGCTCCATCTTCTGAGAAATCAGAAATCATAGCTCTTTCCTTTAGATTCTCAATTTAATTGACAAAGCTGCATATAGTAATCTAATCATTTTCTTGATTTTTTTTAACCTCATATCTTTTTTATTTCTAATTTTGCTGATTTGGATTTTCTCTCTTTATTAGACTCCACAATTGTCTATCAGTTTTTAAAAATATTTCCAAATGCATAGCTCTTAGATATATTTGTCATTTCTATGTTAAACTATATTAAGCTCTATTCTGAACTTGGTTATTGCTTTTCTGTGTTCTTTCAGTTTGTTCATTTTCTAAGCTGTGTTTTTTTAATAATGTGCTGATACATTTTGTTTTTAGGCAGACATACATTTCTTAACACACTGCTGAAAAACAGTAGAGATGTATATTCCCTGAAAAAAAATCATTGGATTATTGATTATTTATTAACAAAGAAGAGGTTATTACCTTTAACTCTGGCAGTATGATACTGACATTAACTTCTAGTATTGGGTCAAGATTTTGTGGCTCATCTCTTTTATTTTCTAAGGTTTTTAGTTGTGAAAAGATTCAGTTTGTTCATTTTCTTTCTCTCTTGTTGACAAAGACATTTGGGGCTATTAATTTGTCCCTATAAACTGTTTTAGCCTCATCTCACAGATTGTTATATGAATTATTGGTATTGTAATTCTCTTTGATTTAATCTATCATTTTATATAATAATTTCTTTCACCCCGTCATTGTATAGAAGTATGCAATTTAAAAAAATCTATGGGGCCTACAACTTTTATTCATTGCCTCATTCTTTATTACTAGGCAGAGTTTTGGGGTTTTTTGCATTTTGGTCTATAAATGAAGTATACAGACTGTTTTTTCTATATTTGCCTGTGTCTTCTTTGTGGTACAGCACATGATAATTTTTTTTTGTAAGTTGTACGAAGAGTAGAAAATAAAGTATATTCTTAACTATCCCATTAAGTTCCCGCCATACATCTATGAAGTCTAATTTGCTTAATATTCTGTTCAGTTCTGTGATTTCCCCCCACCCTTTTATCTTTTTGTTGAATTTACCATGGAATATTAGTTGGTACTGAAGCCTTTAGCTTTTTAAAAAATTCCACTTCTTGCAAAGCTATAAGTTCTTCCTTTATTAATTTTGTTATAGAATTACTAAGTGTACGTGTATTTAATATTTGATAGACTTTAATTTTGCATTGGTCCTTGCATGATATAAATGTCCATTATCTCTTCTAATGCTTTCTGGCTTTAGTTTGCCTGTCTTTATCATGATCTGGTAATAGGGTGGTAAATTTTAAACTACTTCTTAATTCTGAAATCTGTTTAGAGCTTTCTGAATGAAATGTGTTTTCTGTCATAACCTTGTTTTTAGTAAGTGAATTTAGCACATTTGAATTTTATAATTGTTAAATTTATCATCAGTCATTCTGTCAGAAGAGAATAAACACTTTCTTATTCTTATTTATTTCTGGTATTAATTTAGACTTAGTAGAACCACTACTAACACCCTGGGTATATATAATCCATATAACTCTGAAATTCTTCTTTTACTTCTGTTTTTCTAGCCTTCCTCTTGCTTCACCCCTAGGGTTTACATTCTCCAACCCACCAAAATCTATAGTCATTCTCTACCCTTCCCTGCTTTTCTGGGCCACCAACCCTGCTCTGGCCTCACTTTCCTCCTTTCAAAATCTCAGTTAGTTAACCAGTTAAACCTTTACACTGCCCCTGCCTCTTTAATCTCTTTCCCCTTTGTCCTGTTGCTCATTATCTCACCCTGTCTTGTGTTTCATATGCTATCTGCCTTCCACGGTCCTGCTGGGGCAGTACTGCAGAATGTCACTCACAATAATGCTGACTAGTTCCAATACAGATTTATGTTATACAATCTTTTAGGGTCATCATTGCTACGTGCCAATCATTTTACTCTTTCCCCATAAAAATATCACATCTCTTACCCCCATATATCTACACCATCTCTTTCTTGACTGCTTCCTCTCAGCAAGAGACCTCTCCTTCTTAGGTGGAAAAATTGAGCCCCCTCCTCACCATTTCCAGACATTAAATCACCTCAGCATCATCTCCCATCATCCCTGAACCCTGATGCATAGATGTACCCCAGGGTTCTATCCTGGTCTCTGTCCTCACTGTGTACTCTCCCTTGGTGATCTCATTAGCTCCCAGGGATTCAGTTATCACTACATCACTGCCTCCTCCTTATCTCCTGTGCTGGATGCCTGTAACCATAGATGTCTCACAGGGTTGTGTCCTGGGTCCTCTTCTCTCTATATACTACTTCACTTGGTCATCTCATCAATTCCCATGGATTTAATTACCATCTATATGCTGATTGTTCCCAGATCTACCTTTCCTGCCCCAATCTCTCTGGTGACTTCCAATCTCACATTTCCAACTGCTTTTCAGACATCTTGAATTAGATTTTCAGTGGACATCTTAAACTCAACATGTCCACAACTGAACTCATTGTCATTCCCCCTAGACCCTCCCCCTCCTACCTGCCCTATTTACTATAGAAGGTAACACGATCCTCCTAGTCCTTCAGGCTTACAGCATAGGAGTCATCCTGGAAACCTCATTATATCTCACACCCCACTTGTAAGCTGTTGCCAAGACTTGTCAATTTCATTTTTGCAACCTTTCTAGAACACACCCTCAGTTAATATTAAATTCTGAATATGCCTTCCCCTCCCCTACCAGTGAGCCTTTTTTTTAATAATAAAGATTTTTAAAAGCAGTATTTCAGCGAAACGAACCATGTCCGATAGCATATTCAACCTTCCACACATATATAGTTTCCTTATCTTTTCAAAAAAATGTGTGTGGGTGGAGGAGAGGCAGGTGCATTTTTCCATCTCTTCTTTAAGACCAAGTATGGTCATTATTACACAACATTTGGTTACACTGTACTGATCTCTCCATTTACTTGATAGTAGCCAGTCTGTATCTTAGCTTCCATGTTTGCTTATTTCCCTCTGCACCAAATCACAAGATTCTACCACTGTTTTGCTGAATTTCTCAGATTTATTGTTTGTTTGCCTTAATTTGGACTTCTTTCTCAAAGACAGAGGATCATAACTTTGGAATTATCCCACTCCCCTCCTACCTTCCTTTTTCTTTTTTTCAGTTTTTCTGAAATACCCTTCTGAAACCTTTAGTGATTTAGCTAACACCATATTTACGGTTTCCATGCTATTTAAATACTTATCTTTTTCTTTTTCTCAGGAAATTGTTATTTCAAGTATGGAGGGGTTATGTCTCTTTGTAAACTTCTCAACATCTTCAAATATCCAAATTCTCTTGAGTTTTGCTGGAGAAAATAATTCTGCATTCATGCTCACGTTTCTTTGTCAGCTTCTGCTTCCTTGATTTTTTTCTCCTTGAAAAATCAACTGGAGTATGGTGGGGGGGGGCGAGTAATGAAAAGCTAGAAACAAAGTGAATGGCCATTGATTGGGAAAATCACAAATAAATGGTGGTATGCGGGTATAATGGAATATTAGTGTACCATTATTATCTTAGTAAGTTTTTAGTATGCATGTATTTTTTTTTAAAAAGCTGCCCTGTTTGGGGGCTAGGATATGAGGGAGCAAATTCCTTTGGTCCTTTCATTCTAACATCTTGGATTCATCTCCCAAACCCACATATCATTTTCAGATGAGCAGCTGTCTGGTTACTCTTCTCTCTAGGACTTGTGGTGATTTTTTTTATTTGAGAATAAGATTTTACATTTACCCCTATTAAATTTCATCACTGTCATCCAGTGTTGTCGCCCATTGAGTTCTTTTTGGAAGCCCAACTTTGGCCCCTGCTGTGTTAACTCTCTAAATTTGATAAGGATGCCATCTAGGCCTTTGCCTAAGTTATAAGAGCTGTGCCAGGTGGAGAGAGATAAGTCATTCATGTTCGTTAAGCACTGACCTCTCATGGAGAGCAGAATAAGAATGATAGATAGTTGAGGTGGGAGACTCAAGCAGGGGATCTGTACAGAAAGAGAATCAGGTAATTGAATAGACTAACAATCCGGTATCCTGTTGCCCCCTGGTGGTCAGTAGTTAGTGAATGAATGGGTTAAAGAAAGCATTTATTAAATGCTTCCTAAGGGCCAAGCCCAAGTCTAACACACTGGGGTTATAAGTACAAAAGCAAAGACTGTCCCTTCCTTCCCCACGCCCACCCACCTACCCCAGGAGGAAGAATAATGAAGAAAACCATACTCTCAGGGAGTGGTGGTTAGAGAAGGAGGACTTACTTGGTCCAGAAAGTTAAGAAATGGTGAGTGAGGCCTTAAGGAAAAAGATTGGCACACCCCATTTGGGAACAATGGCAGAGCTGATTTAGTCATTGTTCATGGTTCCAGAAATAACTGTAACTCTATCCTTAAGAGTCTCACAGATAGATTTATTTCTAGATCATATCTCCCAATTCTATAGCCCTTTATAATTTTTTTAAAGTTACTTATTATAGCCTTGCAAGGTAGACCATACATATGTTCTTTCTATTTTAAAGATGAAGAAACTGAAGCTTATAGAGAAATGAAAGATCACTGGGTAATAGATTTAAATCTGGAGCTCGATGATCTTAGAAAAACAGGGATAGACTTGCATGAAATCATGAAGAGTGAAATGAGCAGAATGGAGACAATGTTGTATGCCATAACAGTAATATTGTTTTAAGAACTTTAAGGGATTAAGTAATTTTGACTATTAGAAATAACGAATATAGGTAGGTATAGCCTCTTCCCCTTTGAGAGAGATGTAATTATTCAGAAGGTTTTTTCTTGTTGAGTTTCAACTTGATAGTCGAAACCTGCCTCTTGAAGTTTTCTCTTCTCCAGGCTGTGTCATGATGAAAATTTGAGAGAAGTAAAAGAGAAACTGAGGCATAAAGTTTCCAAGCATGACCAATTTATTAGTATGGCTAGAAAATACTAATAAATTGGATCCAAGTCTCCTTAGTAGTCAAGGATGCATCTGACAATCAGAACAACTCTTTAATGGCATTTACACAGTGACTATACAGATGCATTTCACTCCTGATTGTTTGGGGCTGCTCACGTCAGTTCCTCACCAGGTAGAGCAACATCCCATAACTAACATCCTTTGGAAATTCTTATGGTGGGCAAACATCTTATCACCAGATTGACTCATCTTCTCCCTATGATCAGCAAAAGTTCACAGATGAGAATTTTTGTGGTTGGACTTTAACCCATAGGAATCGTTTAAGTCATAGATTTTACTAATAGGACCTACCAAGTCTGAATTAGATTCACAAATATTGATTCTGATTAGATACAATTCTCAATCAATAATTATTAAATCATGGAATTTAATGAGGGGGCCGACCAATACATAGTGGATTGATTATTGAGACATAATAAATCAGAAATAATACAAAAATAAAGTGGCATATCAATTTTCAATTTCATATTTCCCCCTTCGATTCTTTGAGATGTCTCCAATGAATCACCATCTATAAACCAAATTAATATGGTTAGGATGATCAGCATCCGTTGGAATTAAATTAGCAATGGGGCAATAGAGAGCAATAATTATAAGGTTCAGCATTTTATACAAGGCCAGTCATAAGAGGTTTGATTATTACTGGGTCTGGTTGATGTCAGAAATGGCTCTCATGCCTTCTCCATCTACAGGTTGTAACAGCTAGACAAGAATAGGGTCCCTTGGCTCCTTGACAAAGAGTGCTTTGGTGAGCAGACTGTTCTACAGACGAAAGCCTTGTTACCTAAGGCCAGTGCATTGACAAAATCCATTGGGCGCAGGCCTATTCTATAAACTAGATTTACAGAGACAGTGGTGCAGAGGTGGGGAACCTGAGGCCTCAAGGCCACATGTAGCCCTCTAGGTCCTCAAGTGTGGCCCTTTGACAGAATCTAATTCAACCACACTTGAGGGCCTAGAGGGCCACATGTGATGTACGGGAAAGGAAGAATTTACATGTGTTCCAGGTAATACAATCCTCAAGTGCCTTTGTATCCTCATAGCCCACTTCCAATATGCATTTAATCTCCAGTTGAGTTTCAGATGTCTCAGGTGTTCATGTGGTTCCTGGGAACAACTTCTCATGCTTCCATGCTAGAGTAGGTGTCAATTGATGGCAGCTCTGAAGGTGGATTTTGGTAGAAGGGCTACTTGTCTGGTTCAAAGCCACTTGCAGATGTTCCTAGGTGTTCTTACTATAACCTTTTACAAAATAGATCTTAATACAATTTGGCAACTAGTTGAGGTGGTGAACTATTGAATATCAAATTCAGAACCCACACTTGAAACTTCAGAGAATTTAAGTCCTTTGTGTCTCTGATTGTTTTATTCAAACCTTGTACCTTATATGAGCACTGCTATCAATCCTGAAAAAGAAATGCATGAGGGCCTGACTTGTAAAATGAGCTTTTTGTGTGTTAAATCATTTGTATTTGAGAGCCAATGGTGTGCACACACGTATCTTGTTATTACTGAAAATTGTATGCTCCATTTAATTTCAAAAAATTTCACATTCATCTTTTATCTATCTTTAAATCTAATTTTAATTCATTCTTCCCTTAGGGAAATGTTATAATGCTATTAACATAATGAAATGATGCTTTAGTATCAATCTCCTATAAGCTAAAACTCTATCACTTGTAAGACATATGATTCATATGGTGGGTTAAGAAAACCTCGGGAGATCCAGGCAAAATGTCTTCTTTGCTGTTGACAAGGTTAAGCATTGAATGGTCTCTATTATTTGTAATTCAAATGACAATTAAAATGATTCTTAACTATAGTAGTAGTAATATACTAGCATATATTATTCAGTCAAAAGTCACCAATAAGTAGGTTGTCACTGTTAACCATTTAAAAAAAATAAATACCTCATTTAATAATTAACATAGCTGGTTGAAAACTGGACACCCTGGTGCATAATGTGACAGAATATACACAATCTCATGTATTGTAAAACTTCTTACAATTTTGGTGATATTAATACAATTGAACACATTTCCACATTGCTTTACGTAAAAAGTCCATTCATTTTAGAACCTCAAAGTAACTCAATCACAATAGGGAACAATTACATAAAGCTCACCAGAGGACAGACACTGTGGTAAGCACTTTACAACCGTAGGAAGAGGGAAGCAGTGTCTGTCTGAATCTTTCTTTCAAGATCCCAACAAAACCTTCTACGCGCTAACTTCCTTTATTTTTAAATAAGGCCTACAACAAGAACGTGGACAATCATTTCCACAAATTTGGAACAGTGAAAATTGTAGGTGTCAAAGCTAACGGCCAAGTAAAAGTACATGTTTCCTCATCCTTTGGGAGGAACTATTTGTTGGAAATACTTGCAAAGGTTTAGTATGTTTGGGAGTTTAAATGTTCTCTGAGACCTTTTGGGCAATTAGAATTGCTTATAATCATATAGTTTTTAAGTGATAGTTAAAACCCAAATAAAACTCACTCGGCACAACTGCAAAGTTTAAGGTTCCTCCCTTTGGCTAAGAGATAGTTCCTCATTGTAGTTTCACAACATGTAATAAGCAGGGTAACTTTGGAGAAGAAGTCATCTACCTCCTTTTCAAAGTTAACCTCTTTTATGCTAGAGAAGCATTCATCCACTTATTTTACAAAGAAGTTTACTTAGCACTGACCGGGGTATCCACTAGAAGCCAATTATGGCACAGGAATGTTAGAAATATTGGTACCTTAAAGCATCTTTGCTTTCTCTTACATCAGTAACGTAACAGTACTACTAGAGTTTTCTTCGTATTTTAGCTGTTTTCAACACTTCCTCATTTTTTAAGCTAATAGCATTATATAAAGGCAAGTTCCTTTTTGGTGCTGGTACTTAAATGTATAATATACATAATGTAGAAAGTTCTTTTTTAAACTAGTCATATCTAAAGTCCAAAAATATTAGTCTTTATAAAGAAATCTGTAAGCATTTTTAATCTGTGAAAGATCTTAGTTCCCAATTGCCTCTTCCTTTTACAAAGCTTGTAATATTTTCTGGTATGTTATTAAATTATTGTATCTAATTAAAGATTTAGCAGTTGGGAATTTTAGTTTTGCCTGTCATAAAAAGAGGAGTTAATTTTCCAATGATTTTAAATTAACAGAAATTCCTATACAATGATTTCTCAAATATAAGAAAAATTATGACAGTGACACAAACAAGATTCTGGATTTTTAGAAGAGAACACAAAAAGGTTTTGTAAGTATTTGCAATAATTCTCCCAATAGGAGAATGCATCATGTGAGAGCACATTAATTGAATGTTTGGAACAAATTTCAACTAAATCAAGTAAAGCTGTATAATCACTAATGTTAACAGTTTAAAATCTCAATTTTCACAAGAGCCATTAACTACTAGGATTTCATGTTTCAGGGCTCACTGTTTTTAATTAGCTTAAGCTTTAATTTTAAAAAATGAACTCAAATTGAAAAGTGACGATGAGATTTCAATTGTTGGAATGCAGTTGTGAACATCACGTTGGTTCTAGTTAAAACAATTAAATATAAATTAAACAACAGTAAGTGGCACAGTGGAATGGAGCATTGGGCCTACCTGGGGGCAGCAATACCTGAGTTCAAATCCAGCTTTAGATGCTCCCTAGCTGTGTGACCCTGGGCAAGTTGCTTAACTCTGTTTGCTTCAGTTTCCTCAAATGTAAAATGATCTGGAGAAGGAAATGGCAAACTACTCCAGTATCTGTGCCAAGAAAACCCCAAATGGGGTCATAAAGAATTGGCCATGACTGGAACAACTAAACAACACCTTTTGATAGTGTACTTCTGCTAAAAAGATTGATGTAGCTTTCCTTAATGACTTCAACCAATTCACTAATTCTTTTGTGGTAAAGCAGATTATTGTCCTTTCTGATCCATAATTAAATTTGCCAAATTGTCAACAATAATTTGAATTAGAAAGATCCTTTTGATTTGTAATATAGTAATTTCTTGATTTTAAAGTTTCTGCTTTTTTTTAAAGCTTGATTTAGACTTCATATAGAGTTAGCAGGAATTGCACTACTGAAAAAACTGATGGAGACTATAATTTTCTGAAGGACTCAGGGTTTAACTTTTTCCGTATTTCCTTTAAAATCACTCAAAATCTAAGTCCATTTCTTTTGTTTTCCTTAACCAAACTTATAATGTGTCATGTAGTAGATATTCCAAAGCACTGTGGTTTGTTTTATGATTTTATAAACTTCCAAGTGATAAATTTTGTTTTATATTATATGCTTCCTTATTTCATCCTATAAAATGTTTATTTGTCCTAAATTAATTTGCAAGTTCTGCTTTGCCCTCTCAAAACTTCAGTATTTTAGGCTGGCATTTATAAGCTATATACACATTTTAATTTAATGTTTTGTAATTTGAGCACACACAAATGCACACATACACACACACACACACACACACACACACACATTAGGTGAGCACATACTCATTTAAGTCCTATAATGTTATGTTCTTGTTGAATTCTATTCTCAGTAACTCTTACCCTAACTGCCTTCACAGAACATTAAATTTTACTTACTTTTCAGTTGCTTCTTGATTTTAAAGTAAGTTTTTCTCTCTCTGAGGTCATATCAGAAAATGGAAACACTTTGGTATTCACATTCCATTTGCAGTTTGAATATTTCTGTAAAACTTGCCAGAAGTATGTAATCTGGGAGTCCCAATGCAGGGACCAATAACAGGGCTTGCTTGGTGTTTAAAAGCAGTAAGCAACAGAAAGGTAAATAGACTCCAATTTTACTTACTTTTTTTCTTTTGGAAAGAGGAAACTAAATGTGGGCTAAAATTTTCTTGTTCTGCCTTTTAATCAGAAAAAAAAAAATCCCATTTCTGTCCTGCAATAAATTTGTCATTCTCTTTAAGTACAGTTTTAAGTGTTCTTTTTAAAGAATTTACACTAAAATTAAAACTAATTCCACCAAAAAACTACAAACTGAAACTGCTTTGGAATTCTTCTGCTGATTCAAAAGTGAAACTGATTAGTCTCGCTGTCCTGCAGTTAGAAAACTAGTGACAATCTTTAATATTCCAACATAATACTTTCCTGTTATACAGCAAACATTTCAAGTTCTGAGTTGTGGAATTATTTAAACTCACAGGACTTTTACTCTAATTTCTCTTGTACTGTTTTCCTAATCTTCTTAACACTTCTCTGAATCTCTATTTAACTGTATCTCTCTTAAACAGATTTCATGGTTATTAAAATAGTTCTTAAAATTCAAACTGCAACTTTAAAACCAGTTTGCAGTTTAAACCTCAAATCATCCTAAAGTTTCTCCGTTATTAAAAGTAATCTAATAGATTTGCCAATGTTTTTTCCTCAAACTTTACAAATTTCTATTCCTATTTAAACAATCTCTACACACTAGTACCTCTGAAACTCATCAAAAGACTCATGAAAAACATTCAAATCACAATTTAGAAATTTTCAGTAGAAAAATTACATTTTGGTTACAAATTTATGCTCTAATTGTTTTTTCCTTATAGGCTAGAGAAAAAAAAAATCTTTTTAAATCTGTCTTCCATCTCTGCCATCTCCTACTTGGGCAGGATTGGAAATATATAAAGAAAATAGAGGCTTATTTTTTCTGAAGACTTTTGAAAGTTCCACTTTCTGTATTCCTTTTTCCTTGGCTGATCAGACCAAAGAGAAATGCTAGGTTGACTTATCAGGACATGGAACAAAACAAACACCTTGAAAACACTTGCCAGTACAGATTAGTGCAAAGCACCGATCAGACACTTACACCTCCACACTCTTATATTCTAAATTTCTGTTTAGGTCTTCCCACTATCTTATTTTTATTATTCTGTAAGTCTTTTTTTGTGAAATCTCCAGCAAAATGTGCCCCTTTTTGGGCAACAAAAGCATTCCTGGCCTTTAAGTTTCCTTGGCAAGACTTAGTAGTGGTAGTGGCCAAGATTGCCTGAGGTTTCTGCCTAGCTATCTTCATTTCTTTATCTCTTCCTTCATATTTGGGGATTTCTGATATAACAAGATAGACTTTTAGGGGTATCATGTTTCTGGACTGGGTGACATCAGGTATGAATCTGTCTTGGAGAGAAAAACCACCAGCAGCTAGTGCCTCTTGTCCAAAAGAGGTTAGTTCTCTTACCATGGTGGAAGACAAATAGGATGGATGAGGAAAAGAGAAGGGAATAGTCGGAACAGAATAGTCAGTAGGCATGTCCCATCAGACAGGGCTGCCCCACACCAAATGTAAACATGGTTCATTCATTTTGGGTGAGATTGTTCAATGGCTATTCTTAGTTTCTCTAATGTGCAATAATCAAAAAAATGCCAAATTTAGGCCAAAATTGTTCACCAGTTGAATCTCTAGCAGTCTTACACCAAAGGTCACTTTATTTAATGGCCAAGTGTCATTCCCAGATGAACTGGCAGCTTGCTTTGACTCTAGAATTTAAGCACCTTTCCTAAGGGGTTTCCCTTGGAAACACTGCTATCTGCCTCCAGTGTCACTTGCAAAGGGATATTGAGTGGAAACCAGCAGTAGCAGTCACAAGTGACTCTGAGAGAGTATTTGTTAGGAAGTTGCCACAAGTGACCCTATGGTGGTGCCCCCATAGAAGATAGCATCCCCCACCCATCCCAGTTAAGAGATGGAATATGCTGATTCCTCCTTTCAGACAGCTATAGGTTGTTATAGCCAGTTGTATAGAAACATGGTCTTCAGGATTGCCTGACTAGGATTTTAATAGTACAAAGGAGGTCCCAGAGACTGATTCTCAATTTTGATCCAATTTTAAAATGCCAATTAAACATAATGAATTTAAGTAGCCAATTGTTTTATCACTAGAAAAACCATTTTACTTTGGCCCACTGCCACTTAAAAGAAAAGAGAATTTACAGCTTGGCTATAACTTGGCTGTTTTGCGTTGGCCAGCTGCCAATGTAAGAAAGAAGTTCCTGGTATTATGCATTTTTTCTTTAGTCCTTACCCCAGTTCTTTAAGAATTTTACTTTCTTTTTGAGATTTTCACTAAAAATCTAATTCTTATGATCGATTTTAAGAACTTTTTATCAATTTAAATTCTACTTGTATAATGACTAAGTGCTCTAGAGACTTTCCTATTTTGTTCTGTTGATAAGGATCTCCATTCAGGAGCCTATCTTGCCTCCAAGAAAATTTAGATCAAGGCCAAGGTGGGGAGTCCAATCTCCAGGGCAGTCTTTTGAAAAGAGTTCTTCTGAGACTGGGGGACTGGGGGCCCCTACTTGGCTTCTAGCTGGCTCACCAATTATAGTGATAAAAATCTGTGTTAAAGAGAAACTGAGGCACAAAGTTATACACATGATCAGTTTATTAGTATGGCTAACAAATACCAATAAATTAGATCCAAGACTCCTTAGTAGTCAAGGATGCATCTGATAGATCAATTCTTTTATAGTATTTACACAGTGATTATACAGACATATTTCAGTCCTGATTGGTTGGGGCTGTTCACATCAATTCCTCACCAAGAGGACCAAAATCCCATGACTTAGCATCCTTTGGAAAGTCTCATGGTGGGCAAACATCCTATCACAAGATTGACTCATCTCCCACCCATGGTCATCAAAAGCTCACGGATTAAATTTTTATGGTTGGATTTTATACCAGAGGAATAGGGAAGTTAAACTCTTATAGAGTTTACTAATAGGGCGTATATAATGAAGTCTGAATTTGATTCACAAATATTAATTTTGATTAGATATACTGGTTAGATACAATTCTCGATCAGTAATTAAACCACAGAATTTCAATTATATAACTTCACAACAGGCAACTGAAGTTACAAGCTTAAGGGAGTTCAAACTCACATAATGAGGGGGCTAATCAATACATAGTGGATTGATTGATCATTAATACCTAATAAATTGAAAATAATAGAAAATAAGATGGGGCATCAATTTTCAGTTTCACATAGGCAATACACAATTTCTTCAATTGATTCTCTTATGGCTTAGTTTTTGATGCACTCCTGATTATCATGGTCATCCTTCTGGTTGCATTCTAGTTTGCCAGTGACAAATTGTGACATGAAGCCAAAATATTATGGTAGCTAGACAGACCATCCATCCATGCTGTCAATTATGAGAGAAAATGGGAAGGAGAGTATGGATGACAGCAAGGTGGCACAGTGCTACATTTGAAGTCAGAAAGATCTAAGTTTCAGAAAATTATTAGCTTTGTGACTATGAAAGGGTCTTTGATCTGTCAGATGCATCCTTGACTACTAAGGAGTCTTGGATCCAATTTATTGGTATTTGCCAGCTGTATTAATAACTTGATCATGCTTATAACTTTGTGCCTCTGTTTCTCTTCAACACAGATTTTTATCACTACAATTGGTGAGCCAACTAGGAGCTGAGTGAGGGTCCCCAGTGCCTCAGACTGTCTCTCAGAAGAACTCTTCTCAAATCTTTGTCTGCCTCAGTTTCCTAAAGTACAAAATAGGCATAATAATAACACCTACTTTGCCAGTTGTTGAAAGGACTAAGTAAGATAGCATATGTATATGTGTATATAACCCTATATAAATGCTAATTATTATTTTTATATGGCTCAGCATGACATCACTAAAATTTATCAACATCATGTAGGGGGATAACTTGACTTATTTCTGGTTTGTTTCACAGGTATCTTGATCGATATTTAGAGGAGTTCATGACGTCTGCTGAGAAGTATTTCATGGTTGGCCAGAGAGTCATATTTTACATCATGGTGGATGACTACTCTAAGATGCCTTGGATACAGCTGGGTCCCCTTCGTACATTCAAAGTATTTGAAATCAACAGAGAGAAGAGATGGCAGGATATTAGCATGATGCGCATGAAGATCATTGGGGAACACATTATAAATCACATCCAGTATGAAGTTGACTTCCTCTTCTGCATGGATGTGGATCAAATCTTCAAGGATGATTTTGGGGTGGAAACTCTGGGTGAGTCAGTAGCTCAACTCCAGGCATGGTGGTATAAAGCTGATCCCAGTGAGTTCACTTATGAGAGAAGGCCTGAGTCTGCAGCATACATCCCTTTTGGCCAGGGAGATTTCTATTACCATGCAGCCATTTTTGGTGGCACACCCCTTCGGGTTTTGAACCTCACCCAGGAATGCTTCAAGGGAATTCTTCAGGACAAGGAAAATGACATTGAAGCTCAGTGGCATGATGAAAGCCATCTCAACAAGTATTTCCTTCTCAATAAACCCACAAAAATCTTATCACCAGAATACTGCTGGGATTACCATATAGGCACTTCCTCAGACATTAGACTTGTCAAGATTGCTTGGCAGTCAAAAGAGTATAATGTGGTTAGAAATAACTCCTGATATTTTTGATGGGATGGTATTAAGTTTTTGAATTAGAGTGCCTATCATTCTGGCTAATTCCTCAAAGCAGTTGCACTTAAAAAAAAAAAAGTAAAGCCAAAAAAAAAATTACAAAAAGTCCTCACCTCACTCGAAAGCAAATTCACAAAACCCCTTTTTTCTTTATAATTTTCAATCTTCTGCATGGGCAATACTGGATAAAGAACATATCTATGGAAATTAGATGTAAATACACACTGATTTTTTTTAATCTACTGTGGGTAATGGGGAAATATTTTGACCTTAATAAAATATGACTAAATAGATTATGTCATAAATATGCAAAGCCAGAAACACTCTTATTCTGTAAGTGAAATTCAACCATCCAAACATTGGTGAGGAAGACCTAAGTCATGGATTGGTTCCTTATGGCTTTGTAATATATCACTCTCTTTATCTAGCCTGAAGAAGGATGGTGACACCTGCCCTGTGCCAATACTTTATAAAGACTATGGGCTATGACACAACCCAAGTTTACAATTCTTAGTTGACTCTCAATGGCATGTTGCCTGAACCGATTTGAGGACTGTGGTCATTCCTGATCAGAAAGTGATGTGTTCATGTGCAAAGTTTGTAGAATTATTAGAAGACACAACTTTCCAAACATGAGGAGTTTTTATAATGATGCCCAGGGGCTTTATCTCAATGGCTCTTCCAGGACTAGGTATTAAACATCTATTTAGCAAGAGGCAGATTAGCTCCTAAGTGAGAGCTGAGAGGGCCAGAAAATATAAAATAAGAGTCTAGCAACTGGTCTGTGGCACTGCTACATCAGATCCCATTGGTGCACTGAACATGGTAGAGATGTGAGATTGGTGTTTAATGACCTGTGTTACAGGAGTGAAGAAGGTATCCTGGCTCCTTACTGCCAGTGGCACAACAAATTCACAGGGGCTATCTAATGACTCTCCCACTGGTCAATGTTCCTCTCTGCCTATCTTGTTTTCTACTTGCCCCAGCTATAGTTTCCACCTTGTGCTTTTCACACCCTGAGTGAGGAGAAGGGGTTGGGAGAATGTAGAGACAGAGAGAGGATCAGTGGAAATTAGAAGGAGAGAGCGAGAAGTTGTAAGTTCCTTACCCTGGGCTTCTCTGAATAAGAGAAAGCTGATGTAAATGCTCTATTATTCAACTATCATGACCAGTGCCACTTGGACCACTTTAAGGGATTGCACAATGCCTGAGTGAACATCAAGGGGGGAAGAAACAAAATACACCAAGTGAAGGACTGTAGGCCCTAAAAAATGGAATTCTACATGAATTATTATGAAAGAAAATACAGGTGGCAATGTTAGCTTTCCAATAGCCATCATTCTTGCAAAAGATATTAGTATCCTCTGAGAGAGACTAAATGTCCTTAGACCTCATTGGTAATTGAGCCACTAGTTCACTGAGAAAGCAGGAGAAGGAATGTATGTTGATATTTATTTTCCTAGCTTTCTCTTGTGTTCCAGCTCAAGTTATTTCTGTATCCAAGTAAGTTCCTCAAGGATCTATTTGTCATTGCATATCTCATGGTAACTACTGTGTAGGGCTACTTAGATACAGTGTAACAGTAGTTAAAAGGAACATTCGCCTGCTTCCTCTCCCTATCTTATGCTTTCTTTGTAAAATAAATAAATAAAATAAAATAAAATTTTGAATACCTGCAGGGGAAAATAGATCACATGTCACTAAAGCTCTTGTGATCTCCATAAATATTAGTCAATCCATTTTAGACTAAATTTGGATGAAAGAGGGCTAAGATATCCACCCTGCACTCAACATGATGTATCCTGAGAGTTTTGGTATCAGGTTTAAGAGACAACTTTAAGGGGAGTTGCTGATTAGTTTTCTTTTGCTTTGTTTTTTAAGGAAAGTCATTGGAATTCCCATTGGAACAAATTCAATATATCTTTAATGATTGCTCTTAAGAGCTTTTAATATCATTTAAGATGTAAAACAAAATAAATTATTTTCTCAGAATGTACTGGTGTATTCATTGATTATGCATGCCACAATCGGCCACTTCATCATTTTTCACACAACTGATCTTCTGGATTTCGTTGTGTCCAGTAACTTATCTTCCTGCAAAATTTCATCAGTTATGAAAAATCAAATCTCCTTCATGTATCCCCTTCCCTTGGGACCCTTCCCTCCATCTGATTGGAATAGGTAAAGGATAGACATCTGAGATTTCCTCCCATTTCTTCCATTTAAGGAAGGGCCCCAGGGCAGCTCTCTCATCATTTCTTACCTGCCTGCTTGTCTTCATCATGTTTCAAAGCCAAATACCTTCCCTTTTCCCCCTCCTTTTGGCTTCTTTTTATTTGTTGTCTTTCTTTATTACATTGTGAGCTCCTTGAGGACAGAGACTATCTTTTTTTGCCTTTCTTTGTATCTCTGACACTTAGCACAGTACTTGGCACGTAGTAGATGGTTTTAATAAATGCTCATTGACTGTATGCATGCATCTCTTTCCTAAGGAATTGAGAATTAACAGCATTGGTGATACTCTCTGGGGGTGAAATTGGCCATATCGAATTTGTGGTTCAGTTCATTGTGGGGCTCTGCAGCTTTGTATAATCATTGATAGTTAGAATATAAAAATTAGCAAGATGAAAAATTAGAGCTAGAAGAATACCACTGAAGTGAGTGAATGGATAAATAATGAATGAATGAAAGACACATTTATTAAGCACTTACTATGTACAGAGTACTGTTGGGAGTTGAGGTAGAAATAGGAAAGGCAGGGAGAAACAGTGTTTTCTGAAGGAAAACTATCTAATTCTCACATGCTAATTGGGGAGACAACAAATAGATTTGAGGTGCAGACCAAATGTAAAGTTCTATGATTCTTAGGGAACAACAACAAAGGATCATCTTTAATATCATTTCTGTTGCCAATTACATCCATATGTAAAGATGACATTGGCTAACAGCAGGTATTCCTTCTTCTAGAATGAGTGGAGTAAATGCCTTATAAGATGATGCTTTAAAATATAAGGAAACAATTTTTATTGTCTTTTTTGTCTATTTTATTTGAAAGCTAAAATTTCCACATCTACCACTTCCTTCTACTGCACATGGTACTTGACTCATAACCTCATTATTTTATTTATTCAAGAAATATATTGGTATCTTTTGTTTTCACTCAGCACCTTCATTTCCCAATACCTTTTGCTGTCTCCCTCCCAGCAAGTTGTCCTTTATAATAAAGAATAAGCAGGGAAAGAGAGAGGGAAGCAACAAAACTCATCACATCAAATAAGTCTATAAATAAATTCAATGTTCCACACCCATACTCCACCATCTTTGCAAACAGGCTAGGAAAGGGAATTCTTATTTCTCTTCTTTAGGGCCAAACTTGGTCATTATGCAGCAATTACACAGTATGGTTTCTTTTTGTTTTTTTTGTCTTTTCCATTTAAACCACCCTTTGTGTATGTTATTTTCTTGGTTCTGTTTATTTTACTTCATTATTTCATATAGGTCTTCCCATGACTATTCATATTTATAATTTCCTAAGATACAATAATATTGAATCTAATTCATATACCACTATTGTAGTCATTCCCAAACTGATGGGCATCTACTAGTCAGATAACTAGTCATGATAACTAGTCAGAGATTAGAAATTACAAGGGACCTTTTGCTGGTGCTGGATTCAGGACCCTTTGTATTGCTCATATGCAGTTTTGGGTCACAGTCCCAGAGAAAGAGGAGCACTCGTGCTTGTGGAATGGCAGCAGGGACCCTGGTCACAGTTTCTGGGCAGAGAAGAGTGCTTGTGGTTGCTCACAGGGAAGTAGGGACCCTGGTCTCAGTTTCAAGGCAGAAAGAAACACCAACACTTGTAACTGCAGGAGAGCAGGACACCAGGTCACAGTTCCAAGAACAATAGGAGCACTTGTGGCAACAGAAGAACAAGGACCCTTCCTGGGTAAAGGCCAGAAGAAAGACCAAGAGAGCAGTGACTACATTTCTCCTTAGATCATACCACTTTGGAGGATCCAAAAACTTATAGTCCCTCAGAACAAGCTCTGAAAACAGCAACACAAAAGTGTGCCCTCCACACTAGAAGCATAGCCCAACTTTAACATAAAGTTATAAGTATGAAATTGACTGGAAAAAATAGCAAAAAATAAAATAAAGTAACTGACCATAGAAAGTTACTATGGTGATAGAGAAGATCAAGACACAAAGTCAGAAGACAACAATGTCAAAACACTACAAGCAAAGCCTCAATGGGGAAAAAAAATGTGAATTGGACACAAGCCCAACAAGAATTCCTGGAAGATCTCAAAGAGGATTTTAAAAATCAAGTAAGAGAGATAGAATAAAAATTGGGAAAAGAAATTATAGTGATGCAAAGAAATTATGAAAAGCATCAACAGCCTGGCAAAGAAGTCACAGAAATCCACTGAAGAGAATTCTTAACAAGTAGAATTGATGAGATGGAAAAAGAGGTACAAAAATTCACTGAAGAAAATTCCTTAAAAATTAGAATTGGGGAAGTGAAAGTGAATGATTCCATGAGACATCAAGAAAGAATCAAACAAAATCAAAGCAATAAAAATGAAGAAAATGTGAAATTTCTCCTTGGAAAAATAACTGACCTGGAAAATAGATCCAGGAGAAATAATTTAAGAATTATTGGACTACCTTAAAGCCATGATCAAAAAAAGAACCTAGACATAATCTTTCACAAAATTATCAAAGAGAACTGCCCTGTTGTCCTAGAACCAGAGGGTAAAATAGAAATTTTAAAAATCTTCCCATTACCTCCTTAAAGAGATCCCAAAAGGAAAATTCCCAGGAATATTATAGCCAAATTCCAGAGCTCCCAGGTGAAGGAGAAAATATTACAAGCAGCCAGAAAAGAACAACTCAAATATTTGGCCCCATAGTCAGAATCAGGCGAGATTTAGCAACTTCCACATTAAAGGTTTGGAATGCTTGGAATGTGAAATTTTGGAGGGCAAAGGAGGTAGGATTACAGCCAAGAATCGCCTACCCAGCACAAATGAGTATAATTTTGAGGTGGGGGGGTGGATATTTAATGAAATAGAGGACTTTGAAATATTCCTGATGAAAAGATCAGAGCCAAATAGAAAATTTGATTTTCAAATACAAGATTCAAGAGAAGCATAAAAAGGTAAACATGAAAGAGAAAGCATAAAAGATTAAATAAGTTTAAACTGTTTATATTCCTAGATGGAAAGATGATATTTGTAACTTCTAAGAGCTTGATCAGTATTAGGGCAGTTACAAGAAGTATAAATAGACAGAGGTTATGGGTATGAGTTGACTCTAATGGGATGATTTCAAAAAAGTAAAATTTAAGAGTGAGAAAGAGGGATACACTGGGAGGAGGAGAAAGGGAGAGGTAGAATGGGATAAATTATCTCATATAAAGAACAAAAAGAGCTCATAGCAGAAGGGAAGATGAGGGAGGTGGCAGGCAACATTCAAACTTTACTGTCATCAGAATTGGCTCCAAGAGGAAATAACATACAAACTCAGTTGGATATAAAAATATATCTTACCCAACATAGAAGTAGGAAGGGAAGGGGATAAGAGAAGGGGCAGAGGGCTTATATAAGATTTGAGCTAGTTTTCACAACATGACCTAGTTATTGAAAAAACCCAAATTTAAGAGGTTAAACTAAATTGTATTGTGTCTTGTTACTGACAGATTTTAGTAGAACTACCTAGGACTCTGCAGGTGACTTGGAACCAGAGAAACAAATCCACTAGAGACAACTTCAGGGTTTCCCTGAGAATGAGGCCCATTCCAGAATGTCCAAGGGATGATATTTCTAGGGACTGCATCTGAGAGTCTAGATGAGATGTGCTAATTAACTGAACTTCGGAAGTGGGTTAACCAAGTTAAAAGGATAATTGATGTTATTTAATGTTGATGATCATTACTGTATTACTTTGGCCCTTTGTTTCATGGTACTTATGTTTACTGAGTTTTCTTGGTGATGTTGTTGATACGTAAATCTCTTCTAAAATCAGTACATGGCTGGATCTGTAACATACCTTAGGTTACATATAGAGTGTATTTAATAAGGTTCATCTCTATGGGGGATATATGACATTATAACTCTGTGTATCTAAGTTTATTCAACTTTGTGACACTGATAGAAACATGAGATTATGATTTGTGATACTCATGGTCACAGTATACTTGTCTTCTGTTGTAAACTTAAGTCCTCTAGCTTATAGCTACTAAAGCTTGCTCAAATTGATTTGGCACAAGCAACAGAGATTAGGCTGATGCATTTGAGAATAAAAGAGGGACAGAAAACTGAATGTGGTGCTGAACCATATATATTTTGTTTTTCAGTTGTTTCCATTTATATGGTTAGCACCAAATTGGCCAGGGAGGGGGGCGGATTGTTGGAAGTTATGCTGACTCAGTGCCCACTAGCCCTCATTGGGAAGGTGCTGAGGTGCAGTGGCTCATTGACTTTGCTGACATGGATCTATCTGAATTGCCTTTTTCTCATTTTTAAAGTTATCAATATAAGCTGACTCCACCTTGAATCTCTTGCTGATCTCCAGTGAATAACCCATGGAGGTATTTTAATAAATTCCTTTCAATTCTCTCCGTTTTGAGTTTTACCTCATTAATCAGGGTAAAAGCCTAAACAAAGAATTTTCTCTTTAACAAAGTAAAAAATTCCCATAAAAAAGCAAAACAAAATTCCTCAAATGAGAGACCATCTACCCTAAAGATAGGTGAAAATTGCTAATTACTCTTCAAGCAGTGCTTTCCCGCCAACCCTGTATTGATATGACTTGATTGAGCAGTTAGAGTGACAGGTAGTATGTCATGGTGGAAAGTGTACTTGATTTGGTGACAGGGGACCAGAGTTCAAATCTTTTTCTTGATGTGACCTTGGGCAAGTCACTTGATTTTTCTAGGTCTCATTGGTAAAAAGGAGTTAGACAAGATGAGTTCTAAGAAGTCTCACAACTCTTAATTGATCTCCTATGATTATCCTGCTTCTCAAAGAGACTCTCTGATTTGAGGAAAGCTTGAGATTCCTTCAGTCTCTTAATGCCATCTCCCCAGGGCAAGATGAGAACCACACCCTCCAAAATTGTTCTCTTTTTCCTTATTTATTACTACTTTATGCTTGGACTTTTAGGACTTCCTCAGTCTATGTTCTAGGTGCCACAGTGGATAGAATTCTGGGCTTGGAATCAGGAAGACTGATCTTTCTGAGTCCAAATCTAGCCTCAGACACATACTAGCTGTGTGACCCTGGACAAGTCACTTAACCCTGTTTGCCTCAGTTCCTCATCTGCAAAATGAACTGAAGAAGGAAATGACAAACCACTCCAGTATCTTTGCCAGGAGAATCCCAAATGGGGTCATAAGGAGTCAGATATGACTGAAACCTCTGAACAACAACAATCTCTTCCCAGGTATCAGTCCTACCCAGTACTATTCATTTATTCTTTGAACATCTATTATGCTCCTATTAGGTATAAACATTATGTGAGATCCTGGGGATACAAAGACAAAATATAAACTAATCTCTGGCCTCAAGGAACTTGCCTGGGGAAGAGGTTGAATACAATATGAACACAGATGAGTAAAAATAATTTGAGGAGGGGTAGGCAGCACTAAGCGCAAACTAGAGGGGCAAAGAAGGGTTTCCCCACCTGAGTTGAATCTCAAGAAAGCTAAATATTTGGGGCAGGGAGGAGGAGAGTATGAAGAGAGAGTACATTTCAGGCATATAGGACATCTTGTACAAAGCATGGAAGTAGGAAACAGAATGCCAAATCCAAGTAATTGCAAATAGATTAGTTTGGCTGAAACAAAAAATAAGCAAAGCAGAGTAAAGTACAATTCGGCTAGAGCCAGACAGAAGGCCTTTAAATGCCTGACAGAGGGGTTCACATCTTACCCATGAAACAACAGGGAACTGCCGAAGATTCTTGAGTAATTTGATCAGACCTGTACTTTTGGAAGATGATCTTGGCAGTCGTGAGGACCGTGGACCAGAGAGGGTATCGAGTGAAAACAGGGAGACCAATCCTCATTGCAATTAGGTCATTGCAGTAATCCAGGTGAGAGGAGATTGGATCCTGAGTGGTAGCAGTGAATGGATGAAGGGAATGAATGCAAGGGACCTTGTGGACACCCTCAGGGAGCATATGTCTTAGATTAACACTTTTTCTCTAGTTAATCAAACAGGACAGCGAAGGAGAAGCAATCAATATTCCATGTTGCTATGTGAGCAGTTCTGAAGCAGCAACTTTTCACAGCCCCTTAATTGCTGAGAAAAAGCATTCCCCTCTGAACCAGTCAGATGCATCCTCTGAAATGACCTGATGTTTCTTGGCATTTTAGTTCTCAGCATTCTCTTTGGAAGGCAACAATGGAAACTTCCCTATGTAATGAATTTGGGCCAATCAGATGCTCCAAAATATTCTTCTGGATTATATTTCTCTATAAAGCTCTAACCAGTTTACTATCCATCAAATGGTTTAAAGGTCAGCATTATGGACAAACTTGGTTAGTGCCAGTACTTGCACTGAGACAGTCAGCATGCAAGCTGGGCAAGTCCTCTTAGCTCTCTGCATTTTACTTTCTTCATCTATAAAAAGTCCAGTTGGACTAAATGGCCTCTGAGGGCCCTTTCAACACTAAATCTGTGATCAATGATCCTTGATCAGAGGAGAACTTTTGTGCAACTTAGCACAGTGCCTTGGAACTAGCAGTCATTTAATCAATGCTTTGATAAATAAGCCCCTTCCTTTGAAGCAATTCCCCCTCTTGTCCTTCCATAAAAGCACCAGTATGGAACAAAATTCAATTTAAGTCAATTCAATACATATGTATTAAACACTGTGTTAGGTGGTGGGAGAGAAACAAAGTTTTGATAAGACAGTCCTGGCCTTCAGGGTTCTAGGGGGAAGGAGGGGTGTCAGACAGAAATACAGATATTTCCTGGAGAAGAAATGCAAAGTAATGAGCTATGTGGTGTCTTATCTAAAGGTCATTAGCAACTGGATGGGGAGGGAGAGGGAGAAGAACCAAGGGAAGCTTCCTAAGGAATAGATACTATCTAAGTTGGGCGTCAAAAGATGAGTTTATATAGTGGGTTTAGGAGCAATGGACACACTGTCCCCTATCCAAGGGGAAAGAATTAAAATGAGGCTATATTTTTTGAGCAAATGCATAGAAAATTGACCATGGGATCTATAAGCCAAGAGCCAAGCAGGAGCAGAGGAAGCAGCAAGTGTCGAGGATTTCTGTTAGAGTTGATTTCTATAGACCACAGAGAAAATCATTCTTATGCCTCCAAATTTCAGATTTGCAGTATGAAGGAGAGGCAGTGGGATTTATGCTTCTTCTGGGGACATGTTGTCTCTATTACAAGTCCTAACTTACAAGTAGAAACCATTTAACTAGGAACATTTTTCCAAAAGGGAGTGACTTCTTTATGAATTCAAATCCAGCCTCAGATACCTACTACCTATATGACCCTGGGCAAGTCACTTAATCCTGTTTGCCTCAGTTTCCTCATCTGTAAAATGAGCTGGAGAAGGAAATGGCAAATCACTGTGTGTCTTTTCCGAGAAAACCCCAAATGGGATCACAAAGAGTCAGACACCACTGAAATGATGAAACAACAACAACAAAAATGAATAGAGAATTTATAAGTTCTGAAGAGAATGAGTTTGGTTTGGTGGTCTCTGCATTGCACAGAAAAGAAATGAAACACAAAGAGAGCTAGAAGGAGTGCCTATAGGAGGGGTAAATCACTTGCCTTTCTAAACTTCAGTTTACTTATCTGTGAAATGGGAATGAGACTCTTGCACTAACTGCCTTATAGGGGTATGTCCAGGATCAAATAAGAAAAAAAAATACAAAGGACCTGTTTAAAGAAATATTTGTTCAGGCTTCACCCTGGTTAATAAAGCAAACTCAGGAAGAGAAAGTTAAAAGATTTTATTCATCATGCCAAAGGAGTAAGCGTTGGGTGGTTCACCTTGATTAATAAAGCAAACTCGAGAAAAGAAAGTTAAAAATTTGTTCAGCACGCCAAAGGACTAAGCTTTGGGTGGATCAGTGGAGATTTGAACTCTGCCACTGCTTTTTATAGAGCAAGCAACTTCCATTTAAAAGCAAAGGTTATTTTGATTAGAACAACTAATCAGGAGGAAATGGGATTACTCCTCAGCTTCTCCCTAACTATTTTGATTGGAGTACAGAATTATGAGGAGATGGGACTAGGAAGCATTTTCTTTTTTTTTCTAACTCCTCATTATTTATTTATTTAATATTTTTAGTTTTCAGCATTAATTTTTACAAGAGTTTGAATTACAAATTTTCCCCCCATTTCTACCCTCCCCCATTCCAAGATTGCATATATTCTGATTGCCCCTTTCCCTAGTCAACCCTCCCTTCTCTCCCTCCCTC
The DNA here is from genome assembly GCF_011100635.1 of Trichosurus vulpecula. NCBI lineage: Eukaryota > Metazoa > Chordata > Mammalia > Diprotodontia > Phalangeridae > Trichosurus > Trichosurus vulpecula. Next base: position 124,330,885 of record NC_050575.1, on the reverse strand, counting down.
CCATCCCCTTTTCCCTTACTTTCTTGTAGGGCAAGATAGATTTTTATGCCCCATTGCCTATATATCTTATTTCCTAGTTGCATGCAAAAACTTTTTTTTAACATCTGCTTTTAAAACTTTGAGTTCCAAATTCTCTCCCCTCTTCCCTCCTCACCCACCCTCCCTAAGAAGGCAAGCAATTCAACATAGGCCACATGCGTATCATTATGCAAAACCCTTCCACAATACTCATGTTGTGAAAGACTAACTATATTTTGCTCCTTCCTATCCTATCCCCCTTTATTCAGTTTTCTCCCTTGACACTGTCCCTTTTCAGAAGTGTTTGCTTTTGATTACCTCCTCCCCCAACTGCCCTCCTTTCTATCATCCCCTCTTTTTTATCTCCTTCCTCCTTCTTTCCTGTGTGGTAAGATACCCAATTGAGTGTGTATGTTATTCCCTCCTCAGGTCAAATCCAATGAGAGCAAGATTCACTCATTCCCCCTCACCCACCCCCTCTTCCCTCCCATAGAACTGCTTTTTCTTGCCACTTTTATGTGAGATAATTTACCCCATTCTATCTCTTCCTTTCTCCCTGTCTCCATATATTCCTCTCTCATCCCTTAATTTGATTTTATTTTTTTTAGATATCATCCCTTCACATTCAACTCAACCTGTGCCCTCTTTCTATATATATGGTACCTTCAGCTACACTAATACTGAGGTCTCATGAATTATACACATCATTTTTCCATGTAGGAATGTAAACAAAACAGTTCAACTTTAGTAAGTCCCTTATGATTTCTCTTTCTTGTTTACCTTTTCATGCTTCTCTTGATTCTTGTGTTTGAAAGTCAAGTTTTCTACTCAGCTCTGGTCTTTTCACTGAGAAAGCTTGAAAGTCCTCTATTTTATTGAAAATCCATATTTTGCCTTGGAGTATGATACTCAGTTTTGCTGGGTAGGTGATTCTTGGTTTTAATCCTAGCTCCACTGACCTCCAGAATATCCTATTCCAAGCCCTTCAATCCCTTAATGTAGAAGCTGCTAGATCTTGTATTATTCTGATTGTGTTTCCACAGTACTCCAATTGTTTCTTTCTGGCTGCTTACAATATTTTCTCCTTGATCTGGGAGCTCTGGAATTTGGCAACAATATTCCTAGGAGTTTTCTTTTTCAAATCTTTTTCAGGAGGCGACCTGTGGATTCTTTCAATTTCTCTTTTACCTGCTGGCTCTAGAATATCAGGGCAGCTCTCCTTGAAAATTTCTTGATGATATCTAGGCTCTTTTTTTGATCATGGCTTTTAGGTAGTCCAATAATTTTTAGATTATCTCTCCTGGATGTATTTTCCAGATCAGTGGTTTTTCCGATGAGATATTTCACATTGTCTTCCACTTTTTCATTCCTTTGGTTCTGTTTTATAATATCTTGATTTCTCATAAAGTCACTAGTTTCCACTTGTTCCAGTCTAATTTTTAAGGTAGTATTTTCTTCAGTGGACTTTTATACCTCCTTTTCCATTTGGCCAATTCTGCCTTTCAAGGCATTCTTCTCCTCATTGGCTTTTTGGAGCTCTTTTGCCATTTGAATTAGTCTATTTTTTAAGGTGTTATTTTCTTCAGTGTTTTTTTGGGTCTCCTTTAGCAAGTCATTGACTTGTTTTTCATGGTTTTCTTGCATCACTCTCATTTCTCTTTCCAATTTTTCCTCTACTTCTCTTACTTGCTTTTCCAAATCCTTTTTGAGCTCTTCCATGGCCTGAGACCAGTTCATGTTTTTCTCGGAGGCTTTTGATGTAGGCTCCTTGACTTTGTTGACTTTTTCTGGCTGAATGTTTTGGTCTTCTTTATCACCAAAGAAAGATTCCAAAGTCTGAGTCTGAGTCTGAGTCCATTTTCACTGCCTGGCCATGTTCCCAGTCAGCTACTTGACCCTTGAGTTTTTCATCAGGGTATGACTGCTTGTAGAGTAGAGAGTACTTTGTCCCAAGCTTGAGGGGTTGCACTATTGTTTTCAGAGCTATTTCTACACAGCAAGCTCTGCCATACCAGTGCTCTTCCTCCCCCAAGAACTGTCAACCCAGACTGGGACTCAGATCTTAAGCAGGCTCTGCATTCCTGCTCTGACCCACCACTTAATTCCTCCCACCAGGTGGGCCTGGGGCTGGAAGCAACTGCAGCTGTAGTTCTGTAGCTGCACCTCCTCTGCTGCCCCCAGAGTGGTGGCCAAACTGTGAACTCCTTTCACTCTGTCCCTGCAGTTTTTCCCACTAACTTTCTCTGTTGTCTTTGGTGTTTCTGGGTTGAGAAGTCTGGTAACTGCCAGTGGGGCTGGGATTAAAACCAAGAATCACCTACCCAGCAAAACTGAGTATCATACTCCAAGGCAAAATATGTTCCTCCTGGCTCCTGGTCTGGTTGGTCCGGGCGCAGCCCACACTGGGCTCTGCTCCGCTCTGCTCCCAGCTCTGTGTGATAGACCTTACCCAGCGACCATCCAGGCTGTCCTGGGCTGGAGCCCTGCTTCCCTCTGCTATTTTGTGGGTTCTGCCGCTCTAGAATTTGTTCAGAACCATTTTTATAGGTTTTTGGAGGGATCTAGGGGGAGCTCATGCAAGTCCCTGCTTTCCAGCCACCATCTTGGCCTAGGGAGCATTTTCTGCAGGCTAGCTGCCATACACTCAAGTTTTAAAGAAGGTTTTAAGATGGAGTCAGCCAGGCTGACTCAGCACAAATAACTGACTCTGTACATACCCCGACATTCTAAAGCATTAGATAAAGATAAATTAATACTAATATTATCAGAAAAAAAATATCATTGCAAGATCTGAAACAACAAATCCACATTGTATCGGGTCTAGTTTGGTGACCTGCAGGCTGTGGTATATACTTCAATATTCATCCAGACACAGAACAGACCAGGCAGTGGGACCTGAACACCTAGAGACAAAGGTCTGCCAGAGGTCTACAGCCTTGACCACATCATTGATTACTTCTGTGGTTCATAGGATCATAGCTCTAAAGCTGAAAAGGACATTAAAGGTCATAGAGTCCTGCCCCCTCACTTTACAAATGAGGAAACTGAGGCCCATGGAGATTAAGTGCACAAAGTCACACAGGTAGGAAGTTCCAAGGTGGGATTTGAACTCAGGACCTCTGACTAGAGCCATGTCTCTTTCTACCATATCAGACTGCCTGGGCATTCGGTGTTTCTATAAGAGGAAGTATCTTGGCTTCCTGAGATGTCAATAGGAGCTCCACTGAGAATCTGAGAGGTTCTATTTTAGGAAGATGAGGAAACAACACGACAGTATGAACAATGCTCATACCTCATATATAAATGGTTCCTGACAGTTACAAAGCTTGTTATCACCAATTGTTTGGTTCAGTCTCTGAGTGCCACTTTGAGTTAGGTAGCCCAAGAATTACATATATAATCAGATGCTTCCCAAATGTATGTATGCATGTATATATAGATTCATATATGTGTATATACATATTTGCATATGTATATATTCATATATGTCTGTGTATACATACATATCTCTCTATCTATCTATCCATGTTAAGTGGCTAATTATACTGAGTAGAATACTGAATTTGGAATTAGGATAAACCTGGGTTGGAATCTCAACTCCCACACTTAATAGCTGTGTGACGGTCTCTCTGAGTCACAGTTCTGTCATCAGCAAAATGGGACTAATTCCACCTGGAGAGCCTGCCTCAAAGGTCATGTTGCTGTGATGATCAAATGAGGTAACATGTAGATTGTTTTCAAACTTAATTTTCTCTATGAGTTTCAAGCTATTATCATCCCCATTTTAGAGAGCGTGAAACTGAGGTTTAGAAAGGACAGAGGTATAACTTGCCCACATTTCACTCTGGGTTTGCTATGTGTTTTTTAATCTATTCTTCATCTCTTTTTCCCCCCATCACAGGAAAGAAAAATGTTCTCTAAAGGAAAAAAAATATTCTATTCCTGCTGATTTTTTTTATCTGCTCTGGTCTTACTTTGGGAATTTACTTATAGGTAACTTTTATGTAACACTTACGAGCAAAAATGTTGCTTTTCTTCTGGTGACTTCACAATCTGGCTCAAACCTATCTTTCCAGACTGATTTCACATTATTGTCCTTTATGTAACTCTATGTTCCAGCCAAACTGCCCGGCTTACTGTTCCTGGCATGACACTTTAATTTCCTAGTACACAACATTCCACCTCCTTCCTTTGGACCTTCACACAAGCTATCCCCATGCCTGGGAATCTCTTCCTCTACCTCTTGGAACTCCTAGCTATCTTACAGGCTCAGTTCAGGTGCCACATCCCATAAGAGGCCTTTCCTGATGTCTCGAATGGTTACTGCTCCCCCCTTCTTAAGTAATCTGCTTCTATTTCATATATATTCTATAATTGCTTTGGCATAAATGTGGCTTATCCCCCTCCTCCCCCCACCAAATAAAAATGGCAATTCTTTGAGGACAAAGACCGTTTGGCTTTTGTCTTTGTATCTCCAGAGCTTAGCCTCATCCCTTGGACTTGAATAAATGTTTTTTGAATTTAATTAATCAGCCAAGCTGATATTTTATGTAGGTATTTTAAAATTTATTTTATTTCTAACTTTTGGAATAAAACAAGCATTTCCATAACATAGTATAATAAAAAAAATGGACTGCAAGTCCATTATGAAAAACTTGCTATTCCTTTTAAATATGTAACTAATTTATGTCATTTCTTTTTTTTTCCCTTTCCTCTCCCCCTCCTCATCCTAGAGATGGCTACCATTAGACACAAATAGGTATAGAGATGTAAAATTACTCTATACATATTTCTATTTATCAGTTCTTTCTCTAGATGCAGATAACATCTTTTTTCATATGTCTTTGATAGTTAATTTGGATATTTATAATAGTCAAAATGACTTATTTGCTCAAAGTCACTTTAAAAAAATATTGCTGTTGCTGTATACAACATTCTCTTGGTTCTGCTCATTTCACTCTTTGTTATTTCATGCAAATCTTTCCGTGTTTTTCTAAGCTCGTTGAGCTCATCATTTCTCATAGCACAGTAGTACTCCATCACAATCATATACCATGTGGGTACTTCAAAAAATTAGTTACATATGATGTATTAAATGAGGTTTTCCCCTCACCCTCTTCTAGCACCAGCTGTCTCACACTCAAAGTAGCATTCTAGATCAGGGGTTTTTAACCTGAGGTGTATGAACTTTTTTTATATTCATTACTTTTACATTATAATAAATTTCCTTTATAACGCTATGCATTTTATTTTATGCATTTACAAACATTATTCTGAAAAGAGGTCTCTAAACTTTACTAGGCTGCTAAAAGATTCCATGCCAAATAAAAAAGTAAGAACTTTTGGGTTACACGAGCTCTAAGGTCTCTTCTAGTTCTAAGTAATTTGGTCCTAAGAAGCTTGGAAGAGTCTGGACTTCTGTAGAAGAAAATCCTCCAGCTCAAGCTGTCTCTGAAGAAGACTTAAAATGTGGAATTTTCTGCACAGAGTAAGCATCTAATGTCTGCCTCGCTTCAACTTGAACATGAAAATCTCAGATTTGGAAGGAACACTTGAAATCATCTAGTCCAACTGTCCACTCCATTTACGAAGGGCCCCTACAATACACTTGAAAAGTGGCCATCCACTCTCTGCTTGAAAGTTTCTAGTAACCGGGAACTTAGTACCACCCTACCTGCCGTTGTTGGACAGGTCTCCTTCTTAGAAAGTTCTTCCTTACTGATTCAACCATTCTGTAGAACAATTGGAAACCATGCCTAAAGGGCCATAAAACCAGGCATACCTTTTGAGCTAGCAATACCACTACTAGGTCTGTATCCCAAAAGAGGTTAAAAAAAAAAAAAGAAAAAGGACCCCTATTTACAAAAATATTTATAGCAGCTCATTTCTAGGGGAAAGGAATTAGAAATTGAGGGAATACCCATCAATTGAGGAACAACTGAACAAGTTGTGGTATGTGATTATGATGGAATACTATCATATTATAAGAAATGATGAGCAGGATGTGCTCAGAAAAACCTGAAAAGATTTGCATGGATTGATGCAAAGTGAAATGTACTGTGTACAAAGTAACAGCAATATCGTAAGATGATCAGTTGTGAATGACTTAGTTCTTCTCAGCAATACAGCAATCCAAGACAACTCTGAAGGACGCATGACAAAAAGTGCTATCCATTCCCATAATGTCTGAATGCAAATTGAAACATACTTTTTTTAAACTTTATTTTTCTTGAGTTTTTTTCTATATTTTCTTTCACAACATGACTATTGTGGATATGTTTTGCATGACTACACATGTATAACCCATATCAAACTGTTTGCTTTCTCAATGAGGCAGGATGGGAAGGGAAGAAGTGAAAGAATTTGGAACTCAAAGTTTTAAAAATGAATGTTAAAAATTGTTTTTACATGTTACTGCAGGGAAATAAAATACTCAAAAAAGTTAAAAGGAAAAAGAAAGTTCTTCCTTATTTGAAACCAAATCCTTCATCTTCATTACTTCCATACTTTAAGCCTATTTCTGCCCTCAATCTCATCCTTCCAGTGACAGTCCTTATCATCCTTGAACACAGTTTTTGTGGATCTTCTTCAATCTAACTACTCCCAATGCCCTCAGCATATTCTTCCTATGACATGGTGTCCAGAGCGCTTAACAAGCATTAATACTGTGCAGGGCACTAGGGAAGATACCACAGTTTAGCAGCCTAAGTCTTGCCCCCATGGAGCTTATAATTTTGTATGTGTTTATCATATACAGACAACTCTTATTCAAAGAGTCACACATGAGGTATACTTTCAAGAGTCACAAAATAAAGTGCTAAGTAAGATTCATGGATGATAAGGTTGTTGCTGACCAGGAGTATCAAGAGAGACTACACAAAAGAAAGACAATAGATCTAGTTTGCCTAGATTTTAGCAAAGCTGTTGATAAAATATCTCCTACTTTTCATGTAAAAAATATAAAGATGTAGATTCAATGATAATACAGTTATATGGATTCAGAACTGGTTTGTTGTTCTCACTCCAAGGGTTATCATCAATGGTTTGACATCAACATGACAAGAGATTTCCAGTGGAATTCATCTCAGGAATCGATGGTTTTGTGGTGGATGAGTAAAGGACAGTGAAGAGTTGAAACTATATCATGTGAAAATTTATTGACAGCCTGAGAAAGAGATCATTTGGAGAACTGGACATGAGAGTTGTGTTCAAACATTTTAGAGAGATGTCATATGAAAGGAGAATTGGATTTGTTCTGTTTGGCCCCAGATGGCAAAACTAGATAAACTTGAGATAAACTATCCGCTGTGCTGGCCCTAAAAGATGAAGCTAGATAATGATATAGTTAGGAGGATTTGGAATAGGTGGAAAAGCCTAACTCAAAGAGGGGTCATTAATTGTTCAATGTCAAACTGTAAAAAGATCTCTAATGTCTTGCCTCAGCATCTGTCATTGGCCCTGTGCTTTTTGAGAAAAGGCAAACAAGATTGATGTCAGGAAACAACTTCCTAGGATTTAGAGGTGTCTGAAATCAAAAGTAAAATGGATTGCCTTAAGAGGTGGTGGATTTCCCCTCCTTGGAGGTCTTCCAGCAGAGGTTAGAAGACCACTTTTTGAATTTGTTATAGTGGGGATTCCTTCCTGCTGTGAGGTGAACTAGATAGCCAACAAAGTCCCTTCAAACTCTCAAATTCTGGGATTCTATCATTATATGAAGGACATGCCCTTTATTTTGGATTTTTAAGAATAGGTGAAAAGAAATAATAATAATGATAAAAAGGTATTGCTGTGTAAATATAATGACCAAGATTGGCCTCAAAGAAGAAATATGAGAATGTACCCCTCTTCTTTGAAAAAGTAGAGGACTATCCGTGTGGAACACATTTCTATGTTGTCTGACTTTGTTGGTATATTGGTTAGCTTTGCTGAATTTCCTTTTCCCCTCCTCTTTCTTTTTTATTCTTTGTTATAAGGGATGGCTCTCTAAGTGGGAAGGCAGTCAGGTGGCACAATAGAGTACTGGGCCTGGAGTTGAGAAGACATGAGTTCAAATCCAGACTCAGACACTTACTAGCTGTGTGACCCTGGACAAGTCACTTAAACTCTGCCTCAGTTTCCTCATTCATAAAATGAGCTGGAGAAGGGAATGGCAAACCACTTCAGTATCTTTGCCAAGTAAACCCCACAAAAGGGGTCCTGATGAGTCAGACATGACTGAAAAAACATGACTAAACAACAACTCTAGATAGGGGAGAAGGGAGAAGTATATTGGGAAATGAAGTTGATGTAATAATAAAAGACATCAATAAAGATTTAAAAAGTAAAGACTGGATAAAAATTCAGTGGATGAAGAGTGAGAGAGAGGTTTAGGGAGAAGTTGCTTGAGTATAGAGAAGCAAGAGAATGCAGGATGCATTAGGCAAAAAGAAAACAGTGCAGGTTAGCTAGCGCACACAGTTCAACTAACCTTCATGGGGACATGCTTCAGGTTATAGTCCCCATAGAGATTCATCGAGTGCCAGTTCTTAGACTGAGTATAAGGAAATCAATCCTGCCTCACTAATCCCATGTAAAATCTAGATCTGAGAAATGACTTTCATAATATTAATGTTCGAATCAAACCTTTTCCCCAAGAGCCATTGTTTTTATGACATTAATTACGTTTCATTTATTTTTCACCAATTGCCTATCTTAAAGGGCACTAAGTGAGAGTCAAGCTTTTTTTGTTGTTTAGACCCCAAAACAAGAAGTGAGATTGGTTTGTTAAACTATATTGGGAAAAGGGTAAGCTCAAAGAAGAGAGAGGACCGTTACTTGGGATAGAAAGGATGATGACTGATGACAGAGATAATGTTGAGTGGCTGAACTCTTAGTTTGCTTCTGGGACTAGCTTGTGTCTATGGACTAGAGAGGACAAAGTGAAAATGACTAAGTGGGAGCTAATAAGTAAAAATGAGCCAAGATAAGGAGGAAAATGGGAAGAGGGCAGGTAGCCATCTTCCACGAGTTCAAAGTTGACGAGTCATATATATCCAGGGTACTGAACAAATTGGGAGGCGTGACAGCTGAGCTGCTGTCAGAGATCTTTGAAAGACTGTGAAGAACAAGAGAGGTGCTATAGGCTTTGAGAAGGGCAAATGCCCCAGTTTTCAAAAACAGGCAGAGAGTAGACTGTGCATTTGGGCTGGATGAGATTAATTTCAATTTGAGACAAAATTTTGGAATATTTTATTAAAGGAATGGTTATTGAATAACTAGAACGTTAGATGACCAAAAAAATCTGCTTTATTTTTTTACTGTGTCAAATTTAATATATATTTTATTTTTGAAATCTAATTTTTAGAAATTCAATTTATTATTTTGGTATCCAAATTCTTTCCCCTCCCTCTTTCTCTTCCTCCCATTGAGAAAGCAAGAAAAACAAAACCTGTTATAAACAGCCTGAATAATTTTATGAGGAACAGGTCATAGGGTCATGTATTTGGAGCTGGAAAGGACTTTAGAGGTCTTTTAGTCCAACCCTATCTTTTACAGCCAAGGAAACATCTGCCCAAAGAGGTTAAGTAACACATAGAGATGGTAACTGGTTGAGCTGCGATTGGAGCCCAGGTTCCCTAACTCCAAATCCAGTTGTTTCCCCATCATACCACACTGCTAAATTCATTTCCTTGTGTGGCAGGGTTACCAGACTAGTAAATCAGGAAAATTGCTATAGATATCCTTTACTTAGATGTTAGCAAAGCATCTGACAAAACCTCTCATTCTATTCTCATGGACAGGATGGAGAGATAAGGCTTGTTGTTGTTCTGTTGTGTCCAACTCTTCATGACCCCACAGGTCATACTGTCCATGGGGTCTTCTTGGCAAAAATACTGGATTAGCTTGCCATTTCTTTCTCCAATGGATTAAGGCAAACAGAAGTTAAGTGACTTGCCCAGGGTCCCACAGCTCATAAGTGTCTGAGACTGGATTTAAACTCAGGTCTTCCTGACTCCAAACCCAGCACTCTATCCACTGTGCTGGCCCTAAAAGATGAAGCTAGATAATGATATAGTTAGGAGGATTTGGAATAGGTTGAAAAGCCTAACTCAAAGCATGGTCATTAATTGTTCAATGTCAAACTGTAAAAAGATCTCTAATGTCTTGGCCCAGCATCTGTCATTGGCCCTGTGCTGGGCAACCTATTTATAAGTCACTTGAGTAAAGGCATAGATGGTTTCTTTGCCAAATTTGAGGATGATACAAGACCCGGAAGGATGAGTAATAAATATTTTGGATGAGAGTCAAGCTCCAAAAAGATACCAACAGGTTAGACTGTGGAGCTGTGTCTAATAAAGGTGGATTTTAACAAGGATAAATGTAAATTGTTAAGGTTGCAAAAGTCATCTTCGCAAAGCCCAGATGGGGATGCTTTGGAGAGATGATGCTTTGTCTGAAAAGGATTCTAGCTGTGTTAGTAGATAGCAAGTTCAATGTGAGTCCATGTGATTTTGTAGTTAATAAATTTTAAGCTACACTGAGAGATGGAGCTTCCAGGATTAGGGAGGTGGCTGTCTTGTTGTCCTCTTGACAGCCAGGCTCCATTCCGGGAGCCTCATTTTAAGAAGGACATTAATAAGCTAGAGAGGATCCAGAGAAAGACAACTAGGATGGTTAAGGGCCCCAGAATTATGCTCTAGGAAGGTCAGTTGAAGGAAATGGGGGTCTTTAATCTGGAGAAGAGAATAATTATGATAACTTAGCATTTATGTAGTACTTTGTGGTTTGCAAAATGCTGTGCAAATTTTATCTCACTTTATCCTCACAGAAACCTGTGAAGTGGGTGGTATTATTTTCTCCATTTTACAGATGAGGAAACTGAGGTTAAGAGAAGTTAAATGATTTGCCAACGTAGTAAGTGCCTGAGGCAGGATTTGAACTCAGATATTCTTGACTTCAAGTCATTGTGCCACCTAACTATCTCTAAAGAATCTTCTCCAAAAGAAAACTTATGGGGGATAGATATGAAGTATTTGAAGGATTGCCATATGCAAGAGGAATTGGGCTTGTCTGGCTTGGCCCCAGAAAGCAAAACTAGGAGCAGTGGGTAGACATTGCAGAGGGGAACATTAAGGGATTGTGTAAGGACAAACTTCTGTCATGGGAATTTTTTATTTTCCTTCTATTATTTGGAACTCAGGACTCAGGGTCATCCCCCCTGCAAATTTTGGTTATTATTAACCTCACCTGACCAAAATCTGTCCCATGGGATAAGAAAATTTAGAACCTTAAACATTCATTAGATATTTTGTTCACAAGAACAAACTCCAAAATCTGAAACAGTTTTAGAAATAAATACGTTAGGTCATTTAGTAGAGGAGAACAAGCCAAAAAGGAGATATGGCTCCCTCTCACCCAGGCTCTGGAAAGTTTGCATTTTATAAAATTTAGACAAAGCTGCCCATTCACTAACCACACATAGGCAGTTAAACAATTCTGCCCACAGGACAGAAAGTTTGTTCTTGTTTGTCCTTCATTCTCAGAGAGGACCAATGACATAGGGGCAATGTCTTGACTTGGAGTAAATGAGAAATAAGTAAGACAGAGCTGCACCAAGTTGCCAGCCTCAATCTCTCCTCCAGACCCAAGACAAAGGTCGAGATGACTGGCTGTGGCCCAGGATGCAGTGGGTGACCTCGACCTTTCTAAATTAAGGTCTTTCCCAGATCTCAATTTGTCCAGGGCCACACCAAGAGAACAACCTGAAAGCAAGGTAGATTGAAATGGATATGACTAATATAAATAAACATTCAATAACATTGGGGCAAAGCCAAAACACAAGGGGAACCCAAAACCCAAGATTGGGTGGACCTAAAACAAGACCTGGGCAAGGGGACCCAAAACATTCTTGGGTAGATCCAGGACCTGAAAGAACCCAAAATTCCTTGTAGTCATCTTCAGCATTCCTGGAGAATTACTGAGGTCAGGATGACATTCTGCGTTCAAACAATCTCTAAGCACATAAAGTTGGATCTAAACAGTATAATAATTTCAAAGTTTTCTGAATAATATAATAAATGATATTCATCAAAAATAAGAAGCCAATGGAAGAATCTCAATTTTTCCTAACTCTTTAGTGACATATAAATCCTCTTCCTCAATTAGTCTATTGTGAATCCTCTAAATGTAGTTTAATCTGTAACATGACTTAGTTTACTTATGGTTTGTTTGATGACCTTTGTTTCCTTAGGAGATACGTGAGATTATGACTGTTTAATTAAGTTTGTTCAGCTTTTATGACATTGAAGCAAGCATGGGATTTTGGATCTGTCTTCTCTTTAATTTTTATGGCCTAAGAGAAACGTGCAAGATTGCAATATATAAATAATTTTTCTGTCACTCTGACGTACTTTTGCCTATAAGAAGCCTTGTCAGAATCTTCATAACTATTCAGGTTTCTTCTGAGGCCTGGACCTCTGCTTGAGCATAATAGTAAAACCTAGTTTTTTAACTCCATAATTTCCACATCGTGTTAAATATATATTTGGCAGTAGTTACCCACAACATGAACTCAGAGAGGAGATATTTTTCAGTGAGGTTGGAAAGACTAGGGTTTCCACTGCAGAAGTTCTCCAGGGCACACAAAGGTATGTTTACCTTGGAGAAATTTTGAAGGAGGAAAACTCAGCCAGGCCACAAAGACTACTGTCCAAAAAGAAAAAACAAATTCATGGAAAAGGAGGTAAATTTGTCTTCTATGTGTGCCCTGTTTTTCTGTGTATGGCTCTATATATTGTCTTTGGTTTTTGTTTCTTGCATTTGAGTAATGTCTATTGAAACTTTTGGAGCACTCAGTCTGGTAGCCACCCAAACATTCTGATAAACAATCCTCAGTGATTCTAAAGCAAGGGTTGGACTGAGGAACCCTAGGTTTTAACAGGCAGGACGAAGCATTTCCTTGCCTCCTCCCCAAACCTTGTATGCTATTTGCCTCAATTCCTTGTGCCTTTTTTTTAATCTCATTTTTTGCAGGCACATAAGCAAGAGATTTGTGTGTTGTTGTGGACATTGTCTTGGTTCAACCTGAGTTAGGGTCTGGCACAGTGTTTCCTGACTGTTGGTTAAGTGGTCCTGGTTCAGTGGTTCTGGTCTAGTATAAAAAGCACTGCAGTGGATTACTCAGAAATCTCCTTTCTGGTATGGTTCTGGTTCTGGTTTGACCTAGTCAGGGTCTAGTGCTGTGGTTTGATCACTGGTTAAATGACCCTGGTAAGAACAAAATTCATCTGAAAGAACAAAAGGTCCAGAATATCAAAGGAATTAATGAAAAGAAATGCTAGGGAAAGTGGTCTAGCCATAACAGATCTTAAATTGTATTATAAATGAAATCATCAAAACCACTTGGTACTGGCTAAGAAATAGAGGAGTAGATCAGTAGAATAGGGTAGGTACACAAGACACAGTAGTCAATGATTATAGCAATCTACTGTTTGATAAACCTAAAGACACCAGCTCCTGGGAGAAGAACTCACCATTTGACAAAAACTGCTGGGAAAACTGGAAACTAGTATGGCAGAAACTGGACATAGACCAATGTCTGACACTATATGCCAGAATAAAGTCCAAATGGGTACACAATCTAGATATAAAGGCTGATACTATAAACCTATTAGGGGAGCAAGGAATAGTTTATCTGTCATATTTATGGGGAATGGAGAAATTTATGACCAAACAAGACATAGAGAATATTATGAAATGCAAAATGGATAGTTTTTGCACAAACAAAGCTAATGCAACTAAGATTAGGAGGGAAGCAGAAAACTGGGAAAGAATTTTTACAACTAGTGTCTCTGATAAAGGCTTCATTTCTAAAATATATGGATAACTGAGTCAAATTTACAAGGATACAAGTCATTCCTCAATTGATAAATGGTCAAAGAATATGAACATGCAGTTTTCAGAGGAAGAAATTAAAGCTATCCATAGTCATATGAAAAAAATGCTCTAAATCACTATTGATTAGAGAGACACAAATCAAAACAACTCTGAGGTACCACATCATACCTACCAGAATGGCTAACATGACAAAACAGGAAAGTGATAAATGCTGGAGGAGATGTGGGAAAATTGGAACACTTAATTCATTGTTTGTGGATCTGTGAGCTGATCCAACCATTCTAGAGAGCAATTTGGAACTATGTTCAAAGGGCTATAAAAATGTGTATACCTTTTGACCCAACAATTGTGCTTCTAGGGCTGTATCCCAAAGAGATCACAAAAATGGAAAAAGGTGCAACACATACAAAAATATTTATAGCAGCTCTTTTTGTGATGGCCAAGAACTGTAAATTGAGGGGGTGCCCATCAATTGGAGAATGGCTGAACAAGTTGTGGTATATGAATGTAAGGGATTACTATTGTACTAGAAGAAATGATGAGCAGGCCGACTTCGGGAAAACCTGGAAAGACTTCTATGAACTGATGCTGAGTGAAGTGAGCAGAACCAGAACATTGTACACAGTAACAGCCACACAGTGCAAGGATCGATTTTGATAGACATTGCCCTTCTCAGTAATTCAAGGACCTAAAACTTTTCCAAAGGACTCATGATGGAAAATGCCATCCACATCCAGAGAAAGAACTATGGAGTCAGAATGCAGAGTGAAGCAGATTCTTTTCTCTTTTGTTTTGTTTTCTTTCTCATGGTTTCTCCCATTCATTATAATTCTTCTATGCAACATTCCTAACGTGAAAATGTGTTGAATAGGAATGTATGTGTAGGGTACATATTAGATTGCATGCCATCTTGGGGAGGGAGGGAAAAGGGAGGGGGAGAAAATTAATGAATGTTGAAAACTGAAAATAAATTAAATATTAAAAAAAGAATGTACCTCTGGCATATATCTCAGTGTTATATTGAGGATAGGTCAGAAATCATTCAGGGATTTCATTCTTTCCTTTTACTGTGCCAATTATCTATTCTATAGCATTGGTGCTGCCACCAACAACAAAGCTTGTTCTGACATATAAAAACTTATTCTGAGGGGTCCAATAAATTGACTTTAGTGTATTGGCTTCATTCAAAGTAAGCCTATGATTTAGTTTCAGTTAATTTGTTCAAATGAATTCGTTTTAGCAATTCTGACTTGGGAGAAAAATTTGATTCTAAAATCATTCTTCTTTGGGGTCTCTCATATTCTGGTTCAAATATTCCTGATGTAAATTTTCAATCCAAAGTATAGGATCTAGCCAGTCCATTTCTTCTGAAGATACTCTTGTGAGTTGTCTCCTAGCTAATTGGGGGAAGACTCTTTTCAAGGAATCCAAATTATTTAAAACCCAGTTTAAAAATCTTGGTGAAAATGTTTGAACAGGATTAATTTCAAGGGATAGATATCCTTGGTCTCAAGAATGATCCTTTGATTTCAACGCCCTGCTTTGGATTATATTACTATAGAAAACCAGTCTCTTTATTAAATGATTTAGTGGTACATTTGGGCAGAATTTTTGAGAATTTAAGGCATTTTGGAGAATCAGAAATTCTTCCCTAAAATGGAAAAATAGGCTGCCCAACAACTGGATCCCTAAAGATGTGTCTAAGGCCTTTGATAATCAGAAAACCCCACCTCCTCTTGTTTCTAGAATCACTAGACAGCCTCCTATTCTAATGATGTATGTCTGCATTGTAGGCAAGGAGTCCATTGGTTTCTAGTCCTTAGAGGGAACTGATACTTGAAACTCCTTTATTCCAGGATGAATAGGATATTGGGATAATTCAACACTATTAAGTTAATTAATAAAGTTTTTTATCTAAATCAGTTCTCCCTTCTCTCTAGAATATACTTCAATTCTAATGACCATCTTCCAGGTGAAAGATCAGTCTATTAAGGGTGACTCTAACAAAAATCTTGCTAGCAATGACTAAAAGAGGGACCCTACCCCTGTGATTGTCATAGGATGACCTATTTCCCTTTCTGTTATAGATATGGACAATGGAGACATCCTTGAACTCCTGGGAGATAACCTTCTCTTGCCATGTAACCCAGAAGATTTTAGTCAGCTTTTGTCTGAGCAGTAGACACCTTGCCTTGCAAATCTCAGCTGGAAAAAAAATCAGTACCAGATGCTTTGCCACATGACAGGAGCCTAATTGCATTCAAAATCTTCAGTTGGAAGTTTGGCTCAAGAGGGATTGACTGCAATCTGAGGTATACAGTCAATGGCTTCAGCAAAGGTTGTTGGCCTGTTGAGAACACCGTGAAAGTGTTCAACCCATTTCTCCAGGATCATGTCCTTCTCACTAATCAATGTGGCTCCATCAGCACTGAGTAGTTGAAATGTACCATATTTCTTTGGGACATAAATTGTTTTCAGGGCATCATAAAAGCACTTTGGATTATTACTATCAGCATAAAATTGAATTTCATCTGCCTTCTTACTGAGCCAAGAATCCTGTATCTCCCTAAGCATCGCTTGCATTCTACTTTAAATGGAGTTAAACACTGCCTTATTAGAGACAGAGGAACAAGTTTGTGAAACCTATGGTGTTCCCTACCACTGTGGCCATTCTAGAAAAACATGTATTCAGCTCCAGCTTTGGTAAGCTGGCCTTCATTTGCCAGCCTTGTTGCACTTGGGACTGCTATTTGGATGCAATACCAGCTGAGTTCTCTCACAACAAGAGGTCTATTGGATTTTGCATTGTCCATAAGCATGCACAATCTCATGTTCCAATGGTAAGTGGAATCATCTTCACAAGTTTTTTTCTGTATATGTTTTATTTAATATTTTAGTTTTCAACATTGATTTCCACAAGATTTTGAGTTACAAATTTTCTTCCCATTTCTACCCTCCCCGCCCCATTCCAAGGTGGCATATATTCTGATTGCCTCGATCCCCTGTCAGCCCTCCCCTCTTTTACCCCATTCCCCCCCATCCCCTTCCCCCTTACTTTCTTGTAGGGCAGGATAGATTTCTATGCCCCATTGCCTGTATATCTTATTTTCTAGTTGCATGCAAAAAAAATTTAAGTATCTGCATTTAAAACTTTGAGTTCCAAATTCTGTCCCCTCTTCCCTTCCCACCCACCCTCCCTAGGAAGGCAAGCAATTCAACATAAATCACACATGTATCATTATGCAAAACACTTCTACAATGCTCATGTTGTGAAAGGCTAACTATATTTCTTTCCATCTTATCCTGTTCCCCTTTATTCAGTTTTCTCCCTTGACCCTGTCCCTTTTCAAATGTGTTTACTTTTGATTATCTCCTCCCCCATCTGCCCTCCTTTCTATCATCCCTCCTTTTTGTCCCCTTCCCCTTGCTTTCCTGTGGAATAAGACACCCAATTGAGTGTGTATGGTATTCCCTCCTCAAGTTGAATCCAATGAGAGTAAGATTCCCTCATTTCCCCTCACCTGCACCCTCTTCCCTTCCTACAGAACTGCTTTTTCTTGCCACTTTTATCTGAGATAATTTACCCCATTCTATCTCTCCCTTTCTCCCTCTCTCAATATATTCCTCTCTCACCCTTTAAATTTATTTCATTTTTTTAGATATCATCCCTTCATATTCAACTCATCCTGTGCCCTCTGTCTATATTCTTTTCAACTCCCCTAATACTGAGAGAGGTCTCCTGAATTACACACATCATCTTTCCATGTAGGAATGTAAACAGTTCAACTTTAGTAAGTCCTTTATGATTTCTCTTTCTTGTTTATCTTTTCATGCTTCTCTTGATTCTTGTATTTGAAAGTGAAATTTTCTATTCAGCTCTGGTCTTTTCACTGAGAAAGCTTGAAAGTCCTCTATTTTATTGAAACTCCATATTTTGCCTTGGAGCATGATACTCAGTTTTGCTGGGTAGGTGATTCTTGGTTTTAATCCTAGCTCCACTGACCTCCGGAATATTCATATTCCAAGCCCTTTGATCCCTTAAGGTAGAAGCTGCTAGATCTTGTATTATTCTGATTGTGTTTCCACAATACTCAAATTGTTTCTTTCTGGCTGCTTGCAGTATTTTCTCCTTGATTTGGGAGCTCTTGAATTTGGTAACAATATTCCTAGGAGTTTTCTTTTGGGGATCTTTTTGAGGAGGCGATCTGTGGATTCTTTCAATTTCTATTTTACCCTCTGGTTCTAGAATATCAGGGCAGTTCTCCTTGCTAATTTCTTGAAAGATGATATCTAGGCTCTTTTTTGATCATGGCTTTCAGGTAGTCCAATCATTTTTAAATTATCTCTCCTGGATCTATTCTCCAGGTCAGTGGTTTTTCCAATGAGATATTTCACATTGTCTTCCACTTTTTCATTCCTTTGGTTCTATTTTATAATATCTTGGTTTCTCATAAAGTCACTAGGTTCCACTTGCTCCAATCTAATTTTTAAGGTGGTATTTTCTTCAGTGGCCTTTTGGACCCCCTTTTCCATTTGGCTAATTCTGCCTTTCAAGGCATTCTTCTCCTCATTGGCTTTTTGGAGCTCTTTTGCCATTTGGGTTAGTCTATTTTTTAAGGTGTTATTTTTTTTCAGTATTTTTTTAGTCTTGTTTAGTGAGTCATTTTTTCATGATTTTCTTGCATCACTCTCATTTCTCTTCCCAATTTTTCCTCTACCTCTTTTACTTGCTTTTCCAAATGCTTTTTGAGCTCTTTCATGGCCTGAGCCCAATTCACATCCTTCTTGGAGGCTTTCAATGTAGGCTCTTTGACTTTGTTGACTTCTTCTGGCTGTATGTTTAGATCTTCTAAAAGGAATCTAGAGTTTGAGTCTGAGTCTGAGTCCATTTTCGCTTCCTGTTCATGTTCCCAGCCAACTGCTTGACCCTTAAGCTTTTTGTCAGGATATGACTGCTTGTAGAGTAGAGAGTTCTTTGTCCCAAGCTTTAGGGTCCAAGCACTGCAGTTTTCAGAGCTACTTCTACTCTACCATCACCCCAGGCTCTGTCACAGCAGTGCTCCTCCTCCCCCAAGAACTGCCAACCAGGGCCACAATTCAGATCCCAGCAGGGCACAGCAAGAGAATCTTCCTTTGTGCCCACCAAGCGCTCCTTGCATTCCCACTCCAATCTGCTACTAGATTCCTCCCATTGTGTGAGCCAGGGACTCGGGAAGCCGTTGATGCTGGTGCTCTGGAGGCAGCCTCAGGAGCTTCCTGCTGCCACCACCACTGCAGGACCTCCTCCACCCCCAGAGCTGGCGGCTGCACCACTCTGAACTTGATCCCGCAGTTTCCCCCTAACCTGCTCTTTGGTGTTTATGGATTGAGAAGTCTGGTAACTGCCACAGCTCACTGTTTCATGGCCCCAAGGGCTGTTCTGGCTGGCTGATTCCAGGTCTGGTCTGTCCCAGCGTGGCTCATGCTGGGCTGCCCTCTACTCTCAGCACCATGGGATAGACCCTTCCCAGCCACCATCCAGGCTCTCCTGGGCTGGAGCCCTGCTTCTCTCTGCTATTTCGTGAGTTCCACAGTTCTAGAATTTGTTCAGAACTATGGTTTACAGGTGTTTGGAGGGATTTAGGGGGAAGCTTAAGCAAGTCCCTGCTTTCCTGCCTCCATCTTGGCTCCGCCCCTCACAAGTTTTTTTTACATTTTTTTTTTGTGGTTTGGCCACAGGACCAGGGTTAGGTTCGGTGAAGCAGACAATTTTTGGGGTACCTTTTCCTGTTCCTTCCACCAGGAGGTCATCAGTAAAAGGCTGCTCAGACACCCAGGGAGCTGCCAAATTCCATTGCTGCTTCAGTCTAGTGAGAAGATGAAGCTATACCCTGGGCTGCCTGTGTGTAGAGTTGTGGCTACAGCTCCCAGTGTATCCACACCTACTGAATCATCACTTGCCTGTCACCACAGGACTTTGGGATAGGTAAAAATGGGAAAATGGTATGGATGATGTTTTTTGACTCACACATAAATTGGATTTAAGTGAGGCAGTGTTGCATGAAGTCATGGACCTCACTCTCTCTTCCAGAGTCATTGAAGTCCAATGGCAAGATGAAAGTCAAGAGGACTAGTGATGGCTTGGGATGAAGCAGATGACTTTGGCATCTTTAATATCTAACCAAGCTCTAAGTGCTCCATAATACCTACATCTGCTGCTTTTGTGGGCACTGGAACAAATTGTTCACTTCTGCCCATTCCACCATGGGAAGTCTTCCTAAGTCACCAATGGGTTTTAGGCCCCTCAGTTACCCTCAACCTTGTTTAGCCCATCTACCAAAATGGTTTACCAGGGTGTGGACACTGCACATGCTAGAGCTTTTTGGAGCCGCAGGTGAGAGTTGGGTGGCAGATAGACAACAAAAATGGATGAGCAGCTCTGGAAAAGACTCAACAACCCTCACACCAGAAGTACTAGTCTTTCCTAACACCCATATACCCCATCCTGTTTATGTAATCAAAACCTAAATGATGCAGTTTATTTTTTTGTGTGTGATATATATATATATATATGTGTGTGTGTGTGTGTGTGTGTGTGTGTGTGTGTGTATGTATATAATCTCTCATTGTATTGTACTTTTATCTTTTACAGTAGATCTGACATAGACATTAAATAACTGTAGAGGCAGATATCTGGGGGTCTGAGGTGAGGGGAAATGGGAACAGAGGTGGGTGAAACAGAATGAGTTGACATTTATATATCTAGCTCTGTTTTGAAACATATTTTACATACATTATCTCATTTTAACCTCATAAGAACCCTGTGAGATAGCTATTACTGGTATTATCCCCATTTTGCAGATGAGGAAACTGAGGCTCAAAAAAGATTAAGAAATTTGCCCATGGTCACACAGGTAGTAAATAGCAAAGGCAGGATTTGAACCTAGGCCTTGCCTGATTTCAAGAGAAAAGGGACAGATCCAAGGAAGAGGAGAGTGCAGCATTAACAGAGAATAGATTTGGGATGGAAAAGAGGATGGAAAGTATTAAAACACCTCTGTGATTAAAAAAAATATTTCTGAGCATGGGCCTCTTTAAACATGGTATGAGAATTACAGGGCTAAAAAAGGCAGAGGGGATTTGGAGGAGAGGGAGCCATTTTCAGATGGAGAGGGCGACTTGAAACTTTCAGGTTGATGTTAAGTGGAAAGGGAGTGCTAGTAATTAGCCAATGATTTGCTGAGCAGAACTAGACTAGGGGGGCATAGGGAAAGAAGGTGGTATGTTACCATGGCCAGATGAAGTTTCCAAAGTGGCCACTGGGGACAAAGTCAATTCAAAATGGCCACCCAAAGCACTGGAAAATGGAGCTGAGGGTGGGAGGTGGGGGAATGCTTTAAGAAAATGTTTATCAGGAAATTATGCAGAGATAAAATTGACCAAATATTATGTCTAAATATCTTCTGGAGCACCAGACATCAGGTTATGGAAAGTATCAGAAAGGAATGAGGTTTGTGAATTTTCAGTCAACAAAATGGCATCCCTGTTCTTAAATATCCCCCTTTAGAGCCCAAGGGAGGGGAGAGGACACCTCATTTTTCAGCTCAGATCTTATGGAGAAGATGGTAGAGAATTGGAAGAACAAGGAGACCTAGAAATGGAAATTTAAAGGCTTCATTCAGTAAGATGTGGAGTATGGAAAACAGATGAGGGGAAAAAAGTTGGACAAACCCCATCTTCAACTCACAAATGGCCACCTAAAGAGCTTTTGGTGAGGAGAACAGATAGGGAAAGGGGCAGTATTATTAAGTTCAGGAGAGAGGGAGGTCCAAGACAGACAGGTTCCCAAATACTTTATCCCCAAGTCACTAAGATGGATGGTGAAAGGGAAAGGGGAGATGGATTTGTAGTCAGAAGAGTGACCCTCACTGACAGGACACTCACCACCACTACCAGGGAAACCATGAAAACTGAGAAGAGGGAGCATTTATTGAGTCCACAGAAATGCAAAAAAGGAGGGACGTAGGGGTAATTGTAGGAGTATTTCACCAGTAGTCATACAAGCACCCGGATGGCATTGGAAACAAACTTGTTAGTAAAGAGGCAAAAGATAGCCTCCCTGCTCTAAACCTCTCACATAACAACAGTGGGAGAAGGTATTCTTCCAGGGAAACAAAATAACTACCACCCAACAGGGATGGGAGTTGAGAAAGAGTGTGGGTGGAATTATAGATCTACAGTAAAAAATACCTTTGGGGCAAGGAGGAGATTGGGGAGGGGCTGGGAAAGGACATCAGGCATGGAAGGCAGCATCCAGAAAGCACATTCCATAAAGCCTGCGGGACAGGGAGAGGGAGAGGGATCGTTGCCTTGAGTAGACTCCGTTTTTTTTTTTTATTATTTGAAGTTTGAAGACTATTAGGCCAGCAAACTTGTCACCCTCATCGTTAGTGGTAATGTTGACTGCATTAATTCAAGGCTCAACATTTACTTCCACATTGGGGGTCACATTGACGAACTCACAGCCACCAGAGGCTGTGTACAATTCACATGGAACTTTTTGTCATAGTAGGGGAAAATACATCAGGTCAATGTTGCTATTGGTAGGGAACATAGAGAAGTCACCAAGATTTTTGTTATCCTCATTCCGCTACCCTGCATAGGTGACATTCATGCTCTGATTGGCTCCTGCATAGGAATTGATCACCAGGTTCATCTTGATAAAGACGCAGGGCTAGCCAGTATTGTGGCCACAGTGGGTAGGGTCGCTAAGCCCTGAACAGTCACCCAGCTGTGTCCTGTTGAACTGACAAGCCCGGTTGGGATAGTTGAGAACCCCATTGTCCAATTATTCCTAATAGTACCCCTGCCGGCAGACATCATTCTTCTGGACCTGAATTGAATCATTATAGAGCTCCAAGAGTTTATCGAGTATCTGCACATGCTGGTTCCAGCTCTTGGTGTCACTGAGGTTGACCAAAACCTCAAGGTTCTCTGTCTTGGGGCAAATCATCAGGCCTGGTGTTGCAAGCTGGTCCTGGTATGTGGGAATGTGGTCTGAGACAGTCTGCAGCATGACCCACATGGGAAGAGTGAACAAAACAGTTAGAAACCCATAGAAGACAAGATAGAAGATGAGGGCCCAATTGTTCCCTGTACCGCCCATGAACTCTTGAGTCCGTGGGTTCCACAGGAACTCTTTCCATTCCTCCCAACACCTGTCCACCGGTCTTCTTCTCCTTTTCATTGGCCATTTCTGGGACTGGGGAGGGGGGTGACTAGGCAGGCCTGGAGAAGGGGGACAAGAGGCACAGAGGCAGGGCACTAGCAGGGGCGGTGGATGGGGTGGGGACCTTCGGGAAAGCTGATGTGCTAGGAAGACCCCCAGGGAGCCGAGCCCATCTGGCCCGAGGCTCTGCCTTGGATTCTTGGGTGTGATGCCCTGCAGAGGGAGCGGGAGCACCAGAAACTACAGGGCAGATGGAGAAAAAAGGCGCTAGGCACAAAACTAAAGACAACAAAAAGTGGGTGCAGTCAATGCAGAGTAGAGTGGAGCAAAGCCCAAAGAGGGGATTGCAGCGATTACTCCCCCCAAAAACAGCCCAGAGAAGCAACAGTGGGTGTAAAAATTAGCAACCCC
Organism: Trichosurus vulpecula; assembly: GCF_011100635.1. Taxonomy (NCBI): domain Eukaryota; kingdom Metazoa; phylum Chordata; class Mammalia; order Diprotodontia; family Phalangeridae; genus Trichosurus; species Trichosurus vulpecula. The sequence continues at coordinate 124,307,373 of NC_050575.1, read as the reverse complement.
ACAAGGATATAAGGAAAGCTTACAAAGAAGAAGCAGCAGTGTGGAGTAAGGAGGGGGTCCCCGAAATCTTGAGTTAGAGCTGTTGAAGGCAAAGGCAGCAGATGCACAGAGCCCCTGGTGAAAGGAAGAGGCAGGCAAAGGTGGCAGCGGCTGAATGCTGCGGGTGTAGGAGAACTGGGAAGGAGGGCGAAGCTGCCAAAGATTTGGGGCGGCGGTCGCAGAGTGAAGGCTCAGCTTCTTAGCAGTGCCAATGAGGCAGTTTAAAACAGATGTTTGGGGCTCACTGATTTTTGTTGTTGTTGTTGAGTGATATCTGTGCCCTGTGTATAATAGACTGGGTATTGTTTTTTCCCTATCTGCATCATTCATTGAATGATTAGCAGCTGTACTTAATCAGTGGTTCCTCAGACAATCTCTGTTCCGCTGTCTCAAAGTACAGCTGGCTGCCTCAGGTGATAGTTATATCCCCTTTACTCTGTCTTGTAGACAGAGATTAGATGACCACTCATCCCCATGTTGGAGAGGACATTCCTGTCAGGTACAGGTTAACCTTGATGACTTTGGAGGAACCATCCGACTCTAAGATTCTGTGATTCCTTAAAGCTTCTTCTGAGCTAACCAACTGAACAACCTTCCCCCTCAACTCTCATCTAGCATTTTGGATCTTTCTAATGCACCTGTCATAAGATAGTGTACATTGAAACTAACCATGTGAGTTGCTTATTTCCTTACTAGGCTATAAATTCCATAATAACAAAGAAAATATCTTATCTACACTTTGTGTTTTCCTAGTCACCAGAAGAATTATTTACATGGTATATAGAAGGCTGGTAAACATTAGCTGGTGTTATCTCCCCTTGAGTCAGAGTTTCCAGGAATAGGACAAAGGAGATTCCTATCTTGTGTAATAAGAGGTTGAGGATCTCTGGGGGAATTGGTAGAATCATGCCCATTTGCATGTCATTAGCCAGAAGAAAATGAGGGTGAGGTGGGGAACTGGCCTGAGGTGGTCAGGTTGGAAGGAGGGAAGGCAGAGTTGCTAATCAAAAATAATATTTTTTTTTCACCAGAACAGTGATTTCATCAGGATAAGGTGTTCCAAGTGAGGAACTTCCTTTACTGATTGTGATGACAATACTGATGATAATGATAATGTAAAATGTTTTAACATTTGCAAAGAGCTTTACAACTATTATCTCATAATTTTTGTCCTCACAATATCCTTGGGAAGCAGGTATCATTATTATCACCCATTATGCAGATGAAGAAACTGAGGATAAAAGAGGTTAAGCGGCTTGCCCATGGTCATACAGCTAAGTGTGTGAGGCTGGATTTGAACTAAGGTCATCCTGACTCCAAGTCCAGCATTCTATCCACTGTGCCACCTAGCATATTAGCACCTTCTGTACAATTATAGTTTTAAAGAGTTGCCTGGGAATACTGGGAGGTTCAATGACTTACTTAGAGTCATATAGCCTATATTTGTCAGAGCTGGAACATGAACACTGAGGCAAACTCTCTACCACACAGTGCAACCTCTAGAGAGACTTTGACTCTATGACCATTTGAAGTCATCTTGTCTGTGAATCTGCTTCTAAACTCCTGAAGTATTGAGGCAGAAAATGCTATATGTAAAATTAAAGAAGTTACTCCTAAGAGGACCTGGGGGCAGAGCTTTCCCACATTCTTCCTTTTCCTGTGCCTTTGACTGAGGTGTACTGTTTATCAAGTTGGCATTCAAAATTGAAAATCTTGGTGTTATTGTCAATTTACTGTGTGTTTGAGTTTCAAAAGTCTTGCCTGGAGCCTAATGGTAAATATATGAGAATTCAGATCATGGTGAACTCATTCTATGGCTTATTGGTTTTATCAACCTCCCAATTAAAATGTGAACTGGACAGGTGTATGTGGAAAATGCTAACTCAAACTCCAGTGATCCCATTTTGCTCCTTTGACATAGAAAACAATTCCAAAATGGACAAACTAGAAGTGTTTTGTTTGGCAAGATTTCAGATCTTCAAACAGACAACCAGTTCATTTAACACTTGTGTTCAATAGCCTTAGGCCAGTGGAGGGAACCCCCTGAAAGTTACCCTAGGGTCACAGCATACTTTACATCAGCCTCCACTCAAAATCACGCTCAAAATTCCTTCCAGGGTCTCTTTTAACAAATCAAACAGAGAATGTCTTATAAGAAGAAAAAAAGGAGTGTAATTGAACAGTACAACAAAATAAATGAGGAAGACTTACCCATGCACACAAGGGGTACAGGACTTCACAGATTTCCATAGCACTGGGAGAAGAAATCTGTGAGGAGAAGAAACCTAACTTGGAAACACATGAGGGAAAAGGATCTACATATGGCAAGGGAACACATGTTGGAGAGGACCCATGTATAAGGCCCATGTGAGTAGCCAGGGCAACTCAAAACTCCAAGTTTACATCCAAGCCCCTCTATCTCACTGCTAAACTAAGGCTCCTTTCTCTACTCTCCTGCACACTAGTCAAGTGATGTCAGCTGCTACCACTTGTTACTTTGTGTAGGTCCTCAGCTGCCATTTGCAGGCCGGGGCAGACCAGAAGCACTGTAATAGCCTTCAGCTGCTTTGTGGCCTCCTCCTCTCTTTTAATTCTTGGCTATTTCCTCTTTTTGAGATACATATCCAGAAGCCAGAAAGAGCAGTCCTTATACATTTCTCTGTCTTGTAAACTCCTTTGCTTCTGGCTCCTAGGTTACTCCCCTGGTCCCAGTCTACTATCTGATTTGAGTTTAGAAAACTCCTTTCAATTCCCATAATTACAAAGCAAATTTAACTTCGGGAGCCAGACTGCTTGGGACTGGTAGACCTGGTGACCTTTTGTTTACATCCCTGCCAACAACTGCTACAGCTACTACTGCTACTGCTGCTGCTGCTGCTGCTACCAACAACAACAATAATAATATGCACTTATTTGAAGCCTAAGTTTTACTAAACATTTTACATAGGTTATTTCATCTGATTCTTTGGACCACCCTTTGAGGTAAGTTCTTTTTTGATCCCAGTTTTATCTACAGAGAAAATAAGTGACTTGCTTAAGCCCGAGGGTCACACAGCTAATAAATGTCTGAGATTGGATTCAAACTCAAGGTTTTTTTTTTTTAATTTTAGGTGGAACACTCTATCCTTTGTGCCACCTAGCTACCTGTCTATGTATGGAAATCCAGCTTAATGTGGATCCATTTGAGAGTGAAATCAGCAGAAGTGTGGGGAGTAGGGGCTGGGACAGGAATTCATTTAGTTATTTTGAATATGGTACTAATGAGAGCAAGGTACCACCCCAACTTTCCAGCCTTGTTGCATGCTATTAGCTGCCATATATTCTATACCACAACCTATATTGTTTTGGTTTTGTTTTGTTTTTTAACACTTGGCTTCTCCTGATAACATCCAGGAAAATACTTATTTCTCATTACGTTCCCATCTATCTTGATCATTGTTTAAGAAAATTCTTAATATCTGATATCAAGTACTTCATGGTAGGCCATAAAGTTATATTTTCCCTGATGGTGGATGACCACTCCATGATACCTTGTATCTAGTTGAGTCCTCAAGGGAAATTCAAAGTGTTTGAAGTCTTTAGAGTGAATCCATGGGAATATTGTTAACATCATGTACATGAAGAGCATTGGAGAACACATTGAAGGCCACATCTAGTATGAAGTTGACTTTCCCTTCTGTATGAATGTGGATCAAGCCTTTGAAAATCAATTGGTGTGGAAACCCTCGGTGAATCTGTGGCTCAGCTTATTCATGGCTACACAATACAGGCTCTGTGAATTCACTTATGAGAGGCAATTTGAATCTGCCAATAGAAAGAGGCTGCTCCCATTCACATGTAGGGAAACTAACATGCATACATGCCTTAAGTGATCTAGGCATGCTCAAAGCCTGGCCACATATCTTTTGTGGGAAACATTAATAAAAGAGATTAAAGGAAACTGAACCAGAAATAATTTCCTCAAATAAAGTATTCATGGTTGTGTGGGGCCATTTGAGGACTGGGCTCATTTCTGATCAGAGAGTGGTCAGTATGACCGTCATGTGGAAGGCATGTATAGCACCAAGAAACACCACTGCTCTGCGGTGGCACATTTTAAAAGGGCAGGGAAGGAATTGCAATGACTACGCTGTTAGGCTGGACTAATACTCTATTCTACAAAAAGCAAATATGCTTTGGAGTATTCATAAGATCCCAAATTTAGAGCTGGAATGAATCTCAGAGGCCATCTAGTATCACTCCCTGGCCTTCCATAGTTGAGGAAGTGAGGCCCAGAGAGGTTAAATGACTTTCTCAAGGTCACACAGCTAAAAAAAATAGCAGATCTGGGATCTGAACTCAGGTCCTCTGATTTTAAACCCAATTTTCTTTCTACTATGCTATTTCTTTCCATCTAGTAGTCTATGTTACTGAGGAGTAAAAATGTAAGTGCATAGCTAGGTGGCACAGTGGATAAAGTGCCCAGCCTGGAGTCAGAAAGACTCCCTTTCCTGAGTTCAAATCTGGCCCCAGATACTTACTAGCTGTGTAACTCTGGGCAAGTCACTTAACCCTGTTTGCCTCAGTTTTCTCCAGTATCTTTGCCAAGAAAACCTCAAACAGGGTCACAAAGAGTTGGATGTGACTGAAAAACGACCCAACAACAATATCTATAAATATTAATTCTGGTACTAGGGATAAATTTCACTGGGGATGAAGAGCGTGGAGTAGAGCTTAAAAAAAAAAGCCACTCCTGTGCAGTCAGTCATCGAGTATTTATTAAGCACTTACTATGATGAATTCTGGTGATACAAAGAAAGGCAAAAGCAGTCCCATAATTGAGGTAGATGGAGATAGAGTTCATGGGAGTTGATGAGGTTGAAGAACTGGGAGGCCAGAGTGTTCTAAGAGTTCTAGATTCCAGGTAGAGAAGAAGACTGTGAATCAGGTATTGAACTAATTAAAAAGGGAGAGTCCATAGATGGTCCATAGATGAACACAACAAGCATCTGGAAACAATGGAGTGGACTTTTAAGGAAGAGAGTTGCTTGCTAATTGATGGGGACAGGTCTAAAAGTGGTCACAGGAAGAAAAATCTGCCAACTTTCCCTCCTGGTTCTGTGTGTCAGATGATGTGGGACAAGGAGCAGGTCTGGAAAGGGTGTCAAGAGATGTAGTGTCTTTGAGGAGAGAGCTAGGTTTCCATGAGCAGCAGAGGATGGGAAGAATGTGAGAGGAAGAGATCCAGGATGAAGGGAAATTTGTTAAATTAGAGCATTCCAGAAGCTACACGGGAAAGGGAAGGCAGAGGAAGATAGGGTTGGCTAGCAAATAGAAGGAACTCTTTTTTTAAAATGCTTGTTGAATAATTGACTGCTCAGGGAAGGCTCTTGTTTTCTCTATAAACATTTGTATGGAAAAACAATGTATAGATTAAATTGTCGATTGAGATCCCTTGTTTAAGGACACCTGGATCCCTCCCTTTGGTGTTTGCTTTATTTCCAAAACCTGTCTAGGACTCATTTTCTTTTTCTTTTTTAAATTAATTAATTTATTTATTTTTTGTTTACAACATTCAGTTCCACAGGCTTTTGAGTTCCAAATTTTCTCTTCCTCCTTCCCTACCCTCCCCAAGACAGCATGCAATCTGATATAGGTTCTACATATACACTCACATTAAACATATATTCACACTAGTCATGTTGTAAAGAAGAGTTATAACCAGTGGAATGAACCACGAGAAAGAAGAAACAAAACAAAACAAAATGAAAAAGAGAGAGAGCAGATAATATGCTTTGATCTGCTTTCAGATTTCATCATACTTTCTCTGGACGTAGATAACTTTCTATCATAAGCTTTTTGGAGTTGTCTTAGAACCTTGCATTGCTGAGAAGAGCCAAGTCTATCAAAGTTAGTCATTGCACAATGTAGCTGTAACTGTGTACAATATTCTCCTGGTTCTGCCCCCCTCACTGAGCATCAGTTCATATAAGTGGGACTCAATTTCTTCATCTGTAATATAAAGAAGTTGAATTAGGTATTCTCTAATGTCTGTTCCAGCTCTAAAGCCTATGGTCCCATGATCCTATGAGAAAGGCCTGGAGGAGACGAGAGGCACAGATTAGAAGGAGCTGAGCAAGAAGCTTTAAGTCTCTCTCCCTGGTCTTTTTCTACAGAAACAAGTCTCCAAATTTCAGGTGAAGAACTCCTACTAAAAAGGGTCAGTAACTGAAACTGTTCTGTAGCTGACTGCTAGCATTCATGCCAAAGGGATGGATGGGAAGGACTGCAGAGCAGTGTGGGTGAGCCAGAGTGGATGATGACGATGGCAAAGCAAGGGCTAGAGGAGGAAGGCTAATCAGGTTAACAAGGGCATGCATTCAATAAAGATGTACATTTAATGTAATATGATATGAAAGCAAATGAAGATGATGATGTTAAACTTTTGAATCATGATCATGCTCACAAAATAAGCTTTTCAATCTTATTCTTCAAAGAATTTTTTTTTCAATCTCATTTAAAAAAAAAAACTTCTTTGACTCTGCCATTACTTCTAGTGCCCTCTTCCATTTCTCCCCAAACCTCTATAGTCAATCCTGGGACTAGAGTCTCAGAAAGATCTGAGTTCAAATGTGGCCTCAGACACTTATTAGCTATGTGACCCCGGACAAGTCATTTAACTTCTGTTTGCCTCAGTTTCTCCACCTTTAAAATAAGGGGAATAATAACAGCACCTAGCTCCCAGGGTTTTAGTGAGGATCTATTAGCTACTCCTACTCCTACTACTGTCTCCACTTCGTCATTACCTTCTATTCAATTCCTACCCCCTTAACTTTTAAATTCAAGGGTCTTTTCTCATCCCTCATTTTCCTTGACCTCGCTGCAGGTTTTGAAGCCATGGATGACCAAACCCTTCAGTGGAATCTTCTTTTTCCCTGACCTTTGTGATGCTGATCTCTCCTGGCTCTCCTTTCTCTTTGCTGGAGTAAGTCTTTTTCTCATTCCCTTTTGTTGTTGTTGTTGAGTCCTTCACTTGTGTCCAACTTTCCTCAACACCGTTTGGGGTTTTCTTGGCATAGATGCTAAAATGGTTTGCTATTTCCTTCCCTAGCTATCCTAAGGTTCTATCTTGAGCTCTCTTTCCTCTCTTGTCTTTCCCTTGGCAATCTAATTCATTCCTAGGTTCACAGGATCATACATATCAAGCTGCAAAGGGATTTGAGGCCATCAAGTAAAATTCTCTTATTTTACAGATAAAGAAACTGAAGCACAGAGAAATTAAGTTACTTATATTAGAAACATACTCACATTGTCTAGGAATAAGCAAGACTCGTTGGGAAGTCAGGAAAGTTTTAATTATAATTTACATTTATTCCCCCTGAATAAATGGGTACCTCCCTAATAAATGGGTTCCTCCAACAGAGTGGAGGAGAAAGCACAAAGGACTCAGACAGACACCAGTCCTTTAATAGTCCCTCACCTTGAATCTCTCACCAGGCTCTTCTTTGGCCAGATACAACCCCCTGACTGCCTATGTCATGCCCTCCTCAAATGGCTCGTTTAAACATGCGTACAAGCCTCTGACCTTTCACCTGACCAACCTGAGGCCTGGTTTCTGCTAAAGTTGGGGTGGGGGAGGAGGGATGTACACCTTCAGTTCTGTGGAAACAAAACTCCTCCTCCCATTTCTTACACTTACATGGGTGGAATTTGAACTTAGGTCTTCCTGACTCCAAGGCCAGTGCACTCCACTATGAAGGTTCTCATTCCCATTGTTTTAGTCACCACCACTATTCAGTTGACCTCCAAATCTATATATCTAGCCTTAATCTTTCATCCAAATTCCAGTCCTGCATTTTAATTGCCTGCTGGATTTCTCAAACACCTGGATATGGCTCTCCAAATGGCACATTAAGTTGAATATGTTCAAAACTGAACTGGCATTCAAAAATATTTGTTAAATTACATTAGACTCTCAGAGGAAAGCCGTGAAATCCCTGTACACGATTGAGTAATTGCATCAAAGACAAAGAAGGAAGAAAGGAAATTCACAGGCAACAGCATTTTTCAATGGAGGGAGAACTGGATCCTGCCTCATAAGACTTGAGTTCAAATCCTATCTTTGATATAAGCTATATGACCTCAGGCAAAAGTCATTTAACTTCTATGCCTTCCCTGAGTTTATCTATAAAATGCAGATAATAATACTATACCCACTTCCTAAGTTTGTTTTGCAGAAAGTGCTTTGCAAGTCATAAAACACTATAGAAACGTGAGTCATTATGTTGATGAATAGACATTTTCCTACCTCATCTCTTTTGTTCCAGCTCTAGTTATTAAAAAAAAAAGCTCTGTACTGTAATCACTTCCACATAAACTCCTCCTCTTACCTTCAAATAACACCCACCACACACCCACACACACAACCAGTTAAGGGAAACCATCTGATTATGACTGGTGACTAACAGGAGAGAAAACAGAGGAGCCGGACCTTCCTCTGACCTCCTGCCTTCTATCTTCTGCTGCGTATGTCCTCTGCAGTGGAAAGAGGGCTTGGTTCAGAGTCAGATGACCTGGGTTCTACTTACAACTCGAATGGCTTTGGGCAATTCACTTCCCCTCTTGTAGCTCCATTTTTTTTTCATCTGTAAAATGAGGAGGTGGGACCAGAAGAGTCCTAATATCCTTCCTAGCTCTAAACAGACCCTATGACAAAGCCCCTATCTGGGTTAGTCGCCCCCATATTATGTGTATTAAGGAGGGTTCCTGGGTCCATGAGAATATTGCTTCCCCTTAGGGGGCTTAAGCCTCACTTTAATAAGGCCTCTGGGTAAAGCTGAGTACAGAAAACCTAAACTGTCAGGATTGATAACAATCAGATTCAAACAGATCTATGATTTCATCAGTATGAATGTTCTATCCAGATCACAATCCATCTATGTCTTTCTATCTTGGGTAATTCCTGCCTTTCTCCTTTACATTTGGTGGGAACCTTCCTCACATTCGCTTTCATAATGAATGTAATCAAGGAAACCTCTGCATATCTGCTGAGCTGGGGCACTTCCCATGGAGTTGAACATGTGTTCTGGCCTCTTCCCATGGGCCACTTGCTCTAGACCCTTGCTAAAGGACATGCACAACCAGTAGCTCCTAGTTGGTCCTTTTATGTCCCCATTGTGTCAAAGATGATTGGCAGCGGAGAGGTCAGTAGACTGTAGATAAGCTCTTCTGGGGCTTGGCCAGTTTTCTCTTGGACTTCCAGCAACGGAGAAGGGTAGAAAAGATATTTCACTCCATTCCTCTCTTTGTCAACATTGCTCCATTTGCATGCTTGCTGAGGTAAACCTGAAATTGGACCAGAAGTCCTTGGCTGCCTCACCTGCTTTGCATTTCTTTCCCTGAGCCCAGGACACCCAACGGTGATTCTAAAAAATATGGATGCTTCCAACTACGGATGCCCTTGTGAGTTTGAGAGGTAGTTTCTGAGTTGGGTGCTGGGATGATTTCTGTGGACCAGGGGAAATCTGTTCCAGAAAAAGGGCTGGGCTTAGAGAAAGAAACACAAAAAAGAAAAGGCAACCAGGAATGTGAGGTCATTCACTGACTCATCTAGGACTAGCCTACTCCTTTTATCTAGGCTACACTGAGGAATTTGGGGGCAGGAGCTGAAGGCCAGCTAACATTATCTCCTGGCCTTCCCTATTTCCTTCCCTAGCTATCCCAAGGTTCTATCTTGAGTTCTCTTTCCTCTCTTGTCTTTCCCTTGGTAATCTATCTTCTACTCTTCCCTCAAATTCGAGTCGCTTCCAGCTCCCATTTCCTCCCTCAGCTGAGATAAAATTACCTCCTCCTTAGGGGGTACTGTAATCTTCCCTGGAAGCTTGAGAGTGGGGGTGCTTAGACTTACTGTTGTTGAGTCATTTCAATCACATCCTGACTCCAGGCTCTGGCGCTCTAACCACTGTACCACTTGTACTTAATGCTAGCACATATTTTTGCTGTAATGTATATGGAATTACTGCTGTTTCCATAGGGTGGGAGGAGAAGAAGAGAAATCCTTTTCATCCCTCAATGGAAATCCATGGGAGAACTAGCAGAATCTCAAGTAATGTGTGCAAAAGAGAGGGAAGTCAACGTTTCTACAATCCTTGAGCCTTTTGAGAGTGTTCTTGGCTTTGTACCAATCATCTTTAACACGACCTCTAGTCTCAGGGACTAAAAGAGCAATGGGCCCGATCATATGACCCAGTGGAAGGTGCCAGAGTGCCTACTCAGCTCCATGAGAAGCACCTTAGTCCACCATGTCAAGAGGGACTCCCCAAATACCCCTATTACACTCAAAATATTGAGAATATCAATGAAGCACATCATTTCTAACTCCTTGCTCATGTGACACAGCCAGTCCATCTTCTTTGTCATCCATATATTCCTTTGATTGTAAAATCAGAGATCTAGAGCTAAAAGGAAACTTAGAGGCAAACTAGGCCAATCCTCTCATTTTACAGAGGAGGAAACTGAAGTGGGAGAGGGAGAGGAAGCAACTTGTCAAGGTCACATTAGGAATAGGCATCAGAAGCAGGATTTGAACCTGGCTCCTCAAACTCCAGAGCCTATATTCTGGTTCATGTGTATACAGTGCTTCGAAGTTTACAAAATAACCTATATCAAATTGCTTGCCTTCTCAATGATGGGAGAGGGTAGGAAGGGAGGGAGAGAATTTGGAACCCAAATTTTTTTTTTTAAAAATGAATATTAAAAATTTTTCCTTGCAAGTGGGAAAATGTTTAAGAAATATTTTAAAGTAAAGTTTATAAAATAATTTCCTTATAAACCTGTATGGTAGGAAGCTATTGCCAACATTATTTTACATATGAGAAATCTGATTCTAGGAGAGGTTAAATGATTGGTACAGAATCATGAATCCACCATCAGTCACGATTTAAACAGCTTTCTCCTGACTCCACATCTACCACTCTTTCTACTATAGGGGAAACAGAAGGGAATAAGCATTTATACAGACCTACTGTGTGCCAGGTACTGTACTAAGCACTTAGTACAAATATTATCTCTTTGATCCTCACAACAACCCCAGGAGGTAGGTGCCTTTATTATCCCCACTTTACAGGTGAAGACGCTGAAGCAAATAGCGGTCAAGTGTCTTACAAAGAGTCACACACCAAATAAGTATCTGAGGTGGGATTTGAGCTCAGGTCTTCTTGACTCCAGGCCCAGTGCTCTGTCCACTGATCCACCAGCTGCCTCTAGGCACATGAAGGTCCCAGACCTCAGAGCCACAAGCCCAGAGGGCTGCCTCCTAGTGCTGCCATGAGACAGACTTCTTCTCCTTAAGCCTGACAGATCAGGTACAGACTCAACTCTTCAGGCCTGACTGACCCTTCATGATTCCTACTTATGTGACCAGGCCTTCTATCTATAACAGCAGGACATCCTAACTCTGGCCTAATTAATCAGGTCTCTGGCTACCTTCCCTGTTACCAGGGTGACTGCCACTCTCTAAGTGAGAGCTTAATTCCTGCCTGGAAGAGAGCAGGAGAAGGAGGCATAAGGCTAACCATTCCATTCTTCTTATAAAAGGGGATGTAGGACTAGAATATACAGACACACACACATATACATATATACACATGTGCATATACATATACGTATATACACACACATATATATACATGTATGTATAACAATACATAATATGAATAACATATACCATATAATATATATAACATATATGCCTATATGTGAACATATATGCATGTATCTAATGATGTACTTATCTATCTAATAGTCTAGTTATCTACCTCTCTTTCTATATCTGCCCCTGAATGTTGCTAATCTGGAGAATAATTGTTCTTGTAGATTCAAGCTGCTTTAGTTGGCACAGCAGATAGAGCACTACACCTGGAGTCAGGAAGATGTGAATTCAAATGTAGCCTCAGGCACTTACTTTGTGGTCCTGGGCAAGTCACTTAACCTGTTTGCCAGAGTTTCCTCAACTGTAAAATGGTGATAATAAAGGTACCTATCTCCCAGGGTTGTTGTGAAGCTCAAATTTGATCATTGAAAAGTGCTAAGCACAAACATAAAATATATAAATGTTTATTCCTTTCCCCCACACCCTATCCTTTATAGAGGAAAGGATGTCCTAAGCTTATAGCCAAATGCTTGACCCTATCCCATCAAATGGTAGTGAATAGGGAGTAAACCTATTTATCCAAGCAGAAAGCAAGCAGAAGTCAGAGAAGTTATGTAAATTGGAATATATCATACAATACACAGAGCGAATGAATTTTCACACCTTCAGCTCAACCAAGAGAGAGAGGCCTTTTTCCAAAAGCAAATTTCCTAAAAGACTTCCCTAGAGCCTTTGAGGCAGCTAAGTGGACAGTGGACAGAGTGCTGGGCCTGGAGTCAAGAAAACTTGAGCTCAGATTTGACCTCAGACACCTTCTAGCTTTGTGACCTTGAGCAAGTCACTTAACCTCTGCCTGACTCAGTTTCCTCATCTGTAAAATGGGGGATAATAACCTACCTCCTATGTTTGATGTGAGGATCAAATCAGAATATTTGTAAAGCTTCTGGCACAGAGTAGACATTTAAGAAATACTTATTCCCTTCTCCTCCCCCATCCCACCCCAGGGAGACAAGCTGAAAATCAGGGACATGCCTACATCTGCTGCTTCCTAAAGTCTTTTTTCTTTCTGTGAGTCTCTCCTCAAAGTGGGTCTGAGACATCTTTTGTCCTCCCTCAGAAGCAGATGCTACAAGAAAGATTCCCCTCCCCCAAGCTCTCAGAACAACCTCACCCCCTCATTCAGGCTTGCAGCCCATTAAGTCATTTTCTCCACCAATGAGGAGATTCTCGTGCAGGTTCTTCAGCCTTTAACCCAGGGTTACAGCTATAATTGCAATAACTTAATGGAAACAATTTCTCTTGGAAACAAACTAACATGATCTTTAAGTGGAAAGAAGAGTTCACAAAAGGTTTTTTAAAAGTTATCACTTGGAATACTACTGTATTTTAAAAAATGATGGGGCAGCTAGGTAGTATATTAGGTAGAGTGCTCGGCCTGGAGTTAGGAAGACCTCAGTTCAAATCTGACCTCAAACACTTACTAGCTGGGTGATCCTGGGCAAGTCACTTAACCCTGTTTGCCTCAGTTTCCTCATCTGTAAAATGAACTGGCAAAGGAAATGGCAAACCCCTCCAGTATCTTTGCCAAGAAAACCCTGAAAAAGGGATCAGGAAGAGTCAGACACAACTGAAAATGACTAAACAAAAAGAATAACATGAAAAATAACAAATAGGATGCTTTCAGAAAAACCTGGGAAGACTTACATTAGCTGTTGCAAAGTGAAATAAGCAGAACCAGAGCAGTGTACACAGTACCAGCAATAATGTATGATGATCAACTGTGAATGATTTAACTATTCTCAGCAGTACGATGATCCAAGACGATTACATAGGACTTAGGGTTAAAAATGCTATCCACCTGCAGAGAAAGAACTCGTGGAGTGTGAATGCATATTGAAGCACACTTTTTTACTTTCTTTATTATTCTTGGGGGTTATTTTGGTCCGCATTTTCTTTTGCAGCATGGCTAATGTGTAAATATGTTTTGCGTGACTGCACATGCACAATCTATATCAAATTGCTTGTCTTCTGAAAGAGGGGAGAGGGGAGGGAGAAAGGAAAAAATATGGAACTCAAAATTTTTAAAAAGCAAATGTTGGAAATTTTTGTTTACACATAATTGACAAAAAAAGAATAAAAATTACGTGTGAAAAAAGTCCTCACTGCTAAGACTCATATTAATTCAAAGCTAATTAGTAAATGGCATGGGGGATGAAGAGCTAGTCTTGAAGCCAAGAAGACTTGGGTTGAAGACCTTCCTCTAACACACATAGGCTGTGTTAGACCTCAGGCAATTAACTCCTCAGTTAGCCTCACTTAACCTCCTAATGCTCTACACAGTGCTCGAAGATTATAAATTGTAGAGAAGCGCCAACGTCCATTGGAGGCAGGAGTTTGCTCACCAGCAGCTTCCTATTCGAATGAAACTGCCAGAGGCAGCCCCTATTCCCTATGATGCTGGATTATTCCATGTATTTAACATAGTGGTTTTTTCTTCAACTCAAGTTCCACCTACTGTGACTATGAAGTCATTTATGAAGACATAAATTGAAAATAGCAGCTTCTTTTTTCCTACTAATTACAGAATTTTTATATAGAGGAAACAACAAACATGTTTTAAGTGCTTACTATGTGCCAGGCACTTGCTAGGCACCAGGGATAGAGAAATGAAAAAGTCCTTGCCTCCAAGTCAAGTCAACAAGGAATTATTAAGTGCCTGTTAAGGCCAGGTATTGTGCTAAGGTTAAGGCAGGAGTGGGGAACCTGTGGCCTTAAGGCTACATACACATGGCTTTCTAGGTCCTCGGGTGTGGCCTTTGACTAAATCCAAACTTCACAGAACAAATCCCCTTAAAAAAAAGAATTTGTTCTATGAAGTTTGAATTCAGTCAAAGGGCCACACTTGAGGACCTAGAGGGCCACATGTGGCCTCGAAGCCAAATGTTCCCCACCCCTGGACTAAGGGATAGAAAGGAAAGCAAACAGTCCCTGCTCTTAAGAAGCTCATCATCTAATGGCGGAGATAACATGCAAAAAACAAACAAAACCTATGTACAAATAAGCTGTATATAGATTTAATTGGAGATAATCTCAGAGGTAAGGCATTAGCATTAAGGGGGATCCTACCTTCCTGGAGCAGGTGAGATTTTGGCTGAAACTTGAAGGAAGCAAAGGAAACTGAAGGCAGAGATGAGGAGGGAAAGAATTCCAAGCATGGGAGACAGGCAGAGAAAGTGCCTGCAGTTGAGAGATGGAGTGTCTTATTCAAGCAACAGCAAAGAGGCCAGTGTCACTGGATCACAGAATAAGACCAAGAGTGTAGTATGAAGTATGAGAATGGAAAGGTAGAAAGGGGCCAGCATATGAAGAACTTTAAAAGTCAAACAAATGGTTACATGTTTTATCCTATAAGTAATAGGGAGTCACTAAAGTTTATTGAGTAGGGAAGCTACATAGAGGATGGTCTGAAGTGGGAAAACACATGAGGCAGGGACACTAACCAGGAAGCTTTCTATTTTTGACATTCAAGATGGAATTTGTGCATTAGAACAGCTTTCAGAAAATGCATATAAAATTAGGGGTGGGACTGGGTGATCTAAGGTCCCTTCTGACTTGAAATACTATGACCTTATGATCCTATGATCTGATTAGTTCAGAGGTGAATGAGTTTTCTTGGAGGTTAATGGACAATCACAGGCCAATTCTGTAAACTGTCAGAGGAGCAGGGGCCAATGATGAAAGAAAGGGAGAATAATAATGGCATTTTGCTGGGCAGGACATATTCCATAAATGAAATACGACAAAACTCAGAAAAAGAATGTTTTTGAAGCCTCCTATCAGAGGAGAGAAGGAGACATATATATTGTTGTTCATCCTTCATTGTTGAAAGAATGACATCAGGAGGGTGATGTCTTGACTTGCAAGTGAATTGGATTTAAGTGAGGCAGAGCTGTGCAAAATCATCAGCCTCACTCTCTTCTCCAGTTATCAGAGTCCAGCGGCAAGACATAATAGGTCCGGACAACTGGTGATGGCCCCAGATGCAATGGGAGACCTTGGCCTTTTTAAGCTAAGATCTTTGCCAGGTTTCAATTTGTCTGAGGCAACACCCATTCAGTAATTAAAGGCTAGGTAAAAAGTGAGATAAAAGATGGCCTAGTTTACCTTCACAAAAGAATCTAGATATACATATATGTGTGTGTGTGTGTGTGTGTGTGTGTGTGTGTATGTATATATATATATTATATATATATGAGATATTATGAAGGTTGAAAAGATAGGACTTGGCAACTAATTGAGTATGGGGGTAGGATGAGAGTGAGGAGTCCAGGATGATACTTAGGTTGGGAGCCTAGATAGCAGGGTGGTACCCCTGACAGTGTCGGCAGAGAGCAAACCCAGAACTGAAAAAATTTAGAAAGAAGTTTATTAAGTTGTCTGACTGGGCAGGGTGGGGAGCTGAAAAAGGTGGCCTGCTTCACTCCCCATCCCCCAGACTCCGTAAGTTTTACATTATATAGTGTTGAAACAAAGGAAAAAGGAAACAGTAGCTGATTGGCCAGCACAGAGGCAGTTTCTAAATAAGACAGTGGGTTGTTTGAAATGTATAATGGGAAAAACGTCTTACATCAGTCTTAGGATCTGGTTCCCTTGGAAGGTTTTTGGAATCAGCATAACCTGAGTTAAGCATTAAACAAGTCTGATCTCTAAGCAACAAACCTGGTCTCTCAGCACATAGGGCTAAGTTCAAGCAAGGCTACAAAGTTTTCCCACAACAGTAGTATGGAAATTAGAAATAGGATATCTCAAACTGGATGTCTTGTAGACATCTTAACCTCAACATATCCTCAAGAAACTTATATTCTATTGGTGGGTAAGGGGGTGAAGTAAAAGGGGTAACAGCATATACACATGTAAGTATATGTGTGTATGTGTATATGTGTGTATACATGTACTTGTGTTTATGTGTACATGTATATGTGTACACACACACACACACACACACACACACACACACACACACGGTATCACAATATCCTCAAAGTCTTGATGAAGTTTTAAGCTCCAAGACCTTTAGAGGCAACCAGGTGGCCTACTGGACAGAGTGCCAGAACTGGAGTCAAGAAGATTCATCTTTGTGAGTTTAAATCTGGCCTCAGACACTTACTAGCTGAGTGACCCTGGGCAAGTCACTTAACCCTTTTTGCCTCAGTTTCCTCATCTGTAAAACAAGCTGGAGAAGGAAATGGCAAACCACGCCATTAACTCTGCCATGAAAACCTCAAATGGGTTCAAAAGAGTCATACATGATTGAAGTATACGAAGACTTTTAGGACACAAAATAAATACAAGGCACCTTTTTTTTGCAGGGGAAAGGCTAGGGCATCTTGAAAGACTTCCTGGAGATAATACAAAGATAAATAAGGCCTTTAAGCCTGTAAGCTGCCTGAAGACAAGGGCTTTTTTTTTCATTGTATCCCAAGCACGTAGCACAGTGCCTTACACAAAGCAAGGGTTTAATTAACATTTATTTTATTGGATTAAATTTGATTTTGTTCTATAGGAGTTTACTTACAATTTAGTAGAGGGAAAGATTAGTATAGAAACAATTATAGTTCAAGAGAGAAATGCAAAAGAGAGGCCAAGGCAAAGTTCTTTCACTCAATCTTCATTAATAATTCATTTTCTTAAATATTGTGATTTGTAGAATATTGAAATTTTCTAGCTAGAAGAGACTTCTTATGCCATTCAATATTTATAGAAGAGGAAACTGAAGGCTAGAGTTATTGATCACCTTATGTTTTTAAATTTTTTATTTTGTTTTTCTGTTAAGAAAAATTATTTTCTTTCTCTCACACCCCAGCTGAAAAAGAGAGAAAAGCAAAATCTTTGTAACAAACATGCATAATAAAGCAAAACAAATCTGCCAATGTCCACGTCTCAGTCTTCATCCTGAAACAATCACTTCTCTTTTAGGAGGTGGGTAGCATGTTTCACCACAAGTCTCTGAAATTTCAGCTGATCTTTGTGTTGATTAGTTTTTAAATTTCTTGAAGATTTTTATCATTATTGTTCTTCTGGTTCTGCTCATTTCATTCTGCATCAGTTCATACAAGTCTTACTGGGTTTCTTTGAAACTGTCTGATCATTCTTTAAATGCATTCTTTAGACCTAATTAGTAAGAGATTTGGAGTTTGACCCCAGGTCTCAACTCCCAAACTATTGTTATCTCCACTATACAAAGCTTAAATATGTTTAAAAATAACCAGAAGAAATTTAGTGTTGCTAATAATCTCGTTGGTGGGTCAACTTTGATGGACAGATTTTTCAGTGAAAGAATTGACTGGGCTGAGAATCACTCAACTGCACACATATTGTTACACTGAACCACTGGTGTCATCACACCATCCATGTCATCTTATTCTTTCTTGTCCTATTTCATGGTAAAGAATGTCCCTCACATAAGCTATTATTGCACATAAGACTCATTGAGATCAAAATGGAGGCCATTATCATGGCCAGCTCCTATGCTGAAAGGCACATGCCATAAGACTTTATTTTGTCCTTGAAAAAAAATCTATTTTTTTCCGTGGGTCATCTAACACCCAATTTCTTTGGCCTCAGGAAAAAAAATATATTTTTCTGTGTTCTGTCATACCCCATTTATGTAATGTGACCTGCTCAGCAAAATGGCCTTACCTTCATTTTTCTCCCTTTCTTTAATCGTTGGCCCTGCTCCTCTGACAGTTTACAGAATTGACCTGTGATTGCCCATTAACCTCCAAGAAAACTCATTCACCTCTGAACCAATCAGGTTATAGGATCATAGGGTCATAATATTTCAAGTTGAAAGGGATTTTATATCATCCAATCTCACCCCCTAATTTTATACTATTTTCTAAAAGATGTTCTAATGAGCAGCATTCCATCTTGGACGTCAATAATAGAAACAGTGATGCAATAAATTATAGCCAACCAGATTCCAGGAAATACTATTCCAGAATATATTTCCTTAGAAAAATCTCTCTATACATGAGTATGTCTCCTACATATCACACACCTCAGTGGTAATACACCCTATGTGGAAATATTTATTAAATATAGTATCTAAATTGGACAAAGCATGAAACAGGTTTGGGAACAGTCATAGACTCCAACTATAGCACCATAAAAAAAATAATCAAGGCCAAAATGAAGGTAATGTTTCGAGATATTTACAGAAAATGGTATATGAGATCTATGAGCAAAGAAGAGGTGGTAACATCTTGATGAATAAGTTGCTGTTTTCAGTAAACTAGAGATAAGATTCAGCAAACAAATTAAATGAATGATGAGCGCCTGTTCTATGCAAATCCCTATGCTAGGCTCCATGGGGATGCAAAGAATATGACACCTGTTGTTGGTTAGTCAAACTCTGGAGCAGGAAAAGGAAATCTCTGCCTGGAGATAGACTGGGTAGGATCCAAACTGGAAGATGAGCAATCATATTCCCCAAACTCATTCAGGTTGGTACCAAGATGTCGACAAGAGGCTGAAATCCAAACTCTTGAAACATGTGAGGAAAACTGGCTGTAGGAGCTAAGATTTAGGATAGGAAAACCTCCCAGATCAGTTGGCAAGATACAGTGAGTGGGAGTGCTGGAGAGCCAGTTATGTATCTGGCTCAGTCTGATTCCCCAGCTTGGGTCTTTTTATGGAGGCTGCATAGGCTTTTGCCTCTTAGTTTCTCTGGCTTCCTTCAAGTCTTGGCTCAAACACAGCTGGTGACTTCCTCTCTGAGATTACTTCCCATTAAATAAGTGTATATTTTATGTGTATGTATACATCTTCTTAGTTATTTACGTGTTGCCTCCCTCCTTAGAATATGAGCTCCTTGAAGGCAAAGATTGTTTTTTTACATTTCTTTATATCCTCAATGCCTAGCATAGTGTCCAGTATATAGTACCTGTTTAATAAATGTTTTTGATGGGAATCTTAACAATTTCTTGTTTTTATTCAAAGATAAATAGGGAATTGACACAAATTTATAAGACCAAAAACTATTTCCCAAATAGATGGGTGAGCAAAGAGTATGAATAGACAATCCTTAAAAAAAGACACTCCTTCATAGTAACTATATGTGAAAATGTTTGAAATTACTACTAATAAGAGAATTGCAAATTAAAACACCTTTGAGGTCTTACCTCACACCCATTAAATAGACAAAGGTGATACAAAGTGAAAGTACTCAATGTTGGAGTGACAATAAGAAATTAGCCACCCTAATACACATCAGGTGGAACTGTGAATTACTGCAACCATTCTGAGTGGCACAATCAGAGAAAGATTCCTAGAAGAGTTGGCTTTTGAATTCAATTCAGGATAATCAGGTCAAATCTCTGTCCCAATCCTGACCTTGACCAAACTTTTCTCTCAATGATGTGTATAAGCATACTACGATCAGAGGTTTGAACAACACATTCTTTGAGAATGACACCAAGAAAGACAATTGCATCATTCCTGGAGGTTTGAGCAACACATTCTTTGAGAATGACATTAAGGAAGACCACTGCATCATTCCCACCACCTGACTCCATAGTCTCAAACACTGAGCATGAGAATATAGCACCTGAAGTCAGAAGACCTGGGTTTGAATCCCAGCTCTGACACTTGGTATGCGTGACCATGAGAAACTCACTTGCCCTCTGTGACCCTCAGCTTGCACTTTGTAACATGGGAACAACAATACTCTCCTTAGCTATCTCATAAGGTTTTGGTGAGGAAAGTGAGTTGTAAATATTTTTTAAATATAGGAAAATTACCATAAGAAGATAGGAAAGCATTTTTAGAAACTATGTTCTCAAAACGTTATATGGTTTTGAATCTACTTTCTTTTTTTTCTCTCAGGAATAAAAAGTTCTACAAAGGAAAAATCATTCTATTCCTGCTGATCATATTAGCTGCAATGTTAGTGTTTGGGGGATATTTTTACGGGTAACTATGATGGCTTGATGAACAGGCATATTATTTGATCTCATAACTAAGTAGAAAAAGATCAAATTACTATTGTCTGTCTTTTTAAAGTGACAGTTACACACATATCAGCCCAATATTTGTTCACACTTAAACAATCATCAAAGCACAATAAGTGCTGAGCACTGCATTAAACGGCTGAGGCTGTCTAAATGAAAAGCAAAGCTCTCCCTTTCTCTGTTTCCTCCTTTGCTGCAGGCCCTCAGAAAAGTAAGAAATTCATTTAAATACTTCCTCTAGTGACCAGTTTTTTCTCTGAAAGAGTATATGGTGCAAAAATCCCACCTTCCACATGTAGTAAGCCTTTCCTGATCCTAGTTAATTCTAGTATCTTCTTTCTGAAGATTATTTCTAATTTATTTTGTATATAGATTACTTGTACATAGCTACCTCACTCTCCCACTTTAGTCTGTCGGCTTCTGGAGAAGAAGGACTGTCTTTTTCCTCTCTTTGTTTTCTCAGCATTTCACACAATGCCAGGCACATAGTTGGTTCTTAATAAATGTTTAGCAACTGACTTACCATGGCTGGCGAATATGGGAAAGGCCCTGGATTTGGAACCAGTGTTCCACCTGGGTTTAAATTCCATGTCATTTAATATACTTAGGTGATTTTGGCAAATCACAACTGCTCAATACTAGCTTCACTGTCAATAAAATGAAAGCTCCCTGAGGTCCCATCCCAGCTCTTACATTCCTATTTCTAAGATTCTTCTAAGCTCTGATATTCTAAGTGCCATTTTCTACCACCCTGTGCACTCAGCTCCTTTCCAAATCTATCTTTCCATGATCCTAAGCTACTATATTATGGTATAAGAATGGACTGTCCTCAAAACGTTGGCAGCTTAGCATGATCTGAGGGGAGACCATAGATGTACAACTTGGGTATCTGTAATGTTAATGGATATAAGATCTTCCCCACCCTTTAATAGGCTTCATGTGGAGCCCATTGGGGGAGGGACTTGCCTAAGGAGGAGCTTGCTTAGGGGAAGCTTGCTTGCAGGAAGGCTTTCACACCTTTTGGTACTAAGCTAATTAGGTACTGAGTCATGAGGGTTGTGATGCCTTCTGGCTCTGAGCCTATTAGCTGAAAAAGTATATATTCTGAGAAGTGAGCTTTTGATTTGGGAGCTAGCTTATGAGAAGGATCTTTTGATTTCCTTGTCAAGACTCTTAGTAGCCATTTGTTCAGAGCTCCCCATCTACTCAGATGTAAATGGTTTCTTGATCCTGTGATTTATGTAAAGTGTATAGCAATGTTGCTTTGATTAGGCAGTTAGAGCCCTGTCTGTCTTTGTGCTAATTTCTTTGTATTTTCTCTGCTAATATTTTCTCTGATGTTCAGGGTGCTGACCTTTTCCCTGAACTAGTGAATGTAATTAAAAGTAGGATTGTTAACCCCTTTTTGAGCAGTCTTTCCTAGAAAAACAGATCAAAGAACCTGTACTAGGAGGCTACCCTGGGTGTGTCAGGGTGCTTGCTGTTACAGTATCCCACCTCTACAATGATACTGAACAAGTTTCTTAGTCTGCTAAAATATGAGTACCACTCAACTAACAATTTTTTTCAGTAATTATGAAGCAGTTTCTTCCAAATTTTAAAATAATATGATCTTTCTTATTTTTGTTTTTTTTTTTTGTTCAAAAGCACAGAGCCATATAAGTCATCATGGAACTATGCCTCCCGGGAAGTGTGATGTTTTTTGTTTGTTTTTTGCAGATCTCCTATATGTTCTAGATTAGGGTCAAGTTTGGTAACAGGTCAGTGAGGACATTGTAATGGTGGCACTGTGGTACAGTGGCAAGAACTTAAGATTTGGAATCAGAGGACCTGGATTCAAATCCTAACACTGCTACTTACTGCTTCCATGACCTTAGGCAAGTCACTTCCCATTTCTGTGCTTTAGTTTCCTCCTCTGTAGAATGAGGGGATGGACTTAATGACCTCTAAGGTCCCTTCTGCACTAAGTCTATAATCCTTTGGTATTCAGAGCCTATAACTCAGACTATGGCTCCAAGTTAGGCAAACATGAGAAACACCACAGGGTCACACTGAAGGGCAGCAATGGAAACGATTGTAGATTGGAGAGCAGATGGCCATGCTGCCCTCCCAGATAGATGGATGAAGGCTCATCATGAACCAAGGTGTTTGGTATTTGGTGAGGGGAAAGATAGGGCTTCATGTGGCAATGGCTTCCTAGAAGAATGGCTAGTCAGCCCAAGGCTTTGTGGAAAGCTCAAGGCTTAGTTACTTACCAGACTTGGTTGGCATTTGCCCACATGCATGGGCTTCCTGAGAGAAACAACCATCATCCCCTCTACTTTAGCATCATAGAAGTTCTGCCTCTTTAGCCAGAGGCCCCTCAGCACTAGATCCTAATCCTCAAAACAACTGTAGCAGGTGGAGGGGAAGGGAGAAGGGGAATTATTAACTCCATTTTGGAGATAGATAAACTGCAGCTCAGAGGCCTTGAATTATTCAACCAAGTTCAAGTAGTAAAGTAACAGATGAGGTGGAGAACAGGAATCCAAGCCTCATCTTCCCGGGTGTGTAACTTCATTTGCCAACAGCATGTAGAGGTAATCTTTGATCCAAAGGATGGAATCATTTCCATTTATAGCACATGCCTCCTGCTTCACTAGCTTTACCTTCTGTTTGTACTCAGGAAGAAGAAAATCAAACAAATTCTTCAATACAAAAAGCCTTACTCATCATCCTGGTTTGATTCCAAGTAAGAACCAAATCTTTACATCAAGTAGATACCCTCTTGGCCTACTTCATTATGGGGTCCACAGATGACAGCAGCATGTAGAATGTTCCAGATGTGTGTGGGGCAGGGGGGAAGGAGAGCTCTTTGTAAGCCTTTATTTTGTTTTTCTACCAAAAGCTCATATATATAAAAGAAGGGTCTGATAAGGATCAGGCACAGACAATGAGAAAGTTAACATATTTGACCTTATACCTGGATCCCTGTTTTCCTGGGAGGACAAAGCTTTCAGATCTGTTTAGAGGATAAAATTAAATTCATTTGCCACAAGAGGATGTTTATTTATATCCCTGGCCCTTGCCCTAGAGAGGAACAGAGGAGATAGAGTTAGAGGTGGGAAGAGGATGCCAGATTCAGATGAGTGAAGAGATGGAAAATTCAGAATTTCTATCAAGGCAGCTTATTTCCTGCTTAATTGTATACATTTATATACACATACATATGCTTACAAATACATAGCTATGTATAATATGTATAGATACATATATAAATATGTATACATGCACATTTACAAATGTATCTACATATATATTGTATGTAGATATATTAATGCAAGAGGAACTACACCTGTGATTTGTTTGGTATAGAGAACTCCCAAGTGAGGAAACTCCCTCTGCCAATGCATTGGCTTCATCCCTGCAACACATAATCTTAAAGAGTTGCCTATAGCTCCAAGTAAGTGACTTACCCAGGTTACCCAGCCAGTATGTGTCAGAAGTAAAAAGTGCTCAAGTTTACCCAGCTTGCTCGCGCTCTCTCTCTCTCTCTCTCTCTCTCTCTCTCTCTCTCTCCTCTCTCTCTGTATACACACACACACACACACATATCTATATATATATACACACTGTAATGGCAAGCAAAGTGAGACTTTTTGCTGTTTTTCCTTTTGGAGTGCTTCTCAGCACTAAGGCAATGAAGCACCTTTGATTGAGTCTTGCTAGGTACAAAGCCCCAGGCCCACATCCCTCGGGCCCTAAGAAGGGTATATATACTCTGAGGTTAGCATTTTGCTTTGGGGCTCACTCACTGGAAGAGCATTCCTGTGATTTGGGTAGCCATTAAGGAGCCCCGCAACTTTGAAAACCCAGATGTTGGTGCTTCTCTTTCTGGTAAATATGTATGTATTGCTACGGACAGACAGTTAGAAGCCCTGTCTGCTGTTTTGTGTTATTTGCTCTGTTTATATAATTTCTGCTTGAAATTTCTGTTTGTGTTTGCCCTGAAGTTCAGGATGCTGACTTTTCCCCTGAACTAAGTGAATGATATATGTATGTTTAATTAAAGTGAGATTGTAAACCCCTTAAAGTTGCTTTCCTTAGAAAAGCAGATCAAAAAACCTGTGCTAGTAGCCCTCCTGTGTGCTGGTGTTGTTGGTGTTACACAGCCACAGTAGTTGCAAGCAGCATTGTTGCTACATAAACAGACACACACGCGCGTGTGTGTGTGTGTGTGTGTGTGTGTGTGTGTGTGACTTTAAGAAAATTAAACACAAAAATTCCAGCTAATCAAGATAAGTAAATTAAGACACAATTATGGGGCTTTGCACTTTCAGCATAAGTCATCTAATTTGTGAGACAGGAATTAGTCTTTTTATTTGAGTGGAGAAAACTCAGGCTGAGAGGTTAGAGTTCTTGGCCAAGGTCACTCAGCCAGAAGGAACAAGGAGATGAGAGAAGGCAGAAGAAGAGTGCTGGATGACTTTTACTGTAGGTGTTTCCAAATCTTTAATTGAGGATGGAGGGAGGAGGATGCAGGAAATATAAAGTCAAAGTATTAAGAGTTCCTGAGTTAGATCTGGACAGGACCTTAAAGATCATTCAACATCAAATTTCTTTATTTTATATATTTCTTTATTTTACATATGTGTGTGTGTGTGTGTGTGTGTGTGTGTGTGTGTGTGTGTGCAACCACACTAAGTCCCAGAGGGGTTAACAGAGCCAGGGTTTCAACCCAAGTCTTCAAGTCCAAGCTCAGAGGTCTTTTCATAACATCACATCTCTTGTGATTACTCTTCATCTCTTGCCTCTCCAATTCTTTATATAGAACAAAAATCTACCTCCCTAAAACTGGAACCCACTAATTCAAATTCTGCAGTTGGGAGTCAGCATCTGAAGATAACCATTAAGGCCCTTCTTAAGTCTTCTTTTCTCCAAGACAAACATTCTCTGTTTCAGTTGATTCTTATACAACATAATTTCCAGGACCCTCACCACCCTCTTCTGGATGAACTTTCCCTCCTCCAAATTGCCTCCATTTTGTTACTATTCTTTTTAAAACTTCCCCTAATTGGACAATAACATTGTAGACAGGGGCAAAGTATCATGGAATTATCACACTCTGCTTCTATTATCTCAGCCCAAGACTACATTAGTATTTTTTTAACTACTTGGTCACACTGTTGACCCATTTAGAACTTGCTGTCCACTAAAATTCTTGGGACTGCTAAGACAAATCTATCCTCTCCAAAATGATTAAGTTCAGTTTTTGAACATGAGCTTATTTTGCCTCTGTTAACTTTCATCTTATTAATTTACTTGGTGAAACTCTTGTCTATACTTTCCCACAGCTTCTCCAGTGTGGACCTACCCAATGTGTTGGGGGCTTCTTTGCTTTCTCTTCACATCACCAATGGAGTACGTACCAATGGAGTACATAAGCTGTCCTTAGCTTGTACCTTGTTATTGTTAAGTGATAAGACCATCTTCCTTTTGGCCCATAAATTCTTGGTGACATTTTTTACTCTACTTCTTAGTAACACTTTGTTTATAATGGTTGCCTCTGCCATGTGCCTCTCAATTGCCTTTTGGGTGATTCTCAACTTAAAGCCTTCAGTGACTCTAATATTTTATGACTCATAGCTAGACATCATTAGCTATCCTTTCCAGCATGCAAAATTTGCCAGGTGTGCCTTCTGGGTGTCTCCATTCAAGTTATTGATAGTGTTAACCCTTGGCCAATTGTGTATGGAGGTTGATTTCTTAATGCTACTTGCCTTCAGGAGGCTGGGTGGAGTTGGTGAGAGCTAGAGAGAAGAGAGATCCAGGCTCTTTTATCTTCTAGCCTCAAGAGATTGCCATTCCAACCTCTCTTCAGGTCACTAAAAGGAGAAAAAGACTCTGGAAAGAACCTGATATATAAAGGAGCTGGAAATCTCTAATGTGTTCTTTTTTTTGTTTGTTTATCATTTTTTTTATTTTTTTTAAATTTATTTAACATATTTAGTTTTCAGCATTGATTTTCACAAGAGTTTGGATTACAAATTTTCTCCCCATTTCTACCCTCCTCCCCCACTCCAAGATGGCGTATATTCTGGTTGTCCTGTTCCCCAGTCAGCGCTCCCCTCTGTCACCCCACTCCCCTCCCATCCCCTTTTCCCTTCCTTTCTTGTAAGGCAAGATAAATTTTTACACCCCATTGCCTGTGTATCTTATTTTCTTGTTGCATGCAAAAACATTTTTGTTTGTTTTTGAACATCTGTTTTTAAAACTTTGAGTTCCAAATTCTCTCCCCTCTTCCCTTCCCACCCACCCTCCCTAAGAAGTCAAGCAATTCAACCTAGGCCACATGTGTATCATTATGTATAACCCTTCCACAATACTCATGTTGTGAAAGACTGACTATATTTTGCTCCTTCCCAACCCATCCCCCTTTATTGAATTTTCTCACTTGACCCTGTCCCCTTTCAAAAGTGTTTGTTTTTGACTACCTCCACCCCCATCTGCCCTCCCCTCCATCATCCCCCCCATTTTTTTTATCTTCTTCTCTCTTCTTTCCTGTGGGGTAAGATTCCCAATTGGTTATGTATGGTATTGCCTCCTTAGGCCAAATCTGATGAGAGCAATGTTCACTCATTCCCCCCTCATCTGCCCACTCCCCTCCTCCCACAGAACTGCTTCCTCTTGCCACTTTTATGGGAGATAATCCATCCCATTCTATCTCTCCTTATCTCCCTCTCTCAGTATGTTGCTCTCTCATCCCTTAATTTGATTTTATTTCTTTTAGATATCTTCCCTTCATCTTCAACTCACCCTGTGTCTGCTCTCTCCCTCTCTCTCTCCCTCTCTCTCTCTCTCTCTCTCTCTCTCTCTCTCTCTCTCTCTCTCCCTCTCTCTCTCTCTACATATATATATATATATATACATACACACATAGATATATACATACATACACATTCACCCATATATATACATAAACATATATGTATGCATATTCCCTTCAGCTACCCTAATACTGAGGTCTCATGAATCATACACATCATCTTTCCATGTAGGAATGTCAACAAAACAGTTCACCTTTAGTAAGTCCCTTGCAATTTCTTTTTCTTGTTCTTTTTCTTGATTACCTTTTCATGCTTCTCTTGATTCTTGTGTTTGAAAGTCAAATTTTCTATTCAGTTCTGGTCTTTTCACTGAGAAAACTTGAAAGCCCTCTATTTTATTGAAAGTCCATATTTTGCCTTGGAGCATGATACTGAGTTTTGCTGGGTAGGTGATTCTTGGTTTTAATCCTAGCTCCATTGACCTCCGGAATATCGTATTCCAAGCCCTTCGATCTCTTAATGTAGAGGCTGCCAGATCTTGGGTTATTCTGATTGAGTTTCCACAATACTCAAATTGTTTCTTTCTGGCTGCTTGCAGTATTTTCTCCTTGATCTGGGAGCTCTGGAATTTGGCGACAATATTCCTGGGAGATTTCTTTTTGGGATCTATTTGAGGAGGTGATCGATGGATTCTGTCAATTTCTATTTTGCCCTCTGGCTCTAGAATATCAGGGCAGTTCTCCTTGATAATTTCTTGGAAGATGATATCTAAGCTCTTTTATTGATCATGGCTTTCAGGTAGTCCAATAATTTTTAAATTACCTCTCCTGGATCTATTTTCCAGGTCAGTGGTTTTTCCAAGGAGATATTTCACATTATCTTCCATTTTTTCATTCCTTTGGTTCTGTTTTATAATATCTTGATTTCTCATGAAGTCACTAGCTTCCACTTGCTCCAATCTAATTTTTAAAGTAGTATTTTCTTCAGCGGTCTTTTGGACCTCCTTTTCCATTTGGCTAATTCTGCCTTTCAAGGCATTCTTCTCCTCATTGGCTTTTTGGAGCTCTTTTGCCATTTGAGTTAGTCTGTTTTTTAAGGTGTTGTTTTCTTCAGTGTATTTTTCAATATTTGTTTGGGTCTCCTTTAGCAAGTCATTGACTTGTTTTTCATGGTTTTCTCGCATCCTTCTCATTTCTCTTCCCAATTTTTCCTCTACTTCTCTAACTTGCTTTTCCAAATCCTTTTTGAGCTCTTCCATGGCCTGGGACCAGTTCATGTTTTTCTTGGAGGCTGTTGGTGTAGGCTCTTGCACTTTATTGACTTCTTTAGGCTGTATATTTTGGTCTTCTTTGTCAGCAAAGAAAGAATGCAAAGTCTGAGACTGAATCTGGGTGTGTTTTCGCTGCCTGGCCATATTCCCAGCCAACTAACTTGACCTTTGAGTTTTTCAGTGGGGTATGACTGCTTGTAGACTAGAGAGTTCTATGTTCCACGTTTGGGGGGGAGGTGCCAGCTCTGCCACACCAGCACTGCTCCTTCCCCAACCCCCAACCCGGACTGGGCTTAGATCTTCAGCAGGCTGTTGCACTCCTGCTCTGATCCGCCACTTAATTCCTCCCACCAGGTGGGCCTGGAGCCGGAAGTAACAACAGCTGTAGCTGCCCCACCTCCACTGCCCCTGGGGCTGGAAGCCGAACCTCAAACTCCTTCCACTCCCGCAGCTTTTCCCACTAACCTTCTCCGCAGTCTTTGCTGTTTGTGGGTTAAGGAGTCTGGTAACTGCCGCAGCTCACTGATTCAGGGTGCTAGGGCCCCCTCCGCCCGACTTCTGGTCTGGATGGTCCACGCTGTTCAGGCTGGGTTCTGCTCTACTCCGTTCCCAGCTCCCAGCTTCCAGCTCCATGTGGGATAGACCTCACCCAGAGACCATCCAGCCTGTTCTGGGCTGGAGCCCTCCTTCCCTCTGCTGTTTTGTGGGTTCTGCCATTCTAGAATTGGTTCAGAGCCATTTTTTATAGGTTTTTGGAGGGACTCGGTATGGAGCTCACACTAGTTCCTGCTTACCAGCTGCCATCTTGGCTCCACCTCCTCTAATGTGTTCTTATCACCAACTTGCTATACTAGAGACTTCAAGGAATTTCTTATTGGGTGAAATCTGAGACTCTCTCTCTCTCTCTTAGTTGAGCTGAGTCATCTCATTTCCAGTGGGAGAGTTCTTTCACTCCATATTATCTATCCACTGTGCTGTCTAGCTGCCTCAAGGTTGCCTTTTTGCCTTTTTTTTTGACATTGTTTGCAGCTCCTTCTTCCTGGATACCATCTCCTCTTTGGTTTTCATTACTCTGCTCTGTTGTGGTTCTCTCTCCATCTGATCATTCCCTCTTAGTGTATTTCTCTAGTCCAACACCCTTCTTCCCTTTCAGTGTCGCTGTCCTCCAAAGCTCTTCCCTCTTGCTCTCTTCTCTTCTTGTGCCACGTTCTCTTCATAACCTCATTCAAACTTCTGGCTTCCATCATCACCCTCTATTCAGGCAACTCCCAAGTCTCATGTATCAAATCCCCCTAAATTATAGTCTTGTTATCTTCAACTATCTTCTGGATGTCTCCACCTTGACGTGATACTTAGCACTTCAAATTCAACATGTCTAAAATGGAACTTATCTTCTCTCCTAAATCTTCCCTTATTCCCTATTTCCCTGTACCTAGTGATAGATAGCACCATCATCCTCTCAGTCACCCCAGCCCAACATCCTCTCTTTCTTTTTTCCACTCCTCATTCCTAATATGCAAGTTTTACCATTTCTACTTCCACTACATTCCTTGAATCTTCCTCTCCACTCACACACCCACTAATCCAGCTTATATCCTCACCACATCCTGCTTAAACTATTGTAATAGGCTTTTAACTCCCAGCCTCCAGTTTCTCCCTTTACAAGTTCATATTTTATGAAGCTACCAAACTAATCCTGACCACACTATTCTCCTGCTAAAAGTTCATCGGTGTCCCTTTACTGTTCCTTACCCTCACATTTCAGGACTTGTTTGTGGAAACAAATTACATTCTGACTCCAGGTCCTTTGTTCTTTCCACTAAGCTGTACTGCTTAGATGGACTCATAGGATTTTAGGACTGTGAGGGATCTAAGAAATGTGCCGATGTCACACTCACACTATAGTGTACTAATGTAGAAATGGACTCTTAGAAAATTAGGCTTGCTTGTCTTCTCCAGGCCACCTCATTTTTCACCAAATCCTTTCAGTATATTGAGAATTGAGTTTATATCTTTTTAACATTTACCTGTTTTCCATCATCTTCCTCTTCTATAAAACAGTGGATTGTAGCCAGAGAAACAAGGTGGATGATGATTTTTCAGAGAACCAGTCAGAGGAGGTTAGTGCCTGAAAGGTACCCATAATACTCACCAGCTTTGGATCCAAATGGGTATTTGGGAGTCATTGGAAAGTGACATCTCCAAGAGGATATTAAACAAGTTTCTTTTTTTTTGCATGTCTCAAAGGATGATGAAAACTCCTGAGCAGCCAAGAATCAAGACCCACTTACTACTAATCTTAAATTTAGTCATTGTAAAAGGCTTCTTCCAAATCTAAAAAAAAAAAAGACTCCATTTTCCATTTCTCTAAAGTGATGAACATTAATTACAGATGCATTATTGGTAAGATCTTTTATTTTACACATTTCCGCTTCTCTTATGGGTTAGGGCCTGGTTCCAGTTGGTGAGGTGGTCATGATAGGTGGGTAATAGGAGGCTAGGTAAATAGGCAACATGCTATATAGAAATATATTATTACATTATATTCATATTATATATAGTATTATTTATTATAATATTTATGCTGTATAATATTTAGAGTTTATATTATATTTAGAAATATATTTTATTAGATTTATTGTATATGTGTATGTATATACATATACATATCTATATGTGTATAAATATATATATGTACATATAAGATACACATATATAATATATCTAATATAGTGTTTTTAAATATATGAATATAATATATTATAAACATACACAAATATGCTTCAGTTCCACATGGGCACCAAGAAGAGTGATTAACCAGCCTCTGGGGAAGACCCCTGGCTTAGCCACTCAGCAGACTGGTCAAGCACACCCACACATGGGCATCCCCACCACAACAACAAGGAACACCCAGAGACTGAGTCTTAATCCTGAAACTCCATAGATTTAACTTTCCCTAAATTGTCTATGCTACTCTCAACTGACTATTTTAGGACTTTACTTCATTCAGAATACTCCATCCCTACCTACCCTCATTTATTAGTCTTCCTTCCATAGAAGCCAAAATATACAGAAGCATTTCAAACTAGAGTAAATATCTCTTGCTTCGCTCTCTCTAGTTTCAAGAAGGATGCAGCAGAAGGACCTTACCACCATTCAAAAGAAGCCTACCTGTTGGACTGGTTTAATCCTGATTAAGAACAAAATCACTGCCTTATAGGAAATGGATGCAGGGGAAAAGCTCAATATGAGATGGTAGGTTTGTTCTACGGCATCAGCCTGGGGAAGATTCCAGATGATGGGGGAGAGAGGTTGGTTTTTATTTTTTAAGCCTCTGTCTCTTTTCAAACACTTTTACATATTTAAAAAAAAAGAAAAGAAAAAAAGCAACCCCAAGCCTGGGTTCTTACACAAATTTAATGAAAAATTTGGTATACTTTCCTTCTCTCCAGGTAGAGTGGGATGGGGTTGGAAAAAGTCAAAGAATTTTTTAGAGGTAACTATTATTATTGTCATTTTATAATTGAGAAAACAGGCACTCAGAGAAGCTTAATGACCTGCCCAAGGCCACTTAGCTAGTAGGCAGCTGAACCAGTGTGCAACTCCAGGTCTTTTGATATCAACTTCTTTGTTTCTTCTTCCCATGGCCTCTGTCTACCTAGCCATGGCCTCTTTGCATCTTCTACTAGCAAACGTTTCCATCCTTTTCTTTTCTCTGTTGGAGAACAATGGAAGGAATGAAAATAAGACAGAATTGGTGAATTCAGAGAAAATCTGCGTTATTAAGTGGAAATTCTATTTGACCATGAATTCCTCCCTAATGTATATACAGCCATTCCTAATTTTAAGCAAATCATGTGAAAAAAATTTTCCAAGTTACTAAAAAGAAAAATTAAGCAATGATTATTTAGAATAGTAAAGTTTTAGAGCTGGAAGAGACCTTAGCAATCAGTTAGGCTGTACCCTTGAAATTTACAGACAAAGAAATGAAAGCCAAGACAGATGAAGACAACTGAAGTTGTACAGCTATTTTGTGGCAGAGAATCAGAGAATTTCCAGATGGAAGTGATTACAGTTAGCCCAACCTCTTCATTTTATAAATGAGGAAACTGAGGCCCAGAGAGGTTAAATAACTGACTTACTGGGTTATCTAGGCAGGAAGTAGTATAGGATTTGAACCAGATTGTCCCTAACCCTAAACCTAACACTAATCCCATTGCCTCACATAGCCTCTCTGATAAAGCCTAGCTCTCCTCACAGCCTTGGTAGAAGAAATGATGATAAGATTTACTTTGGGGGTGTGGGGGAACACTTAGATTGAAGCATACTTTTTTCACTTACTTCATTTTCCTGGTGTTTTTCCCCCACAACATGGCTAATATGTTTTATATGACTTCACATGTATAACTGGTGTCATATTACTTGCCTTCTCAATGAGTTGGGGTGGGGCTGGAGAGAGGGAAAGAACTTGGAACTCAAAATCTTTAAAAATGAAAATTAAGAATAAATATTTTCTTTTTTTCCCCTTGGTTTTTTTTTATTTGGGGGGGGGCAGGGCAGTTGGGATTAAGTGACTTCCCCAAGGTCACACAGCTAGTACATGTATCAAGTGTCTGAGGCCACATTTAAACTCAGGTTCTCCTGACTCCAGGGCCAGTGCTCTACTCACTGCACCACCTAGCTGCCCCTTAATATTTTCTTTAAAAAGAAGAAAGCACTTAATGAAAAATAGAGAATTTAGGAGTCTCAGGTGTCTGAGGGAGATGACAAAAATAAAGACCTTGATGTTCTTTCCACCCTCCTTTCCCCAGCATAGTCACAATGCCTGCATGAATTTTTGTGTTTCTTATAACAATTGTCTTCTTAAGCAGCACATGCACATATATTTTTTGCTCTCTGAAATAGCAAACTTTCTAACTTGCATGATGTGGTCTAACAAATAAATCTATGGTAACTGGGATGTAAAGGCTCACTGACTTTCTCTAAAGGGAACAAATCAGTTTATCAAACTATTGTTAATCATTGAGAAACACATTTGGTATGATAAAATGTAGAGGATACATTCAAAATAAACAATAATCTATATGTTTTAGTTAAATAAAGTCAATATCCTCTTGGTAGAAGGGCAGTTATACTGTAGGTACAGAATAAGGTGTACATAGTCAGACAATGTCAATGTGGTAACAGGTTTTTCTTAACTATACTTCTGAAAGAAAGTTCTATAGGAAGTGGTGTGTGTGGGGTGCGGGGGTGTGTGTGTAGAGTATCGGGAAGTAAGGAAGACAGGTTTTTTTTAAAGCATTACTGAGGTATTTTAAAAGCTAACACAAATAAGAATAATTTAGTGACAATGACAGAGGTCATGGTTTGATTTCCTATGATTGTTTAAAGTACAACCCTAGGTTTATATAACTCTGCCATATGTCAGGAGAATACTTGATCTGGATATGATGTGACATTATCTAAGTTTACGATGGTTACTTGTCTGTCCATGGCAGATGGATTGTGGTCATTCGAGGACTCAGAATCTCAGAGTTGAAAGGACTATCAGAAGTCATAGGTTTAAGAATATAAGGATCCTCTAGTTCTAACTCTTACAAATATTATTGGTAGCACCATGTGGGAGTCAAACAGAAATTTGGTGGGGAGGAGGGTTGTACAGGAACAAAACCCTGGTCCAGATGGTCTTAAAGGTGAATTCTATCAAACACTTAAAGAACAATTAACAGATATACTACGTTAATTCTCAAAAATTGAGAATTAAACTCTATAAAATTCATTTTATGTAATATAGTCCCAATACCTTAACCAAGAAAATAAAACAAAGAGGTCAGTAGTTAAAATAACTGACCCCTTTAGTACTCAATGTTAAAAATCTATTTAGTGAGAAACAAACTTCTAAGTGAATATTCAGTTTTCCCCTTGAACTATCAAGCTGGGTTTTTCCTATCTTGTGCTTGTGAAAGTGATATTCTTTTCCTTTTTATTGGTTATTTTTAATTTTTTAGTTACATTTTTTCACTTAACTGTTTTCTTCTTCCTTCCCCCATAAAAAAAGAAAAAAATCCTTACAACGAATACAGTCAATCAAAATTAATTTCCCCATTGGTCATATCCCTGAAACTATATCTCAGTCTGCACCTCAAGTCCACCACCTCTCTGCCAAGAGGTAGGTAGCATGTTTCATCATTGGTCCCTGGAATCATGGTTAGTTGTTTCATTGATCAAACTCTTAAGTCTTTCAAAGTTGTTTATCTTTACAATGCCATTGTTAGTGTAAAAATTATTTTCCTGATGGCTCAGCTCATTTTGCTTTGCATCAGTTTATCCCAGGGGTAGGGAACCTGGGGCCTTGAGGCCACATGTAGCCCTCTAGGTCCTCAAGTGAGGCCCTTTGACTGAATCCAAACTTCACAGAACAAATCGAAGTTTGGATTCAAAGGGCCACACCTCAGGACTTAGAGGTCCCTGTGTGGCTTCAAGGCTGCAGGTTCTCACGCTCCACCCCCCCACCTCTGCCCATGGTCTGTACAAACCTTCCTAGGTTTCTCTGAAACAGTCCCCTCCATAATTTCTTATGGCATAATAGTATTTAATTTTCTTCAAATTCCATAATTTGTAGAGCCATTTCCCAATTAATGGGCACTTCTTTATTTTCTAGTTCTTAACCAACTCAAATAAAGCCATTATAAATATTCTTCTACATGTGTCCTTTTCTTCTTTCTTTGATTTGCTTAGGGGATTATACACAGCTTAGTAACTTTTGGGGTATCATTTCAAATTGCTATCAGAATGCTTGTACCAATTCACAGCTCCACCAAGAGTGCCTGAATGTGCCTGTTTTCCTGCATCCTCTCCAACATTTGTCATTTTCCTTTTGTATTTGATATTAAGTTTTATCCTTATGAAGTTCATAGTGATTGAAATTTTGTGGTGAGAGACCTTTGTATTTTAGGAAGAGGTTGGAGGCAAGAAAACCGGTTGGGGGACTATCATAAGACCAGTTAAGAAGGGATGAGGGCCTTAGGATGGTAGCAGTGGGAAAAGAGAAAGTAAAGAATGCTAGAAATATTATAGAAGAATGTAAAGGACAACCTAACCAGATTAGGGGCACAGAGTGGTAGGGGAAATGGGAAAACGCAATAAGGATAGGTAGAGGAAGTAATCCAGTATGACTCCAAGGTTTTGAGCGTAAGTGACTGAGAGAACCATAGTGCCATGGACAGAAATAGGGACATCGGACGGAGGAGCTATCTTTGGGACGAAAGATACTCAAGTGCCAAACCTGCCACTTACTGTGTGACTCTGAGCAAGGCACCTCATTTCTCTGGGCATTAGTTTCCTAATCTATATGTTGGGGTGGGGGGAAGAAGTATCTTGGTTCCTCTCTTCCTTCTCTGTGCCTTCTCTCTCTCACGTTCTCTCTCAGTCTCCTATCTCTTTCAATGAGTGGGAAGGGAGCAATATCATTGGATGAGCAGAGATAGTTAAGCCCTGGAGGTGATTGGCAGTTTGAGTGAGATGGAGAGAAAGCTAGCAGTCAAGGAAGAACCTAGTTCTCTTCTTGGAGGTAGAAGAGGGGATTTTCTCTCCCCAAACCCCTACATTGGTCATGACTTCTAGAAGGAGAGTCGCTTGACTATAAGGTGATGCCTCATCCAGCGGTGAGTCAGTTCCAAAGAGTTTAAGGCACAGCTAAGAAAGGAGAGACACCCACTTCAGAAACACACAGATACGGTCCCTTGAGATAGAAAGCAGTTGCCAGGAACAGGAATTTTTACAGCAGAAAAGAGTACTGGCAACAGACTGAAGAAATAATTAGCCCGAGCAATAGGGAGTTGGAGCACTCCACAAGGAAAGAATATGAATGCTCTGCATTTCCAAAACTGTGAGTTCTCTTGGCTATATGTACACCTCCTGTTGCTGTACTCCAAGTTTGTGATGACTCTTCCTAATGTCAGTGTATATTTGTGGAAGTGCACCCCAGGTTTATTGAGGGGATGGGATGGGATGGGGATGAGGAATGTATTTATTATTGTTACTATATCATCTTAGTAAGTGCTCTTGCTTTGAGCTAATTGCGCAAAACTCCTGTCCCAAGATCCATTGGTATGGGATTCTCTCCTCAGTGGTGGAGATAAAGTCTCCACCCTGTATGAGAGGCAGGTGGAACTGTTGAAAGGCAGCTTCAGTTCTTAGCCAGTCTCCCTTTGGGATTCATCATTTGGGTGTTCTTGGCTTCCATCTTTGAGAAAGAAGATGGAAGAGGCTGACCCCACTTCAGGTTGCTGAAGGAAAAGACTGGAAAGACACAAGAGGAATGGGCAGTCTCCATCATGTCCCTATTCCCAGATTGCTTTTCTAGGAACTTTGGGGAATTTCCCCTGGGTGAGATCCAGGATCCTCTCTCTCACTCCCAATGGGAGATCTTCATTCTGTCTTCTGCATTGTCTGGTATACTCTTATGTAAAACTTCTATGGTTTCTGTTTTGCTATGATTTGGGTAAATGGGTTTCTTTGCTATCCACTACGTATGTTTATTGCAGAACTAATATTTGGTCAAAGAGGGGTCATCTTGGACATAGAGCTTGGGGTCTGGCTTCTCCCCTCAAAATGACAAAGCAATCAAAAGTTGGATGGAACTCCATCATATTCCCTAAATAAATAATATTAAGAGAAGAGATAGATATACTTCTAGATCAATACTTCCTCTCTCTGAGGAGAGCAGAGAGTGGCCTCTAGCCTCAACCTACTTCACCTTCTGTAAGGAATAAAAATCTCCCTTGGAGAAGGGTATGGGATGGGGAGGTTAGAGATGGCTATTGTCTCCCTTTGAGCCACACACAAGGACAGGCTCCTTACAATAACATGGAGCTTCACTACGCAAGTGGGGCTCACATTCACACTCACACTCCTCCTTTACATGCTTATTGGCTGATTGTTAATGGGAAACAGACCCATGGGACCAATAATACTAGATGTTACCACTACAGACTGTATCTTGAACCCAAGATAGATGCTCTTCCTCCATGGAACACAACATAAGTATAAGTTGGGTGGAGTAGCCCCTGAGGGATTCCATGTAAAAATGAGGAGGCAGTAGACCAGATGATTTGTAAAGTCCCTCCTAGCTCTAAGTCTCTTGTTTTAGAACTAGAAAAAGAGGAAGGTGGCATCATTTATGGTTTGAGTAGTTAATTTCTAGAAGCTGGAAAAGGATCCATGTCCTCTACCTGTTCTATAACATTCAGCAACAAATGTTTTCCAAGTAAATGGTTATGTAGTTAAGTCTATAAGAAGAGACATTCCAACACATAATATGTATCTTGGCAAAATTTAGTGAAGAATAGAGGTATAGACAACTGGGTTCTTAGATGACTAGCATAAGCAAAGAACAAAGCTCCTATAAAGCACCCTAAGGTGCTTCCAGAGGAGGCAATGGGCATCTTGTCCAGGTTAACTGCTAACATGGCCACATAAGCACTGATATCTATGGGTACTGCAGGACAGTAGTAATGCATCCCACTAGCTTAGTCCTTCCATTTTATAATCTTGAGACTGTGCTATTGATGTGTCTCTTTGATGTGTTATTAGTTTCCCTATTCAAAGATCATGGATGTTAAGGTAGTAATGGGCTAAGACTGAACAAAAAGATTAAGGGCTGGAATCCTTGGTCTTTATATTTTATTCAACCCCTTGAATAAGAATTTCTAATATTCCCTTATCTCAGCATGATGAGAGATAACTCATAATGTTGATATCCATAATATATACCAGGGATCTCTGAAGGTTTTGGTTGTGAATCCCCAATCAATAAGAGATTTCAAGCATGTACCTCAATATATGTACAAAAGTATTGATGAAAAAGGATGAGATGACAATGAAATCAATGTTTTAAACTACTTCATCTTATTAATGGTACAAAACTCTTTTTGCTCTTAATATTGTCATTAATATTTCTAGTGAGAACAATGTGATTGAAAATGCTTCATGATTTTTGAAAACCTTAATGTTTTGTGGTGTTCAGGCAATTTTTTCCAATCATGTTCAACTCTTTGTGACTCCTTTTGGGGTTTTCTTGGCACAAATAACTGGAATGGTGTGCCATTTCCTTCTCTAACTTTACAGATGAGGAAAAAGAAGCAAACACAGTTAAGTGACTTGTCCAAGGTCATACAGCTAGTAAATGCCTGAGACCAGATTTGAACTTAGGAAGAGCGATCTTCCTTGTTTCCAGGCCCGGCACTCTATCCACTATACTACCTAGGTGCCTACCACTTTGTGGTACAATAACGCAACAAAGTTCTGGTTCTAAGTGTTTGCTACTTGGTTTTAGTAGCTGTCATCACTGAAAAAGACACCTTCTTAAGATAAGTCCAGTCCAATGAAAGCAACAAATCATTTGCTGCACTTACTAAATCATAACATTCTTTTTTCAATACCATGTGTCAATTATATAAAGGTTTTTACTGGAATTTGACAGTTCAATTTCTATCATCTCTGCTGCTAATCCTCTGCCCTAGCAAACTAATCAGAAAGAATTGTGTTTTTAACAAATTGTTCCAAATTCTCTGAAAACCTTCATTTAGAAGATTTTTAAACAGATTAGAAAATTTCACCTCCAATTTTTTTAAGTTAACAGAAAGGAAAAGGTTTTTGTTTTTTTGTTATTAAATGAATGACACACATCAGTTTTGGCAACAAAGGTCCATTTAAGTATGAACCTTTCCCCCTCTTCCCCCTCTCCTTCCCTCCATCTCCCTCTCTCTCTCTCTTTCCCTCCCCAAATCTCCCTCACCTCCCTCTCTCTTAATAAGTCAGGAGGGGGCACTATTGTTGAACGAGCAAAAATATCTTGCTCCTCATGATGGCTTCATACTATCATTAGTTAATATCTCAAACAAGAGTGTACTGGAGCCAACTCCTAGTGCAACTCATGTTGAATTTTCAGTGTGAGCATTTACACCTCAGAAATTGGCAAATGTTTCAAATCAGGGCTTAATTTATTGTTTTGACAACTGGATGGATAAAAAAATAATGGAGAAAATGTTCGTAAAGCAAAGTCAACTTAAAAGCTTGTCAGAAGCACATTTTTGAGGGACAGGAGAACCAGTAGTTAAACATTTATCAGCATACCTCTGTTCTCAAGTCACAGTATGAACTTAGGGGAAAGGTCATTGTTAACAAGGGAGACCCAGGAAGAAGACAGGCCAGAATAAACCCATATCTGAAATAATTTTGATAATTTTAATTTTTTATTTTGTCCAGATTCTTGTCAGATCTGATTAGACCATCATTGTTTTTACCTTGTAATGTGACTCATGAAGAATTTATACTAGGAACATGAAAAGTGCAAATATGCTGCCATCTCTGATAATAATTATAACTGCATTTAGAAGGTTAGCCTTGGCTGGGAACAAGTACTACAAATCTATTAAAAAAAACTTGCAATAAACCTCCTAAACTTAACAAGACCCTCCCTCATGCAAACTATTTATTCCATGGAAGTAGAGTTATCCCTTCCACATTACAGGGGGTGGTGCCCCTGCAATTTGGAAAATCTGTATAAAATATTTTGGCCCTCTCTTCATACCAGAGAAGAAGTGTGAATTATTATAGTATTAAAAGATAAAATATATTGATATTATACAATACCATACATATATTTTATGCATTTCTGAATTTCTAAACTTTTTTCTGTGTGATCTGCTGGCCTTTGTGTGTCATCTGTGGCTTCCACAAAACTCCCCCAAAATTCTTTCCCATTTCTTACGCTGACCCATAATATATCGAAACTGCAGTGGAGAAAGTCATAATATGGAAGCGATAACTGTGCCTGCGTGGGATTCAGCAGCAAAGAAAGAGACCAAGAAAGCTGTAAAATTATCAGCCAGTGAGTCTGCTGAGAGGCCATGGTCCTGCATACTGCTAGGATTCCTGCTTTAACTTTGTACCCTTGCTTAAATAAACCTTAGCATTTGAGAGCAAAAGCCACATGGTCACCTCTTTACCCAGGATTCCAAAAAGAACCCAGCTCAATTGGTAGCAGTTGTAGGATACTAAGATAAGAACTGGGTTTGGGAAAGGGAATAAGCCAGAATGGAAGGACTCCCAGTACCACGATGTCTAGCCACAAGCCCCAAGATGCTTCATAGCAGTTCATTGGGCAGAAAAGGATAGACAAAAGTTAATATATTATAGAGTGTGTATTTATAATATGCTCTATTTATAGTAATATTTATAGTATGTTATATTGTGAATATAAAATATATAAAAGTTTTATTTATAATAAAAATTATATTGCAATATAAAATTTTATTGCAATATAAAAGTTAAAATGAGACCCTAGAAATGACAGGGAGTGCTAAATCCTCTCCTCTCCCCGTATGGAACTAGCAAGTATGTTCTGAAGAGGCAGGGAGGGAGAGGGAAAAATTGCAAGCAGCAAATCCAAACCATTTGCAAAAAGTCCTTAGAGAAAAAATAAATTCACTTCCCTGGAAAGGGAAATAGAGAACCTGTCAGAGCCAAATTGTAACGTTCAAAGAAGCTAGAAGTTGACATCCCACCCCATCATGCTCCCTCCCTCCCCTTCACCTCCTCTCCCCCACTCCAGAAGAGAGACTTTGAAGACCTGGCATGTATTGACAGGGATACAAAAAGTTCATTTTGTATTAAATCTGTTTGGGGGTTTGAATAGATGAGCAAATGTCAGCCAAAATGTTCATTTTTCTTGTCTTTGTATATACGTCTCTTAAAATGAATCTTTTTTTGGTTTCTAATGAGAGTCAATTTTAAAAGAAGCTGCAGCTCCTTCTGATGAAGTTTCTCCAAGCTATCTGATTGGAACTAGACTTTGAATTCAGCAGAGTTTCTCTTGGTGGGATGGCATTTAAAAAAAAGACTAGAAAAATACAATGAGAAGACTCTCTCTGCCCTTTGTCCCCCAAGATTTACTGCATTAGAGAGACAGAGATGGACAGAGACAGAGAGAGAATTTGTGATGAATTTGATAGTTTAGTGCAAATTATTATAATGGGGATAATAAGATTTCATAGTAAAGTTTCTTCAGAGAGTGAAGAATGTCCTTCACTATGGACTGTTAAACTGGGTATTTAGATTTTATGGCATTTAGATATTTTGTCACCCAGCATACATTTTCTTGAGCCTGCTCTTTTCTTTTGTCTCTGAGCACCACAAGTCACTATTATCATAGGAATAGACATTGTAGTACAGGCTAAGTCTTCTCTTATATTTCATAATGACTTTGCTTATCTCCTACATAATGGGCATGCAATTATGTCTGAAATACATTTCCTTTAATTAGGGCTAAGTCCCCAGAATAAGAAAGATACAGATATATATAGATATGTACGTATGTATGTGTTTGTATAAATATACATATACAATCTACTATACTTTATCTCAGAGCAGACCTGTAGATTGTATGATTTCTCAGAAGCTGTTGAGATTAATCCATTTTCATTAATAGTTCTGATTGAACTAATTAATAGTTTATTGAACATTTTTTTCCTGTAAAATTTGCCCTCCTTTAAAAAAAATACAGACCAGTAAGATTGTAAATTGTTACCAAAGTTAAATGATCCTGAATTTATGAAACATTTGATATATGTATTTTTTAAGTATATTTCAGTACACAGGCAAAAATGGTGGAACAGCAAAAAGTAGCATATCCTACATCTCTCACATCCAAGAAAACTAAGGAAGAACACTAGACCAAGTGGTGAGTGGAAATTCAAGGATAAATCCCATAATGTTTCCAAGCCAAGATTGTGAATCCAGCTCACAGGCAAGTAAGGAGGAGTGGTCCTACAGCCTTATAACTCTGACCCTGAAAGAAGGACGAGTGGGCTCAAACCAAGGCTGGGTCTACAGATCACTCTGTCCTTATGGGTAGATTGATTGATGGATTCAGTTCACACATGCAAAAAGAGGTGGGCCAGTTTATAGCTTGGTTTCTATGACCCCAGAGTAGGTTCTCAGACTTACCTTAGGGAAGAATTACCAGGGCAGGGCTTGTGGATAAGGCCAATAACTTTGTCACTCTGATGCCAGAACAGGACTGTGGATTTAGCCCAAAGGTGAGTGACCGGAGTGCAAGACTGCAGTTTTATTGCCCAGACCAAACCAGGGTCCAGAGCCTGCAAAGTAAACCAGGAGGGCAGCAATTAAAACATGCCCTAGGTCAAATCATTCCT
Organism: Trichosurus vulpecula; assembly: GCF_011100635.1. Taxonomy (NCBI): domain Eukaryota; kingdom Metazoa; phylum Chordata; class Mammalia; order Diprotodontia; family Phalangeridae; genus Trichosurus; species Trichosurus vulpecula. The sequence continues at coordinate 124,264,399 of NC_050575.1, read as the reverse complement.
GGGGTCACTAAAAATTTTCAGCTCCCTACTCTGAGCCACTCCCTGCAACTTAAGATAACAGAGCATTCAATACCCAGAGAATATAGTCACTGAAGCCTAGATGATAGAGATCAAGACCATACAAAGTGTAATATTCCCTCTAAAAGTGCAGAGAGCCTGGCCCTAATACAAAGTCTCAATACAGTAAGTAAGGCTGAAAAAAAGAGTTTTTAAAAATATTAATGATGAAAAACAATTATTTAACTAAGATGCCTAAGACACAGCTTCAGGAAAGGAATATAATTTGGGAACATTTACAAGCAAAACAAAGGAAAACGGTTTGCTGTAAGATCAAATAGAATTCCTAGAAAAAAATGGAGCAAGAGATTTTCTAAAGAAGGGTTTTAAATAACACTATAAATGAAATAAAAGCTCAATAGGAAAGAACTGGAAAAGAAATGAGAAATCTGGAGGAAACACTTAGAAGAAAAATAGCTCAGTACAAGAGGAATAAAGCCTTTCCCAAATAACAGACCCTCTGAAAATTAGAATGCATCCAACAAAAGTTAATGACTCTATAAGAGGATAAGAAATATTAAAAACAAAAGTCAAAAGACTGAGAAAATAGAAGAAAATAAAAGGTATCTCATTACAAAAACAATTGAATGGAAAAGAGGTCGAGAAGAGATAATATTTTAAAATCACTGTATTTCTGGAATGCCAGGACCTCCAAAAGAGCCTGGATATTAGATTTCAAGAAACCACGAATGAAAACTACTCAGATCTATTAGAACTGCAGGACAAAGTGAAAATATAAAGAATCCACTGGTCATCTCCTGAAAAAAAAATCTCCAAATTAAAACTCTTGGGAACAACATAGCCAGAATACAAAGCTTCCAGGTCAAAGAAAAAAAAATTCTACAAGGACCAGAAAAAATTTAAGTACTGAGGAGCCACAGTCAGTTTCACACAAGATTTAGCCGCTGGCATTTTAAAGGAATGGCGTGTTTGGAATATGGTGTTTCAAAAGGCAAAAGCTATAGACCTACAATCAAAAAGAATTTACTCAGCAAAACTGTGCATAATCTTCTTGGGTGAGTAGAGGGAAAGGGAAATGGGGAAACGGACCTTCAGTGAAAGAGATAACCTATATTTGTGTCAATTCCTTAAGAGCAGGGACAGTCTTGTTTTTATATCCCCTATGCTTACCACAGTGCTCTGCACATACAATACAAAGCACTTGATAAATGCCTTTTCATCACTGTCAGTCCTCTGAAAACACAATTATAAAGCTAATTTCAACATTTCTTTTGCATTAATATGGCCATTGCATAAATTGTCCTCTTGGCTCTACTTACTTTGTTCCGCATCAGTTCATATAGGTCTTCCATTAAATCTGGTATATAACATATATATATAGTCATTTCTAAATTGCCTCATCCCCATAGAATATGGATTCCTTGAGAGCATAGACCATTGTTTTTGCCTTTCTTTGTATCCCCAGCACTTAGCACAGTACCTGGCACATAGTAAGCACTTAAATGTTTGCTGACTGATTTTCTTTCCTAATTTTCCTAAAATCTTCGTATTTATCACTTTTTACTGTGTTCCATTCATTTTCATAAATTCTCCATAGAGCATCCACACAATGAGCTATCTCTGGTTCTTCTACAAAGTTGCAGATACCATTGTAATACTCGGGCTGAATTTCTGTTATCTCTCATTCTCATTAAATTACTAATCCATTTCCTTTTTCAGTCATGTATGTCTTTGATGATATCAGCCACTGTACTACATACAGAGCCATAATTAGGAATTTTTGCGTTAAGTATAACAGCCACAAACTGATCCTGAGGCAAATAGCACAAGCTGTGACTTCAGTTGAGAGACTGGGGAAAAACCACTGTTCCATGCATGGGGAGACAAGGACACAAGTATCCCATGGAGAAGGTTGGGAGACTGAGAGGGTGAGGGAAGGGCCATCCTATTATGCTACTTGTTCTTCCCAGTTTAACTAAATATTCTTGCCTTCTAGGTGCTCAATTCTATTGCTTCTGCACTGCCAAAGCATTACAACTGCCACTGGCCTTCTTCATTTGGCTGCTTGGGACAAAGCCCCAGTCCTGTAGCCCTAGTTACAACTTTGGTTGCATCCTAGGATTTAGAGCTGGAAGGAATTTTAGAGATCATCTAGTCTACCCCTTTTGTTTTATAAATAAGGAAGCTAAACTCCAGAAAGGATAAGTGACCCCACGGAATTGCAGTCTCAGAAGGCGTTTCATAGGTCATCTATATTTCAGTCCATTCTGGCATAGAGATCCCCCCTCCAATATCTTGAACAAGCATTCCTTTGTAGATATTCACTAAAGAGGAACCCATTATTTCCAAAGGCAGCCTATTCCACTATGGACCACTTAATCGTTAGGAAGTTTCTCTTTATGACAAGCTCAAATCAGCCTCTGTAACTTTTGCCTATTGCTGCTATCTTGGACCAAGCAGAAAATTCTAAATTTTCTTCCATATGTGAGCCCTTCAAGTGCCTGAAGATAGCAATCGCATGTCCCCTATCCTCCCACCAATTCTTCACAACAAGTTAGCCCAAGGTCATGCAGACAAGAAGAAGCAGAGAAAAGATCTTGGTCTCTAACTTCAAATCCATTGTTCTTTCCATTGCACACCTCATCTCTCTTTGTTTTCCCCTTAGAAACGAGAGATTGATGATGACTTTTGTTGTTCAGCGTGTCTGACTCTCCATGACCCCATTTGGAGTTTTCTTGGCAGAGATACTTGAGTGGTTTGCCATTTCCTTGTCCAGCTCATTTTACAGATGAAGAAACTGAGGCAAACGGAGTGAAGTGACTTGCCCAGGGTCACACACACAGTTGGTGTCTGAGCCCATTTTTTTAATTCAGGTCTCCTCCTCAGGCAAGTGATGCCACATTCTGAGCCCCAATATTCTCACTTGTGCAATGAGGGTAACAATATATGCTCTCAGGGTCTTGTTTTGAGAATAAAACAAGATAATGGATTTAAAGCACTTTGCAAAACTTAAGGAGCTACACAAGCCAATGTCAGATTGAATGGAGTCATCGGACGTGGGTCTTGCTTCAGGATCCTATAGGCAGCAATCTCGGCGTTTCCACCAAATCTAACCATACCATTAGAGGGACAAATGGTATCGTCTACTAGAAAGGCTCTTAATATCACAGAAGCCTCTTTCACTGATGCCACTTTTCTAAAGCACTTAGGCATGTAATCTCTTAATCTTCATAAAACCTCAGCCAATGAGGACTATCTTCTCAAGGAACCTGATGCTTAAAGGAGTTCTAGACCAGAGCACCTTACCTTGAACATCAACAAAAGCTACTTACTGATGGATCAAAGAACCATCCTGGGGAACATTTCCTTACAAGGTGGATCTTGCCCCAGTACCATTTCTTGTAAATAAAGTATTTGGGCATCATAGATTTAAAGCTGGAATGGATTCTGGGGGCCATCTAGTCCAACCACAAAATATCTTACTCAGTAAGCTCAGGACTTCCATTGAACTCAGCTAACACTTGCCCCACAAGGTAGTTAACACGGCTGGCCCTACTCCAATGGTGTGACCATAGATGAAGAATCTGATGAATATATATTGGGGACCTAGAAATCACAGTGGGAGTTGGACCCAGCCTGCACTCCTTTGCCATATGATTAATTTGGAGAACATACCTGAAAACATGTATTTAAAGTTGTACATGGAATCTGCGGGCTGAGAGCAAAAAGCGAATGTGGAGGAAACGGCACATTAAAGAATAAATTGCTGCTTTCTGTAGACAACAAGGAATTTCTTTTTTTTTTTGGTCAAAAGCAGCTTGATATAGTATCAAGAGCACTGGGCCTGAAGTTAAGAGTTTGTTGTTGTTCTCTTGTTTCAGGCATGTCTGATTCTTCATAACCCTATTTGAGGGTTTCCTGCCATTTCCTTCTCCAGCTTATTTTTATAGAGGAAAAACTGAGGCAAATAGGGTTAAGTGACTTGCCCAGGGTCACACAGCTAGTGCCTGAGGCCAGATTTGAATTCAGGAAGATGAGTCTTCCCGATTCAAGGCCTAGCCCTCTAGCCACTGTGCCTCCTAGTTGCCCAAAGTTAAGAGATCTGGACTCAAATCTGAACCACTAATTGACTGGGTGATCTCAGGCCAGGCACTTTATTTTTCAGAGCCTTAGCTTCCGTACTTATCATATAGGGATAATAACATGCCCAAAAAAGGTAGATAAGCACCTTTCCCCAGGACTCCATCCAGAACAAGAAGTAAATTACCTAGACAAGATCTGAATTCTCCTTTTCCTGGGTTCTTATTGCTCATCAAAATGGTTTTTGTCCGGGCATCAATAGTGGGCATTACTGAGTTGATAACATGTCAATGAGCTGGCTTTTAAAGTTCTTGGCTTTTAAAGGAGGATACTCACCAAGAGATAGCCACAGAAAGGATAGATACCTGTGCCAGTGAAGGACGTAGAAAACAGACACAGAGCAACTATAAGAAAAAGAAGAATAGGCATGGAAATATATAAAAGCACACACCCAATGGGAGACACAGAAGTACACAGACACCTAGCTCCATGTATAGGGCTTTATATGTTCCCTGTAGTCTCTACAGGGAACTACATGCTCTTAAGGGCTATCACCATAGGGAAACACAGAAAGAGATCCTTTTCAAGAGAGAGAGGAAAACAAAATTAGAGTCTTATAAGAGAAGGTAGAAAAGAAGAAGCAACCATTCTGCCTCCCTTGGACTTAAAGACCATAGGCCTTCCCAAAAGGAAGAAGGACTACTACAGTGGTAAACTATATGTACTGAAGAGTAACCCATCTAACTCTGCTATTAGAATCACAATATAACAGGATTAAGAGCAAGAGTCCCATGTAGATTGCATAGAGGAAAGGTGGAATCTATCGGAAAGTAGGGCTTGCTTGATGCCCTCCAGAAGTAGAGGAAAGTTTTCCAAATTGTCAAGAAGCTTGGGTAAAAGGAATATATTTTTATAAAACCAATATCTTGTTAGCCTGAATGTTTGCAGATGAGCTAAGGATTCTCTCTTGTAGACACAAATTTTGATGCTCTCAAGGGAAATCCTGGATAGAGGGGAAAGATATAAGAATTATTGTTGAGACAAGCCTCAAATTGAACACAACTCATGTCAGGGACTAGGATCCAATTAACAAATGGACTACAAATCTAACTATTATCCACCCAACCATTTGTTTTGTCCACTGGGGGTTAGCTATGCTCATCTCTTTTGAGATCCCTTGAGGGATTTTAGATTTCACTGAGAAGGCCCTCCAGTGTTCTGGGACTCAGTACAATATCATTGGGAAACGGGAGAATCTGGAGAACCTCATAATCAATAAGGAATCCATCTTCTATTTGTACTTTGTACACAACACCTTCCATGACACTGACAGAAAACCTCTGGTAAGTATATGTCTCCTTATTTTACGCTTCAATTGATACTGTTCTCAGAAGACTGTTAAACAAAACTCTCTCTGTCATAGCATCTGTCACAGAATGCTATAGAAGCCTAGATTATAGAATGTAGGTAGGTGGAAGGCCCACTGAGCTAGCCCATCAACCTAGGTGAGCATATATAGGTGTACGTATATATACATATAGATAGATAGATATAAACACACATATACACGAAGATGTGAATCACCTAGGCATGTGCGTATATCTCTGTATATATGTGTGCATATATGTATATATACCTATACGGATGCATGTATGTATACTTCTACATGTGTGTGCATCTGTATATGCACATATGTTACAAACAGGTGTACATGTATAAGTGTACATTTGGGTATATGTATATAAATGGGTATATGTATATAAATGCCTATGCATATATAAGCATACATATGTAATATACATATGCCTAAGTAATTCCCATCTGGATTTGTGTTTGTACTAGTTATATTTGTTGAGGTAATTCACATTTGGACCTATGATGTCATCAGCTTAGGATATTCTCAATAAGGAAACTTAACAAGGCAGATTTGCTTTCCACTTCTAGTCTTCTAGAGTTGCCTGGGACCCTGGGAGGTTTAGTGGCTTGTCCAGAGTCACAATGCCAGGATGTTTCAAGGGAAACCTTGTTAGAACTTGAACCCAGATATCCATGATGCTGAGGCCAGCCTTCTACCCATTACAGCATGTAGGCAGTCAACATACCTGGATGAGGGATGTAAATCTACATGTATACAAGGAGGCCACGTGGTCTAGTGGATAGAGTGGCCTTAGAGTCAGAAATATAGCATCAGTGTGGTGTAGTAGATAGAGAACCAGTCTCTCAATCAGGATGACCTGGGTTCGAGTCCAGTCTTTCAGACTGGACCATAGGAAGTCACTGAACCTCTCAGGGCCTCAGGAAGTGACCATAGGAAGTCATTGAACCTCCCAGGGCCTCAAGAAGCTCTCCAAAACAATAAGTTATTAGGAGTTCCTAATCTGTCTTAGTGGAGGAAGTTTCCATGCCCATGCATGGCTCTTACATGGATTAAATAACCTATCAGGATCAAAAAAAATATATAAATGTAATAGGACATGCCTTGTACATGTTTTTTCTAAAATCTTCCCTTTAATAATTTCTTACAAAATAATAATATTCCATCACATTCATATACCATGAATTGATCAATTCTTACCCAATTGATAGTTATCCCCTCAGTTTCCAATTCACCACCGCAGAAAGAGCGGCTGAACATATATTGTACATATAGGTCTTTTTTCCTTTCTTTGATTTCTTTAGGAAAACCCTTTAGTTTAAACAAAATTTGGCAGGACCCCTGTAGTAAAATTCTCTAAAAGTATTAATCTATTAACAAATAACATAAGGTTAATTTTAAAAAAACTTGGAGTGTTTCATGGTTTCTTCTGGCACCATATAAGAAAAATTGCTCAAAAAAAAGATGCACAAAAGGATTAATGAACTGCAGACAGGTGCTGATGAGCTCTAGCTTAGAAGGAAACTCCAAGAGAACCTAGTCCAACAACTTCATTTTACAAATGATGAAGGACAAGATCCAGAAAAGCTAAGGTAAGCTCACATATCCACTTATTTGCAAAGTCAGTATGAGAGTTTAGCTTTCCTGGTCAGCTTGTTGTATCTCTGACCTCATCTATGAGGTTGGAATTGTGTTAGGTGGAGAAACATTATTTTATGAGTACCAATTAACTTCCCTAGAAAACCAGTGTGGCATAGTGGGTAAAAGGTCAGTCAGGAAGAATGAAATGCAATTCTAACTTCTAGCTGTACTGTTGTACTGTTGTTGTTCAGTTGTGTTCGACTCTTGGTGACCCCATTTGGGGTTTTCTTGGCAGATATGCTAGAGTGGTTTATCACTTCCTTCTTCAGTTCATTTCACAGATGAGGAAACTGAAGCAAACAGGGTTAAGTGACTTGCCTGGGGTTATACAACTAGTAAGTGCCTGTTTTTGAATTCAGGTCTTCCTGACTCCAGGTTTGGTGCTCTATACTACCTAGCTGTGTCATTATATGCATTTAACCTCTCAATGCACACATAACTCTCTGAGTGTATACATACACACACACATACACACATACACACTCACACATACCATATATATACATATGTACGTATGTGTATATATGTGTGTTTATATATGTACATATGTACATACGTGTGTGTGTTGCTGATGTGTTAATGATCTAAACTGCTTGAGAGACTTTTCATGCTAGGACCTCACAACACAGCATCAATCATAAGTCTTCTCTTGCCTCCTATGGTTATTTTTTCCTACAGCATTTTTAAATATTAGAACACCACCATTTATTTATTCAATGATCCCATGAACTAGGGGGTTCTCGCTTGCTACCTTAAATCCCCTGAGGATCTCCCCCTGGACTAGGAACTTCCTGATCCAGTCTGGTCCCTTTCTGCCTTCCTTACATTCCTAAGAGCTGTACACAACCCATATTGATCACAGAACATTGTTTTTTTAATAGTTAGAGCAGAGGTGATTCTCAGGTTGCCACAAATAAATGCAGGGAAGAACCAGAGGCCAAAAGATAAGGCTAATTCCTTCGATACAGAATTAAGTAATTAATTCTAAGTAATATCTATGAGCTGCCTTCCATCTGCTTTCACTAGCAAATTTCAGTGTACTGGGTAGAGAAAATGAAACTATTATAAAATATTGATTTCCTCACATCAAGACAGTAAAAAGGAATATAACATATTGGGTATGATCTCTGGATGGGTTGTGAGCATTTAGAAAAGGAAGTGGTGATCACTAAGAGCCAATTCATATTGGCTTCATCAGTAACAGGTCATGCTAGACTAACCTCATTTCCTTTTTTGACAAGGCCACTAGATGGATATAGCAGAGGAATGCTGCAGATATATATATCAGAGGACTTTCTAGAGATAAAACACACCTAAATTTCAGCAAAGCATTTGACAAACTCTCTGCTGTTATCCCTGTGGTCTAGATGGAGAAATGTGGGTCAAGTAAGAGTAGGTGGATGGAGATCTGGTCAAATGAGAAGATAGAAAGAAAAGTCATTAAAATGATCACAGCCCTTGAACCAGATATTCCATTGAAAGGAGGTCAGTGACAAAAAGAAAAGCCCCATATAAATCCAAATGTCTACAGAAACACTTTTTATAGGAGCAAAGAACTTGACAAAAAGACTATCAATTGAAGAATGGCTAAATAAGTTGGGGTACGTGAATGTGACAGTCTGTTACTCTGCCATAAGAAATAAGAAATATGACGGATGCAAAGAAGCTTGGGAAGACATATATGAACTGATTCAAAGTGAAGCAAGCAGAATGAGGAAAACAACATACATTAATGACCATAGCAATGTAAATGCAAACGACAGCAACAAAATCTAAAACAAATGCTGTAAAGTTATGATGCCCAATCAGCCCCAAAGAGGGCATATGAGAGGGCACTTCCTCTTGGTTCTTTTCAGAGGCTCAGGATTATTTATACAGAACACAACATATATCAGACCTCTTCAATATGTTGGTTAGTTTTGTTGAGCTATTTTTCCCCTTTTTTTATTCTTTGCTATAAAGGATAGCTCTCTGGGAGAGGAAGATGGGAGGTACACACTGAAAAATGCAGGCAATATAATGGCAAAAGATATGAATAAAATTATATTTAAGAAGAAAAAAGATTAATGGGTTGATGCCAACTTGGAAATATGCTCCTAGCAAAATGCACAGGGATCTGCCTTTGGACACATGCATGTTCAACATTTTTATCAGTGACATGAACAAATGCATAAATAGCATACTTAAAAAAGTTACAGATTTCACAGAGCTAGAAGTGGTAGCTAACAAAGTGGAAGACAGAATCCAAAAAAGATCTCAACACCCTGGAGAATATAAATTACTGAAGAAAGACTCCCTTTCTGACCTAGAAACTAAACCTTCTAAACTGGAAAACGGTTCAGCAGAAATTAGATTTAGACAGCATCTTATACTACATACTATATGCTCAAAATGAACACCTACCCTTGAATATTAAAGGTCACATCACTAAAACATTTGAACAGAATGAAATCAGGTTCTTTTTACAATAATTACTAAGGGAAAGACTCTTAACTAAACAAATAGACCATTTTAATTACATAAGATAGACATTTTTGCATGAATGACATCAATAAATTAGAGTAAAAGTGATAGCTTGGGGGGAAATTTGTAACAAATGTCACCAATAAAAGTCTGATGACCAAACAATACAGGGAAGTAACTTACATGTGTAATGCCAAGATCCATTCCACAATAGAAAAGTGATCAAAGGATATGAACGACTATAAAATGAAAAAATGAAGTTTTCAACAACCCTATGAAAGAATACTCCAAATAATTAATAATTAGAAAAATACAAATTAAAACTGTGAGTTTCTACCTCACAGTCATTAGTATAGCAAAGATGACAAAAAAAAATAACAATTGTTTGAGCAGATGTGGAAGGAGAGTCACACTAATTCACTGTTGGTGGAGTTACAAACTGGTTCAACCATTCTATGAAATAATTTGGAATCATATCACAAAAATCACTAAATTGTGCATCCCCTTTGACTGAGCAATACCACTAATAAGCCAAGAGGTTAAAAAAAGAGGAAAAGGACCTAAATGCCCCAAAATATTTATAATAGCATTTATTTTAGTGAAGAACTGGAAACAAAATGGGTGACTGACTTTGAATATAATTGTATTTGAATGTAATGGAATAAAACTGTGAAGTAAGAAATAATGAATAAAAAGAATTCAGAGAAACTTGGGAAGGTTTCTATAAACTGATGCAGGATGAACTAAGCAGGACCATGAGGACAATTTACATGATAATCAAAATAATGTTAAGGGGCACTGAGGAAGTTCCTTCTAAGTGGCAGGCACTTCACTGGACACTTGGGCCTATATTTATTTAATGTTTTATACTTATAATATTTATTTAATGTTTTATATGCATTTTCTCATTTGATTCTCATAATAACATTATGAAGTAGGTAGGGAAAAATAAGTTTACAATCACGACTTTAGAAGACTAATCTCTCTGCAGAGATGTCATGGTCTAGAGGTGTAGAATGAAACACATGTGGCCAGCATCTTGATTTGTTTTCTTTGATTATATTAAGTTATTCAAAAGAGGGTTTTTATTGGGGGAAGAAAAGTTAGTGAGTAGAAATAGAGATATAATAAGAAGTATAAGAGTCAGTAGACTGGTGAACAGGATAGCAGAACTGTCAGTCACTTTATTCTCCCATGGGGCTTGACATTCTCCAAAATCACTTTTTTCTCTTTTGTAATCTTAGTTTCCTTTCAAACCAAGCTATATAACCAAAGATATTATGGCTATTCACTACTATGATTTCTGACCCATTTTAGTCCTACAAAACATCTCCCTCCTTCATGAAATTGTTAAAACTAATCAATAAATTTTCTTTTGAATATATGAAATAAACAAATGTTACAGAAAATACCTATGACACTGGCAAAAAACCTTTGGTGAGCACATATGTCTCCTTGTTTCATTACTCAATTGATATTGTACTCAGAGGACTGTTAAACAAAACTCTCTCTGTGCTAACATCTGCCTCAGAATCTTATATAGGCCCGAATTATAGAATGTAGATAGGTGGAAGTCCCACTAAATCTATCAGCCTATCCATATACAAGCACAGCTCCAGATGTATGTATTATATATGTATGTGTATATTTATGTATTATATATGTATTTTTAAACATGCCTATGCATGTGTATGTGTGTGTGTGTGTGTGTGTGTGTGTGTGTGTCCCCTAACTTCAAAGTCAATGAGTGCTCTTTCCACTTAGCTGAGCCTCTAAGAGGAGGAGGTACAGTCTTAGAGGACAATCTGTGTAAAGACACAGAAGAAGGAGACTGAACTCTGAGTTCAGGATAAAACAATAGGCCAGTTTGGCTGAAATATAGAGATGTGGGTCACAGAGGGGAGGTAGTAATGTCAAACAAGCCTGGAAATGTAGACGGGACCCTAACTATGAAAGGCTTTGGCTACCAAGTGGAAGAGCTGAAATTTTACCCTAGAGTCAATAGAAAACCACTGAAGGTCATTGAACAGGGGAGCAAATGACTTGTGCTTTAAGAAGATGATTTTAGCAGCTGTTATGTAAAATGAATTGAAAAGGAGAGTACAGACTAAGGGTCCAACTAGAATGCTTTTGCAATAGTCTAGGCCAGAGATGATGAAAGCCTGGATCATGAGTGGTGGCCATGTGAATGAATGAATGAATGAATGAATTTGTTAGCTTGATTACATAAATGGTAAGTGTTATATGCCAGAAAATTATGTTAGGTTCTGGGGAGACAAATACAAAGAATGAAACAATTTCTACTTTCAAGGAGCTTATGGGAGAACACATCTTCATAGAAGTATATAAGGACTAAAAAGATGATGGTGTGCTCCTTCCTCACCCCTGGTGCTTCTAATCCCCAGATTTTTTCAAAGCTTCAATCAACTCAAGCATCACATGAGGCTTTCAGTGACCGACACTCTCCTCTTCAGCTTTGTATTTTTGTCATATTACCTTTGAAATTACTTTATATTTTCTTTGGTTTTTGCATCAAGATGCAAAACAAACAAGTTGTTCCTCCAAAAGGAATATAATTCTTTTTGGACAGGGACGGCTTGTTCTTATCTCCATATTCTCTGAGCCTAGCATAGCACCATATATAATCAATGCTTAATAAGTGTTTATAATTGACCAATAGAAATAGGGAAGTCTGAAATGTCCACAGGACTTCCAGCTGAATGGCAATGGGTGATATGGAGCTGGAGCTCATGAGAGGAACTAGAGCTGGATAATTATGTACTTTCAGACCCTACGTCCATTAGTTCCACCTCAATTGTGTTTTCTTCCTAACACAGAAACCATTGTGATACCCAAATATAACACATCTCCCAGGATACTCCTCTCATGTCTTCCCATATGCTAGAAATGCCCTCATGAAGTAATTTTAGCACATGGCTCAGAATATTTCAAGGTGCCTGGTCATAGGCAAGAGGTATCTCTTAACACTGTCTGAATCCTTGACCAACCTTCCTAAAAGGACTTCCACCAGCAGGAACACCCTGAAACTTCTAGAGATCCAAGTTTGAAAGCTCAAAATGCACCCTCAAATTGCACACCCCAATTTACTTCCACTGAGTTACCTTTTCTTAGCTTATACATCATTGTCACATGTAGTCATCACCAATTACTCTAATTCCCAATACAATTTGCTCTCATCTTAATTCTTCCCACTCTGTTCTCTGGATATTTCATGCCCAGTCACTCCACACTTCATAAATATATGAGCCATTTTCCACCCATGTACTTCCTCTACTGATTACCAACTTTAGGAGGATGTCTTGATTCTCTCTTATAACTGGGGGTTCAATTGAGTCAGTCAGTCAATAAACATTAATTAAGCACCTACTATGTTCAAGGCACTGTACTAAGCACTGAGAACACACACAAAAAAGGAAAAAGCTCCTCGAGAAGTTCACGATTTAGGAGAGATAAATAAATATGTACAAAAAAGCTATATGCAAGATAAATAGGAAATAATTACAAGAAATAAGGCACTAGAATTAAAAGGGATTGAGAAAGGCTTCCTAAGAAAGGTGTAGTTTAGTTCGTATAAAAGGTGAGTTTAGTTAGGGCTTGTTGGAAGCCAGTAGGCAGAGATGATGGAGAGAAGCCAGTGTCACTGGATCAAAGAGTACATGGTGAGACTGCAAAGTTTCAGGGCTATGTTGTGAAGGGCCTTGAATGCCAAACAGAGGGTTTTGTTCTTTACATTGAAGACAACTGTGAGCCACTAGAATTTATTGAGTAGGAGTGGTGACATGGTCAGACTTACCCTTTAAGAAGACCATTTTGGTGGGTAAATGGAGGTTGAAATGGAGTGGGGAGATACTTAAGGCGGGAAGACCCATCAACACACTATTACAATGGTCCAAGAGTGAGTGATATACAAAGATGGAGTAAAGGGTGTGGGGAGTGAGCCTCTCATATAATAATAATAGCTAACATTTATATAGCTCTAACTATGTACCAGGCACTCTGCTAAATTCTTTATAATTATTATCTCATGAATCTCATTTTTATCTGACAAAAGGGGGTTGAGGACACATGCTTCTTTGCATATGGAAATGTTCTTGTTTATTGGTATCATGTTCATAGTAAAAAAATTATTTTTAAAAATGAAAGACTTAAAAAATCTAAAAAAAATGACCAATCATAACTCCAAAAGAATAATCATGTTTTTCTGTTCTCTGCGTGTGGGAATGTTTGCATTCATTGATGCTTCATTAAGTTCATAATTTTTTTTAAAAAAGAGAAGCAAGAAAAAGAATGAGCACAAAACCATGATTCTTGTAGAGATATAAGACGGAATTGAGAGTAATTCAAACCACTTTTGAGGAATCTCACACAATCAAGTTACTTCTCTGGTATGGACATGAAAAATCAATATGTTGTCTTGACCATCATTTATTGGTCACTGCTAATAAAAGCAGTAACTTTGTTATACTATGTTGAGTAATCTGGCATACACTATACTTCCTTATGGTCTTTTCAGTATTAGAGTCCATTCCAGGTCATCAGACATAGCTTCTAGCAAATGTTTCCCGAGAACAATTTCCAGATATGCTACATGTTTCAGCCGAGATAACACAATTACTGACCACTGGAATAGCATATTTCTCCCAGAAAAAGCATCCTCTTTGAATTAAGAGGTATTTCAAAGGATCATCAGAACTTCAGATCAAAGGGAGTCTCAGAAATTGTATAAATGCTCTAATCCCCATAGAAAGGATAAATCACCTGGACAAGTGATCAACCACTGTAACTTCAAAAGAACAAGGAACTCGCCATCTCTCAAAGAACAGTCCATTTTTGGATTGCTCAAATTGATAGAAAAGTATTCCCCATGAGTCCAATTAGGCCTCCAAGAGGGACTCAGGGGAAGTAGAAGATCCAAGGAAAAGAGAAACTCCAAAATAAAAGCACTTGACTCAACGCCTTTCGAAAAGGGATTGTTTGGGCATCTGCATCATTGATCATCAATTATAGGCCAGCTTGGGCAAGACCAAGTTTTTTAAAGGCCTTTCTCCTGATGAGAACAGCAAAAGATTGACTCTGGGTACTGAATATAGACACTGCTAAATGACTTATTCATTCTACACTTTTTGTCTCTGCAAAATATCACCTTATCATTGTTTAGTACTGGCACAATTGGCATCATCCACTGGGTATGTGGCATTGCAATAATATCTGTTTTTATAGATGCTATATTTCTGGACCTCTCATCTCTAGTTGCCCTCCATGGCCAATCAGAAGTATCTTCTGAAGGAATCTGATTTCCGATGGAATTCTGGTATGTAGCATTCCATCTTGGAAGCCAACAATAGAAACTTACTGATAGAAGAGGCTTTAACCAATCAGGTACCAGGGAATAGATTTCTGGAAGAAGCTTCCTTACAAAGGCTCATCTAGCTTCTGATACATTTCTTATAAATCAGACTTCCAGGGGTAAGATACCTTACTACACTTGCAGTTGGTAACACCAACACTTAAACTGGTCAGCTAATACTTCATCACCAAGAGGACAGTAACTCCCATTTGCCTTACCCCAAGGGTATGAAGACTGAGTAAGTAGGAAGAAGGCAGCAATGTGGCCTAGTGGAGAGAGCAATGGCTTTGTAGTCATAGGACCTGGGGGCAAATTCTGTCTCTGAGACCTCCTACGTTTGTGACTACAATTTCTTCTTCTGAAAAATGAGGGGATTGGCCTAGATTATCTATAAACTCATTTCCATCTCTAAATCTATACCATAACAGCAGTTCTCAAATATTTTGGTCTCAAAATCCCTTTACACTATTCAAAATAATTGAGGACCAACCCCCTCCCCCAAAGCTTTGTTTATGTGGGTTATATCTATCAGTACTTACTTTATTTGAAGTGAAAACATCTTAATTACAAAAATAATTTTGACCTTACAGACCCCCTTAAAGGGTGTAAGGAACTCTCAAGTGTTTCATGATTTGAGAACCACTATTCTATACATATATCCTGTCTAGAGGTCCAGAGGTGGAGTGGATTGCTAAGCCTTTTGCCATGAGTAAAATAACTAAAGTGAAATGTAGTCATATTTGAAGAGTCTTAATGAAAGCCAGAAGCAGCAACATTCTGAGAAGTAAATTGCTACAACATTTAGCTGGGAGTTGCCATTTGGAAGGGAATCAGAGAGACTTATGTGTCCCTATGTGATATTATCTCTCAACTCTAAGTCTCTTCCATGGACAGAGAAGGAATTATACATATAACCAGGAAATCTGGTACCAAAGAAATCCAAATAATTCTATGGCCATTCAGCTGCTGTGTATCCTCATCAACTGATGCTCATAGGACCAGGGGGCAGATCAAGATTAAACATCAGCATCAGAGAATTCCTGTTACTGTTCATTTTTTTTTAGTTGGCAAGATCCACTGTTATTGTCAGACCCTTTGTGACCCCATTTGGGTTTTTTTTGGCAAAGATACTGGAGTGGTTTGCCATTTCCTTCTCTAGATCGTTTTATGGATGATGAAACTGGAGGCAAACAGGGTGAAGTGACTTGCCCAGGGTCACCCAGCTACTAAGTCTCTGAGGTCAGATTTGAACTCAGGAAGATGAGTCTGTAGCCACTGTGCCACCTAACTGCCCTAAGAGTGTCTAACTTTATGATAAAAAGCATCATCAGTTGAGGAAGACATACCCCCAACTATGTTGCCACAGCAACAACCCTTTTGCTATGCCTCTATATCTTTGTGCTCCTGGTATCAGCATCCTTGGAATGTCATGTTTAGGAGGTCCTGTGACAAAAGTCCACCAAAGACTCAGAGCCTTGACCACAACATTGAATCCAGCCCTAATTTCTCCTCAAACAGATCAGCTGGTGTCTTCCATTCTGACTAAGGAAGGGTAAAAAGGCTCATGGTTTTAAATATGAATCTTTTCTCCTTTGGATCTGCTAGACAAGCCCAGATATTTTTGTGGCTTGGCCCTGGGATGGGCAGAAGCATCAGGGCAGAAGCTAGGGCATTTTAAGGTGCTTCCCAACAGAGAGAATCCTGCTGAAGATAAAATTACTGCTTTTTAGACTGGAAAGAAGCAGTTCCCAGAATGGACAAATCATGAAGCAAATTAGGCCATTCCTGAAAGAAAATGCTTAGGCACAGAGGAGACATTCAACCTGCAGAGGCCTTGTCAAACTGGCAGATGACCTTCTATAAAATAATAGGAGAAATATGGTTATGGGTATGCCCTGGCCCAGGTGGGGGGCAGGGGAGAAAGAAGAGTGAAGCCTGAACCAATGGGGTGCCTCTGGATTATCTGAATGAGCTCATCTCACAGAATATTCCATTATTCAATGATCATAAATAGTTCCTTTTCTTAGGAAGTGGGGAGACAAGCTGGACTGTATTTCACTACAAGTTCTTTTCAATCTGCTCTTCCTCTGTTCTTTTTTTTTCCTCTCAGGAGAGAACAATGATCTCCAAATATAAAATCCTTCTCTTCCTGCTGTTTTTGCTGACTTTGAGGATCATCATTCAGGAATTTGTCAATAGGTAATAAGAAATAACAATGATTGTGAGTTTTGCTTTACCTTTGATGACTGGATTCAATCAGCCAAGGTGTCGTAGTACACTTTTTTAGATGGACAGGAACTCAGGATCAATGAATAGGGCCTTCCTTCTTCCCCATATCCTTGCCCCATCTCTGGAGCTAAAGTGTTCAAAGTAGCATGCCCTCCAATAAGTATTTTAAAGTGTGCACTAGGCACATCTGCCAAGAACTGAGGATACAATGACAGAATGAGAAAGAGGCAGAAGGGGCAGGTGGGGTGGTCCCGGGATTTAACACCTGGTATTTTAAGGAGGATAGAAAAAAGCATGGAAACTAGGGGGAATCCAATAAGTCTTCCCATAGAAGAGCCATGGAGAGAGAATGCAATCCAGGCATGGGGAGCAACCTGTTGAAAGTCACAAAGGCAAGAAAAAGGATGCTGAGTTTGGCTGGAAGTTAAGTGTGAAGGAGAGTAATGTTTATTAAACATGGAAAGGTAGCTGGGAGCCAGATTGTAAAGGGCTTTAAAGGATAGACACTGGAGGTCCTTGAGCAGAGAAGTGTTAGGAAAAGGAGAGAGAGAGAGAGAGAGAGAGAGAGAGAGAGAATTTTGGCATCTGTGTAGAGAATGAATTGGAGAGGGAAAATATAGCAATATACATCTGTTGGATTCTAACGGGAAGCAGCTACAAGTATAAAAAGTATATGTCTCAAGTATAAAACTTTCTACCTCTTCCTCTGACTCTCAGGAAAGAGAGAAAACTTTTCATATTGTCCTCTTTTTATTAGCTTTTGTTTGGAAACATTTTTAGATAGCTGTAACAGCTACTTTATTGAGGTAAATAACTGGTCTTTTTTTTTAATGAATCAGTTCCAGGAGGTAGCTTAAGGTAGTAGTATCAGACTTTAAAAAAAAAAATATATATATATATATATATCCGCAGGTAATATGTGGACTTGGAAATTCAGGAACTAACATTAACTACACTGTGTTGTATTTTTATTAATTTTGTTATACATTTTCCACTTACATTTTAATCTGCTTGGGGTTACAGTGGGAATTTTGCCAGCAGGAGTATGACATCCCTGTGTTAAGGCATAGCTAAAGCTTCCTGGCCACAGCAGCTGGATCCAAACAGAGGTCATTTTCATGTATTGGTCTCATCTTCCTAAGGATGATGAGCAAGTTTCTGTTTGGCTTGTGCCTCAAAGGTAGTCTCTGGTAATAATGACTAACTTAACCTTAAAAATGTCCCCTTTAGAAATTGTTTTTCAGCCACAGTGGAAGCCCCTGATGCCTGAGTCAATCAGCACATTTTACATCTACATTCACATGTGTTCGGCACAGCGATGACAATGGTGTTTGCTTTGCATGTGCTCATAAAGGTAACAGGGTCACGTACTTGGTAGACAAAAGAGTTGGGTCTGTCACTCACTAAATTTGTGACTTTGAGCAAGTCACTTAATCTTTAGATTTCTATTTCCTTATGTACATAGTTATCTCTTCCACATGCAGGGGGTTAGAGGAGCAGTGACACAACACACCCCCAATCTGGAAAATCCTTGTAAAAATTTTAGCCCTTCCTTCATATCACAGAAGTCTGAATTATTATGGTATTAAAAGATAAAATGTGTTGATATGATACAATACTTTACCTGCATTTTGTGCATTTCTGAGTTTCTAAATTCTTTTGGCGTCATCTGCTGGCCTTCTTCATATATCATCTGTGGCTTCCACAAAACTTCCCCAAAATTTCCATTTAGTTCCTTATGTTGACAGAAATAACCACGATGGGGAAAGTCTGAAGGGGGAAGGGTAACTGTAAAATGAGGAGGAGGCTGAACAGCTGCTTCTCAGAAGCTGCTTCCCTGACTCTAACAGTCTATGAGTCTGTGAATCTTAGCACCAGCTGTACTTGAGGATCGTCTTTATCTATGTTGGGCTAGGCAATAGAGATTGCTCTACTGATATCATGGGTCCTGAGGAGGAGGCAGCAGGCTGAAGTTGCCCTGGCAGAGAATAACCCTGGCCTCCCAGTTTCAGAAGGGGCATCTGGATTCAGCTGTGCCAAATAGACTGTCTAGAAATGAATTCAAGGGTTCTACTCAGTGAACAGGATTCTGGAAGTTGGAGACTAACTGGGCTCTGTCTATGAAGTGCCAGTGAAAGTCCAAGAGAAGGATCAGAGACTTACAAAATCTCAGAGCTACAAGGAACTTCAGAGGTCATCTAGCCCAACCCACACCTGAATAGTAATCTTTTTACAACATCCTTCTCAAATAGATAATTAACATTTACTTGATGCTCTCCAGAGACGGAGAATTTAGCACTTCCTGAGAAAGCTCAGGTTAGTTTTGGACAACTCTCGGTTCAAGGGAATTTTTCCCCTGTCTCCTTACAATTTTCCCACAGTGCTCCCAGCTCTACCCTGGAGAGCTAAGCAGAAAAGTCTAAGTCCTTTTCCATATGACAACCCTTTAAATAATTTGGGGGATTTAACAGATAATTGAAAGCCTTTAGGGACTCCAGAGAGACAAGAGGCAGAGAATATGGTACAGGAAGTGCTCAATGATTCAGAGAGTGCAAGGATTGGCCCCTGGGATTCAAGGCAGATGGACTTGGCTAGGCACAAATTTAATAGTGGCACAGTGGAGAGAGTGCTGGGCCTGGATTCAAATCGACTTCAGATGCTTACTAGCTGTGCGATCCTGGGCAAGTCACTTAACCCTATTTGCCTCCATTTCCTCATCTGGAAAATGAGCTGGAGAAGAAAATGGCAAACCACTCCAGTATCTTTGCCAAGAAAACCCCAAATGGGGCCACAAAGAGTTGGGCAATGAGAAGACTGAACAACAACAACAGAATCAGTCTCTTTTTCACGAGGAACAGTCCAGAGGATATTGCGCCTCCCATCTTCCTACTGGGAGAGTACTAGGTTTAGAATCATCTTAAATAAGTGGCTTTGGCTCTTACTTAACTTGATGATCTTTGGTTCCAAGTTTCCTTTATAAAATGATCTTTAAGGTCTCTTCCTAGGCTAACACCTATGATCCTAAGTAAGTGTCTGGAGGCTAGATTTGGATTCAGGTCTTCCTTCCTCCAGGATAGGGTATAGCCCATTGCTTACTACCAGGATGCCAAAAATGGAAGCATGCTAGACCCTGGCCAAAGCAAAATGCTCCTAGCATCTGGTCTACATGGGATTGGATCTAGGAAAGGTGCTACTTAGCCTCCCACCTTCCCACTGGATTTCCCTTTTAACTTCACCTTAACTTACCATTCATAGCATCCTGCAGTCTAGAAGTGTAACAACAATGCTGCTTGCAGCTGCTGTGGAGGTATAAGACCAATAACAACAGCACACAGGAGGGCTGCTAGCCCAGATTCTTTGATCTGCTTTTCTAAGGAAAGCAACTTCTAACAATCTCACTTTAATTAAACATACATATATCATTCACTTTAGTTCAGGGGAAAATGTCAGCACCCTGAATTCCAGATCAAGAACAAACAGAAATTACAAGCAGAAATTATAAACAGAGCAAAATAATACAAAGCAACAGATAGGCTTTTATCTGTCTGACCATAGCAATACATACACAGTTACCAGAGAGAAAGAAGCACCAGCACCAGCATCTGGGTTTTCTTAACAGCTACCCAGAGTATCCTCTGGTCAAATTGTCAAATCACACAACACTTCCAGTGAGTGAGCCCCAAACAAAATGCTAACCTCAGAGTATATATACCCTTTTTCAGGGTCAGAGTGCCTCACACCTCTCAAGGGTTTTATACCTCTCATGACCTAATTAGCGAAAGGGTGTGGGCCTTCCTACAAACAAAGGCAAGACTCAATCAAAGGCACTTAATTGCCTTAGTGCTGAGAAGTGCTCCAAAACAAAAGACAACAAAAAGTCCCACTTTGCTTGCCATTACAAGAAGCAGCCCACCTTCCAGTCTTAACACAATTTATCCACACTAGTCCTTCCCCTGTTCCTTCTGTGTCTACACTGAACTCCGTTCAAACATTACTACATACTATTTTCTCTTTGACAGCATGGTGAAGTAAAAAGATTACCTGCTGCCAGAGAACTTGGGCTTGAATGCTCAGATGAGTGGTCCCTTAATATTCCTGGGACTCAGTTTCTTCATTTACGAAGTGAAGGAGTTAGACTGGGTGGCCTGTGAGGTCTTTTTCAGCTCTAAAGTTTTGACCCTATGAAATTACTTAACTTCTCTGGGCCTCAGTTTCCTCATCTGTTAAAAAAAACAACAAGAACAACTGAGGAGGTTAAACTAGATGGTCTACCTCTAAAATCCCTTCAAGCTCTAAATCTATGATCCTGTGACACCTTAGAGATCATCTATAGTCCAATTGTCCTTAGTTTACAGATGAGAAAATGGACTCAGAGAGGAAATTTTACTCATCTTTCAGAGCCCAAGTCTAATGCTACCTCCTCCTGAAGTCTTCCCTGATCCCCTATAGTTGAAAATGTTCTTCCTTCCTTCCACGAGCTTCACAAAACCATCTGTTTTTTATCTCTTACATCCATGTTCTCTCTTCTGTTATACTAGGCATTTGTGCCAGAGTTCCTACGAGGTGGGAAACTCCCATGACTCAAAGGCCCATACCTCATTGATCTTTGTATTTCTGCTGTCTAGGGCAGGGCTCTGAATCAAACTGAAAGTGTGTGTGAAGTCTTACAATGAATTGTTTGATCTGACAGACATTTACAAATGTAATGTAACCAAACGGCAGCCAATGGTTCCATAATCAACATCTTTACTTTTCCGTTTGCACTCAGGATGGATCAGCAGAAAACATCTCATCAATCCCATGAGCTTCAGCTCTCAGACTGGTTTAGACCCAGGTAAGAACAAAACCTCTGTCCTACGTGAAGTAAATACTCAGGGCAGCACCCAGCAAGTGGTGTCAGATGGCAGCAGCTGCACAGGAGAATAATTGAGATAGGAGAGGGACGTTTATTTAGAGAGGCATATTCACCACCCAGTGGACTCAATTGCTAATGGCTCGTGCCAGTCTGTCTTGTGTTCCTGTTTTTGTTGCTGTTCTTGTTCAGTCCTTTCATTCATGCCTGACTCTTTGTGACCCCATTTGGAGTTTTCTTGGCAAAGAGACTGGAGTGATTTGCCATTTCATTTTCCAGCTCATTTTGCAGGTGATCAAACTGAGGCAAACAGGATTAAATGACTTGTTCAGGGTCACGCAACTAGTAAGTGTCTGAGGCCATATTTGGATTCAGTTCTTCCTGCCTGCAGGCCTAGTATTTTATCCACTGTGCCACCTACCTACCCTGTGTGTTCCTTAGATGCAGGATAAAAAGGAGGGATTGGTGTTGGAGTGGGATTAATCAGAGCACAATGCCTTTTACACGGCAGGCACATAAAAAAAATCTTGAATTAAATTTGATGATGACAAAGGAATTGAATTGACCTAATTTACCAGCAGACATTCAAGAGGAAATGGGTGCAGGTTACAGGGCCAGGAAATCACATAATAATGGTTGCCACGTGCATCCTTCTTTACAAAGTGCTTTATATATATCATATACGTAATAGACTGCTTCTTGGTAGCCCTGTCTGTGAAATACTGGAAATACCACCCAGGAGGCAGTGGAAAGAACACTGACTTTTTCAGGAGAAACAGCCCTGAACTTGGAGTTGGAGGACCTGGTTTCAAACTTTGGTTCTTCCACATACTATTTGTGTTACCTCATTCAAATTATTTAACTGATCTGGCCTTCAGTTGCCTCATTTACAAGATACAAGGGTTGGACTAAATGGCAAAGAAATTCCCTTTCACTTGTTGATCCATGAGACTATGATTATATATGATCATTACAAAAAAAACAAATGAAACAGGAAGGGCAAATATTCATTCGATACTTAGATGGCTCTGTGATCTTCTCTGAGAGGCATATGCCCACTATCATGACCATCCATGGGTAGCATGGTATTGATTGATTTACTTAATCAAAATATCTTAAAGTAGGTGATGATGAAAGCTTAACCAGTGAAAATAATCAGCCAATTAATCATAGGCTTTAGACTAAGAACCAAAAACACTTGGAACTGGAGTGATATTGCACAAGAAGTAGAGTTCAGCTAGGTTAAAGAAACTTGGTCATGTCCTAGCATCATCTATAAATTATCAAGTGAGTTGAGAAGGCATTCCAGAGGGAGGACCAAGTTGGACATTCCAGTAAAATCCCTGAAGCAGAACCACCAGGGTGAGGGGGAAGGAGAGATTCTGGATAAATTCAGCCTTGCTCTAGGTCTCTTCCCCACTCCTCCACCTTTGGCCAAAGGAGGACTTTGAAGGGTCCAGAGGATGCCAGACTTCCCTTCATCTGATTGGTGTCCTAACGGCACCCCCAGATCAGCTGACCAAAGTGTCTGCATTGGGAGCCAGGGACAGACTGGGTATAGATTCATGGTTTCACAAGAACCCAGCAGAAAAACTACAACATGCCTAAGGGGAACTTCTTGAACAATCCCAAATGGGAGAAATGGATTTCTAGCAATTAAGTGCTGTGCTTTAGCACACCTTAGTGTGCAATTTCCCCTAGACTCTGTATATATTTATGGAAAAGTGTATCACAGATTTTTGGTGGAGGGAGTGTCTTGCACTGTTCTTACTGTTTTACCTTGGCAAATACTATCTTCTAAAAGTTCTTTAAGTCTGGCTAACTATAATGATTCTTAGCTGATAATCTTGGGATGGGGGAAGAACATGGTAGGGTTCAAGCCAACGGTATTAGAAAATCAGCTCCAACAAATCAGGGGTATCCCAGAACACTGAGGGGAAGAGGTTGTCTCTCTGGACCCCAATATTTGTCAATGACAGTGGAAGTTGAGATAAGGAGACTCGAGTTTATCTGAGTTATGCTTTCTATTCTGTGTGATTCTTGTTTGTATTCTTTCGTGAATGCCCCCAGAGAATGACTCCAATATACTCGCACCCCTACTAGCTGCTGACAACGTATGCAACTTTATGCCCCAGTAAACTCTCACCTCATTGCTGAGAGGAGGGTAATGCATTTTGTTTTCTATTCTTAGCATCTATGTTTTTCAGAATATGGCTACATTTTAATGAAATTTTAATTTGCATTGTTTTGTTTATTTTTAATATTCTTTTGGATCTATTTTATTTCACTCTGTACTGGTTTGTGCATATTTTTCAATGTTTCTCTGAATTCCTCGTATTTTTATCTTTTTTGCTATGTAATTATAATATTCAATTATATTCATCCATACCAAGTTTTTTGGCCATTTCCCAATTTCTGGGCCATCATTTTGTTTCCTATTCTTGTCTACTATAAAGAACAGTATGTATATATATACATACACATATTCATGTACATATATATAATACACACATATACATACATATATAATGTGTGTATACATATATAATGTGTATGTGTATGTTTATACATATATATATATATATATTTATTTTACTGTCTTTGTCCTCCTTAGGACATAAGCCCAATAAAAGGCAAAGCTTTTGGGGGATGCCTAATGTGAGAACATGCTTACTTACCTAGGCAAGGAGTAGGTAAGGTGACGTAATACAGTAGAAAGAATACTGAGCGTGGAATTAAAGGACAAGGTTTTGCACCAAGGCTCTACCATTTACTACCTGTGTGACCTTGGGCAAGTCACTTTTCCTCTCTGGCCCTCTGTTTCCTCATCTTTAAAATGAGAGAATTGCTTAGGTAACATCTAAAGTCCTTCCTAGCCCTATCTATGATCCAATGACAGGGACTCAAATCCTGGTTTTGCTACTTAATACCTATATGACCTTGGATATCATCATCTGTAAAATGAGGGGTTGGATTAGATAGTAGCTATGGTACCTTCCAGCTCTAATTTCATGGAGTTCAAAAATGAAAATAAAAGGAGTTTCAAAAGTTTGCTGTCACCTGCACACTTGCTAGTAAAAATCTTCAACTGGTTTCATCAGCACCTCCTTCCCGTAGGACCATGAGCATTTCAGATGGGTCCTGAGTTCTCTCTCTTTTTCAAAAAAAAAATGTGTCTTCAACCAGAAGAATCCTGTACTTACTGAGAGAGAAAGAGAGAGAGAGAGAGTGAGAGAGAGGGAGAGACAGAGAGAGACAGAGACAGAGACAGAGAAACAAACAGGAGGAGAGGAGAGGAGAGGAGAGGAGAGGAGAGGAGAGGAGAGGAGAGGAGAGGAGAGGAGAGGAGAGGAGAAGACAGAAAGAGAGAGTCCAGGACTAATGAAACTGTTCCAAAGAGAGATGCTCTAGTTAAAAGAGGTATCAGAGGTTATGCTATTTCCTGCTTCCTCCACGCACGTCTGGGACTGTTAATAAAGGTAATGAATCCCCTATTGTCCTGGCAAACAATGAAATTCTCTGGAAACACCTGTCACAGTCAAAACTGATGGGGTAAGCTGTGTAAATATACTGACTAAACTTGGCCCCAAAGAACAAGAAAAAAAATTTATCTCCCTCCCTCGATGGCAGAGATAAGGGACTATAGGTGAGAAACATTGCATATATAATAGGTCTTAGTAGATTTATTAGTTAGCTTTACAGAACTGCCTTTTTCTCCTCATTTCTTTTCTATTCTTTGTTACAAAGGATGGCTCCCGAGAAGAAAGGGACATATGAAAGGGACATAAAAACAAAAGATAGCAATAATGTTTTTTCAGTGATCGGATTGAAATTGATTAGGTTTTCCTTTTCTCTTTTTCCCCAAATTATTTTTGGCAATAGAGATAAGGGTGGAGATTCGAACAATGCTAGGGCTAGGGCTAGGGACAAGGCTTGTGATTTCACCGGTATAGGGAACTCCCAAATGATAAAACCCCTTCCAACAACGCAGATAGCACCTCCCCTCTGCAACTTATAGCCTTAGAGAGGTGCTTCTGTTGCCTTCGGTGCAATGCGAATATAAATATATCACTTTTCATGCTAATGAGAGAACCATAACATAGGATGAAAAGCACTGGATTTAGAATCTAAAGTCTTGCTTTCAAATCCCAGCTCTGCTCTTTATGAGCTGTGTGACTTTGGGAAAGTCATCTCTCTGGGGCTTCATTTCCTCCATCCATAAAAAGAGGAGGTTCGATTAGATGATTAGGAAAGTCTTTTCAATTCCAAATCTTACAGTTATTCCCTTTACAAAGATAACATGCAATAGTGTTCTTAAGTCTTAAGGTCTACCCACCAAATCAACAGTTGCCCAAGTGGGTCACTGTCAAGCCCATAACATAAGCAGGAGAGATAGTAAGAATTAGATCAGAGGAAAGAAAAGAGGGGGAAAAAACAGAGAAGCAGACGGGGTGGAGAAAAGACCATCTAGAGGTTTCTTAACTTTTGAGTCTGGTGAAGCCTATACACCTGTACCGAGAATAATGTTTTTAATATATAACAAAAAGGCCATAAAAAACAAAAGGCCAAAAAAAGTAACTATGTTAAGATAGTTTTCCAAGTACAAAAACAAATTTTATGGACCCCAGGTTAAGAACTGCTGAATAGTGGTAAGATGCTTACAACAAACGCTTTGGATGCCATTCACTGCCTCCCATGCCAAAGATCGTCAACCCCTGGCTTATGTGCTCATGCTCTGAGAAATGCTAAGACTTTCTATTCCTAAGGAAACCCTAAAAACTGGACTCAGGAAGCATAATCCCATGCCATTCTTCATTTTGCTCATATGCCTGGATAACATCTGGTGTTTTCTTAGTAAAAGAGAAATCATTTCAAATTGCTTTGTTGTTTTATCCAACAGAAGACGCCCACAGGTTAAAACAGTGACTGACTGGCTCGCTCCTATTGTGTGGGAAGGAACTTACCATAAATCAGTCTTAGAGAATTATTACAAAAAGAAGAACATTACTGTGGGTTTGGTGGTGTTTGCTTTTGGAAGGTAGGTGTACCTAGTAACTACCCTTCATTTCTACTTTCTCATTTTAGAAATGTACATGG
Source organism: Trichosurus vulpecula (assembly GCF_011100635.1). Lineage (NCBI taxonomy): Eukaryota > Metazoa > Chordata > Mammalia > Diprotodontia > Phalangeridae > Trichosurus > Trichosurus vulpecula. The sequence continues at coordinate 124,237,276 of NC_050575.1, read as the reverse complement.
GAGGAGGGAATGCTTGCGAATTTAATAAAATCCACCAAAGCATTCATATTTAATGAAACATTATTTATACTTGTTATTTATAGGAATCCAGGAAGGTAAGGCCCTTTCCTCAAGGAGATTCAGGTCTGTCTGTCGCTTATGATGACTAATATTGTGGGATACAGGCTGAAAAGATGGCATCAGTATAAATGAAGGCTGCCATTTTCAAGTTTGACTCAAAGGATCCAAAAAATTGGTTAATAGCTCCTGTCTTCAAACTACCTCTCCTTAGAAAAACCTAGTACCTTTTTATTCCCAAGGAATTGCACTGATAAGGACTGAGATCTCTTAGAGGGAGAATTTATCCCTTTTCAAACTTTTGGACATGAACCATGTCAGTCATGGCTGCACAGAAATCCTTGGCCCATCTAAACAGATGAGAAGTAGCTGAGAGTTTAGAGGAAATGGTAATGAGTCATTATTAACACTAGGATTTTGTCTAAGTCCTTTAAAAGTTAGATGGCCCAACTGTGACTCCTCTTCATGTCTTTAGCATTATAACCTTCCATAAAGGAGAGGTTTGAGATCAGATGATGCTTGGAGGGGCTGCTATCGCCATGGTTATTAGTACAGTGTTTCAGGGTAGTTGCTTCAGGCTCTTTGAAGTGAAGAAAAATAACTCCTCCTATGAGTCAGATGTTTGTTAATATAATTATTTATGTCATTCCCTCCCTTCCAGAACCCCAGGAGGGCAGGGACAATATTTTGCTTCATCTTCGTGTCTCCCCTGACATAGTTCTCTGCACACAGTTGATAGCTATCAAATGTTGGTGTTGGTAAAAATGTTCAGAATAGGCAAGAAGATTGTTTGCCATATCAATTTTTTTCTCTCTTATAAATTCTACTCATTGCAACTTGCCTGTGGAAAGAAAATCATATTGCAAATGAAAGTTCAGGCCACCTCAATTCTGTGTGCAATTAATTTTTAACCCAAAATAGTTATGCCTGCTAACCTTCATCTTCATGTTACCACTGTTCTATTTTAGCTTTGACTCTGTCTTCTGCTTTAGAGTCACAAAGTCAGAGCTGGAAGGGACTTCAGAGGCCATCAGATTTCACCCCGCCTGAAAAAGAGTCCTCTCAATGAATCAACATTTATTAACACCTACTGTATGCAGGTGCTGTGCTGTGGTGGGGATACAAAAAAGAAGCAAAAGTCCCTTCCCTCAGGGAGCTTACAATCTAAATTATGTACAAATAAGCTACGTGTTAATGTTGTTAAGTCGTTTTTCAGTCGTGTCTGACTCTCTGTGACCCCTTTTGGGATTTTCTTAGCAAAGATACTGGAGCGGTTTGCCATTCCCTTCTCCAGCTCATTTGACAAATGAGGAACTGAGGCAAACAAGGTTAGAAGACTTGCCCAGGGTCACACAGCTAGTAAGTGTCTGAGGCCAATCTTCCTGACTTTAGGCCCAGCACGCTATCCCCTGTGTTACCTAGCTGCCCCAGATAAGATAAATAGGAAATAATTAATAGAAGGTAGGATTTGGGGACTGAAGAGAGGTTAGGGAAGACCTCTACAATTCACCTTATAAATGGTCATACAAACTTTGCTCTAAGACCTCAAGTGAGAGAGAATGTACAGTCTCCTGAGGTTGCCCATTGCACTTTTGGATCCCTCTAATTCAGAGGTTCCCAAACTTATTTGGCCTACTACCCCCTTTTCAAAAAAAATACTCAGCACCCCGCCTAGAAATCTACTTTCTTTAACCCTTTAAAGTTTCTTTAATTGAATCATTTCAAAAAATATTTTTAAATGACACCTTAAATTTCATATTTTAAATTTAATAATTTATTGTAAATTTGTGGATTTTTTTTTCCTGCACTGACATTTTGATGATGCAATGTTGCATCATGTAACCATATAGTATTGTAGTGTAAACAAGTCATTACACGTACCTATTCCTGCCAATGCATGTTGGATTTCCTGACAATGGCAACAAGCTTGTCTGCCAACACTTACTTATTAAGACCTGCCAGCAGATTTGACCACTGATCAGTTATAACTTGTATTTTGTGTGTTTATTTGGAAAATAATGTAACCACTATGTCTTCAACTCTGTTACACAACAGATGAAACACGTAAAAATGTTTTTTCAAAATTTTCTCATTTTCTCTTCTTTATGCTTCCATTGCCCTCTTACTTTTATTCAATGCCCCCCCAAAGTTGCACCCAGAGATCCTACTGCCCCCTGCGTCATTGCAGCACTCCCCACGGTGCAGTACCACCCACTTTGGGAAACTCTGCCATCTAATTATTGGGAAGTTTTATTTCTTCTTTCTGTTTTACATCAAAACTTGGTTTGCCTCTCCGCAGCTTTACGCCACTGCTCCCAGTTCTGCTGAGCATAACAAGACAAATCCCTCTTCTACTTGAAAGCACTCATCATGTCCTTTCTAAGACTTCTCCAAGCTAAACAATAACATTTTCTTCAACTGATCCCCATATGGAATGATCCTGATTGTCCTTCTCTGGATACTCTCCAGCTTATCATTGTTCTTCCTAAAATGTGATTCCCAGAACTGAGCACTATATTCCTGCTATGACTGGACCAGGATAGAATACAATGAGACTATCACCCCATTATTACTGGATTCTCTATCTTTTAAAAATGTATTACACTTAATTTAATCTAGAGAGGCAGGGTGGCAGGGTAGATAGGGAGCCAGCCTCAGGGTGGAGAAAACCTGCAATCAAGTCCTGCCTTTGACATACTCTGGCTGTGTGACCCTAGGCAAGGCACTTAACTTTTCAAGGCCCAGGCAACACTTTAAGATCTAAGTTAGTTTTTACATGTAATTGGAAAAAAATAAAATATTATTTAAAAATAAAATTAAATAGTAGCTCACAAAAAAAAGAAAAGAAAAAAATCTAAGTTGAAAAACAGGTACTGATTTGTCAAGATCAATTAAGTCTCAGGATCTGGTACAAAAAATTTAATGAGAGAAAGCATGGCATAGTGGATTGATTACTGGTTTTGCAGTCAAGGAAACCTGAGTTCAAATTCTGTCTCTAATATGTACTAGTTCTATGACCCCAGGATAAATCATATAACCTCTCTGAGACTCAGTGTTCTTGTTTCTAAAATGGCGATAATATAAGGACTACCTCATAAGGAAGTTGTAAAGTTCAAAGAAGATATTATACAAAGTACTTCACAAATGAAGCATAATGCAATTGTGAGCTATTAGTGTTATCCTATTTAAGTAGCTATCCTTTCCATATATCTATAGCAACCCCACCTGGGATTGCTTCCTTAACTTACAGTAGCATTAGCAGAAGGAAAGATGCTAGCGCATGTTCTAGAGGTAATTCTGTGAGTGGCTATCTACCTGCCACTGTAGCTCACAAACCCCTACCAATGAGTTCCTCCAAACAATCAGCCAGTAGACTCAACTTTTTAGCAAAAATATTTACTCAAATGGCATAGCAAAAGCAGTGGTTACAGAGCATTTCCCCTCAAACCTGGGCACACTTTCCCACAAATACACATAGAACCCAATAAAGCACATGAGTCAGGAGCATCTGTGGCTAAGACAACACACAGTTCTGCAACGGTAGGGGCTCCTTGTCCTTTCTCTTCCAGTAGGATCCACACAAAGCTTGCTACAGGGCACAGTATTTGGTGTCAGTGGTGGAGAAGTCATTCTGCTGTTATCTAAGAGATCTCCTTGATCTTAAACCAGTCCAGCTGTGAACTGACACTTCCAGGCAAAATGCTACAAGCCCCGCTGAACTGCCAGTTCAGCAGAGACCCTGTGGCCTTTGAGGACCCAGTACAACCTATCAGAAGAACAACTCAGAGTAAGACTGGCAAGAGTCACACGGCATTGTAGACAGAGTGCTGGGCTTAGAGTCAGGAAGACCTAAATCCTGTCTCAGTCACTATCTGTGTTACCCAGGACAAGTCACTTACTCTCTGTCTATCTCAATTTCCTCATCTATAAAACAGTGTAATAATAGTTCCTACCTCTCAGGGTTGTTGTGAGGATAAAATGTGATAATATTTTCAAATCGCGTTGTAAACTTTGAAGTACTATGTAAATGCTAGCTATTGATAACACATCTCTAGGCAGATACAAGTTTCCACAAACAGAAGCAATAGATAGGTAGATAGATAGGCAGATGGATGGATGCATGGATGGATGGATGGATAGATAGATAGACAGACGGACGGACAGACAGACAGACAGACAGATAGATAGATAGATAGATAGATAGATAGATAGATAGATAGATAGACAGAGCAAGCAGTTATTAAGTGCTTATCGTGTACCAGGCACAGTGCTAAGCTCTGGGGATAAAAAGGCAAAACATAATCCCTGACCTCAAGGAGCATACATTCTAATGGGACAAGATAACATAAAGGAGTGTTCCAAAAAGGGGTCATGGTCACAGATAGGAAAGGCATGGAGCACTGGACTCCAGTAAGATAAAGTGAAGGGTCACTTTTCAGACCCAAGAGACATGGGCATAGTTGGAAGTCACTGTGAAAAGGAAGTGATGATGGTATCTAGAAAGTGGACAACACATTTTGGACAAAACCAAAAAGTGGTATAGGTGCCCAGACCCTGGAAAGATAAGGTAAAAGCTCACCCATCAGAGCCAAGGACCAAGGGGCAAAGTCAAAGTTTATGATGGGAAGGAGGCAAGAAGATGAGATGCACACACACACACACACACACACACACACACACACACACACACATCTGTATCTTGTAGAGATAAGTTAAGCCCGGGCAGGACTACCTGCGGGGTACTTATCCTCCATGGGACAATTATAGACTGGAGATCCATTACAGGCAGAGCTCAACTCCATCTCTGATTCAATCCTCTCTATGTTGTTTCACCTCTGACATACCATCCTCTTAAAAAAATTATTGATGGATGTCTTTTGCTTTTTTACATCATCATAGCTTTCCCCATTATCCTTCCCTTTTCTCCATCCAGAGAGCCATCCTATATCACAAAGAGTATTTCTAAAGACAAAAAAAGAAAAATATGAGAACAAGAAGAGGGGGAAAATCAGTATAGCCAATCAATATATTGAAAAAGATTGAAAACGTGCAATGTGGAGCACCTGTGGACCCCTACATCCATGAATGGGTAGGTTGGGAGTATCTTCTCATATCTCTTCATTAGAATCATTCTTGAATTTTATAATTTTGCTGCGTTCCCCTTTGAGGTGTGTGTGTGTGTGTGTGTGTGTGTGTGTGTGTGGTTGTTCTTTCCATTTAGATTGTTGTGATCTATGCGAGTATTGCTTTCTTGGCTCTGCTTACTTCACTCTTCGTTAATTCATATAGATCTTCCATGCCTCTTTGATCAATGAGAAGAGTTCTTCATCATAGTCATCATTTCTTATAGCGCAGTAATATCTTGTTACATCCATGTACCACAATTTGTTTAGCCATTCTCCAATCAATGTGCATCTACTTTGTTTCCAATTCTTTATTATGACAAAAAGCGTTGCTATAAATATTTTGATATATGTGGGTTCTTCTTATTAACGGCTTCGTGGAGGTTTAAGTCCAATAATCGAGCCTATGGGTTGAAAGATATAAACATTTTAATCACTTTATTTGTATAATTCTAAATTTCTTTTCAAAATGGTTGTACCAATTCAAAGTTCCACCAACAATTCATTAGTATGCCTATCATTTCACAACCTCTCTAGCATTGAGTATTGCCTTTTTGTGTCATCTTTGCCAATTTTCAGGGTGTGAAGTGAAACTTCAGGATTCTTTTGATTTGCATTTCTCTTATTATTAGTGATTGGAGTATTCTTTTATGTGATTGAGATTACTTTGTATTTCTTCTTTTGAAACCTGTTCATGCCTTTGACCACTCATTAAAAGACTGTTGGTCATATATATTTATTAATTCTTATATATCTTGAATGCCAAACCCTTATCAGAGAAATATGATACAAAGAGTTTTTCCCATTTGACCACTTACCTTCTCAACCTTCATACATTAATTTTGTCTATGCAGAAACTAAGTTATCTATTTTATCTTTTGTAGTTTCCAATATATCTTATTTGCTTAATATATCTCCTATCCACAGGTAATAACAAGTATATGATCTGCTTCTCTTCTAATTATTATATACAATGATCTTTAATATTAAGGTCATATATACATATAGAGTATATTATGAAATAAGGTATTATGAAATAAGGTCTAATATGATCTAAGTCTATTTTCAGCCAGACTGCTTTCCAGTTTTCTCAGTAGTTTTTTTTAATAGGCAGTTCTTTCCTAGGTAATTTATGTTTTCCACTTTATCAAACTCAGGATTATTGAGTTCTATTGCCTCAGGTTCTCCCTTATCTAGTCTATTCCATTGATCTGTCTCTCCATTTTTTAACCAATACTGGATGGGTTTTGATGACTGTTGCTTTATAACATAGTTTAATGTTCTAGACATGCTCTTCCCCTTCATCCCTGTCTGTTTTCATCATTTCCCTCAATACTTTAGATCTTTTATTTTTATGCCTTCCTCTTTAGAAATACAGTTGAATCTCTTGTGGCCTTCTACATGTGTACCTATTCCTGGTTATTACCTTATATTTAACTATCTGCTATTTATTCTGCATATATCCATTCTATCTATACTTTTATATGTACAAAATACAATAGTATCATAGAAAGCAAGCTCCATGAGAGCAAGGAATAGTTCATTTATTTCAAAAGTCTTTGTATCCCCAGAGCTTAGCATAGTGCCAGGCACATAGAAGGTGCTTAATACTTATCAATGGATTACATATAGAGTATGATAGTAATGAGAGCTAGGTAATATCCAAGCCCTGTGGGGTTCATTGAGTTTCACAAAAGGGTCACATCTGTGACATGAAGGACAAACTTTGCTCCATAAACTTTGCTCCATAGCTACACATTGTTTAGCAAACCTATGCTATTAGTCATGAAGAAAGAGTGTGGCTAATTTAATCTATCACTGCAACTGAAAGTCAACTCAAAGGAGTTCTTACTGCATGGTAAGCAAATACATCAGCATCATTTTTATACTAGCTCTTAACTTTTACTGAAATAACTGTTTCTCCCATTTGCTACCCAGGTATCTTGATGAGTACTTGGAGAAATTCATTTCCTCTGCAGAGAAGTACTTCATGGCTGGTCACAATTCAATTTTTTACATCATGGCAGATGACTCCTCCAAGGTGCTTTGGATAGAGGTGGCTCCTCTTCATACAATCAAAGTATTTGGAGTCCAGGGGGCAAAAGGGTGGCAAGACATTAGTATGATGCGCATGAAGATCATTGGGGAGCATATTGTAAATCATATCCAGCATGAAGTTGACTTCCTCTTCTACATGGATGTGGATCAGGTGTTTGAAAATTATTTTGGTGTAGAGACCCTGGGGGAGTCTGTGGCCCAGCTCCATGCTTGGTTTTATAAAAAGGATGTCAATGATTTCAAATATGAAAGACGGCCTTTCTCTACAGCATTCATCCCCTTTAACATGGGAGATTTCTATTACCATGCAGCCATTTTTGGTGGGACACCCCTTCAGGTTTTGAAACTCACCCAAGCTTGTGACAAGGGAATACTTCAGGATAAGAAAAATGGTATTGAGGCTGTGTGGCATGAAGAAAGCCACCTGAACAAGTATTTTTTTCACAACAAACCCACTAAGATATTATCTCCAGAATATTGCTGGGATTATTCATTAAAAGACAATTCTGATATTGATATTGTCAAAATATATCGGCAAAAATTGTTATATGGCCTTATTTAAAGTAATGTACAATTTTTATGAGCCATCTGGGAGGGAGGATTCAACTCTTGAATTTCTGAATTTGAAAGTTTATCATTGTACCCAATAGGTAGGAAAAGTAGTCATTTAAAAATTGTTAACATTTTAAAAAAGAAAAACTAAGAAAAAGCCATTGTCTTCCCAAAAAGCAAACTTTCCAAGCCTTCTCCTTTCGTGATCTTGAACTTTGTCATTTTAATTATGAATAAAGAACTATTCTATAGTAATCAGATAAAGATAAATGGTAATTTTACATCCATTTAGAGAAATGGGAAGATACTTTTGACTTTAAGAAAACAGATAACCATGGGGCAGCAAGGTGACACAATGGTAGATCACTGGCCCTGGAATCAGGAGGACCTGAGTTCAAATCCAGCCTCAGACACTTACCGGCTATGTGACCCTGGGCAAGTCACTTATCTCTGATTGCCAGAAAGAAAGGAAGAAAGAAACAAAGAAAGGCAAACAGACCACCACAGATTAAGGCTCAAAAGAGGTGAATTGAGTTGTCCAAGGTCACACAAGAAACAAGTGGTAGAGCCAAGATTAAATAAACATAGGTCCATTGATTCCAAATCCAGCACTGTTCCACTACACCATACTTAGTCTTTCATTTGTGGCTCAGATTCCCACTTAATAAAAGGGCTGTCATTCAGATACCTAGCTGAGTGATGGAAGAACAGAGAGGTGAGATCCACTCTGGGACTTAGCGTGACTTTAGAAGACTGGTAATGAAACAGGGGATACCCATCAATTGAGTAATGACTGAACAAGGTGTGGTATATGAACATGATGGAATCGCACTTCTAGCTATAGCTATATCACTATCATGCTGTAAGAAATGATGAGCTCGATTTTAGAAAAACATGGATAGACTTGCACAAAATAATGAAGAGTGAAATAAGCAGAACCAAGGAAATGCTGTAAACAGTAACAACCAATATTGTTTTTAAAACAGTTTTGAGTGACTAAGTCCTTTGGACTATTATAAATACCCAAATTAACTGCAAAGGACAGATGAAGGGAGACTCTATCTGCATCCAGAGAAAGTATATCCACATAAATCATCAGCATTCCTATATATCACAAACAAAACCCTGCAAGAAGAAATAGTAAGAGACATCCCATAAAATAACTCTAGACAATATAAAATACCTGGGAGTACACCTGCCAAAACAAACCCAGGAACTATATAAACAAAATTATTTTTAAAAAAACTTTTTATGCAAATAAAATCAGATTTAAATAATTGGAGAAATATTAATTGTTCATGAGTAAGCAGGGCCAATATAGTAAAAATGACAATTTTACATAAACTAATTTATATATTCAATGCCATCTCAATTAAATTACCAAAAAAATTTTTACTGAATTAGAAAAAATGATAAAATTCATTTGGAAGAAAAAAAGGTCAAGAATATCAAAACAACTAATAAAAAATGTAAAGGAAGGAGGTTTAGCAGTAGCAGATCTTAAACTATAGTGTGAAGCAGTAATTACCAAAATTATGTGGTACTAGCTAAGAAACAGAAAGGTATATCAAAGAGACAGAGTACACATGCAATTTACAGAAGCAAATAAATATAGCAATCTTGTATTTGGCAAGTATAAAGACAAGTTTTGAGGATAAGAATTCATTATTTATTAAAAATTATTGGGAAAACTAGAAAACAGTACAGCAGAAATTGAGCACAGACCAATAGCTTACACCATTTACCAAGATAAGGCCAAAATGTATACATGACCTAGATAAAAAGAGAGACAATACAAGAAAATTTTAACAACATGGAACATATTACTTGTCAGACTCATGGATAGGCAAATAATGTATGAATAAACAAGAGACAGAGAGGAGAGTGAGGTGTAAAACGGATAATTTCTATTACATTATATTTTAAAGGTTTTGCATAAATAAGACAAATGTAGCCAAGATCAGAAGGAAAGCAGAATATTGAGGGGTGGGCAGAATTTATACACAATTTCTCAGATAAAGGTCTTGTATCTCAAATGCATAATGAATGTCAAATTTCTAAGAATATGAGTCATTTCCTCACTGATAAATGATCAAAAGATATGAACAGGTAGTTTTCTGATGAAGAAATCAAAATTTATAGTCTGATGAAAAAGTGCTCTAAATCAATATTGATTAGAGAAACGCAAATTAAAACAACTTGAGATACCATTTTATACCTATCAGATTGGCTAAAATTTAGATTGAAGGGGAAAATAACAAATGTTGGAGGGGATGTGGAAAAATTGGGATACCAGTTTACTGTTGGTGGAACTGTGAACTGATCCAACCATTTTGGAGAGCAATCTGGAATTATGTCCAAAGAGTTATTAAACTGTCTATACTGGTTCCCTGGGGCGGAGCCAAGATGGCAGCTGGAAAGCAGGCACTAGCATGAGCTCCCTACAAAGTCCCTCCAAAAACCTATAAAAAATGGCTCTGAACCAATTCCAGAACTGCAGAAACCACAAAATAGCAGAGGGAAGCAGGGCTCCAGCCCAGGACAGCCTGGATGGTCTCTGGGTGAGGTCTATCCCACACAGAGCTGGGAGCGGAGCGGAGCAGAGCCCAGTGTGGGCGGGGCATGGACCAACCAGACCAGGAGCTGGGCGGAGTGTGCCCTAGTGCCCTGAATCAGTGAGCTGCAGCAGTTACCAGACTTCTCAACCCACAAACACCAAAGACAACAGAGAAGGTTAGTGGGAAAAGCTGGGGGAATGGAAGGAGTTTGTGGTTCAGCTACCGCCCCGGGGGCAGCGAAGGTGGGGCAGCTACAGAACTACAGCTGCATTTGCTTCTGGCCCCAGGCCCACCTGGTGGGAGGAATTAAGTGGCAGATCAGAGCAGGAGTGAAGAGCCTGCTGAAGATCTAAGTCCAGTCCAGGTTGGGGGTTCTTGGGGAAGGAGGAGTGCTGGTGTGGCAGAGCTGGCACATCCCCCCAAGTTTGGAACATAGTTCTCTTTACTCTATAAGCAGTTATACCCCGCTGAAAAACTCAAGGGTCAAGTTAGTTGGCTGGGAATATGGCCAGGCAGTGAAAACGCACCCAGATTCAGTCTCAGACTTTGCATTCTTTCTTTGGTGACAAAGAAGACCAAAACAAACAGACAGAAGAAGTCAACAAAGTCAAAGAGCTTACAACAAAAGCCTCCAAGAAAAACATGAACTGGTCTCAGGCCATGAAAGAGCTCAAAAAGGATTTGGAAAAGCAAGTTAGAGAAGTAGAGGAAAAATTGGGAAGAGAAATGAGAAGGATGCAAGAAAACCATGAAAAACAAGTCAATGACTTGCTAAAGGAGACCCAAAAAAATACTAAAAAATATACTGAAGAAAACAACACCTTAAAAAATAGACTAACTCAAATGGCAAAAGAGCTCCAAAAAGCCAATGAGGAGAAGAATGCCTTGAAAGGCAGAATTACCCAAATGGAAAAGGAGGTCCAAAAGACCCCTGAAGAAAATACTACCTTAAAAATTAGATTGGAGCAAGTGGAAGCTAGTGACTTCATGAGAAATCAAGATATTATAAAATAGAACCAAAGGAATGAAAAAATGGAAGACAATGTGAAATATCTCATTGGAAAAACCGCTGACCTGGAAAATAGATCCAGGAGAGAGAATTTAAAAATTATTGGACTACCTGAAAGCCATGATCAAAAAAAGAACCTAGATATCATCTTTCAAGAAATTATCAAGGAGAACTGTCCTGATATTCTAGGGCCACAGGGCAAAATAGAAATTGAAAGAATCCATTGATCACCTCCTCAAATAGATCCCAAAAAGAAATCTCCTAGGAATATTCCAGAGCTCCCAGATCAAGGAGAAAATATTGCAAGCAGCCAGAAAGAAACAATTTGAGTATTGTGGAAACATAATCAGAATAACTCAAGATCTAGCAGCTTCTACATTAAGAGATCGAAGGGCTCGGAATACAATATTCTGGAGGTCAATGGAGCTAGGATTAAAACCAAGAATCACCTACCCAGCAAAACTGAGTATCATGATCCAAGGCAAAATATGGACTTTCAATAAAATAGAGGACTTTCAAGCTTTCTCAGTGAAAAGACCAGAGCTGATGGAAAATTTGACTTTCAAACACAAGAATCAAGAGAAGCATGAAAAGGTAATCAAGAAAAAGAACAAGTAAAAGAAATTGCAAGGGACTTACTAAAGTTGAACTGTTTTGTTTACATTCCTACATAGAAAGATGATGTGTATGATTCATGAGACCTCAGTATTAGGGTAGCTGAAGGGAATATGCATATATATATATGTATATCTTTATGTATATATATGTATATGTGAGTGTATGTGTATGTATATATGTATGTGTGTGTGTGTGTATGTATATATATATATATATAGAGAGAGAGAGAGAGAGAGAGAGAGAGAGCACAGGGTGAGTTGAAGATGAAAGGAATATATCTAAAAGAAATAAAATCAAATTAAGGGATGAGAGAGGAATATATTGAGAGAGGGAGATAGGGAGAGATAGAATGGGGTTAATTATCTCGCATAAAAGTGGCAAGAAAAAGCAGTTCTGTAGGAAGAGAAGAGAAGGCAGGTGAGGGAGAATGAGTGAATCTTGCTCTCATCAGATTTGACCTGAGGAGGGAATACCATACATACTCAATTGGGTATCTTACCCCACAGGAAAAAAGGAGGAAGAAGATTAAAAAAGGGGGGGGGATGATAGAAGGGAGGGCAGATGGGGGTGGAGGCAATCAAAAACAAACACTTTTGAAAGGGGACAGGGTCAAGGGAGAAAACTGGATAAAGGGGGATAGGTTAGGAAGGAGCGAAATATAGTCAGTCTTTCACAACATGAGTATTGTGGAAGGGTTATAGGTAATGATACGAATGTGGCCTATGTTGAATTGCTTGACTTCTTACGGAGGATGGGTGGGAAGGGAAGAGGGGAGAGAATTTGGAGCTCAAAGTTTTAAAAACAGATGTTCAGAAACAAAAAAAAATAGTTTTTGCATGCAACTAGAAAATAAGATACACAGGCAATGGGGCGTAGAAATTTATCTTGCCCTACAAGAAAGGAAGGGAAAAGGGAATGGGAGGGGAGTGGGGTGACAGAAGGGAGGGCTGACTGGGGAACAGGGCAACCAGAATATATGCCACCTTGGAGTGGGGGGGAGGGTAGAAATGGGGAGAAATTTTGTAATTCAAACTCTTGTGAAAATCAATGCTGAAAACTAAATATATTAAATTAAAAAAAAGAAACTGAAAAAAAATTTGTTCCATGAAGGAAAAAAAAAAAAAACAACTGTCTATACCTTCTGACCCAGCAATATGATTATTAGGTCTATTTCCAAAGATGACTGGGGAAAAAGGAAAAGAACCTATATATTTCTAAAATATTTATAGCAGCTCTTTTTGAGGTGGCAAAGAACTGGAAATTAAGGGGATGCCCATCAATTGGGAAGTGACTGAACCAGTCGTGGTATATGATCATGATGGAATACTACTGTGCTATAAGAAGTGATGAGCTCATTGACTTTTAGAAAAACATGGATAGACTTGCACAAAGTAACAAAGAATGAAATGAGCAGAACCAAGAGAGCATTGTATACAGTAACAGCCATATTGTTTTAAGAAGAAATTTGAGTGACTAAGTCATTTTGACTATTATAAATACTCAAACTAACTACAAAGTGCATATGAAGGAAAATGCTATCTGTATCCAGGGAAAGAAATGATAAAAAAAAGTTTATTTAGAACAGTTTTACATATATATATATATATATATGTATGTATATTTGTGTCTAATGGTAGCAGTCTCTAGAGTGTGTGTGTGATGGGGGTGATGGAAGAAAAAAAGGGGAAAAAGAAATTTATATAATAGCTCTATTACATATTTATAAGAAATAGCAAGTTGTATGTAATAGATTTGCAATTCCCTGTGCAATCATCTTTTTTTATTCTACTATGTTATGGAAATGCTTGTTTTATTTCATAAATTAAAAATAAAATAAATTTTAAAATTTTAAAAAGAAATGTAATGGAGTAATGTTGTTCTATTATATGTATATGTCTGTGTATTTGTGTGTGTGAGAGAGAGAGAGAGAAAAAGAGAGTCAGAGAAAACTGGAAAGACTTTATGAACTGATGCAGAGTGAAATGATCAGCAACAAAACAATTCATACAATATTGTAAAGGAAAGCAACTTTGAAAGACTTAAGAATTCTGATCAAAGCAATGACCAATCATGACTCCAAAAGACAAATGAGGAATCATGTTTTTGACAGGGAGGTGATGAAAAAGATGTACAGAACAAGATATACATTTTTTAGAACAGCCAATGTGTGGATTTGTTTTTCCTGACTATGCTTATTTGTTACAGGGGAGAAGTTTATTTATTTATTTGTTCATTCATCAGTGTATTTATTTATTTGTTCACCTACCCATTTATTTATTTGTATTTATTTACGTCTTTATTTATTAATTATTCAGGTGCTTATTTGTTTGTTTTGATAGGGTTGGGGAAAAAACTAGTGATGCCCAAAAAAGAAGGGAAAAAAAGACCTTCAAGCAATGTTTTTAAAGTACATAAATAGTATATGTAAAGAAATTCAGAAGGAAATACAGACTAGCAGGGCCCTATCGTTACTACTGTGTTGAATGAAAATGAACTTTAAAAAAATAAGCTGTACATAAGAGACTCTACCAGGGGTGGGGAGCCTGCATCTAGGTTTTATTGGCAACTCTCTTTTTCTATTTATCTTTGTACATGGAAATGTCCACATTTGGTGATGTTTATAAAAAACACTTTTAAGGGAAAGTTTCTGCTTGAAGGTTGTTAGTGGTTAGGGATAGAGCTGATAGGGGAAAAATTAACATCAATAAAACATTGAAAATTATACAGAAGGCAAAAAAATATTTAGAAGGTTCACAAACAGAAAAAATGATGTCACTATATTGCTAGTATGCACTTTCTAAAAATCCAAACTATATATAGTAGAAGTCCATAGTTTCATATACAGTCTTCTGCGTTTTTCTGGGCATATTAATGTAGCTGTGATTTTGATGATTGTCAAGTTCATAATATAAAAGAAAAATTAAAACAAAACAAAACAACAGTGGTGAGTCTTTTCAGTTTGGAGTTTTCAATTGACTCACAAGATATGGGTTCCTTTCTTGGTTCCCCAGGATTTCTTCATTTTACTCATCTAGAAGTGCCAATGCTTATCCCTCCTCCTTTGATCCCATTGAGGTCAATAATATTTACTGTATTGTGGTAAATACCTTAACAGACAGGAAGCACTCATATTTATAGCCAGAAACCCTTCCTTCTACAGTGGAAAATGGATTGAATAAGCAAGAACATTCAGTATTCAGAATGAGCAAGACATAGGGAATAGCATAGGAGACGGCTTTTAAAGATGTTGTGTCTTGGTATTTTTCCACTATTCTGTTTCATCAAAATGCTTTTTTTTAAAGCCTCCTTATCCAATAATAAGATCGATTTGTAAATGGTAGTTTCAAATACATGAATTCATTTGACCTTCGCAACAATTCCATGAGCGTTTAGCAGAACAGGTATTATTCATCTTATAGATGAGGGAAATGAGGCTGAGAGAGAGTGACTTGCTCAAGGTTGCAGGGCTAATTAGTGATAATTAGATATAGATATAGAATGGATATAGAAACTACATAGAAACTATGGAAAAGAACTACTACACAAAAGAATCTCACTTTCTGACCATGAGCCTTTCTTTGGTTACCTGCATAATAAAATTATTCTAGCCCTCTTGCCAGAACTCCTAATATCCTCATTTCATCAGCCCATTTTCTTCCCAAGAGGCATTGGGGAGGCTGATGTTTAAGGGGGTGGTAGGGCTATTTGGAGGGTTGAAAGGCTACTGATACAGAGATAGTGCCATTTTTGAAGGGGCATAGACAGAGAGATACAGTCACAATGGTCTCCTTGCTACTGGCAGCACTGGCCCACGGAACCTTGAAGCAACAACCTTTTCCATTGAAAGTGACACTTCAAGAACAGGTGGGTGCTTGGGCCATCAAGGTGAATAGACCAAAATGGCCATAGTGGGAGTGAAAGAAGACTGAAAGAAGTTGCCAGAGGAGAAGCTAACAATTGTTGGACCTGGGATAGAATATGGAAGGGGGTTTCTTTTTTTAAAATAATATTTTAACTTTTCCCTGCACTTACATGTGAAAACAATTTTTAATATTTGTGGGTTTTTTAAGCTTTGAGTTCCATATTCTATCCTTCCTTTTCTTCTCTCCCCCCTCCCTGACAAGATAAGCAATCTGATATAGGTTATACATGTACAATCACGTAAAACATATTTCCATGTTAGTCATTTTGTGAAAGAAAACTCAAACCAAAAGAAAAAGGCAAAAAAGTGAAAAAATAGTATGCTTTAGTCTGTATTCAATGACCATCAGTTCTTTTCTGGAAGCAGATAGCATTTTTCATCAGGAGTCTTTTGAGATTGTCTTGAATCATTGTGTTGCTGAGAATAGCTATCATTCATAGTTGTTCATTGCACAATAATGCTTGCTGTTACTTTATACAATGTTCTCTCCTGGTTCTGCTCATTCACTCTGCATCACTTCATGTAAGTCTTTTCAGGTTTCTTTTTTACATAACCTGCTCGTTATTTCTTATAGCACAATAATATCCCATTACAATCATATAACACAACTTGTTCAGCCATTCCCCAATTGATGGACATCCCCTCAATTTCAAATTTTTTCAACCACAAAAAGAGCTGCTATAAGGTTTTGTTTTTTTTGTACAAATAGGTCCTTTTCCCTTTTTTTCCCTCTCTTTGGGATGCAGATCTAGTGGTGGTATTGCTGGATCAAAGGGTATGCACAATTTTATAGCCCTTTTGGCATAGTGGAAAGAGATTTCTGAACTTTAAGATGCCCAATCAATTATAATTTTAGACCATCTCTCTTTATATATTGGGCTATTCAACTAGGAGCCGTGATGTTTAAGACTACCTAATGATTTCCTATGATCCTGTGATCCAGACATTGGATAGGAAGGACACATTGGGTTGGGAAACGAATGCCAACATGAATGGGATTTTTCCCTGCCCTGGAATGGTGGAGCAATTTGGGCCATTAGACTGAGTAGAATGTTACATTTGTTTTATATTTTATTATGCTTATATTGAATCGAATTACATTGTTGCTTAACCATGACTGTGACCTTGGGTCTCGAAGGCAGCGGAACTAACAGCAAGGTCTGGGAAAGGAAAAGGGTGTGGACAAGTAGGTGGGAGCTAAACCAAAGACTAAGTGATACTCCTAGAAAAGCCTAGGGCCAAGCAGTGATGTAGCAGTGGGGGAGGGGTTTGGGTGGTTGACTGTCTCATGTCCCTGGGGATCCTGATTATTCACAAGACCCAGGTTCTAATATTGCATGCGCATGCTCACCTGGGGTTGTTCCTTTAGCATCAAAAGTTAATATGGATATCAGCCTGGCAGTCTTGACACTTCTGCTGACTCTTGTCTGCTTTGTACCCCTTTATACCACCAAACCTATGTGGGAAGTCATTTAACTTCTTGTTTACTTAGCTGCAAAGAAGGGAATAGTTATTCATGTACTACCTACCTTTCAGGGTAGGTGTCAGGAGATTGTTTGACAAACGTTAAAGTGCTATAGTAAGTTGAGATATTTTTAGGCAGCTAGGCGACACAGTAGATAGAGCACTGGCCCTGTGGTCAGGAAAACCTAAGTTCTAATCTAGCCTCAATACCTACTAGCTGTGTAACCCTGGGCAAGTCACTTAACTTCTGTCTGCTTCAGTTTCCTCAGATGCAGAATAGAGGTAATAGCAGCACCTACATCATGGGGTTGTTGGGAGGACCAAATGAGATATTTGTAAAGTGCTTAACACAGTACTTGGCACATTTGTTGTTGTTGTTCAGTGGTTTCAGTCCTGTCCAATTCTTTGTGACTCCATTTGGGGTTTTCTTGGCAAACTGGCACATAGTAGGTCTTTAATAAATGCTGGTTTCCTTCCCTATTTTCATTGCCAAAATAGTTTCTCTAATGCATAACTTTGATTACATGAGCATTCACACACACACACACACACACACACACACACACACACACTTCCTCTAAAGCTTTCAGTGTTTCCTCACTCTAGGCACTAACTGCCTAGTATGGCATTCAAAACATTCCATGATCTGGTTACAACCATCCATTCTAAGCTTGTCTCCAACTACTCCCTTTCCATTGGATTGTTGTGAGCATCTCCTGTGTTTTTGTGCACTGGCTCTTTGTTTGTGTCCCGTGTTCCCCACATTGTTGAGAGGATCAAAACGAGATATTGTATTAAAAGTGCTTTGCAAACTCTAAAGTGTTAAATAAATGTTATTATTATTAATAAATCCTACTCATTTTTCAAAACCTAGTTCAAATACTTCCTCAATAAAGTCTTCCCTGACTAGCTCAACCCAAACTGACTGCCCTTCTGCATAAGACCTAGAATAACTTATCTGCACTTATCTTAGCAATTATCTTATGCTGCCTTAGGTATGTGACTATATGCAATTAGTTATAGTGAACCATACAGAAGCACAATACTGTTATCTATTATTAGTAATACATACTATAATCATTATCACCATAATGCCTCTTTTTAAGAGCACTGTGTTTACAAAATTCTTTCCTCCTAAAAACCTTACAAAGTTGGTGGCATTATGACCATTTTGCGGAAAAGGGAACTGAGGCTTGGAAAGATGAACTAATTTGTTCAGGATCACACAGATAGTGTTAGGGTCACTCTCTAAGCCGAGTTCCTGACTAACTCTCTAGCTTCCTTTCTTTCCTCAACTAGATTGCAGATTCTTGAGAACAAGAACTCTTTCTTGCCCTTTTTTTTTGTTATCCAAAGGATCTAATGACTTTTTTTTGCACATGATAGGCCTTCAATATGTATTGACTGGGGTGGCAGAGAAGAAGAGAAAGTCCAGCAAGCCTGAATCCCAGGGATACAACCTACTGCTGCAACTTTTCCATCGGCCTGCATGATTGCAGTGCGGAATCACCCAGAAAAATGCCAATTGAGAGGTAGCATGGCATGATAGATAGGGCACTGGATTTATCAGTTCAGAAGTACTGAGTTCAGATCCAGCCTTCTATACTTCCTGTGATACTAATTTAGTCAACTTCTCTGAGTTTCAGTTTTGTTTTTTATAAAACTGGGGATAATAATAGTACCTACCTAAAGGGTCATTAGAGGAACAAATAAGACAATGTGTGTAAAGCCCACTGCAAATCTTCAATTGTCACATAATTGTACTATTATGATTATTAGTAATATCATTAGGCTGAACATAGTAGACTCTTCCCTTCTGAGACTGTCGGGTTCAGGGAAGGGGTGGAGGTATCCTCATTTCATCACAATGTGTGTTAAGTGAATCCTCAGGAGTCTCATTGATGCTCTTCTGACAGGAGAATATTCTGGTCTGAGAGCCAAGATACCTATAAGTGTGATTCTGGATCTTCCATATTATCACTTCAGCCATCATTTGCTATTTTCTTTGGGCCATGACATTCAATGTTCTTCAAATAAGCTTATCACAGGAAACTCGTTGCCCCAGAACAGAAGTACGTCACTAGAACAATTAACTCCTTTGGGAAAAAAAAGCAGGTGCTCCATGTCTTTCATTTTGCCTTTAAATAATCTATATATCTTCCATGGGCCATTCAATAACTACTTTCCCGGCCTTGGAAAATTCTTTCCAGGGTCTGACATCCTTCTTTTATATTATGACTCTCCCAACAAATCATCTCTGTTCTGATAATTTTCTGAAGCCCTAGCTTATTATCTCCACTTAACCTCCATGAAACATTATTCACTTCAAGCCAATGATGTGCATCTTCTAAAAGGATAAGGCTTTCTAATCTACAGCATTCCATTTTAGGTGTCAACAGTAGAAATTTACTGATATAATGAGACAGCCAAGCAGATAGGGAAATATTCTTGTAGAATAGACATCCTCACAGAGATCCATCTAATTCTAGAGATATTTACTATACACAAAATACTCAATTATTGATACAACAAAATAAAGGGAATTAAAGGGACTGTATTCCACATAGGAGAAGAATTATAATCCATCCTTGCTCATTATTTTCCTTGTGATATCCAGCATTCTGGCTTGTTGAGTTCATTTTTCCAGGCATACTCAAGGTTTCTTATTGTTGTTGTTTTCAGATTGGTTAGAGCAGGAATCCTGTGTGATGGTTTATTTGTCTAGTTATCTGGCTTGCTATAGGAATCTAAATGTTGCTTGATCCTTGTATGTGAATTTCCACAGTCGGCCTGGGGTTTGAGGGCACAAATCATAATTCTGGGGCCGAATGTCGGTAAGCCACACGCTAGCCAGGCATATTAGTAAGACTTTTCAGTTCAGAGATATTTTAGCTGTGCTCTTGGGTTTCTACTAGATCCACATGCTTCCTTGTGTTTGTATTGCTTGTACTTGCTGGTGTGAGCTGCAAGAGGCAACAATTAATTTTATTTAAACTTTGTATTGAAGGTGCCTTATGTTTTGCTATTTGATACTATCAGATCCCCATGGCAAAAGAAGATGAGGAAAAGACAGCTTTTCATCCACCTAATAGAATTCTGTCAACTACAGCACGTGTCCTCAAGAGATTTCTGGGGTCCTTGTCACTTTTCAGCTGTTGGTCAGTAGCGTGATTTGTTCTTGGAGATATTAGTGTATCTCACCAGATTTGGAAAGATTTTAGTCAAGCAGAAACATGGCTGAAAGTGTGAAATCAACTAGAAGCCACTGGTCTAAAGCCATCATTTTAGAAGGGCCAGGTGTACAGAGCATCTATTAAGTACATAGATTGCGTAGTGTCTCAATAAATAGTAGTGACCCCTATGTCTTTTGAGCATGAACATTTACGATTCCATGGCTGCTACCAGAAATTCATGAAGAAATATGCTGTAATTTCTAAGCCTAACAGTGATCTATCTCACTTTTCAGCATATGGACAAGGGTAGCTTGCTAGGTAGCAGGGCACAGGACGTGGAATCAAGAAGATCTGAATTCAAATCATGCCTCAGACACTTAACTAGCTATATGACTCTGGGCAAGCCACTTAGTTTCTCTCAGCTTCTGTTTCCTCATCCACAAAATAGGGATAATAAGAGTACCTACTTCACAGAGTTGTTGTGGGATCAAATGAGGTGATTTATTAAATATATATGTATACATATATATTACTCTGCAGACCTTAAAGCATCATATAAATGCTAGCTATTGTTATTAATAATAATTACAGGAAACAGAAGAACAAAAAGAAACAATCTGACATCCATCCTCTGACACCCTTTGGAGATCACTGGGGCAAGTAACATAAGATCTCCAAGATCTTGGTCAGCTGCCTTACATGTGCAGCAGATCCAAATAAATCCTTTGTGTTACCCACTAATGCCAACCAATAGCACCTAGTAATATTTTTATAAAAGGGTCTGATAGCTACCAGAGACCTCTCGCATTACCAGCAGAGGATTTGCTGCCAATGATTCTCATCCCATCCACAAATTCAAGTTTTGAACTTTGAAGCAGACTGTCACTGATGCATTTGGACACTGTGTATGTTGAGCTTGATTTTAAGTTTGGAAGGACAGCAAGATGCGCGTGCATTTTCTAAGTTGCACGCTATCAACTAGAGATGGGCAGTGGCACTAGGCAGCTACAAAAGAAGCATGTGTTAGTGGATAGGGAGTGCAGATGCAGTACTCTATCCTGTAATGCCCTGTATGTCCAAAACCATAGTGATAACAAGGGATGGGATAAGGACAATCTGTGATACACAGGGAGATAAGCCACTGGCAAAATCTGACTGACATAACAAAACCTGTGAAGGTGAAGCTGAGAGCCTGAAATTCCCACCAGAGAGTTTGCCCTGAGTGGATGTACATTTTTTACCAATTCTCCTTTCCCATTCATCCAAGGATGACTGGTGACAGGATCACCTACATCGGAGCTGTCCAAAATACAGCCTGTGGGATGCATGCAGGATGCCCAGTGCGATTTTATGGGGCCTGCCTGTGGGTTTAATTTTCATGAGCGAAAAAATAAAATAGTAATTTGCATGGAATGTGTATCAGATTTTTCAATTCCATCACTAATGAATAATCTCATTGATGTTAATTTTCTTTGGTGTTTTTAAGCAGTATTACGGACGGAACATATCGCACAGAATTTTCAATTGATCTGTGGGATGCGTTCTGTCTGTACAATGCAGACTAGTCAGTATGCACCTACCTTTATGCTGTTGTGTTGT
Organism: Trichosurus vulpecula; assembly: GCF_011100635.1. Classification (NCBI taxonomy): domain Eukaryota; kingdom Metazoa; phylum Chordata; class Mammalia; order Diprotodontia; family Phalangeridae; genus Trichosurus; species Trichosurus vulpecula. Next base: position 124,215,143 of record NC_050575.1, on the reverse strand, counting down.
CACTTTGTTGTTTTGTGTTTGCTTTTGTACTTTGCACCCTCGCTTGTCATATTGATGATGTGTGTTCCCCCACTTTCTATTAGTGTACTGTATTTTTTATTCTGGGTGTGGCCCTCGAATAATTATTTTATTTTAATGTGTCCCTAAGATAACCTAAGGTTGGACAGCCCTGACCTACATCATGAAAGACTATGAGAAAGGGATCCAGACCAAGAAATGGGAGAGTGGGCCTCAGGGACAAAACTTTTATTTCTCAAAGGGCACCCTGCTATTGTTAGGAGAGAAAGGGAGGAAGTTATACAACAGACCTATTATTGGGCCTATTATTAATATTGTTATTCAGTCATGTCTTACTCTCCATTTGGGGTTTTCTTGGCAAAGTTACTGGAGTGGTTTGCCATTTCCTTCTCCAACTCATTTTACAAAAGAGGACACTGAGGCAAACAGGGTTAAGTGACTTACACAGGGTGATACAGCTAGTAAGCATCAGGCTGGATTTGAACTCATGAAGATGACTTTTCCTAATTCAAAGGCCAGTGTTCCATCCACTGTGCCACTGAGCTTCCCCGTGATTAATATTAGGTCTATTATTAATATTCTTAGCTATATCAGTATTGCAGTGGATATATTGCGGGGCCTGGAGTCAGAAAGACCTGAGTTCAAATCCAATCTAAGACAGACATTTATTATCTATGTGACCCTTGGCAAGTCACTTAACCTTATTTGCCTCAGTTTCCTCCCCTGTAAATTGAGCTAGAGCAGGAAATAGCCGATTCTAGTATCTTTGCCAAGAAAACTCCAAATGGGGTCACAAAACATCAGACATGGCTGAAAGACTGAACAACAAGAAAAACTATATTAGATCCAACAAAAGGTACAAGAGATGCTGCCTAAAGCCTTGTGCATAGCCATGAAAGTGCTACGGGATCATTTGGGACATCTGGGTCAAGAAAGAACTACAAGATGGAAAAAGATATGAGAAGTGCGAGGCCTGTGCTTGATTACATAGTAAAGTGCTACTGATTAGGACTTCTCATTTGGGGATTACAAGTACCAGCGACCTTTGGAGCATATGTGTATAGATATTCTCACTAGAAAGAGATAGGAAGGGATTAAGCAAAATGCTGGTGGTGACAGATCATTTCATAATGTGCAGGCATTCTTAAAAAAGGAACCAGAAAACTTCTGTGATTGCCAAGGTATGATAGAAGAAGTTGAGTTGGCTGATGACCCTCCATAACATAAGAAAAGAACGTTCGATATGAGCATGTGCTGACTTGACAAGAAATATTCTAGTCAAGGGTTTGAGAATTGAGGTTGTGGTGAGGTTTGGTTCAGACATGTGATTTTGTGAGTGTAGGGAAGTTCCTGGCAAGGTAAATTCCATCTACCAATGCAGATCAGAAAGAGTCTCTAAGAATTGGTTAGTGTATGAAGGGGTTAAGTGGATTGTCCAGGATCACCTGGTCAGCATCAGAGATGTTGTTTGTCTCTTGTTCTTGAAGAGGACCAATGACGTCAGAAGGGTGATGTCTTGACTTGCACATGATTTGGACTTAAGTGAGGCAGAGTTATGCAAAGTCATCAGCTTTACTCCCTCCTCCAGAGTCCAGTGGCAAGACATAGGTTAGGACAACTGGCAATGGGTCTAGATGCAGTGGCCCTGGCCTTTTTAAGATAAAATTTTTCCCATGTCTCAGTTTGTCTGAGGCCAATACCCATTCAGTAATTAAAGGCTAGGTAAGAATTGAGGCAAAAGATGGCCTAGTTTGCCTTCACAGAAGAATCAGTCTGGGAGAAGACCCTCAGAACTTCTGGCCAGAACAGAAACAATTGCTGCTTACACACTCTGAGCCAACAAAACCCAAACAATGAACAAGTGAGGCTTAGGCTGGAATCTATTATTAGCCAATCAGTGAGAGCCAGAGTGATTTGGGTTAAAAGGCATAGTCAGGTAGCTCCATTTGAATCCCAATGGGCTTTATCAAAGCCTGGTTTTTCAGAACTATATTTCAAGAAATCATAAATGAAAAGTACATGAGACAAAAGAGTTAATTGTCCCTGTTTTAAAAAAAACAATGATAGAATAAATAAATAGGGAAGAAAAATAAATTGAGCCCCCAAACCCCAAGATATCTTGCAAAGTATAAGTGATCAAAACTTACATTCCTTGGAGAGAGCATCTATATATAAAGTTATGACTCCCCATGTGGACAGATGGAGAAGAGAAGGGGGAGGAGGGTGGGAAAGGGAAAGGGAAGAAGGAGGACAAGGAGGAGGAGGAGAAGGAAGAGGAGGAGGAGAAGGAAGAAGAGGAGGAGGAAGAGGAGGAAGAGAAAGAAGGAGGAGGAGGAGGAGGAGGAAATAACAGCATTGCCCAATTGGAACTGGTTGCTTGAGTGGTGGTGGTTGGGGCGGGGGTGGGGAGTGGGGGGGGAGGGGGGGTGAAGCAACTACTACTCACAGATTTGGATAGAGTACAGAGGGGTTAAATGGATTATCCAGGGTCACCTGGCCAATGTGTATCAGAGATGGGTATCTTCCCAAGTCAAGGCCAACTCTCTATCCACTCTCCCATGCTGACTCTCAAGAATTAACTTTTGCCTTACCTGAAATGAGCTGCAGAAACTCCACAGAATGTTCATTCAGTGTTCATAAATGACTGCTTAGGAAGCGGGGAGGCAGGTTTCGCCATATTTCATCTTGAGTTCCTTTACTTTCTCTCTTTTTCCTTTCCAGAGAAGAAATATGTTCTTGTTGTTCATGAGAACAGATCCCAAAATCTGAAATAGTTTTAGCAAGAAATGTATTAGGTCATTTGGCAAAGAAAGGCAAGCCAGAGAGGAGGTGTGGCTCCCTCTCCCTAGGCTCTGAAAAGTTTACATTACATAGGATTTAGACAAGAATGACTGCACAGAAACCATACACAGTTAAGCAACTTCCCCAAGAGGACGGCTTGAAAGCAAGGTAGATCCAGATAGATATGAAAAGCAGTTAACATGCAATAAAATTTGGGCAAAGCCAAAACAAAAGGGAACCCAAAACACAAGCTTGGGTGGACCCAAAACAAGAATACTTTGGGTGTATCTATGACCCAGGAGAATCCAAAATACTTTGTAGACATCTCCAACATTCCTAGAGAGTTACAGAGGTCAGGTGAACTTCTGGATACAGACAACCTTTAATTACATAGGGTTGAATTTAAACAGTATAATAATTTTCCCAAATAAAATTATAAATCATTTTTCCTACATTCTTCAAAGAAAAAAAGATTTTATTTCTGGTACTGATTTTACTAACTACATTGTTAATCATTAGTGAATATTCTTACAAATAACTGAGAAACAATGATAAATCCAAGCATTTTTACCTCTGATGGCTGATTTTAAAAAGATATTATATAGGCTTAAAGAAATTTATAGACATACACATTAATTTCCTGGTGTGGGGAGGAGAACTAAACCTGTGATTTTACTAGTACAAGAAACTCTTGGCAAGGAAACTTCTTTTATCCTTCCTCAGACGTTTACTAGCTCTGGAATTCTGGGCAAGTCATTCAACATCCCTGTTTCTTATTTTCATCAGCTGTGAAATGAGGGCTTGGATTCCATGGCCTCTGAGGTTCCTTCCAGTTCTAAATCTGTGATAATGCAGGTCTGTGCCTGCTCTACAACTTACAGTCTTAGTTGCCTGGGAAAATGAGACATTCAGCAACTTCCCCAGAGTGTCAGATGTGGGAATTAAATCAAGATCTTGCTGATGATTCTGTGGTTGGCGTGTGTGTGTGTGTGTGTGTGTGTGTGTGTGTGTGCACGTGTGCATGTGTGCGCCTGTCTGTCTCTGTCTCTCTGTCTCTGTCTGTCTGTCTGTCTCTGTCTCTGTCTGTCTCTCTTTCTGTCTGTCTGTCTGTCTCTCTCTCTCTCTCTCTGTCTCTCTCTCTCTGTGTCTCTCTGTCTCTCACTGTCTGTCTCTCACTCTGTCTCTGTGTATCTCTGTCTGTGTGTCTGTCTCTCTCTGTCTCTCTGTCTCTTTCTGTCTCTCTGTCTCTGTATGTGTGTGTCTCTGTCTCTCTGCCTCTCTCCCTGTGTCTATCTGTCTCTTTTTGTGTCTCTCTCTGTCTGTCTCCCATGTCTCTCTCTGTCTCTCATGGACGATAAAATGAGGAATTACCTCGTGCTTGGGCCCCAGCCCCACTTTTGTCCCCAACTTGAACGAAACTGAAAGTAACATTCCATAACAGTACATATGACTTGAAAATTAAGTGGCAATTATTTTAAAAAAAAGTTTTCCCCTTCTCCTTGTATCTCCGTCTCTTTACCTTTTTTTGTAAACATATTTATGTGGCTGGGAAAAGCTACCATATTAAGGCAGACACCATCTCCTGTGAGAATCTGCCTCAAGGCTCTACTCAAAAGTTTTGCTTTCCACAAGTGCTTGTTGCTGTGAGTCCCAAGTTCCAAAGATGCCGGTTGCATTTATTTTTTTGCTTGTGCCTCAAAAGAGTGTGGGAAAATTATCTAGATTTAGAGCTAAAAAGGACTTCAGAAAATATCTCGTTCAATCCCCTCATTTTACAACAGTGAGTTGAGCCCAGTGGGTAGAGCACTGGATGGAGAGTCAGGAAAACCTGAGTTTGAATCCTACGTCAGACACTTACCAGCTTTGTGACTGGCCAGATCTCTTCTCTATCCTTCAGTTTCCTCATCTATAAAAAGAGGAAGCTGGACTAAATAACCTGTAAGGTCCCTTCTAGCTCTAAATATAAGATCCTATAATTTTCTGCATGAAAAAAAATGGAAGCCGAAAGAGATGGAAGAATTTGCTCAACACCACATGCCTCCTAAGTGGCAAAGCCTGTGCTTGCTTGACATCAGCTCCTGTGACTCCAAAGCCTTTGTTCCTTCCATCACACCACAATCATGGACAACCAAGAAACAAGACCAAGTCAAAGCCTTCTCAAATCAAAGTCTTGTAAAAGTCAAGATTTTTAAGGGACTTGGAAAAGGACCTTTCCTTTGCGTTTATGTTTTTTGGTTGTTTTATTTTGTTTTGTTTTATTTAGGTCTACATTTAGTTTAAACTCAGCTGTGTGGTAGAGGTATGACTATGGTACTTGAGAGTATATGACCATATACTAGGCACTTAATTAAAGTTTATTGACTGATTGATTACATCTATGGTGGTGCCAGTCTTCCATTTACCTCTCAGTGTAAGTGACAGCATCCCAAACCACATTCTCCAAGAATGCATTTAGTAACCCTCCTCCCACCAAGGTCTGCTCAAAGTTCTAACCTGAAATAGACATATCATTGCCATGCCACATCAAATGATAGATATGGTGCCTAGTGCCCTTGATATTATCTGGCAAGATCTGCCAGGGTCATTTGGTGCCAACTTGCCAGAACGCTTTGCCTCTTTTGTCGTGGCCAGACAGTTAACAACTACAATCCGGATGACTACTAAATGTCCAATTTCCCATCATTTTAAATCGTTTGGATGGTATTCTTTGCATGCACACACACACATATCATACAAGTATTCATACATATAGGTATATATGTATATTTGGTTTTGCTTTTGTATATGTACATATATATCTTTCAGAGAGATATAATCAGAGATGTATGAATGGGAAAAGAGATGGACCAACCATGTTTTCAGAGTAAGGGATAGCTATCACACAGCCTGTATTCCCCAATGACACCCACTCACTGTGAGAAGTTCTAGAGAAAAGTCCCCAACATACTGTGCAGGAGCATTTATGAGATGAGAGGACATGGACAAAAGTTGCCAAGGGTGAGAACATATTTGGTGAATTGTGTACTGTATGTCTGGAGAGAGCTACATTGATGATATCATAGTATCACTGAAGCATAAAAGCATCCACAAAGTTAATCAAAAAGAAGAAAAGGGAAAACAAAATTACCAAAATAAAAAATGATAAGGGAAAAATTATAACAAATGGCAAAGAAATAAAGAAAGTTGGTGGAGACTATTGCACAGAGCTGTGTGCAAACAACACTGATAATAGAAAAAATGGATAGATACATAAAAAAATATGAAAGAGATACCCTAAGTAAATAAATGATGCCAGGGAAAAAATTGACTAGGCCATCACTGAGTTGCCATATAAAATAGTAAGGCCAGATGTATTCAAAAGTGAATTCCATCAAATATATACAGAACAAACACTTGCTGTAGACCATTTTCAAAAATAAAATCAACACTGGACACTTTTTCACAAGACAAATATGTTCCTTACCACAAACCAGGGAAGGTTAAGTCAAAGAAAGAGAACAGATTAATACAGTTGATGCAAGAATATTAAATGAAATAGGGCACTTCATAAAGACTGTACTTTACGAGGTCACATGGTATAGAGGATAAACTGCTGGACTTAGGAAGATTTCAAATCTTGTGTCTGATACTTATCAATCATTCAATCAGCAAGTATTTATTAAGCCTCTACTCTGTGGCAGACATGGGTGATAGGGACACAAGGCCAAAGAATGAGGCCATCTACTTGCAAGGAGTTTGCATTCTAACGGGGGAAATAGCAAGAACATAAAAAATATGTACAGCATCAATATAAAATTATTAAGTAGAATATATACAAAGGAGCTAAATGTAGGATAGTGTGGGAGGGAGGGCACTAGCAATTGTAGGGATGGGTAAAAACTTCCTACAGAGGAGGATGTCAGAGCTGCATGTTAAAAGCAATCTAATAAGTATATGCAAATCACTGAACGTCAATTTCCCTGTCTGTAAAATGAATGTTATAAGAATACCAAGATTAGACACCTCACATTATTATAAAGTTCACATGAAATAATGTATGTAAAAGAAGATAAAGGCAGGTAGGTGGTACAATGAATAGAGCGCCAAGCCCGGTGTCAAGCAGACCTGAATTCAAATTAGGCCTCAGACACTTATTAGCTGTGTGACCCTGGGCAAGTTACATAACCTCTTTCTGCCTGAATTTCCTCAACTGCAAAATGAGGATAATAGCACCTACCTCCCAGGGTTATTGTGATGATCAAATGAAATAATATTTTTAATGCGCTTAGCACAATGTCTGGCACATAGTATGTGCTTAATAAATATCTGTTTCCTTCCTTCCTTAAGGGCTTTGCCAATGTTAAAAGTCTTATATAAATACCATTTTTAATTGTTTGTCCTAGGAATTAAGACACATTTAGGAAAACAATTAATATGATAAAACACTAAGGGAGATAATAATATGACTATGGTGATAGAAGGAGAAAAACACAATGCCTATTTACATAAAAGAATACTAAAAAGCATGGGAAAGAAAGGATTTTTCCTTTACACAATAAACAGTATTGACCTGAACAGAAGAGACAGAATTATCAGCACTGGAGAAATATTAGACACTTTCTGACCAAGAGATAGAACAAAACTAGGCTGCCTAGTCCCATCATTATGTTGTAACAGTCTGAGGAATAAGGCAAAGAAATTAGAGCCATAAACATTGGTGAAGAAAAAACTAAAATATCTATATTTATAGATGATTTGACAGTTTATTTAGAAACCCAGAAAAATCAACAAAAATTAGTAAAGACAATGAATAGCTTCAGCAAAACAGCGGTCTATAGGAAAAACTCAGAAATAGTGTTAGCCCTGCAAGAACCAGAAAAAATTATAGAGAGATGCTATTTAAAATTAAAACAACTACAAAATGTACTAAATATTGGGCAAACTGCCAAGACCCAAAGGATTTATATTAAGACAATTATAAAACAATTTCTCCAGCTGTAATTCAGTTCAGAAATTCAATGAACATTCACTAAGCAGTACAAGAATTAAGTGCTTAGGTGTTCAGAATATAAAGACAAAAACAAAACAGTCCCTGCCCTTCAGGAACTTATATTCTACTGAGGAAATACAACATGTACATAATTCAAGGCAGAGTAAGGAAACAGAGAATATTGGAAATTAGTGAGGGTGATGGATATGTACTAGGGGCAGGCCTGAAGCCAGCCCCTAGATCAAACCAGTTTCAGGGTTGATAATGGGACAAAATGAGATATTCATAAAATTTTAAACAGCTAACAAAAGGAGGTTTACTGTGTCCTAACACAATAAGGATATGCAAAAGTATACAGTGGCATTGGCAGCCTCCCTCATCTCTATGTGATCAATGGGGAAGGACATGGTGACTTCTGTGACCAAATGAGAGGGGCCCCAATTCCCTGGGTGAGACTTCTTATGGTCTTAGGTGCCCTGGAAAAAGAATAAACATTTATATTGTGCCTACTACATGCCAAGGAGTGTGCTAAGCATTATAAATTATAAATAAGCATATTTACATGTGATCACATGTTAGCAATTTTAAAGCATAACATTATAAATATTATCCCATTTGCTCCTTACAATAACCCCGAGAGGTGGGTGCTGTTATTATTCTCATTCTATAGTTGGGGAAACTGAGGCAAACAGACGTTAAGTTAATTGCCCAGGACCACATAACAAGTAAGTGTCTGAGGCCAAGTTTGAACTCAGGTCTTCCTGACTCCAGGCCCATTACAGACAGGAATCAATCAAGGATCTTTGTTGCCTTTTAGGGAAAACTAACACCTGTTATGGGGGGGACACCGAAAAACTGGTCCTCTCACAATGTGACGGAAAGCTTCACGTAGGAGACAGGACTTAAACTGAGCCTCGAAAGAAGATAAGTGTTCAGGATAGCAGAGATAAGAACAGTCTATTACAGGCATTTTAGAAATGTAGGGAGAGCACACATCTATTTACCAAAGCTCACCAAGCAGCTCCTAATTAATCTAGCACAGAGGGGGGCCCTCTAGGTGCAGGCACTTGAGGACCTAGAGGGCCACGTGTGGCCTCGAGGCTGCAGGTTCCCCACCCCTGATCTGGCACATAACTCCTGCACATAGTAGATACTTAGATAATTGGGGATTCGTGATCATTAATCACATTGCTAACCCATTCAATCCCATTACCTGTGGGATTCTTGTCCTTTCATTAATCAGTCATTTAACAAGAATTTCTCATTTCTTATTTATTATAATCCTCCGAGTGGAAGACTGGGGAAAAGAGCAATGAAATCCTCCCTGGCCTCCCTTTATAGAGGGTTCAGACTTTCCCAGTTAACTTCATTTACTATCAGCTGTTTTGCTTAGTTTCCACTCCAAAAACATTATGCATCCCCATCCCCCATCCTCTGGTGCCACCCTTCCCCACTTTGCAGCTTCTTTTTGTGTGTTGTCTTCCCTCTTTAGATAGTAAACTCCTCGAGGACAGGGAACATCATTCTTTTCTTATTTGTATCTCTGATGCTTAGCACAGCGCCTGGCACATTGTAAGTTTTTAATAAATGTTCGTTGGCAATTAAGCACTTAATTTTGTGCCTAGCACCATGCTAAGTACCCAAAATGTAAAGGTAGGAAAAAACAGACCCTGCCCTCAAGGAGCATGCACACATATAAAAAAAATTAAGCATATACATGACACATACAGAGTAATTGGAAAGTAACCTTACAAGCAAAAGCTCTAGCATCTGGGGGTGAGGGAGCTGGAAAAGGTCGCCTACTGAAGGTAGGATTTGAGCTGAATCACAAAGGAAGCCAGAGATTCTAAGAGGCAGAAATGCAGAGAGAGAACATTCTAGGCATGAGGAACAGCCAGTCCAAGGGCCCAGAGACAGGCGATGGAGCACTGTGGGCTAGCAATAGCAAGCAGTCCAATGTGGTAGATTATAGAAGAAGTGGAGGGGTAGTCAAGTATAAGAAAACTGGAAAGGGAGGTTGTGAAGAGCTTTAAATTCCAAAGGACTTTATATCTGATCACAGAGGTAATTCTCCGTAGAGAATATAAGCTAAGGCCTTCTATCTTTTATGGTTGCCAAGGCACAACAACCCAGGTGCCCATCTGTTATTCTTCATTCCACCCTGGCCCACTTCTTTTTTTTTCCTAGACATAAATATCAAGTAAATCTTGTATAAAAGATCTCATATGCAAGTCATCCTTGAGAAGCCATACAGCCTGCTCACATTCACCATATATCTTTCCATTGCCCTTTTGGTCACCTAAGGTCATAATTCTTCTGAGATCATGGTATTCCATGATTCCGACTCTTAAAATATCACTAGGAAAATTTACCATGGAAATACACTATAAGGTAGTTAAATACAATAGCATTATTTTCATCCTAGCTCCTAACTTCTATAAGAATAAACTTATTTTCTATGTTTCCCAGATATCAAGAGACCTACTTGGAGCCCTTCCTTTTCTCTTCAGAGCAGTGTTTCACAGTTGGCCACAATGTTATATTTTATATCATGGTGGATAACTACTCTAGGATGTCTTGGATAAAACTGGGTCTTCTTCATACATTCAAGGTATTCAGAATTCATGGAGAGAGGAGACATTAGTATGATGTGCATGAAGATCATCGGAGAACACATTGTGAATCACATTCAGTAAGAAGATGACTTTCTTTTCTGCATGGATGTAGATCAAGTCTTTGGGAACGAATTTGAGGTAGAGTCATTGAGTGACTCCATAACTCAGCTCTACTCACGGCATTATGAGAGAAATATAAATAATTTCTCTTCTGACAGGTGGCTTCTCTCTGCAGCAGACATCCCCTTTGATATGGAAGGTTTCTATTATGCAACCATTTTTGGTGGGATGCTCCTTGAGGTTTTGAAACTCACAAAGGAGTGCTTTCTAGGAATTCTTCAGGACAAGGGAAGTAACACTGAAGAAGTGTGGCATGAAGAAAGCCATTTGCACAAGTATTTTCTACTCAACAAACATACTAAAATCTTATCCCCAGAATACTGTTGGGATCATAGATTAAAAGACTCTTCAGATACTTAGATTGTCAAAATAGCTTGGCAAAAAAAGTTATACCAACTGTTTAGAAGTAATCTCTAATTCTTATGAAGGCTCTTAGAGGGTAGATAGAGTCGTTAAATTGCTAAATTGAACAAAGCATTTTATTTTGACTAATAGCTGAGGGAAACAGACCTTTCAAAAACTGATAATATTTTAGGGGGTGTCAACCTTAAAAAGTTCATTCTAAGAAAGACAAACAAAATTAGGCTGTATGTGCATGTTTATTTCTCTCAATACTGATGGACATGCATATGAATGCATGAGAGCCATTTGGAAATGAGTTCACTTTGGCGTTCAGCTGCACGAGGTATATCATAGAACAAAGAAGTACTCCCCACCTTCCCTTCCTCAGGATGCCTGTGTCAGCCAAAGTTACAGTTTCCATAGAACAAGAAAGGTAGCCCCAGGATGTCATAAAATAAGTGTCAAGGTAGTGTCTTAACAAGATTATACCATAAAACAATAAGAGAAATATCATTAATTAAAATAGTGTCTGGTTCAAGGTGCCTGGTCTCTATCAGAATACTCCTAGTCAGCTTGATTTTTGGGTTCACTTGTAGACCATGCAAAGGATTATGGAATGTTAGCTCAGAGTGGGCCAAAATGTCTTTTTCTGATTGGCCAATTCAGGTTTTTGGCAGGTTAAGGGGCAGGGGGAGGACTCTTTCAGGTTAAGGGAGTGTGGGGGGGGGGGACTCAAGCTGGCTCCATGGGGGGAAAATACTATTAGTAAATCATGACTTCCCTAGAAATCAAACTCTGCCCTTTTGTGATCTTGAAACTTGTCATTTGAAATATGATGAATAAAGAACAAATCCAAAGTAACTGAAGAGTCATAGTCACACTCCTGTTTAGTTTGAAGGAACCAGTCATATTTAGCCTGAAGAAGAGAATACTTAAAGGGTATATGTGGCAATCTTCATGTATGTGGAAGAGGGGTTTCACTTGTGTAGCCAGAATGGACTTTGTTTTCTTTGAATGACTCAGCTTGCCTCGTTGAGCTTCCCTGGATGCTGGGGCTTGCTCTTCCGGGGCAGGACCAGAGCTTCCTGTGTGATGAGTCATGGGGCTGGCTGAGGGGAGGTGTGTTAACGTGGTCTACGCTAGGGGGAGGGGCCAAGTCAAGAACCAATCAGCCCTGGTCGTTCAGGCGGCGCTTGATGATGTCAAAAACTCTATAAGAGGGGAGAGGACAGCTTGAAGATCCTCCTTTCCTTTTCCGGTTGGAGCCAGAGACACCTACAGCCGAAGCTGAGCTGCCGGTAGCAGAGCTGACTAGAGGCTAGTGGGTAGTCTTCTTACCGTAGAGGGGAAGCATGTATACGATTTTGCCTTATACCATCTCACTTCTCTGTGGCCTCCTGGTTACCCTTGTAAGGCAGACTTATTGGGCCTGGAAGCTTTTGATGAAAATATCAAAATGGGGATGCTGGTTTGTGGGCTTGTTATTGTGGAGTGTAAATACATGCTTTAGTTCTCCTGCCTTCTGCCTACAGAATTCCTTATATCTTGCGGTTCCGGACCTTTTAGGCACATATGAGATTCTCTTTGAAATCATAAATTCTGCCTTCCTAATATAACTTGCTATTCTGGACCCCAGAAAGCAGTCAAATTTAGATTCAATAAAGGAAAATTCACTAAGAATTAGAGTTAATCAAAAGTGGAATGAGCTGCCTCTGGAGGCAGCAAGTGGTCATTGGTGGTCTTTAAGCAGAGACTAGACAACCACATAGTGGCATTATTTAACAAGGGATTCTTTTATAACTAGGTATGGCCTAGGAAGTTGATTTCTGAGGTCCCTTCTAGCTTTTAGATTCTATTTTTAAATTTATATGTAATTTTTCATATCTATAAGGAAGTCAGCAATGTGAAAATAGCTATAGGAATGGAGGTCAAAGATCACCAGCTCCATTCTCCTCCTTTGTATTGCTAAATTAAAATAATGAATAATTTGGGAAGATCTGACACTCTGCTACTGGGCTTCTTTGATTAGCTGATATTGCCATGCACTGCTGGATTTGACTGAGCTAGTGCCATCTTGAAAAGCTGTTTTTGGCTAATCGAAGTTATCTTCTATCTCAAAGGTAGTGTTTTCTGCTTTTCTGCAAGACTGTCTATACCTGGGAGCTCTTTCGGTTCTTTTGTTAACCAGGCCTGCAGCTACACTCAGTCAGCACAGCAGAGTCTTTCCCACGTCTTCCTTTTCAACAGTCTTATCTCCTCATAGCAGTTACACACCTAGGTCTACTTGACAGTTGGTCTGTATGATTACATTCCTTTCAGGTTCCATCAAGACCCTGGCAGCTAACATGAGAGTCATACAGATTGCCCTGCAGTTTTACCTAGCCACAGTGGACTATTGCTTTGTCTTTTTCTTCAGACAGCCAGTCCTGATGTCAAATGACAAAACTACTTGCATAGTACTTTAGAGTTTTCAAAATGCACTCATACACACTCATTTTATCCTCACAACAACCCTGTGGAGGTGACAGGACAGGTATTATTACATCCATTTTGTGGTTATTGTTGTTCAGTCATTTCAGTCCTATCTGACTCTTCATGACCCCATTTGGGGTTTTCCTGGCAAAGACACCAGAGTAGTTCACCATTTCCTTCTCTAGTTCATTTTACAGATGAAGAAACTGAGATAAGCAGGGTTAAGTGACTTGCCCTGGGTCACACAGCTACTAAGTGTCTGAGGCCAGACTTGAACTCACAAAGATGAGTCTTTCTGACTCCAAGCCCAGCATTCTATCCACCATACCACCTTCATGTCTTTAGCTATATCGATACACACGCATACATATATATTTATAATAAATTTCACTGATATAAAGGACATAAATGTACCACACAATTTACAAATAATAAAATATAAATGCTTTATTGTAAATACCGTATAACCAACTGATGCTCACAGAACATTTTTGTTGATTTTTGCCGAACTTTTGTACCATGCCTACCTACTGTTGCAATTCAACCATGATTGGACAAATGGAATTGCATCCCAATCTGCTAACTCTTCTCCCCAAAAATTCATTGTCATTGAATCTGACATGTGACCTACTGTTAAACTGCTTTTCACCTTCATACAAATGATATACATTAAACTGAAACCATTTTCAACTTGAACATTACTGATCGTAACAGTCCTGTGTGTTTTAGATTTTTGTATAGTTGTGAGGATGAAAACATTGCTGGGTTCTACATTGTTATCTACGAAATGCTGAAAATTGTTCAAATCAATTTCATGTTTTGACATTTTACTTAAATAACGTGATTTTTACCAGCTATCCTTAAGACCAAGTAGTTGGCTCTAATTAATCAAAATAATATAAAATGTTATTGTTATTGTTTCTGTCTGATAAAAGACATTAATTCATGGTTGAATTATATTTTCTAGTAAGATTCCTAGGAAGATGATTAAAACTACTATCTTTATTAAAAGAAAAGTCCTTAAACTTATCTTACTTAATCAAGTCTTCAACTTAAGATTCATATTTTCTGGGACAAATCTTTAAATTTTCCAAAGCTCTTACAGTATATTAATTTTTGTACTTTCTGAAAATTGGTTGATCTTGACTACAGTACAGTTAAAAACAAAGAAAATTCTTCAAGAATATCAATCAATAAAGCAAAGCCTTGCAAGAAATTAATGTTAGTTCATCTCTTTGACACACTAGAATAAGAAAAACATGAAAAAATGCATACATAGTAATGTGGATGTACACGCCATACAACAGTAGCAGTTTGTAAATTATATCCAACTTCTCTCAGTCCCAGAGCTCGACCAATTTTAGTCATTTCAAGTTATTTAGCAATATTTTCTAGCTCATAGTTTTTGTTAAATTAGTGAGAAACAGAATAAATTTTAACCAGAAGGTGCAGCTAGGTGGTGCAGTGTGTACAGCACCGGCCCTGGAGTCAGGAAAACCTGAATTCAAATCCAACACTTGACACACTTACTAGCTGTGTGACCTTGGGCAAGTCACTTAACCCCAATTGCCCTACCTTCCTCCCTCAAAAAAAATACAAAAAAAAATAAAAACAATTTTATCCAGAAATATTTTGAAATGATTAACATTTTATTTCAGATATCAAATTGTCAAGTGATAATTTCAATGAATGATTTAACAGGGCCAAAGGATGATTTTAGGAAAATGTTCTAACAATCTCATAGCACTCCAGACTCCCTTCCCTTATACCAAAACCCTCAAAACAAAATGCAATTAAATACACTTTTAAATATTCATTGTTAAAGCCACAGTCATTTAAAGTAGACAATAGTGCATTGAAAATACACTCTGCTCTTGCAGACAGCAATTTTTTTTAAAGCAACAAATAACATTATTGGTACAGAAGTTGATGGAGCTGCTTACTGTCTGTATTTAACATCAGGCTCCCAAAATCCCTGAAAATTTAACCAATTCAAGCCAGTACTAGCCTGGTCTGGCACATCACTGGGCCTTTCTTAAAATAATGATAATTTGTTGAGGATTAGCTCAGGCTTCAGGCACTACTTGTCAAAGGATCACAATCTGCTTTAGGGGCAGGAGCGCCCACTTCATTGAAATCACCAGAGGTGAAATTTCTTATCTCCCCAGCATAAATCTCACCTCCTGCAGAGCAGACTGATTGTTGCATAATCTGCATCAATTGCATATATCTGTGTGTACATATGTGTGCCCACATTTGTACATTGTACCTTTATATACATGTTACATGCTTTAATGTGTATATGTACTTTATGCCTATACATGTACTGCATGTGTGACTGATGCATGCATGCATTTATAAACCCACATATATACACATACTCATGTATAAATTCTAATAGCATTTTATTCTTCTAATTATATGTAAAGACAATTTTTAACATTCATTTTTTTAAATTTTGAGTCCAAATTTTCTCCCTCCCTCCCTCCCTCATTTCTCCTCCCTAAGATGATAAGCAATTTGATGTAGGCAATATAAGTGATTGCACATTACACAATTGCACATTACACAATGGTTTTTTAAAATCAAATTGTTGTTCAGTCATTTCAATGGTATCTGATTCTTCGCGACCCCTTTTGGAGTTTTCTTGGCAAAGATACTAGAGTGGTTTGCCACTTCCTTCTCCAGTTCATTTTACAGATGAAGAAACTGAGACAAACAGGGTTAAATGACTTGCCCAGGATCACACAGCTAGTAAGTGTCTGAGGCCAGATTTGAACTCAGAAATGTGAGTCTTGCTGACTTCAGGCCAACACTCTATCCACTGTACCACTACCCAAAGTTAAGATTCTACCACACCCTAGTAGAAACAGTTGTGCAGATGAACAGACTTTGAGGGTGTTGTACTGCAGCCTATGGCTTACTATGTACAAAGACAAATGAGCTCACTCTCTCAAGGACCTCACCATCCAGCAGAAGGCAGAAAAAGCTACAGCTTTCAGGAGTTTGATCTTAGCCAGCCCTCCTACGTTTTGAAGCCCTGCATAATAGAAATAGGAAATTGCTTAGAGCAGCTGCAAACAACCAGGCTGAGGACATGTCTTCTCTCTAAAAAGACCCATTTAGGCTGTCCCATTTTGTCACAATATGTTGGAGCTAGCTCGATCAATAGATCTCATTCACAGCTCTCTCAATGGGAGGACAGTCCAGTCTGAGAGCTGCTGAACTGAACACAAGTGCTAGTTACACTCTCCTTCTGGTATTATTTTTCATTCTGGTCTTTTCCTTCCAGGCCCCAGCATCGGATGCTTTCACACAAGTCATCTGAAAGGAATCCAAATCATGCATAAGCCGAAGCCTATTGCCATTATCAGCTTTCTCATTTAAAGATAAATGATAGTTATAATCCACAAAGGACAGCCACAAAAAATAAAATAAAATAAATGCTGAATAATTATAATGACTAAATTAGGCCCCAAAGAAGAGATTAGAAAACATATTTCTTTGTAGAAGCAGGAGACTGTGGGTATGGAACATTATATATGGCCAGATTGTCAATATGTTGACTGTTGGCTTTGTTGTCATTCTTTGTGACCTCATTTTGGGGTCTTCTTGGCAAAGAGACTGGATTGGTTTGCCACCTCCTTCTCCAGCCTATTTTACAAATAAGGAAACTGAGGCAAACAGGGTTAAGTGACTTGCCAAGGGTCACAACGCTAGTAAATGTCTGAGGCCAGATTTGAACTCAGGAAGATGAGTCTTCCTTACTTCAGGACTGGCACTCCATCCACCTAGCCACCTAACTGCTCTGTAATATGTTGCTTAATTGCTTCTTTTTTCTCTCTCTTTTGTGAGGTGGACTTGCTTGGAGCATGTCCAGATAACTTAACATGGAGGCATCCAGCTTCTTTGCATTCCTCTACTACATTGGGTGAGAGTAGCCTCCTTCAAACAACTCTGATGTTGTTGTGGTTGTTCAGTCATTTCAGTTGTATCCAACTCTTCATGACCCTATTTGGGGTTTTCTTGGCAAAGATATTGGAGTGGTTTGCCATTTCTTCTCCAGCTCATTTTACAGATGAGGAAAATGAGGCAAATAGGGTTAAGTGACTTGCCCAGGATCACACAGCTAAGTGTCTGTGACTGAATTTGAACTTCTGACTCCAGGGCTATTGCTCCATCCACTGTACCACTTAACTGTCCCCAATTGACTACATAATGGGAATAGGCCATATTTTTAAAACTGCTAGACTATGACAATTTCATTCTCTTTTTTCCGTGTGCTCTTTTCTGTTGTATCCAGAAGACGAGAACTATACACAGTTCACCCACAGCAAGGACACCATGAACTAAACAGGAAAGGGAGGCCCCTTCTCTTTTTATCTCATGGCTCTGGGAAATGGGCCTGGGATCTCTGTTTATTCTATTTCATCTAACCTTCTCAGTTTGGGTACAGGCAGTAATCCCTATCAGACCCAGAATCAAGCCATGATGACCTTGCAGGCAGGATTCTAGGTGGCATGTTGCAGCCTTCTGGCCCAGCAGAGAAGCCTGAGAAGCCAGGGTTCCTGGAACCTGAGCAAGGCACTGGACTTGAAACTTGGCACCTTATTTACCCCCATGTGATTCCAGATTAGTCAATTTTATTCTGTTCTTTCCAGTCCCAAGATAATTCTCCCTAAGGGGGGTGGGGCACAGAAGCAAAATAAGAATGAAACAGTTCTACTTTCTCTCCATTATCAGTTATCATGATCCCATTCACTCCAAGCAATAGTCCAACCTCCTTTGTTGCTATCTTCTGTCCTTAGCTTAGACTTGAACCTTGAGCTTAAGTCCTGCTCTGCTAAGGTAAGTAATACTTTCCTAGATCAGTCAGGTTAGCAGATATGGGCTATCCAATAATATGTTGGCTTGTTTGGTGTGTTTTTTTAATTCTCCAAAAAGAATCCTTGTCACTCTTTGGACATTCTCATGGATGACCTAATAAAATATCTTTGCAATCATAGCATCAGAAATAGAAGTTCTAACAACAACGTTGCTAGCAGCTGCTGTGGAGGTGAAAGACCAACAACACCAGCACACAGGAGGGCTGCTAGCACAGGTTCTTTGATCTGCTTTTCTAAGGAAAGTAACTTTAAGGGGTTTACAATCTTACTTTAATTAAACATACATATGTCATTCACTTAGTTCAGGGGAAAAGGCCAGCACCCTGAACTTCAGAGAGTATACAAACAGAAATTACAAGCATACAATATATGAACAGGGCAAATAAACACAAACCAGTGGACAGGCTTCTAACCGTCTAATTATAGCAATACATACAGTTACCAGAGAGAGAAGCATCAACATCTGGGTTTTCAAAGCCAGAGGGCCCTGTGACAGCTACCCAAAGTCTTGTCTGGTCAAATCACATGACATTCTTCCAGTGAGTGAGAGCCCCAAAACAAAACTCCAACCTCAGATCATATATACCCTTCTTAGGGTCAGAGGGCATCACAACCGTGTAACTCAAACCCATGTGACCTAGGCTCTCTTGTGACTTAAGCAGGCCATCAAAGATTCTTGATTCAATCAAAGACTCTCAGTTGAAACAAAGGCAAGACACATCAAAGGCACTTGATTACCTCAGTGCTGAGAAGCACTCAAACAAAAAACAGCGAAAAGTCCCACTTTGTTTGCCATTACATTTGAAAGGCAAGACTCATTAAAGGCATTTGATTGCCTTAGCATTCCAAAAGAGAAAACAGTAAAAATAAAAAAAGTCCCACTTTGATTACCATTACAGAAGTGAAGTTAAAAGCCATCTAGTTTAGTGCCTTAGCCCCATTTTATAAATCAAGGAAACAGGTCCAGAAGAGACTGAGAAACTTGCCCAAGGTTGCACTGCTGATCTAGACCTCCCCCACCCTGACTCCTAAGTCCCCTAAAACATTAAAGTATATTCTTTCCCTCCTCTCCCATGTTGGACCATGCAAGAATGAGATGAGTGAGTTGGTTAAGTCCAGTTGGGACTCTTGGTTTGCTGAGTGTGTCCACAGTCAAATATTTTACCTCTTAGCTGTTGGATAAATAGAAAAATCTCTGTTAGGTAGTTAGCTGGTTAATTAGTCAGTTAGCAGAGTCAGCTTTTATTCCAGCTCCTCTGACTCCACTATGCCATACTGCCTGAGTTTACTGTCTAGTAGGGAAGAAAAAGCGTGGCACAAATAATTATAATTCAAAGAAGAATGCAACAAATGGCAGATATGGGATTTGTTCCATATCACCTTTTATGATAACCTCTCTGTAGCTGTTATACTTTTGTTCTCTTTTTAGTCAGACTCCATGAAATCATTGAATTCTGGGACAATCAACTGCTTTTTCTGAAAGGACATGGTCTTCATAGGAGTTCCATTCCACAAAACTCCATTTTGGAAGCAGGTGATAGAAATGTCCTGAGGTGGTGAGTTTGGGCAGATCAGGTGCCAGATAATGGCCCTTTCAGAACAAATTGCCTTACAAGATTCTTCCAGCTACAGAGATACTTTCTGTTTATCCAAGAGCTAAAAGGTAAAATATTTTACTGTGGACACACTCAGCAAACCAAGTGCCACAATTGGACTTGCTGGCCGGCTCACTCAGTTCACTCCTAATCCAGGGCCTTTGTATGGTCGAATGTGGGAGAGAAGGTAAAGAATATACTTTAATATTTTGAGAGGTCTAGGAGTCAAGGGGGATGGGGTTGGGGATGGTGATGGTCTGAGTCAGTAGTGGTATCAAACCAAACTAGGAAGGGATCCCTGTGGGCAAGATATTGACTTAGAAAACCACATATTAACATTATCTATGTTCTGTTGTATTTTTATTTATTTCCTTGAATGTTTCCCAACTACATTTTAATCTAGTTCAGGCCATAGTCAAGATGTTGTGGGCCATATGCTCCCTTGGGCTACGTGTTTAACACCTCTGGTCTAGACCATGTTACAAACTTGCTGAAGGGAGGGGAAAACAGTGGTTAATTCTGTGATGCTGGTTGACATTTATGCAAACTTATTTCTCTTTATAAATACACCCTTGTCAAAAAATAGGCAGATGTAAGGATGGAGGAAGCCAGAGGGTTTCAAATGACTCCAGGCTCAAAATGAGGCAGCAGCGAGCCTATCAAAAATGTTAATGGGATCTTTGGCCTAGTGCTCCAAACAAGAAGCGACAGTTCTTCTGTTCTCATGATTCTCAGACTATATCTGGGCTAGCTTGTTCACTTCTAGGAGGGGGTTGGACAAGCTAGTGTTTCAGCTTTTTATTTAAAAAGGACCAGAAACTGGTCCTTTGATTTTAAGCCATTTCCCAACCATGTACCTTTCTACCTCCATACCTTTGCTCATTCATTTCCCCTACCCCCTTCCCCTTCTCCACTCCATTTCTCCTCTCCTCCTCCCTTTCTTCCCTCCCTCTACCCCTCCCCCTCCTCTCACTCCTCCTTTACCTCCCTTTTCCTTTCCCCTTCCCCTCCTTCTCTTCCTCCCCTCCTGTGCTCCAACCATCTCTACCAGTCCAAGCCCTACCCTTCCTTCTAGGCCCAGTTCCAATGTTCCCTCCTCCACAAAACCTCCTCTGATCCTGCCAACTGGATATGATCTTTCCCTTGGCTAATCCCTAATACTTTATTTATCCTTTTCTTAAGGCAATATCTTTTCTCCTGTAAAAACAGTTATTTGGATATGCATCTCATTCCCCCTTAGAAGACTATATGCTTCTGGAAGACAGGGACTTTATCATATCTGTCTCTGTATTTCCCACAGCATAGATAAATATTTGTTGAATGAATGAGTGAATAAATAAGGGAGTTGATTATCTGGAAGAAGGTGAGAGGTGCTGTAAATTTAATAAAAGAATCCAGGGAAAGTAGATTTATTGAGTACAAAATGTCCTGTCATAATGACATCCCAGAAACCTACAAACCAGGAAAAATGAACTAACCAGATGCTTAGACTATGGAGCAGAGAGAGAATAGAGAAATTCTGGAGAAAGATGAGATTTTATAGACTTGAAAGGAAAGTTCCACGCAATGTGACCTTTTTTGAGACAAGGAGTGAGAGGATTCTGGTATGATAACAATAATAATATTAGCTAGCATTTACATAGTATTTGTAGATTTGCAAAGTTTTTTATATACATTATTTCACTGTCAGTCAGACTTAAGGAAAGACAGCTAAGGAAACGAGTCCTCACATTAAGATGGGAAATGGCAAAGTTGTCCTTGGCCACAAGCCAAGGGCAAATTAAAATGAGTATTTACTCCAAGTTAAGATCCAGGGTAAGAGTTAAGCTATTTTAGGAATGATTAAACAAGTAGGTGACCCAGTGGATAGGGTAAAGGACTTAGAGTCAAGAAAACTAGAGTTCGAATTCCATCTCGGACATGTACTAATTGCGTGAGCCTAAGCAAGTCACTTACCATCTCAATCTCCTCATCTATAAAATAGATATGATAATAGCACCTTTTTCCCAGGGTTATTGTAAGGATCAATGAGTTAACATATATAGGGTGCTTTGCATACTTTAAAGTGCTATATAAATGCCACCTCTTATAAAGAGACTGCTTTTTCTCTCCTGCTAGCTTTGAAAGGTCTTTTGGAGTTTGTGCTGTTACTAACATTGTCATAAAAGGGAAGCACTAATTTCAAAAAGCCAATATGGCTTTTTCAGGAATAAATTACATCTGATTAACCTTATTTCCTCTTTCATAGGCTTATTAAACTAGCAGATTACAAGAATGCTGTATATACAGCAGACCTAGACTTTAGCAAAGTATTTGTTAAAGTATCTCACCCTTTTAAAAAATTTTTTGTTGTTGTGAAGTCGTTTTTCAGCCATGTCCAACTCTTTGTAACCCTATTTGGGGTTTTCTTGGCAAAGATGCTGGAGTAGTTTGCCATTTCCTTCTCTAGCTCATTTTAGATTCCTCAGATGAGGAAACTGAGGCAAACAGGGTTAAGTGACTTGCCCATTGTCACACAGCTAGTAAGTGTCTGAGGGTGGATTTGAATTCACAAAGATGAGTCTTCCTGACTCCAGGCCCACCGCTCTATCCGCTATGACACCTAGATTTTAACATTCATTTTTTCATATTTTCAGTTCCAAATTCTCACCCTCTCTCCAGCCCTTCCTCTGCCCATTGAGAAGGCAAGCAATATGATAACAATTATACATGATCTCATATTCTTAAGGAGAAGATAGAGAGATGTGGGCTAGGCAATAATACCATTAAATGAAATCAGAATTATTCTAATAGTCACATCAAAGAGTCCCGGTAATGAGTCAAAGGCAACTTGGTGAGATGTCTCCAGTAGAGTGTCCCTAGAATCTGTGCTCATCCCTTTGCTGCTTAACCTTTTTGCTGATAACTCAGGCAAAGGCATAGAGGTGGCATGTTCATCAGATCTGAAGATGACATAAAGCAGAGAGGGAGAACCAGTACACAAGAAGACGTTCAGGATCCTAGATGAACCTGAAGGACCCAAGCATTGGGTTGAATCTAATGCAATGAAATTCAGTACAGACAAATGCAAAGTCTTCTTCTTGGGTTCAAACAAATCAGCTTCCAAATGCAGTATGGGGAAGGAATTGTTAGAGAACAGCTTGTTCTGAAAAATATCTACAGGTTTTAATGGACTAAAAACTCACTATGACTCATCAGTGTGGTGTGGCAGCCAAAAAATTTAATGTGATCTTGGGCTGCATTGAGAAGCGTCATTTCCAGGAATAAGGAAATAATAGTCCCTCTGTACTTTGCTCTGGTCAGATCACATCTGGAATATTATGTTCAGTTTGAGGTGCCACAGTTTTAAAAAGACACTAATAAACTGGAGAGAGCAAGGTGCCCAAGATAGTGAAGGTCCTTGAGTCCATGTCATTGAAAGGACAATTAAAGGAACTGAGAATATTTGTCCTGGAGAAGAAAATACTGAGTGGGGTTGAAGGGGGAAGGGAGAAATGGAGAGGGCTGTGATAATGCTTTCATAGCATCTATAGCTTGGCTGTAGACTGAACTCCCTCCCTCACTGTAGGCTCTTCCTGGTTGGGTTTCTTATTCATCCACATCAGTCTACTTAGACAACTTCCATTTTTCCTCATCACTGTAACTATTTCCCTTTGTGTCTTCAGAATTCCATTCTTAAGAATTTCCCATCTTTCCTGGCCAGACTTCCCCTGTTGAAGTTAAATTTTCCCTCAGCTTGCATCTACTCTGACAAGTTGAGGTTCCAAAGAAGAAGGGAGGATGAATGAACTCATCACTCTTAGGATTGTAGGCGTTAACTCTGATGGCGACTTCCATACTGATGCTATAGATCATGGGCCCTCACCAGTGTATTTCTCATGAACAAATCAGCCAGGATGACTCCATTAACTCCTAACCAAAACATTTAATAAAGAGGAGGCAAAGCAGGAATAACAACTACATAACATTCTACCCACATAGCTGGGGCACACTCTCCTATCAATGTGCATCGTGTCTATGGGGGAGAATGGGTACCAACTTAAATTAACAGGGTAATGAAGCGCACATGTATGGCCAGGGCAACTCACAAGTCGAGAATGGTGACCACCGACACCCTTGCTCTATCTCAGGAACTGTCCTTTCAAAGTTCCCTGATGGGCGTAGTTGCTTTTGGGCAAGTGGCCCCATTACTAAACTAGACAGCTCCATAGTTGTGTGAGATTAGTTCAGCACCAGGCAGGAGGATGCATCTCAGCTGGATGAGGTTGGTCCATTGGACTGTATTCCTGCTTGTTACTCTTCTACTATGATGGGCTCTTTCTTGGTTCCTCTGGGCTTACTCCTGCTCCTAGAGGACAGCTATTGTCTTCAGCATTTCCAGGCTCAGACTCAGCTGATAGCCTCAGCTACAGTGTTATTATGATCTTTTAGAAGGGGCAAAGAGATCTCTAGCTTAGGTTTGGCAGAAGCCTCTCCAACTCTGCTCCCTCAGCTGGGCTCAGAGCTTCTTCTCTACTTCTTAAACAATAAGTGATAGTTCAGGATACTAAAGCCTCACTTTTGCACAGCTCTGAGGTCTCTCCTCTGACCCTCTGTGCTCTATCTGGTTCATAAAAGCATCCTCACCTTAAACAGCACATGATGAGGAACCAAAATCTCACCTCTGCTGAATCATAAACTGAAAAGTAAATTTATCCAGCAAAGTTAAATCAGTTCTGGAATTTGAAGTTCCTCAATTATCAACTCCAAAGTCCTTCTCTCTTGAATATGCAGATGAGCAACTGAAACATAGAACATTGACTCATGCCTTGCCCTGCCCTGACACCAAAATTTTCCAGCTTGCCATACACAAATGAGCCACTGAAACACAGAACCATTTTTGCAGTAGACTTTTTCCTGGTAGATGAGTGAGTGCATAGTCTCTGTAACTGCTTTCTTAGGGTAAATTTCATGTCTATTTTTTATCTTAATCCCTTTCAGTCATCAAAATTCTCAAAGTCTGAGAACACCATCCCTCCCCTTTCACATGTAAGTGACTGGTTGTCTTGTGGAAGAAGGATTAAACTAGTTTTGTTTGGTCCCAGAGGGCAGAACCAAAATCTGTGGGTGGAAGTTACAAAAAAGACAAATTTAGCTTTGATGCCAAGAAAAATTTCCTAAGAATTAGAACTGTCCAAAAAATGGAATCAGCTACCTCAGACTATATTGGTTTCTCTCCCTTTGGGTGCCTTCAACGAGAAGTTGGATAACTACTCGTTAGAAGTGTGACAGTAGAGAAATCACTTCCAAATCACTGTTACTAGGTGGGTTGCTGAGGTCTCTACCAAATCTAAATTCTATGAGCCTAAGATTTTTGTGACTTATGATTTTAAAGAAATTTCTCCTACCAATGCAAACCAGCAGTGGTTCTGCAACTTATTGTCTTAGAGAGTTAGGGAGTAGTGGCAGGGGGCAGATAAAGATTGAGAGTTTAAGTGGCCTGCCCAGGGTCACTTGGCCAGTATGTGTCAGAGGTTACAACCTGAACCCAGGTCATTCTGACTCTAAATCCTGGCTTCTACCCACCCCACAAATACTGCTTATCTTAAGTGCTTAAGTGTGCATAAGTACAGAAAATAATCATTTTTTTTTAATTTAAAAAAAAGATTTTCTAGAGGACTTAGTGAGAGGACTGGTGAGATACTACGACATGCAAAGATAAGATGAAGGACCTGGGGATGTTTACCCAAAAGAGAGTAGACTGCAGGAAGAGAGTAGAGAGGGTCATTATTTTCTCAATTATTTGAAGATCTTTCATGCATAAAAAAGATTATTTTTCTCTGCTTAGGTCTAGAGACCAGAAGTAGGATCAATTGATGGAGGAAGCAGATTTCATCTTGATGAAAAGAAAAGTTTTTTAACAGTGAGAACTGTCTAAAAGAGGTTTTTAGGCAAAGACTAAAGAACTGCTTGCAGGAATAACATAGAGGAAGATTCCTGTTCAGGTATGAGTTTTATCAGATGCCCTCTAAGCTTCTTATCAATACTAGGAGTCTAAAACATCTCTGTTAGGCAGAGGGTTTGCTTAGCTTAAAGGAGCACCCTTATTCAGAAG
The DNA here is from genome assembly GCF_011100635.1 of Trichosurus vulpecula. Taxonomy (NCBI): domain Eukaryota; kingdom Metazoa; phylum Chordata; class Mammalia; order Diprotodontia; family Phalangeridae; genus Trichosurus; species Trichosurus vulpecula. Next base: position 124,189,251 of record NC_050575.1, on the reverse strand, counting down.
AAATGGTTCAATGGTTTAAGTTTTCTATATTCTACCCAAGATTCTCTTTCTTGGACTTAACAATTCTGTTCATTTTTCTTTTTTTTTTCTTTTTTTTTTTTTTGGAGGGGGGAAGGCAGGACAATTGGGGTTAAGTGACTTGCCCAAAGTCACACAGCTAGTAAGTGTGTCAAGTGTCTGAAGTGGGATTTGAATTCAGGTCCTCCTGACTCCAGGGCTGGTGCTCTACTCACTGTGCCACCTAGCTGCCCCTTCATTTTTCACAGGCTTTACTGGGCAAACTGGGAACAGTAAGAGAAATTTCATAGACCTCCAGAGAGAGCAAAGCTAATTTTTCCATGGTCCTCTTTCCCAGACTGGGATGCTTCAATTCAATAAAAAGCATCAAGTGCTTGGTATGTGTGGTATGTTGCAAGGTGTTGGGCTAGGTGTCGGGGAGACAAAGACAAAAACCCAAAAAAGTCCCTTCCTTAATGAGTTTACATTCCACTGGAACATAAAATCTATATGCTGATATGTAAATGATAGGCAACTTGAGAAGAGAGAGAGTACTAGTGTCTCAGTGAATCAGAAAAAAACTCCACAGAGGAGGTGAAACCTGAGCTAAGTCTGAAGAAACTTAAGGATTCTAAGACGCCATAGTGAGGAAGAAGTCTATTCCTTGTATGGAGGACAGCAAAGCCTTAACAAGGGTAGGATAGTTGAGGCTTTCTGAGCACCAAAAGGTAGAGAGCACAAAAATTTAATACATGTACTCTACACCTTCAGCAGCATAGAAACAACTGAGCTTAGCAACTAGTTAGAAATTAACTTAGAGGCCATCTAGTCCAACCCTATCATCTTACAGATGAGAAAACTGAGGCCCAGAGATGGTAAGTAGTTTGTGGGGGCTGATTTCAATCAGGCAAACTTCTGTTGTACCTTATTTTTTTAAAGGACAGTTACACACTACAGATGAAGAAGAAATTCCCTTTCAGCCATATTGCATCCCTCCCTTTGTCTCTATGTTGAAAGAACACCAAGTGGCGATGGTATTCTGGTACCCTATGTGCACTAAAGACAGCTGCTAAGATGTAGAGACTGTTGGGGAGAAGGGGACTCTTCCCATCTCCTTGTCTCCACCTTTCTCTAATTCTTTCAGTATAGTGAGAAAATTCTTTTTAATGATGTGTTTTCTTGTCTTTGAAACATCTGCTTGAAGCAAATGATGTCTCCTTCAGGAACCAGCCCCATCCTATTAATTCGTTACTCTGGCAAGAGAAGGCACACACGGGATCTGGAGTCAGGCAGGACATCCCTGGGCTGAATCCCATCTCCACCACTAACTGACCAGGTGACCTCAAGCAAATCCCCTCACTACTATCTGCCTCAGTTTCTTTATTTGTAAACCGGAGAAAATAACTGCACTATCTCATAGGATATGACTTGAAAGTATTTGTTACTTTCTGTCAACTAGGTGGCACAGTGGTTAGAGGGCCAGCCTGGAGTCATGTAGACTCATCTTTCTGAGTTCAGATCCAGCCTCAGATACTCATTAGCTGGTGACCCTGGGCAAGTCACTTAGCCCTATTTGCCTCAGTTTTCTCATCTGTAAAATGAGCTGGAGAAGGAAACAGCAAACCACTCCTGTATCTCTGCCAAGAAAAACCCAAATGGGGTCACAAAGAGTTGGACATGATCCTATGGAATTATTATAGTTTTGACACTAGCCTAAGGGGAAAGGAGAGGATGTTATTTGTTAGCTGCTATAGACATCCTATCATTTCTTGATACACAAGCCAAAAAGAAACTTGTTTAATACCATGGAGATGGATCTTTGGAATGCTACCCAAATGCATAATACTCATATTAAATGCTCATTGATCATTAGAGTCTATATACAATTCAATTCATCCAGCACTTATTACTGTCCTTCAGCATTCAAGGCATTGTTTTAGGTGCTGGGGATTCTAAGACAAAGGGAAAATTATAAGCCATTAAAGAGCTTCAGTTCTGCTGGAGTGATATGATATGCACATTGTTAAGTACAACACAGATAAATATCAGCTACTATTACTACAGCTGTTTTCCCAAGCTTTTAGTGTCTCCTCTCTAATCCATTCTCTACATACCAGAGATATCAAAAACATGGCCCTCTGGACACATGAGGCCTACAACACTCTTTAGTGTGGCGGAAACCAGATTAAAATGTAGTTCCTATCTGATTTTCACATGTTCATGTATTAAAAAATAAATAAATAAACGTGTCATTTTCTAAGTAAATATGTGTTCCACAAGGCTCCTTATGTAGAGTCTATATGCTCCCATTTCTATTTGAGTTTGACAACATTGCTCTATGCAGCTGCCAAAATCCTCTTCCTATCTAGGTCTGACCAAGTGGTGCCACAACTCAAAGTGCTTCTATCAATCCCTATTGTTTCTATGATACATTCCTTGGCTTAGAATATCAAGTCCTCCACAGTCTGGCTCCAAGTTACCTTTGAAGCTTTATTTCACTTTCCTCCCTTCCACACCCTCTACATCCCGGCCAAACTGGACTGCCATCTTCTGCCTCCATGTATTCAGAGAAATCATCCTCCCATTTCGGGAATGCACTCCCTCTTCATTTCTTCTTTCACATGCCTTTATCTCCCCTCAAGACTGAATTTGGGCACTGCTCCAACAGTTTCCAGCATTCTCTCCCTCTTCAAATATTCCTGGAGGACTCCACTGCTTTCTGTTGCCTCCTTCACTCACTATCTTGTGTTGTACTTAACAATGCACATATCATATCACTCCAGCAGAATTGAAGCTCTTTAATGGTTTATAATTTTCCCTTTGTCTTAGAATCCCCAGCACCTAAAACAATGCCTTGAATGTTATAGGGATGTAATAAGTGCTGGTTGAATTGAATCGTATATAGACTCTAATGCTCAATGAGCATTTAATATGAGTATTATGCATTTGGGTAGCGTTCCAAAGATCCATCTCCATCATGGTAGTTTCTCTTTGGCTTGTGTATCAAGAAATGATAAGATGTCTACAACAGCTAAGAAACAATATCCTCTCCTTCCCCCCTTAGGCTAGTGTCAAAACTATAATAATTCCATATAATAATAACTATAATAATAGGACCAAGGCATCATGTCCAACTCTTTGTGTCCCCATTTGGGTTTTTCTTGGCAGAGATACAGCTCATTTTACAGATGAGGAAACTGAGGCAAATAGGACTAAGTGACTTGCCCAGGGTCACCCAGCTAGTAAGTGTCTAAGGCTAGATCTGAACTCAGAAAGATGAGTCTACCTGACTCCATGCTGGTCCTCTAACCACTGTGCCACCTAGTTGCCAGAAAGTAACAAATACTTTCAAGCCCATCCTTCTCATTTGATAGGAAGAGACATTAAGAGGTGAAGAGACTTGTCCAAAGTCACACAGGTAGTGAGTCCCAGAGCCAGGATTCAAATCTGTGTCTTCTCACTGGAGACCCAGTGCTCTTCTCAGTATACCATAACTATTTCCCTCCAATGAAGTTCTTTCCAAATTAGAAATTCAATGTTTTCCATTCTTTTAAAGTGCAGACCAGTTTCTGTTATGAATATTTCCCTCCTGGTAATTGCTTTTGCTTTTATCTCATTAATTTAACTTGATTCTGCACTCAGATCAGGTGAAATGACAGTAAGATATCTGAGTGATTTTGTTAATTGTAGAGAGAATGACCACAAGATACATTATTAATTGCTAAAGAGACTGCAACAGCAGTGACCACTAGGAAGCAGCAGAGAGCTTTGGGGAGCACATAGAGCTCTAAGGTGAGATTCTTGTCTTCTTTAAAGCTAAAGTGAGAAGAAAGTCAAGACTACAAATGATAGTGAGTCCTTCAAAGAACAGTTGGACTTCACTCATGCAAAAGTTTTATGACAGTCACTCCTGAGACCAGTAACATCAGCATTGCTTCTAAACATTAAGAACAGTCAGATATGCTTTGGAGTCTTAGCCTCACAGATGTCTTGCATCTTATAGCAGTGTTACAGAGTAGAAAGAAGACTGGACTTGGGAGTCGGGAAACTTGGCTTTGAATCCCATCTCTGACAAATAAGTGTGACCTTTGCGTCTCAGCTTCCTAGTCTGTAAAAGTGGGGTAGCATGAGAATCTTCGTAATACCTATCTCATTGGGTTGTAGTGAGGAAAGCACATTTTTGTCTTTAAAGATACTACTGAGATGAAAATTATTTTTATGGAATTTAAGAGTTAGAAAGGTCCTGAAAGATTATCTAGTTTAGCTTCCTTATTTTACAGATGAAAATAAACAAAATATTCAGTTTGCTTCTCATGTATTGGTAATGTATTGAGTATGAGGGACAACAACAGGGTTTGCAACCCAAGTACCTCACTTGTATCCATTAGACATTAAAAGAAGCAGATCATCATCTGTTGCTTGCCCTTCTTTCAATGAAGACCAACGGCATTACTGGGTGATGGCTTGACTTCTTGTGAACTGGATTTAAGGGAGGCAGAGTTGTGCAAAGTCATCAGCCTCATTCTCTCTTCCAGAGTCATCAAAGTCCAGTGGCAGGACAAAAGTCAAGATGAATAGTGATTCCCTGGGATGCATTTGATGAGCTTGGCATCTTCGATGTCTGACCAAGCTCTAAGAGCTCCACAGTGCCTGCTTCAGCTGCCATCATGGCTGTTGGAACAAACTGTTTTCATCCACTCTTCCTCAGAGGGAAGTCTTCTCATGTTTGGGGTTGTCATCCCCCTACCTCACCAACAGGTTTGAGACCTCTCAGTCACCCTCAGTCTGGTTTAACTCATCTGCCAAGATGGTTTTACCAGAATGTGGCCACCACAAATGCTGAAGCTTCTTAGAGACACAGGTGAGAGTTGGGAGACAAGAGGACACCAAAGGCTCAGGCTGCTTGTCCACTTAAATGCCTGTAGGCCCCTGGGCAAGCCACCTCTCCAATTCTACATCTATGATCCTATGTGATTACATACTAATCAGGACTTGGGCTCTGACTTCTGTGAGCAAGTCACTGACCTTTGGGAGCCTCAGTTTTCCTACCTCCCTCTACTGTTCCTAATTCTGCCTTCAGGGTCCAACAGAACAAAGTCTAATATCTCTCCTCCATGACAGTCCTTCAAATACTTGACTATAATAGCTTTATTTGTGGCAGCAGAAAACTGGAAACAATCCTATATGTCTAGGAGACATCGCTCTCAGGAATAGTATGAGCGAAGAACCAGCCACAGAGTTTAAAGGGGTCTTAGACATCATCTCTTTCAATAAATAAGGAAACTGAGGCCCAGAGAGGAAGCAACTTTCCCCAAAATCATACTGTTAGCCAACAGCAAAAAGGGAATTGAAACTCCAGTGTCTTGACTCCCAATACAGTGTTCTTTAGGATCACCAGAAGCAGTCTCTGAAGAAGCATGTGACATGGTATGCTGGATTTGACTTAAGTGGACATTGGTTTAAATTCTGATGCTGTGTGACCTTGGGTGCCCCTCTCTGGGCTAGGCCTTCAAGGATCATCTATGGAGAGAGAAGATCTATGAGGCCAACCTCTCTCCTCATTTGTATTTTTCATATTTGCCATTTCTTGAAGATACGACAATATTCCATTCTATTCATATACCATAGTTTGTTCAACCATTCACCAATCACTAGACATACAGGATTGTTTCCAGTTTTCTGTTGCCACAAATAAAGCTATTATAGTCAAGTACTTGAAAGGTTGTCACGGAGGAGAGAGATTAGACTTTGTTCTGCTTGACCCTGAAGGCAGAATTATGAACAGTAGAGCGAAGAAGCAGAGAAGTAGCTTTCCACTCCATGCAAGGAAAAATCCCACGCCTACTGAGAGCTACAATTTTTGGAATGTGCTGCCTGAAGGGGTAGTGGGCTCTCCATCACAGATATCTGTAGTCAGAAGCTGGATAAGCACTTGGCCGAGATGTTGGAGAAGGGATTTCTCCTCAGATATGAGTGAATCAAGCTGGCTGCTGAGATCCATTCAGATGCTAAAGGTTGCTATCACCTAATGTAAATTCGAACAAGATACCAGTATCTTTTGTTTGACTCTCTTTAATTTCTGTTTGCACCCAGGAGCTGGGCTGATCCACCAGAAGAAGTCCAGCTGTCAGACTGGTTTTATCCTGAGTAAGAGCAGAGCCTCTGCCTTTGAGATAAAAACATCAGCATAATTCAGTGTGAGATGGTGAGGCCAGCTAGCAACAGCCAAAGGAAGACTCTGGATGTGAGAGAGAGCATGACTCACTGAAAGGTAAAACATATGGTCAAGGCTGTTACATACAAACCCAAGGCCTGGAGAGGATCTGGCATAAATTATTTGAAGATGTTTACACACTGCCTCGTCTTTCTGTTATTAGTGAAATTAGTTTAATTAATTAGTGAAATTAGTGCAAATTAGTTTTCAGTAGCACTGAATGCTCTTGAATGAATGTCCTCATCCTATTTTTAGAAGAAATGGGGAGAGGGTATATGGTAGGATGAGTGGAGTCGATGAAAACTCAGACATTAAATGGGATTTCTATTTGAAAACTATCACACCTAAGATATTCAAAGGGTCCCAAAAGTCTTAGTGCAGTTTTAAGCTTAAATAGCTTTGTATAGTTTTAAAAATTTATTTTATTTTCAATTCATGGAACAAAACAAGCATTTCTAGAACAGTACAATAAAAAAGACAATTGCACATGACTGCAAATCTACCCTGTACAACTTGCTATTCCCTCCAAATATACAACAAAGTTATCATGTAAATTTTTTTTCTTTTTTTTCTTCCCTCCCCCCGCCCACATCCTAGACATGGCTACCATTAGACACAAATAGGTATATATGTAAAATTATTCTATTCATACCTCTATCAGTTCTTTCTCTGGATGCAGATAGTGTCTCTCTTCACATGCCCTTTATTTTTAATTTGTGTATTTATAATACTTTGTTTATCTTTGTGTATCTTGTAGATATGCTCAACTTCAAGGAAATTATGTAGCTCACATTTCTTTGGTGATTAAAGACTTATATACCACTTTTTTCACAACAGTCCTAGGAGGTAAGTATTGCCTTTATTAACCTTATTTTAGAAATGAGGAAACTGAAGTTGAGAAAAATTTTAAAGAAATGACTTACCCAAGGTCATACAGCCAGGTCAAAGCCAGAATCACACATAATTTTACAGGTTCCAAGTGCTGAGCTCCTACCACCATGCTGTGCCACTTCTCCAGTAAGCTTCTGATTTACTTACTTGGTGTGTGTGCATTGCAGATGGGGACTTCCTTTACAAAATAATTTATTGGAGCAGGGGAAAACATATGGGATGTGTGAAGTCTGAGAGGAAGATTCTTTAAAACGTGTGCTGGTGCACATTGAACCTTGTTTTCCTTAAAACTTTGCTCCGGGTGTATAATCTTTAACACGTCATGGTGTAGTTTTAATTTAATAAAGAGTTGAGTTTTCAGGGAAGAAAGGATAATAAGTATGAAAGTGTGCTAATTACTATGCAAATAGCCAACCTCTTGAAAGTTTTCTTTTTTTCCTTTCATTATTTATCATTATCGTTTAATTAATATTTATTTAACATTTATTATGTTGGGGAAATGCAGATATAAATACCTTTCTAGTCATGGAAATGCCATCTGAAGGGCCTAGCAATGACCACAACTACTATCTCTGGCTCACATCTCTTTTCTAGTTACCAGGAATCCCTTAGCCATCCCCTCCACTGCTATGGCTTCAAGTAGCAATTTTGAGTTGACTTCCAACTTTCTATTTTCAGCCCTGATGTTTCTCCTAAGCTCCATACTCTCATCATGTCCTTTGTTTTTGTAGTGCTTTAAGGTCTACAAAGCAAATTCTCACAACAATTCTGCAACACAGACATTGATGATGGTGATGATCATGATAATAATAACTCACATTCATACAGTGACAAAATATTTTCAAGTGCTTTCTGCACTACAATCCTGTGAAGTAGCTTGTGCAAACTCTTCAAGATTCCCATTTTACAGATGAGAAAACCAAGCCTCAAAGAAGTGATATGACTTGTCCATGGTCACAGAGCTAGCAAGTAGCTGAGTCAAGATTTGAATTCAGATCTCCTGACTCCTCTTTCCATTGAGCCATTCTAAACTATGCTGTTTTGGGGCAGCTAGGTGGCTCAGTGAGTAGAGCATTGGCCCTGGAGTCAGGAGGACCTGAATTCAAATCCTCAGACACTTGATATACTTAGTAGCTGTGTGACCTTGGGCAAGTTACTTAACCCCGATTGCCCTGGCTTCCCCCCTCAAAAAAAAACAAAACGAAAAAACAAATAAATTATGCTGTTTCTTTCAACACTAAGCTTACACTAAAAGACAGACAAAGTTAATTCATCATCTTCCTCACAAAATCTGGTCATCCTGACTTCCCTGCTTATGTTAATGGCACCTTCAGCTCTCCCTAAATATTGTATCTGACTTTGCTATCTCCATACCTTTCATCACACAGTTTCCTGCCTTAAACAGTTCTCCCAGCCTCCAGTTCCTCCAGTCTAAACCCTGAAGGCCAAACGGACAACTCTGATTAAATTTTTGCCTCCTTCCTCTCAAGACTCACTCAAAAACCTTCCATGTTCCTTCCCCTTCCTTCAATGCTTACTGAAATTCCTTCCTCATACTCTACAACCTGGATCCAACATTTTTTAGTTCTCTCTTCCATTGTTCCCCTTCATTCATCCTATGCTGGGTCTAGCCACCTAGAAATCCTCACCATTTTCATCCCAATACTATTTCCTTGCCTGGAACAGCCCACTGCCCTCTTTCCCTGTCTCTTCTGGCCCTCATCTTCCTCATAACTTTATCCTAGCTCCATCGCATTCCTATCCACCTTCTAAGGTTCAGCCTAAAACCTACATTCTCCAGTGAAACCTTCCCTAATCCTCCCAAACAAAAAGAACTCTCCTTCCCCTAGATTCTCTTAGTGCTTTCTATCTCTTATCGAACTTTCACTCTACCTTGTACCAACCAGAGTGGCCCAGAGTGGATGTCACTTATATGCATATGTCTTATTTCCATCTTTGTCTCCCTCACAACACCTGGCACCCAGTCTTGTACATAGTAGGTGTTCAATAAATACGTGAATGAATTCAATCTGATTCATTTCAATTCAACAAATAGTTGGTCAAGCACCTATTATTTATGAGGCATTGAGTCAGGTATTGACAGATAGGACATGGACCTGCTCTCAAAGAGTTTACAACCTAATGGAAGAATTATTGAGTAATATTAGGAGATAGATCTAAGACATAGGCAAGAGAGATGGTAAGATGAAGTAAAGTAGTAGAAAGAGAAGGAAAGGGGAAGACAGGAAGAAAGAGAAGATTTTTAAAAAGAGCAGATAGGATGAGCAGTGCTTCCAAGCATTATCTTCAGTGCAAACCCCTCAGGGTAATTGGCAATCCAGACTAAAGAGTACAATCCCAAATCATAATAGTCTTTGGTCATAGACCTGGACAACATTTGTTCCTGACTTAATGATAGGGCTTTGACCAGGTTGCTTTTGTCTTTTTTAACAGAAGGACACAGTAATGTTCTAACACTGACTAGGTGGTTTGGTCTGGTTGTGTGGGAAGGTACTCTGGAGAGAAAGCTCCTAGAAGATTATTAGGCATAGAAGATTACTGTGGATTTGACCGTGTTTGCCACTGGAAAGTAGGTGCAGCTGGTAATTGGCATCATAGAACCATAGACTCTTGAACTGGAAGGGAACTCAGAGGTCACCTACTACAAGCCCTACTCAAATTGTGAATCTGTTCTGCTACATCATGGACAAGTGATTTTCCAGTTTCAGCTCTAAGACTACCAGTGATGGGGAGCTCCTTCAATTGAACCTTTCTGTTCCTTCCCCGGCAATCCATTACACTGTCAAGTAGCCTTAATAGTTGAGGGGTTTTCCCCCTTATGTTGAGCCAACATCAACTTCGTTTTAGAAATATGTAGTAGATTAGTTTGGCCTTACTAGCCCTCTAAGCCAGAAATGTCAAACTCCAGACCCACAAAACTCCTAGTGGAGCTGATCCAAATTAAAAGGTAAGAGGGAAACGTTTAACAAAATAAATAAAAATATAATACGACAGAAGTAAAGTTAATTTGTGGTTTTCTACGTCAATATGCTATCTTAAGGTCTGGGGTTTGACACCGCTTTTCTAAGCCACTAATGGTGAATATTAATCATATAGGGTAATATAAGGAATGCCATTTAAGGTAATACAAGAAGGCAGTGACAATGTCAGAAGCTTCATCTCTCTTTTTGTGATTTTGTGACAGCTAAAATGGTCATGGGGGCAGTCCCAAAGAGATAAGTTCCTCTGATCAGAATGAAAGGATTGAGAAGTTGGCTTTCCCAGGGTTGACTTTAAAGGTTATAGAGCTGGATATAGAAGTTCTTTCTCAAAGCTCTCTCTCTTCCCTAATCATTCCCCAGAACTGGGATCTACAATGCAGGGACAATTTCTTTGCTTTTGTACTGCCCCTAAAACAAGTAGGGTAGGGTGAAAAGGAGGACCAATTTACATGGCTCACACTAACTTACATAATACTTTGCTCCTGACAGCCCCATCCATTAGGTTCTATGAGTAATATTACCTCCATTTGTACAGGTAAGGAAACAAGCATAGGAAGGTGATGTAACTTGCCCATGGTCACATGAGTATCACATCTTCCAACCCCAAGTCCTGTGCACTTTCCACTATGCAACACTGCCTCTTTCATACCATAGAGCTGTGTTCCAGATTCTTAGAATGGCTTCTCTTACTACAACTTTTTTAAGACTCTTCAACCCAATGCATTATCTTAATTTTCATTCATATGCACAGATTTGCGTTTCACCTGCCTTATTCATATGTTTGCAGGAAGACAGAATGATAGCTAAATTTAACCTGCTATTCTTAAGGATTTTATTCCAAAAATAAACTGTTCAAATTCCCAAACAGCAATAATCTGGATGAATTAGCTCCAGAGTTCTAATTTTCTGCATATAGTAATGAACTCTGTACAATGGGCTAAAAAATAAAATAGGCTTTTCTTATAACACACATGGTATAGGCATTCAACTTTTGGTCTTTAACTGTAGCCTCTCAGATAATATTGATTTTCTTTGCCCCAGGGGAACAAAGCATGAAGCTGGAATTGGGAGACAGAAAGATACTTCTCTCCACAGCAACCAGCATCCTTGCATCACTGTGAACGGGTCAACCACCAACCACCCCAAGGTCTAGTCCCTGGGGTTCAACTTCTCCCATAGGAATAAGGAGGACATGTTCCCACTCCTTCTCCCAGCACAACTGCATCTAGGGTTGCACTGTCTTCCAAGCTGTCTCTTCCCTACAGATGTTCAACCAAATTTGTCCCAGAAGCAATAATTTCTAGTCAGGGTTCTGCTGTCTCTAACTCATGCAGACCTCTCTTCTTATCATTCCATCTTAGGTATATATACCATCACTGAACCTCCTAATTTATGTATTAAACAACCAGACAGCTTTTGAGGTCACAGACCCTGAAAATATAAGGACCTGGAATAGTTTACTGAATCTCTACCTCTGGCAGCAGCCCTGTCTGATCCATAGCCAATAGTGTATGGTTTTATTAACTCAGTTGCTATCTCACAAATTTGCCAGGTTCATGGAGGACTGAATGAGACCAACCTATCTATACTATGAGCTCAGATGCCTAGTAACTTGTATGACTATGGGACAGTCACTTAACTACTCTAATGCTCAGTTCTTCGTATGTTAAATAAATATAAAAATATTTGAATTACCTAAATCACAGGATTTCTGTAAAGAAAATGCTTCATAAACAGCAAATCTCCATGAAGATAAGATGTTAGGATGTCAACCCCATTTTTTTGAAAGCTATCAATTCTCAGGCACAGAGCAGACCACAAGGGGGCGGCAAAGGCCTGCTGTCTGTATATGTGCGTGGCTCAAATTTCTCTAAGAATTGGTTTCAGAGAATCTTGGAAGACTGATAACAATAGTAACTGGCAGATATATAGCAGTTAAAGTCTATGACGTCCTTTACATCCATTATGTAATCTGATCCCCAAAATTACCCTGTGAAGGTGGTACTACATGTATTTACATTCCCCATTTTACAGATAAGGAAAAAGGCTTTAAATGATTTGCCCAAGGATCACAGAGCTAGTACATGTCAGAGACAGGATATGAACCCTACACTCTGCTGACTCCACAGACCCACAGAATTCCACCCTCTGCAAGAGGCCTTTCCTGACTATGCCAAAAGGGCTACACAACCGTGCATATCCTTTGACCCAGAAATACCACTTCTAGGTCTGTATGCCGAAGAGATCATGAAAAGTGGAAAAGACTCACATGTACAAAAATATTTACAGCGGCTGTTTTTTGTGGTGGCAAATAATTGGAAATTGAGGGGGTGCCATTAACTGGGGAATGGCTGAACAAGTTGTGGTATATGATTGTAATGGAATACTACTGTGCTATAAGAAATGAGGAGCAGCCAAATTTCAGAAACACTTCAAAAGACTTCTATGAACTGATGGTGAGTGTGGTGAACAAAACCAGGAGAACGTTGTACACAGTAACAGTAACATCCTGCGACGGCCAACGTTGACAGACTTAGCTCTTGTCAGGAATGCAATGATCTAGATCAAAAACAAAAGACTCATGATGGAAAATGCTTTCTACATCCAGAGAAAGAACTATGGAGTCTGAATACAGATCGAAGCAGACCATTTTCTCTTTTTGTTTTTGTTTTTTCTTTCTCACGGTTTTTCTCTTTTGTTCTGATCCTTCTTTCACAACATGACTAATATGGAAATATGTTTAATATGATTGTACATGTATAGCCTATATCAGATTCCTTGCTGTCTTGGGGAGGGAGGGAGGGAGAAAAAAATTTGGAACTCAAAATCTTATAAAAATGAATGTTGAAAACTATCTTTACATGTAATTGAAAAAAATAAAATACTATTAAGTGGCGGAAAATTTTTTTTAATTAAAAAAGAGATCTTTCCTGCTCTCCCCAGGCTAGCACCTTCTCTCTGGGACATTCTCTCTTTTATACTGTATATACACTGTATATATCTGTTTTCTCCCCTATCAGAATGTAAGTTCTGAGATTGGAGGGGCAGAACCAAGATGGCAGCTGGAAAGCAGGGACTAGCATGAGCTCCCTGCCAAGCCCCTCCAAAAACCTATAAAAAATGGCTCTGAACCAATTCCAGAACTGCAGAACCCACAAAATGGCAAAGGGAAGCAGGGCTGTAGCCCAGGACAGCCTGGATGGTCTTTGGGTGAGGTCTATCCTGCACAGAGCTGGGAGTGGAGCAGAGCGGAGTGGAGCAGAGCCCAGCGTGGGCCTTGAGGACCAACCAGACCAGGAGCCAGGCAGAGCGGGCCCTAGTGCCCTGAATCAGTGAGCTGCAGCAGTTACCAGACTTCTCAACCCACAAACACCAAAGACAACAGAGAAGGTTAGTGGGAAAAGCTGCTGGGGACAGAGTTTAAAAAGGAGTTCACAGTTAGGCCACTGCCAGGGGGGCAGAGGAGGTGGGGCAGCTACAGAACTACAGCTGCAGTTGCCTCCGGCCCCAGGCTCACCTGCTGGGAGGAATTAAGTGGCAGATCAGAGCAGGAGTGAAGAGCCTGCTGAAGATCTAAGTCCAGTCCAGGTTGGAGGTTCTTGGGGAAGGAGGAGTGCTGGTGTGGCAGAGCTGACACATCCCCCCAGGCTTGGAACATAGTTCTCTCAACTCTACAAGCAGTCATACCCTGCTGAAAAACACAAGGGTCAAGTTAGTTGGCTGGGAATATGGCCAGGCAGCGAAAACACACCCAGATTCAGTCTCAGACTCTGGAATCTTTCTTTGGTGACAAAGAAGACCAAAACATACAGCCAGAAGAAGTCAACAAAGTGCAAGAGCCTACAACAAAAGCCTCCAAGAAAAACATGAACTGGTCTCAAGCCATGGAAGAACTCAAAAACGATTTGGAAAAGCAAGTTAGAGAAGTAGAGGAAAAACTGGGAAGAGAAATGAGAAGGATGCAAGAAAACCATGAAAAACAAGTCAATGACTTGCTAAAGGAGACCCCCAAAAATACTGAAAAATATACTGAAGAAAACAACACCTTAAAAAATAGACTAACTCAAATGGCAAAAGAGCTCCAAAAAGCCAATGAGGAGAAGAATGCCTTGAAAGGCAGAATTAGCCAAATGGAAAAGGAGGTCCAAAAGACCACTGAAGAAAATACTACCTTAAAAATTAGATTGGAGCAAGTAGAAGCTAGTGACTTGATGAGAAATCAAGATATTATAAAATAGAACCAAAGGAATGAAAAAGTGGAAGACAATGTGAAATATCTCACTGGAAAAACCGCTGACCTAGAAAATAGATCCAGGAGAGATAATTTAAAAATTATTGGACTACCTGAAAGCCATGACCAAAAAAAGAGCCTAGCTATCATCTTTCAAGAAATTATCAAGGAGAACTGCCCTTATATCCTAGAGCCACAGGGCAAAATAGAAATTGAAAGAATCCACCGATTGCCTCCTCAAATAGATCCCCAAAAGAAATCTCCTAGGAATATTGTTGCCAGGTTCCAGAGCTCCCAGATCAAGGAGAGGATACTCCAGGTGGCCAGAAACAAACAATTTGAGTATTGTGGAAACACAATCAGAATAACCCAAGATCTAGCAGCTTCTACATTAAGAGATCGAAGGGCTTGGAATACGATATTCTGAAGGTCAATGGAGCTAGGATTAAAACCAAGAATCACCTACCCAGCAAAACCGGGTATCATGCTCCAAGGCAAAATATGGATTTTCAATAAAATAGAGGACTTTCAAGCTTTCTCAGTGAAAAGACCAGAGCTGAATAGAAAATTTGACTTTCAAACACAAGAATCAAGAGAAGCATGAAAAGTGAAATAGGACCAGCCATTTAATCAGATCCAAACAAAGCAACCCTCGGAAAAATTTTGGAACAATCTGCACTAAGGACCACAAAAGAGACACTACTGTTATTCAGAGCATCCAGAGTTAACCTGAAAAGAACCATTTGCCCACGGCCCTCCAGTGAGAAAGAAGAAAAATGTGGACTAACCTATGGCAGACAAAAGATATCGAGGAGGACCATCTGCCCCACAGGCTTCTCAGGGCAGAAGACTACTAGTTGTATATACTACATACTTACTGAAGGACTGAAGGAAGTTTTAAGAAAAGGTCTGATCCTTCTCCAACTTCACCTCCTAATGCCAAACAGACAATGTAATTGTCTTTGCTGCTTCATTCCCCCAATTTTTCTGTCAACCTGAAATTTTGGTTTACCCACAAAAATGCAAAGGATTAGCCTTTTATGAAGAACTTAGCACAGTGTTATAAAGAACTTAGCACATGGTAGATACTTACAAATTGCTACAACCATTTCCGCTAGAGACTACTTACCTCCAAAAAGGTCAAAAATCTAATTTTCCTGTGTTGGAAGAAGAAGCTTCCGTGTGAGTGAGGCAGTGGATGCTTTGAGTTAAACAAGAATGCAATAGACAAGAAGACAAGGCTGAAATAAGATATATCTCTAGCATGCCCCCAACCCACTTTGGTGCAGTCTTGCCCTGCCTATGCCACCACTGGCCACTTGGGTCCTCATAGAGACATATGTTACTTCTTCTGCATTTCTAGAAATAATCCTACAAGTGACTATCCTTCCAAAAGATAGTACACAAGCTTTCAGCACCATGTTTCTTGTGACTTATCCAGTAGCGTCTGTTACTTCTTTACCAAAGATATTTACTCAAATGATATAACAAGGAGAGTAGTTACAAAGCATTTTCTCCAATTCCAGGGTCATGCTCTCCCATAAATGCATCCAAAATTTAAGGGGTTGCAGGGTGAGAAGGCAATTAATGTGCATTGGTAGTGAGGTACATGTGAATGGCTCACCTGTGACCAAGGCAACTCACCACTCTAGAACTGCAGGGCCTTAATGTCCTCTTTCTAATCAGAAGGTTCCCAAAAAGATCACTGTGAGTCACTTTGCTGTTCAGCTGGGCTAGCTCATTTTAGACCTATCCTTTGGAACAGAAGCTTAGCTGGGCTGCTTCACCTAGAGTGTGGGATGTCTTGGGAGAAAGGATCAATTTGCTACTGGGTTGGTTTGAACAAGTCGCTCTGTAGCTGTGCTGACTCTTCACCAGGCTCCTGGATTGGGCCAGGTAGTCTGCTCTGCCCATTAGGAAGCTGCAGCCAGCATGGTCTGGGCAGGTTGTTTGGCTGGTGGACTCTTTTCAAGCATCTCTACTGGACAAATTGATTCACTGGTCCTTCGTGCTCACTTTTTGATGGGCACCTGCAGTCAATTTCTCCCTCTAGGCATTTGTTTAGGTTGAGGGCTACTATACTCTTTTCAGCTAGAGTCACCAGGCTCTCTTAGCTAGGATGATAATCCTTAGCTTAGGATCAGCAGAATCTGCTTCCGTGGCTCCCACAGATAAAAGAGCCACATTTGAGGTTATTTGACATATCCAGGCAAGAGATGAGAGAGTTCTTGATTCTCTCTTTTTGACAAACTCTTCCTTGTTTGAAAGTTCTTTCCTTTCTCAAAGCAGTACATGTTACCATAAGGTGATTAGTTTCAGTTCAGTACTTTCAAACTACTTCCCCACTTCTTAAGGAATCTGATGTAGATGGGTGGCTAGGAACAAAGTTGTGAATGGAGTTTATGTCTCAGTGGTGCATTGGTTGTTTTGCTTGCCTTCTCATATTAAATTATGATTTTCACATCAAAAAAAAAAGAATGTGAGTTCTTTGAGGGCAGGGATCATGCCATAACCTTTTTTTGTATTCCCAAAGCTTAGTTATAGTGCTTGGCATATAGTAGGAGTTTAATAAATGCTTGCTGATGACAAAGAATCAGGACAGATTTTTTTGGAGGCCATCTAATCCACCCATATCCACTCAAAAATTCCTACCATAAGATTGCTGACTAGATATCTAAGACTTCTTGTGAGAGAACAATTTCATGAAACAGCCTTCATTACTCTTTTGGATAGCTCTAATTATTAGAGCGTCTTTCTTTCCATCAAATTGAGATCTGCGTCTGAATTTCTGCACACTCTTCCTACTTCTGGGCCAGGCAAAACAAGTCTAATCTCTCTTCCACTTGACAATCCTTCATATACTTGAAAATAGTGATCATGTCCACCCTGAGTCTTCTCTTGCTTAAGCTAAATGCCACCCATCCAGCTACACCCACCCCATTCCTGCAGCCTGATCATCCAACAGCACAACCTTGAGGCCCTTCACCATCCTGGTCACTTTTCTCTGGACAATCTCTAGATTAGCAATGTCCCTCCTAAATGAGGCATAAGAACTTAGCACAATGGTGCAGATATATTTTCACCAGAACCAAGTACAAGAGACCTTTCATCTCCTCCTTTGTTCTGGACACAAGGACTTTCTACATAGTCTAATATTGCATTAAGATTTTTGGTTGTCATATTACATCCTTGGTGAGTTTGGAGTGCATTAAAATTCCCCAAATCAGTTTCAGACAAACTGTTGTCTAGCCCTGCCTCCTATATCTTGTGCTTGTCCATTTGAATATCTGAACCCAAGTGTAACATTATGCATTTATCCTTATTAAAATTAATCTTGAAAGATGGTGGAGAGAAAACAGGAAGTTGCCTGAGCTCTTCCCAGTTTCCCTCGGAAACAACATTAAATCAAGCCTCTAAACGGATTCTGGAGCAACAGGACCTACAAAATGACGGAGTGAACAATTAAAATTAATCTTGTGGGATAGAGTCCAACATAATAGGAGGAAGATAATTTTTATTCCTTAGCCTATGTTACAGTGGAAAGGGTACTGGTTTTAGAGTCAAAGAACCTGAATTCAACCCCCATTTCTGCTGCCTTACTACCTTTGTGATTTGGAGTAAATGACTTAGCCTCCTTGGGTCTCAGCATCTTCATTTACAAAGTAAGGGTGTTTACCTGCCATGGCTGTGAGCCAGCAGGTCCTTGGTGCCGCCTCAGGTGATGTTGCCTGCAGGGGTCTCCAGTGGAGGGACTGGAGCCCCCGAGGGTGTTGGGAAATGGCTGTGGGACACCTATCACTTTGCCACAGGAATGACTTCAGGAGGAATTTGATTGTTAATTTGGGACTCTTTGCTGCTGGTGTCTGGCTGGCTAGGAACCTGAGAGACATTGCCTTGATAGCACCCCAGCCAGGCCTGTAGCACAGCTGATGTTGCTAGTGACTTCATTTCTAATGCTGCCTTCTGTGATCTGAATGCAGTTTCTTGGAAACTCTATCCAGCTTGCAGCTATGACCATGACATGACCACCAGAAGATCTGCTTTGACTGGCTACCACAGATCTGATTCAGACTTGCTACATTCCCTTCTGTACTTTAGGTATCTTTTTCCTTAGTCAGTCTATGGTCAGTCATAGCTTCAGTCTCTACTTAGGTGTGGCATGAGGTGTATTGCCTTTGTTCCATATATTGTACATATCCTCCAAATCCTTGCAGGTTGGGCAGATACCAGGCAAGGAGAGTGTTCCAAGTGGCACTTGCTGTTCTCTTCAGTTAAACAGATATTTTTTTTCCTCCTAAAATGTTTGAAATAAAGACAGTTAACAAAGAAAAATAAAATGAAGGTGTTGGATGGGATAGCCTGAGTTCCTTTTTAGCTATAAGTATGTCTATGATACTAGCTACCTCTCTTATTTTCTGTCACCTGAAAATTTGGTGAGAACACTGTCTATGCCTTTAACTAAATAATTGATAAAAAGTCAAGTCAACAAGAATTCCTTAAGCGCTTACAATGTGACAGACACTGTGCTAAGCACCGCACATATGAAGAAAGGCCAAAAACAGTCCCTGACCTCAAGGAGTTCCCAGTCTAGAAGACAACACAGAGATGACTATGTACAGAAAGGAGATCTGAAGGATAAATGGGGAATAAACAAAGGGAAGGCACTAAAGTCAAGGAGGAACTGGAAAAGTCTTCTTACAGAAGGTGAGGCTTAAGTTGAAACCTGAAGGAAGTCAGGGAAGCCAGGAGGTGAAGATGAGGAGAAAGAGCATTCCAGTCATGGGGGACAGCCAGAGAGATTGCCTAGAGGTGGGAAATGGTTTGCCTTGTCCAAGAAACAGCAAGAAAGCCAGGGTCACTTAATTATAGAGTCTGTGGAGAGGAGCAAGGTCTAAGAAGACTGGAAAGGTAGGAAGGGGGCATGTTATGAAGCCATGCATAGGATTTTATATTTGATCCTAGAAGCAATCCTAGACATCATTTTTCAATCAGGTCCGACTCTTCGTGACTCCATTCCAGGTTTTCTTGACAGATATACTGAAGTAGTTTGTCATTTCCTTCTCGAGTTCATTTACAGATGAGGAAACCAATGCTAACAGGGTTAAGTGACTTACCCAGGGTCACACAGCTAGTGTTTAAGTCTGCATTTGAATTCAGCTCTTCCTGACCCCAGGCCCAGCACTCTATCTACTGTGACACTTAGCTGTCCTCCTAGAAGAAATAAGGAGCCACTAGAGTTTATTGAATAGAGGGGTGACGATCAGACACGGGCTTTAGGAAGATCACTTTGGTAGCTGAGTGGAGGGTGGACTGCAGTGGGGAGAGACTTGAGGCAGGGAGATCAACCAGAAGGCTATTGAAATAATATAGCATGAGAGGTGATGAGGGCCTGGACCAGGGTAGTGGCAGCATTAAGAGGAGAAAAGGAAGTAGAGAAGAGAGAACCCTGTTGCCCTTATTTCCTTAAAAAAATTTAGGACACTTTGGCTCTCTCCTTAACCCCTGTTACACTCCTTACATTATATTTATCTGTTTACATACTGTATTCCCCCCTCCTTCCTCCTCACTGCCAAGAAACAGGCCTGACACATAGCAAGAGCTAAATGTTAGTTGAACAAAAAGTGTCAGAAATTACTCTGTCCTTTACATTTTCCAAGGTCTAGTGGGAATTCAGCCAGCCTAGGAATCCAAGGACATGAGTTCAAATCCTGACTCTGACACTTGGTAGCCCCCAGGACAGCAAAGGACAGCTGGAGCTGAACGGAGCAGCCTAGGGATAAGAGAGTCAGGAATCAAACAGAAATTTAATTTCAATGTAGGAGAAACAGCTTGCAAGCAAGAACATGCCCCTAGTGGGAGAGACCTGCTTTAGTGTGGGGAGATCTCAATACTGATACCAAAGGCTCTAAAGTGAGCTGGAGCCCTGACAATGAGTGGTAACAGCAACAAGTGACAAGTTTGATCCATAGCAGGCCTTCCTGACCAGAACACGGCAGAGCTCAGAGAACACTTGGTGCTGGTCAAAGCAACACTATAGTCGTATGAAACAATTCTGGGATCGTCCAGAGGGTGAGTGTAAAGGATTTTTGTTATGCCCAGCTCAGAGCACAGCTTGCTTGCTGGGCCTTAGCTCTGGAAAACAAGGTGTCTCCTAATATCTTGACAATGAGGAACTGAGACTATAGAGGGATTCATTCTTTGTATTTGTATCCTCCTAGCATTGTGCATGAAGTGGGGCTTAGTAAATGTTTGATAGACTCATGGGTGGAAATGAGAGCTATGATTATCTTATCATCCAATCAACAAGGATCACCTGCATTTTAATAGGGAGCAAAGGGGTGAATCACAGCATCCCAGAACTGGAAGGGACCCCAGGGACCATTCAGTCCAATTGGTACCTGAACACAAATCCCTTCTGCCACACACTCAACAAGTATTCATCCAGCCCTTGCTTGAAGAACTCCAGGGAGGGGAAATCTACCTCTGGAGGCCGTTTAGCCATCCCACATAGTAGGTAAGCTCTAATTACCGGCATGTTTTGTCTGTTATAGTAAGACAAAATTTGCTTTTTTGTCAAGTTCCCACATTGCTGTTAGGTCAGGCCTCAGACCCTTCAGATCCTTGAAATCAGCCCGAGACTTCTCCAGGCTAAGTATTCCTTCACCTAATCCTCCAGGCCTAGAAGGCCTTGATTGCCTTGTATTATTTCAAGATGAGCTGGAGGGGCTGGAGTAGGGCTGGGTAACTTGGAGGATAGATGGTCTTTCTTCTTAGATCCTGAAATCACCACAAATAGGTCCTGATCACAACCAAGAAGGTGGGAAACATACCCCAGCAGATTCATACCTTTTACGATGAAAAAAATAAGTGGAAGACTTACAGCCTGCTACAACTTGTGTGTGAGTTACCTAATCTCCTCTGAAGGAAGAAATCTCCTAGCTGTATCAGGAAGAGAATTATCTCTTCTCGGATAAGGAGGACTGAGTATGATAATCTGCCCCACCTCATCCAGTGTGACAATTTTCTGTAAGAAGCCAATTTAGCAATAAGGAAGACATGCATAAGCCCAATTATTCTAAAAGGAAATGGCAAAAGTACATATTACTTAAGGTTGTGGCTTCAGGTGGAAATAGTTCACCTAAGAAGAGAAAGTTCCGACTCCACCCCACCACCACCACCACAGCTCCTACCCCCCAGAGGCCTTCTATCTAACTAGCAAAGGAGACCTGACTTCTCCACCTTCAAAACAGGCAAAGAGGAGAATCAAGCCCAAAAAAACAAAGGCCTCAGTCAAAGAAGTCTAGACAAGCTGACTTTGGGCAAGTCATTTCTCTTCCTGAAACCTCAGTTTCCTCAACTATAAAACAAATAGGTTGGACCAGACTAAGGTCCCTTCCGACAGCTCTATAAGTCCGGAGAGACTACTTGTGCCACTTCTGTGTATTCAACCTGTTAAAAGAAATCTTGTTTTGGTCCCTGCCCTGGACAATAAGGCAGATTTGGCAAAATAAAGTTAAAAGGATTTTATTTAACACACCAAGGTAGCTTGAAGCTGGATGAGGCTGTCCTAGGAATTAAAACTGCTCAATGCTTTATAGACAGGAGTAAACAACTGCCCAAGGGGGCAGCTAGGTGGCACAGTGGATATAGTGTTGGGTCTGAAGTCAGGAAGACTCCTCTCACTGAGTTCAAATCAGACCTCAGACACTGCATGATCCTGGACAAGTCACTTAACTCTGCCTCCATTTCATCATCTGTAAAATGAGCTGGAGAAGGAAATGGCAAACTACTCTAGTATCTTTGCCAAGAAAAGCCCAAGTGGGGTCATGAAAAGTCAGACACAACAGAACAACAACAACAAAAAGCAACTTCCATATAAGGGCAAAGGAATTTCGATTAATACACACAATCGTTAGGAGACAGGATTAGTGCCACCTCAGCCGTGTTCCCTCATTACTGTGCCGTCTTATGGAGGCTAGCTGCCACTCAAAGCCTAAACAAAGTTGTAAAATGGAGTCCCTTTAACTGACTCAGCACAAGTAACTGACTGACTGCACAAACCTGCTGTGGATTAGCAAAGGTACTTTATTCCTCACAGACTTTCCTCATCTGTAAAATGGGAATACTTTCACTTGCCCCCATCTCTTTTATCATCAGATAAAGAAAATTCCAAGTTCATGAACATGGACAGGGAATAGCACAGGGGCATATACTAATCCTAGGGACACTACAATAGTGGCTACCTTATAAGATGCCATCAAACCATTCATAGTTACCCATTGGATCTAACCATCCAACTAAATCTGTATTCACAGAATTATGCTTTTATCTAGCCCACATTTCTTTACCTCAGTGTAATATTAATTAAAATGGGACTTTTTTACTGTTTTCTCTTTAGGAGCACTTATTTAATCAAATGCCCTCCATGAGTCCAGCCTTTGTTTCTTTGATTGAATTAGGAGTCTTTGACGACCTCCTTGCCTCAAGGGAAAGCCTGGTTTGCATGGGTTTGAGTGACATGTTTGTGATGCCAGAGGCTTTTAGGCTACATGGGTTTGAGTCCCATATTTGTGATGCTTTTAGGTCACATGGGTTTGAGTCACACATTGTGACGCCCTTTGACCCTGAACCAGATATGTAAACCCAGAGGTTGGCATTCCCCCTTGGGGCTCTCAATCACTGGAAGAGTAGTGTGGGACTCTGGACAGCCATTTTAAGAGCTCCCCCACCCCAACCCAGCTTTTAAATCCAGATGTTGATGCTTTCCTGGTAATTATGAATTGTGGTTTGGTCTGTTTATATTGTAGTATGTTAGTAATTTGTTTGTAATTGCTCTGAAGTTCAGGTTGCTTTTCCTCCTGAACCAAGTGAATGATATTTCTATGTTTAATTAAAGCGAGAATGTTAACCCTTTAAAGTTACTTTCCTTAGTAAAGCAGATCAAAGAACCTGTGTTAGCAGCCCTTCTGTATGCTGGTTGTTGTTGGTTTTACACAGCCACAGTAGCTGCTAACCAAATTGTTATTACAGTCAGTCACAAAGATAAAGTGAGAAACTTGGTCAAAAAATTAATAAAATTTAGTAAATTATACATATAGCACTCTCATGATTAAGATCTATAGAAATAAACTCTAAAAATCAGGAGTTCTTAACCTTTTTTTTCTGTCATGGATCCCTTTGGCAGGCTGATGAAACAGAGACCTCTTCTCAGAAGTCTTTTTAAATACATGAAATGCAATCCATAAAACTGCAAAGGAAACAAATTATGTTGAAATAGTTATTGAAATATATATGTTTAAAGCTCACAGACCTCAACTTAAGAACCCCTGCTGAAGATATACAACAAGCTAAATTGCATCTGTAGCACTGCGCCTGGAACACAGTAGAGAGAAGACACCATGAATGTTTCTTGCTTGATTGTTTGATCTATCAATACAGTAATCCTATAGAAAAGGAAATGAGTCAGGTTGGCATGGCCTTTTCTTGATTAAGCCACACTGGCTCTTTGTGAAAACTTTTTTTTTTCTTAGATGTTTAGCAACTATGCTTTTAAAACTACATCCTGATGAAACACTAACTTCATCGGAAATCAGGTCCACTGGCCTATAGTTTGCTCAAAATCATTTTTTTTTAATCATGGAGAGAAAAAAAAATGTCTTCTTTCCTACTCTTTCAAAGATCCTTGATACTAGTTGAGAAATTGTATCTGCCAGATCTTTCAGTTCTGTGAGATATTGTGGGAACTCACCCACAGCATCTAGCTGATCTCTCCTTACTGTATCCCTACTTATGTTAGGTTTCAACTCCCTGTTTTGTTCTTTTTTGTTTTGTTCTGTTCTGTTTTGTTCAACAACCATTTTTGTTCTGTCTATTCCAATGTGAAGATGATTCTTCTTGACTGAGAAGATAGAGGCAAAATAAAGGACACTGAGCACTTCCCTTTTCTCTCCCATATATTATTGTTATCTCTTCTACATCAAGCAAAAGCCCTATCCTCTCTTTGATCCTCCTCTTTCCACTGAATTTCCCCAATATAGAATTTTTTTTAAAACAAGAAAGGAACACTTTTGGCACTGTTTATTACTCTTCATGCTTTTATGTTTAAATTCTATTATCTGCCCTTGCTTCCATTTTCCATTCAGGCACCTTTTTACTCTCAGTTAATGAGTTCCCTGTGTATCCACATCCATATCTTTAAATGATTTTCCCTTTCTGTCCTCATCAAAACTGTTTCTCTTTATGTATTCAGAATTCTATCCTTGAAAGTTTCCTATTCTTCTTGAACTGACTTGCCTTGTAGGTTAGTCTACTCAACATGATGGATGCGGAAATACGCTTTACCTGATTGTACATATATAACCTATATCAAATTGCTTACAATTTTAGGGAGGATAGAGGGAAGCAGAAAATTTGGGACTCAATATTTTATATTTTAAATGAATGTTAAAAGTTGTCTTGGGGCAGCTAGGTGGCACAGTGAGTAGAGCACCGGTCCTGGAGTCAGGAGGACCTGAGTTCAAATCTGGCCTCAGACACTTGACACATGTACTAACTGTGTGACCTTGGGCAAGTCATTTAATCCCAATTGCCCTGCCCAAAAAAAAATTTGTCTTGACCAGTTCCGTAGGACTTATGCTGAAAGGTGTTGTCCATCTCCAGAGAAAGAACTGGTAGAGCCTGAATGCAGATCAAAGATCCTTTTTCTTTACTTTATTTTTCTTAGGTTGTTGGTTTTGGGTTGTTTTTTTTTTCTTTGTCTGTGTTTTCTTTCACAGAATTACTTACATGGAAATGTGTTTTGCATGACTACACATGTTTAATCTATGTCAAATTGCTTTCCCTCTCAGGGGGGAGGGAGGGAGAAAGAATTTGGAACTCAAAGTTTGAAGGGGGAAAAAGGATATTAAAATTGTGTTTACATATAATTGGGGGAAAATAAAATATTAAATAAGATTTTTAAAATTATCTTTACATGTGATTGGAAAAAATAAAATACTATTCAAAAGAAAAAATTGCTTGCTGATAAAGGGTCATGATATTCTTGAGATACCACAACTTAACATGCAATGAACCAGTATCCATTTGTCAAAATACTTAACTATATAAAGAGAACTTTTGTGTGGTTTGTATTAAGAGCTGAGGATTGATTAGCTAATGAACTATGAATTGATAAACTGCATTTGGAAACGGCCATTTGAAAATCAAAGTAATAATTGTCCTATTCTTTTGTTGATTTAGGGCATAGAAACAAAATGCTGAGTTTTGTTGTTGTTTCTTTAAGGTAGAGTTCCTCAGCAAAGCCAGTTGTAGTCAATCAACAAGCAACTGTTATTAAATGCCTACTGTGTGCCAGGTAATGTATTCAGCTTTGGAGATACAAAGTCAAGAGCAAAACAGCCCCTAACCCCAAGGATCTTACATTCTGAAAGAGAAGATAATAACTTGATGTCAAATCAGTATCACAGAATCTTAGTGTTAGACCTCAGATTTCATCTGGTCCCTGTCACAGGGAGGTCCTTCAAGGGACCACTAAACCCACCTGAATGAGATGCTAGATTTTTTATAATACAGCCCAAGATCTTTGGATCTAAAACATTTGAAGTCTAGAGTCATATGTTTAGTTATTTATAGCAATGAAATCAGGGTAACAGATCTAAGCTCTATTGGGCCAATTTGCTTCCCGCAAAGATCATATTTTATGTTAACTAACAAACTCATTAAACTGGTCAAAAGGGTGATTAGGAAAAATAATAAGAATGACTACTTACACTTTAATGAATCAGAGCTATCATCTAGACGGATACTCCCTTCAATAATGTAAAAGGTAACACATCCATGCTATCTCATTCTATGTAACTCTTATCCATATCTTCTCATAAATTCTCTAGAGAGGGTCCACCCAACATGATAAGAATCTTCCTATAGTTTTCTTGCCAGTGCATGGATACCAATGGGCATGGCCTTTTCAAACAATATTCTTTGCTCTTGCCACATGACCAACCCACCTTCTTTTCTTTTTTTTTAAGCATATGTATAATTGCATGTGGATATATACATATGTGTATATATACATATACAAGAACATCACCAATGATAAACATACATATCTACTTGTATATAGACTTGTGTGTGTACATATAGAGGTGTATATGTATGTGTATCTAACAAGACGGATTCATGCATATCTATATGTGTATGCCCACATATGTGTATGTATCTATCTTTAATGATGTTCTTGACACTAATTTTTATCAAGTCTTAATTTGGCAATGTGCTGCAACCTATTTACACCCACCAAGTGACTCTCCATTGGCCTTTGGGTGACCTGCACCTATAATTCTTTGGAAATGGTGTTATACATGACTTACAGCAAAACAACGTACTTGACAAATATTGTTAGTAGTAAGGTGGACCTTTATTTGAGGGCCAAGTTTGGGATACTAAGAAGCACTGTATAATTTCCCAAAGGCAATCCAATCTGCTTTCTTCTTCTTGTTCAGTCTCGGATCCAGCTCACTTTGCATGTACAGGATCTATCTAAAATATAGTTACCGATGGAGCGATTCTATGGGTTATCTTTTCAACTGTGAATTGTGATCTGAACAAGAGACATATACTTGTTATTTTCATCATGGATAGCTAAGCTAAACTATTTTGAATAAATATGAACTCCATTTAGGAGACCCAAAGAATCACAGGGCTTGATGCATTCAGCATGACATCATCTACAGCCATGAGCAGGTTTAGGATCTTACCACTGGAGGGAATCTCTCTTTCATTTGGACTCTACAGTACACATGTTTCATAATAATAGTATCAAGCACTTTTGGCAAGAATAAACCTCTCTATTTTATGCTTCACTTGATATAAATGATCAAAGGGTTCATAGAACAAAGTTCTCTTGGTTTTTGCATTTTCCAAGGACTCGTTTAATTTTGACATATACATGGTAGACACCTTGTTGGAGGAGAGCCTCAGTGGCAGCATTTTTCTCTACCAAATCAAATGCTTCTTTATAGTCAATAAACAACTACAGAGTGGGATCTTATACTGCCGACACTTTTCAGTCAATTTGTCAGACTGTTCAGGTGAAATCTTCTACGGAATGATATGTGGCATTTTGAAAGTTCGAGAGTTACTGGGTATCTAATCATTTTATTTTTTTTTTGTGAGATGTGCAAATTTATTTTTTTTAATTTTTTTTTTATTTTTAGTTTACAACACACTGTTCTACATAATTTTGAGTTCCAGATTTTCTCCCCTCCCTCCCTCCTCCCTCCCCAAGACGGCATGGAATCTCATATAACTACCACGTATAACTTCACATTAAATTAATTTATACACTAGTCAAGTTGTGGAGAAGAATTATGACCAATGGAATGAATCATGAGAAAGAAGAAACAGAACCAAAAAAAAAAAACAAACCCAAAAACATAAGAGAAGAAAAAAACGGTGAGCATGAAGTGTGCCTCAATTTGCATTCAAACTTCACAGATCTTTCTCTGGATGTAGATAGCATTCTCCATCGTGAGTCCTTTGGAGTTGTCCTTGCACCTTGTGTTGCTAAGAAGAGCGAAGTCTGTCAGGGTTGGGCCTCATGGAATCCATATATCTGTGGTTGTGTACAATGTTCTCCTGGCTCTGCTCTGCTCACTCAGCATTATGTCGTGTAGGTTTTTCCAGGTTGTTATGAAGTCCGTATCATCCCCATTTCTTATGGCACAATAGTATTCCATTACCTTCATATACCACAGCTTGTTCAGCCATTCCCCAATTGATGGGTATCCCTTTGATTTCCAATTCTTGGCTACTACAAAAAGAGCCGCTATAAATATTTTTGTACATATGGGTCCTTTTCCCGCTTGTGTGGTTTCTTTGGTATACAACCCTAGAAGTGGTATTGCTGGGTCAAAGAGTATGAACATTCCTGTGGCCCTTTGGGCGTAGTTCTAAATTACTCTAATCATTTTACTAATTATCATATTACCAATAAAATGAACCAGTGACACTCTCAAATGCCAAAGACAAACCATGGGGTAGGCTCACAGCTTATATGCCCTTGGAAGAGTGGGTGTTCCTGAGGGTGGCAATCAATACTGATTGCTTAATAATTAATGAGAGAGAACTAATATTACGAAGAGAGGTGGACCTGTTCTAAGGAG